>NC_142009.1:67643671-68245337 GCF_049901735.1 Notechis scutatus | reverse complement strand
GAATCAGCTCAATTAGGGCAAATAGTGTTCTTTATCTGTTTAGATAAGTGTTCTTTTTTCAAACTTGGCAACTTTAAGATATGTAGGTTTCAACTCCTGGACTTCAGCTGTCAGTATTTGGCTGGAGAATTCTGAGAGGTGAAGTCCAGCCATTTTAAAATTGCCAATTTGAAAAACACTGGCTTATAGATGACTGAAATAAAACTGGTTCTTTGATTAGTGGTGGAAAAGGAAGAGGATCACTTTGGACCCAAAGACTCACATTTTGGGTGGGCCACTGAACACATTTGAAATTTTGTTAAAATTTCATGGGATCTTTCACGAAATGGCTGTCAGCAAGTCTAGGGCCAGACAAAAATATCTGTTTCCTAGAAGACTGATTGATGAGGCTGAAGGAAAATGAGTTTTCCTGAGAGCAAAATGGAACTCTGCCCTTTTGAATCTACAGTTTTCTGCTTCATCATCCATTTCATAGAAGACAGATCCTTCTGGGTAGCCTGACAAAGAAGCAAAGCACAAAACAGGGGTGCAATACTAAAGCCAGGAGGCAGAATGTAATAAGTTCTCACTTTATGAAAGACAACCAGTGATGCCAAGGGAGACATATACACTATATCTATGTGACCTACTCAGCTGTAATCCTAAGTCACAAAGCACACTGATGACTGTTGAACAGAATTTTCAGATTTACAAGGTTTGGGATGGATTTAAAGAGTATCCAGGATAGATCAATGCAAGATGACAGTCATTTTGACTTCAAGCAACACAGCCTAAAATCTAAAGGCTACATCCAGCTAGTGTAGAATAGTGATTTATGCTTACTGACAGAGCTATATAGCTGAGTTTAGGCAGAGAAATGAAATACCAATACCCCACATGTGCATGTGAGAGATAAAGTAGGGTAGTGATTAAAGTGTGGACTAGAACCAGGAAGAGCAAGGTCATCGGACATTCTCCCTCAGCCCAAACTACCCTATAGGGTTGTTGTTGCTGGGAAACATGGAGGAGAGAAAGCTATATAGATGATATTGAACTGGAGCTCATGTAAGCAATTTCCAGTTCTCTTCTTAACCAGAGAGATTCCAAGGGACTGGTCTACTGACTGATTCCTTGGTCTTTTCCACAGTCTTTGTCTCTGCTTTCACAGACCTGTTTTCAGTTTATATTATCTATTGTGGAAGTCCCCACGTTAAGCGTCTTTTCATTCTGAGAGTCTTGCAAAACCAGGCCATATTCCTCATTCCTGCCCCTTAGAACTACCTGTCTGCAGGACCAGTTAGCAGTCAGCTGAATCAGAAAACAACAACTGGGATTCAGAGTTCAACTGAGAGTTTCTTCCATTCCACTGTAGCATGACATCAACTAATTCCATTCTCCATTCCCCTCTCCCTGCCAGATCTTTTTGTTCATTCTAGTCTTTTACCTGCTATAATGAACAAATCAGAACTTCAAATCTCCTCAGACAAGAGGTGGGGAGATGAAGGAACAAAGGGGGAAATGGAACAAAAGAAACTGCATAACAAGTGCAGAGTGCTCTGTTTCTTTTTCTGTGTAAGCTTCACTAGAATTTATTTTTACAGTAAGATCTGATTTATGCAACAAGAGAAAAACATTTGAAAATCCTGCATGTGGCTTGCTGGCTGAATACATACCATGCCATGTTGGATTCAGCTTCTTACAAGAAATTATGAATATTCTTTTTCCAGCAATTGCCAGTGCATGTTAAAGTATTGAATCTTCAGCATGGGAAGCGTCGGGATCTATGGACAATGGCAGCAGCCTGTTTTGCTAAATTTGGGATAAAATTGGAAGAATGAGGGATTCAGACTGAGAGCACTTTCTACACTTCCTGGTGTAGAAAACTGAAGCTAAAACTGTTATTTTCTTGGAAATGGAGTACAAAAAATGGTTTTGAAGAACTTTACTGCAGCCTATCTTGGTTGAAACCCTACTTTAACACCACAAGCTACTTAATCATGGCAGCCTCTACCCTTAGGGAAATGAAGTAACCATCTGATGTACTCTACTTGGAGTTATTAATAAAAAATCAGGTCCTGTTAACTTGTTTCATTTATTATCATGGAATTTTTACTGGCAGAGAAGGGGAGGAGGAGTTGCACAAATTTCTGCCTCAAATGTCAAAATCACACACTTGCTCTTGACTGGACTGAACACATCAAGGCAGGAAACAACATGTCTTTGCATTATTTTTTTCACTTTTGAAGAAGCAGGATGAGAAAATGGGCCTTTCCATAAATTCTTTATTGCCTTATAATATGAGAAGGGGGATTTTGAGCAGAAAAAAAATGACTACTGGAGAAAATAGCTGCACCCTGATTTTAAGGAAAAGACCAAATGGGAAAATTCCTGTAATATGTGATTTTTATTTTAGAGACTAGCTTGCATTTTGAATAAAAAAATACATCCAGAAATCGCCTCAGGGGACTATGCTGGATTGTTGCTTTTGTTTGAGCTTAACACACTGAAGTGCTAGCTAAGTATGGACAACATCCTACCTAGACCCATTTCCCTGCATTTTAGTTTAATGTGTTGGATACATTTAGGGTAAGATATTTTAGGTTGTCAGTCTTGAAAATTGTATTGAGTTGACCATAGCTCAAAGCATCCTGGGTAAACACCTCATGCCAACACAGCTATTCTTTATGTTCAGTGTCATTAGACCCTTTGAATCTACAGATTTTTGGGGGGCTTTTGAGTGCTCCCTTGGTTTTATCTTCTCTTTTACTTGTTCAAATTGCTACACCGCTCTACCTTGAGAAGCTATTCCATTGTCCAATTTCTACAATAAAGCTGCAGTGTAAGATCCACAGAGGGTAACCTTGTCTTGAAGCACAATTAAGTCTGAAAGAGAATTTTTATCAGTTTATTCTTTGGGGAAGTGCTAGTGTGCAAACACCTATTAAAATTTCTTTTAGAGGCACAATGCTCTCATAAATCAAAGTAGGCAGATGCAAATAAAGGAAAAAGTTTATGTCAAATGGCAGGTTTTCACCCTAGTTGTGACACAAAAGCAAGAATACATCCTTATGTCACCAGGTGCACAAACCTTGAGAATGACAGAGGAATCCCATTGAAAAAGAATAAAAGAACCTCTTGGATTTTTGAAGGAAAGATCCAAAGGCAGCAGTCAGCAGAAGCTCCATCTTCCCCTTGCTGACATTTCTTAAAAAAATATCTCTGTGTGTTTGTCATCCTCATCTGGCATTACTACCTAAAGGAAGAATGTTGCACTGGGACTGTTTCTTGTAAATAGGAAAAATATGCATTTTTCAGAACAAAAATGTTTCTGTCATTAAAAACAAGGCAGTGCCTCAGCTGAGGGGAGACTCTTGACTTCTTTTCTGAACTTTTTCCTAAGTTCAGCTTTTAAATCTTAAAGCAGGTAAGACTAATAAGATGGACAACTAGTCTTCCATTAATCAGATCCCACTTGGGTGGGGTGGGAGCAGGGAGCTCAGAAAGAACCATGCAATATAATGGAAATAAATTTATCTTCCACAAGCAGACCATCTTTCTGTGAAGAGTCTGTAGAGATTCTCAGTCATTCAGGTCATGGTTGTCCCAAATGTACTTTTTCAGGAGGCAACTGGATTTTCTTGTTTTTTCTTTGAAGATGTTTCACTTCTCATCCAAGAAGCTTCTTCAGCTCTGTCAGGATAGTGGGGAATATAAATCCTTCCATTCCCCATTATCCTGACAGAGCTAAAGAAGCTTCTTGAAAGAGAAGCGAAATGTCTTCAAAGAAAAAACAAGAAAGTCCAGTTGCCTTCTGAAAAAGCATATTTGGGACTTTCTGTGAAGAGTTTTTACTGCCTGGAGTCTGAGATGATGGGGGAAAAAATCAGCTGCCCTGACAAAACTTGCCCAACAACAAAAACCTGAATGTAGGAGAAATGGTACAAGATTTACTACTTTGTGCTAATGACTTTTTGTACTTTGCTTTCTGTCATGTCATGCGTCAGTCTTGAAACCAAATTTCAAGACTGAATATGGGAATGTGATGGGACCAACTGGAAACCTGGAATGGAAAAAAAGAAATGTTAAAGGATTAAAGAACAATGGCACTTATACCTTTCCTGATTTCATTTCATTTTTTCTTGACCAATGTTGGTCTCTGTGAGGGCTGTTTACATGTCTGTGCTGTATACCATCTAGATGAACAAAGAAGCTGCCTTTGATTTTCAAGGAGCATTTAGGGGCATATTTTTGGTAGTTTAAGAATTTTTTTAAAAATAATTCCTATATTTTGTCTTCTATAATTAAAAAACCCCCAGTGTATTTGTTTATTGGGTAAAGCTTTACTACTGCAGTTTATTACCTATACCAAGAATATTTACTGCAGTTTCCTCCTGCCTTTTTAAAAAAATTATACATTCTCTGTCCTGTAATTTTGTATAGTACTTTTCCAGCTTTCTTCCAAGTCCACAGGACGCTATTCCTCAAATCCCCAATATGGATTGAATTGTTTTATAAATTCCTTTCTTCTCTTTAGTTTCTAAATCACCATTTTATATACAGTAATTGAAGACTTAAGGCACATTTAATCAGCTCAGCTGCTGGAAATTTAAATGGGGCTAAAATAGTAGTGTAATAACTAAAGGATCAAGTTGCTAATGATTTTTCCTATCCTTATTCCTGTAAGTTATAACTGTTTCACATTCATTTTCTAGTAAACTTCAGTGAAAATTACATTGTAATTCATTGTACATGTTCCCTGCTTTGCATGAGACAGCTGCTTAATTTTGTGGTTATAAAGACAACTGTATGTATGCTTGTTGCATTTTTCCACTTTTTGTTTCTGTCTGCCAGAAATGCTTTTGTAGTTTTCCTTTTCTCATATTTACTCATATGTAATTTTTTTTTAACTTTGATTCTATAGCATGACTTTACCTTTTTGAATTCAGGAAGCATTTGTGTTTTGTGCTTTGAATTTTTAAGTAAAACCTGCAGTTCATTAGTGAATAGTCCCTTTGTCTCTTTTTTCATATCTTCTATCCCCTTGTGGCATTTTAGCAAACTCCTTGGTAGGGTCCATAATGGAGCCTGTTTTGTATGAGAAGCATTGCAACGGCAATTGCTTTCTCCATTGTAACTCAAGCTCATTAAGCACTTGACTAACAGCCTAGAGCAGTGGTGGCTAAACTTTTCTGGCTCCCGTGCTGATAATTGCGCACTTACGCTATCTCGTGTGCCAGCACCCAGAAGGCAATGCGTGCTGGCCCCCCTATGTCCCTGCACATGCACGTGTGACCCCTCCTTGTGTTTCATGTGTCTGCACATGCGCACATGATTCCCCCTCATGCACTGTACATCTGCGCATACACGCACAATTCCTCCCTCACGCACCACGTATCTTTGTACATGTGTGTGCAATTCCCCCTCGCGTGCTGCACATCTTTGCACATGCACACGTGATTCCACCTCATGCGCCTCATGTCTGCACATGGATGCACAATTCCTCCCTCATGCGCTGCGTGTCTTTTTTTTTTTTAATAAAGTTTTATTTGGGTTTTCACACATAATACAAATAAAACATCTTTTTGAAAATAGCATGGTCCCGGGTTGAACTTCTTTATACAGACACAAAACTCAATTTCATGCTCCTTTTTGTGTTCTATTCCACATCTTATACTATTCTACATTTTCTATATAGTTTTTTCCCCTCTTTTAATTTTCTCAATTTATTTTGGTTATCTCATCTCAATTCAAATAATTATATTTATACTTTTGTCTGTTCTGTTTCAATTTCATATTATCTTTTCTCATAAAACAAATTTTCTCCTGTAGTCACTAATTGGAGTATGACACCTTTATAACTTTTAATTACATCCATTCAACTCTTATTTAAACTTCAGTATATACCTTAAGGTTATGACCTTCAATATAATGCATAATATATAACTTCCAATCGAATTCTGCTTGGTACATTCTTATGATACACAGCTATATTCTTTAAAAAGGAGAAAGGATTATAAATATATGTAATTATAAACCCTCATTCCATTTCAATTCAGTTGTATCATTAATAATCATTAAAATCTTAACATCTTTAACACTTCTTTTCAATTAAATATCATACTTCCTTAAAAAATGCATGTCTTTACACATGGGTGCACGATTCCCCCCTCGTGTGCAGGGTATCTGCACATACGAATGCAATCCCCTCAGCTGTTGGGCAGCGGTGGGCGCGCATGCGTAGTAGGGTTCTTCCAGGCAACCTCTCGTGTGCCGGGGGGAAATGGCTCTGGGTGCCACTTCCAACATGCATGGCATAGGTTCGCCAACACGAGCCTAGAGCAATATGCTCAGACTTTAGGAAGTGAAATACATACCCACAGATGATGTGGAAGAGGTTGCATGTGGTTGGGGGGTGGGGGTTTGGTGGGTTTTTTTTTTTTTTTTTTTTTTTTTTTTTGGTTGTGTTTTTTTTTTTTTTGGGGGGTTGGTTTGTTTGGGTTTTGTTGTTTGTTTTGTTTTTTGGTTTGTTTTTTTTTTTTTTTTTTTTTTTTGTTTTTTTTTTTTTTTTTTTTTTTTTTTTTTTTTTTTTTTTTTTTTTTTTGTTGGGTGGTTTTGGTTGTTTTTTTTTTTTTTTTTGTTTTTTTTGTGGTTTTGTTTTTTTGGTGTTGTTTTTTTTTTTTTTTTTTTTTTTTTTTGACAATACTGCAATAGCATCTTCCATTTGTTAAAGTTATTCTGTCTGCAAATATGTAGTATTTCAAATATTCAGTCCTATGTTTCTGCACATGTAATAACTATTTTTTTTAAAAAAGAACCCTAATTCTTTGCTGCCTCCCAATCCATTGGGAAAAGTGAAATTGAGGAGGCACCTTTTTCCTTCTATTGTCCACAAAGACTGAACAGTCTCAAGTTGAATTGCATGTCAAGAGTGCTGAACAATAGGAACTCAAGCCATGTATGAGATGGCCAAAATTATCCATCTGTCCACAACTTTGCATTTTTGTTTCAGAAGAGAACATCTCCTCTGTCACTATTGATCTTTTCTCGTTGTGTACTTGATGAATATTCCAAGTTGTGCTTTGAAGCCATCACAGCTGTTACCTATGTGAGGCAACAGGAATGCTTTTTTGTTTGTAGAGCACAAACAAAGTATTTGAACATTTGGTAGCAGACTCATTTTCTCTATGGTCTTGGACTTGGTTTGACCCTGTTTCTCCAGGGCATTTCAAATGGCTATTGATTTCACTGAGCTCAGATTAAAATGGAGGATTGAGCCATCTATCTTTCACAAATAAGTCGAACGAAACCATTTCTTTTCTTTATGATTAGGTACATGACTTTCTTTTATCAGAAGTCATGTTTTCAAAATAATAATCTTCTGGTACCTCATTCATATTTCCTTTGAAGTGTTCTTGCCATCTTACCATGTGAATAACAAGACCAGTTACATTATTCTCTATTCTTTCCTTGAAAAGCAATAGAACTCCAGGTGGCTTTGTTCTGCTGTATAATTTATTTGTCTAAAAAAAATAGTGTGAGTGTGTGTGTATCTGTGTGCCTATAGATAGAGATAGTGATCAAGATAGAAAGAAAAAGACAGGGATAGAAATGTTTCCTGTCTTGGTCTATGGGTGGTGCTGATGACATATGGGAAAACATTGTAGCTTGTCTTTCACAGCCCAAGTTGATATAGATCGATACAAACATGATTATTCAGATCTACAGATAAGCAGTCATGACATAGATGTGACAAGACTTTAGGTAATAGTGAGTTATTGTATTGTAAATACAATTTTTCTCATGATGAAAACATGATCAGCTATTTGATTTTTATTTTTGCAGCCTCCCCTTCTCATTTATATTGGCCTTACATTTTATCATTTATTCATTTAAAAAGGGCCTTTTATGTGGCATACTCATACTAGTACTATTATTAAAAAAAATCTTAGAAGAGATATGAGAACACTGGAAACCTTCTCCTCCTCTTCCTCCTGTTCCTCTCTAAATTACAGAAAGATAAAATGAGCTATGGCAGGTGAAATCAGTGGCGAACAAAGTCAAAATAACTCACTTCAAAATTTTATTTAGTCAACTCAGTATCTATATAGAGGATGGGTAGATAGTCACTTGTGACATTGAATAGGATCATAGCCAGCTTAAATGGAGATCTTTCATGTTATTATAGCACTTAACTTCATAGAAGATGTTCAGCTCACAAAAATAGAATATTGATTAATATTGAATGCCATTTCAATGCTTATTCGTTTTGAAATGCACTATCCTGACTTAACCACAGAGGCATTTGCATTTCTAGCATGATGAAGAATGGGTTGAAAGATTGGGATTATATCTACGTTAGGACCAGGATATTCACAGGTTTCTATTTTAAAGGGCAGGGGAGGGGGGGCTCTTAACATTGTAGAATGTTTTTTTTTTTAATGTTGGCATACACTTTGTGAACAGAAAAAGGATGGAAGAAATAGCAATAAGCCTCATTGCCTTTTTATCCCTGAATAAAATTTAATGGACAATTTTCTGAAAGCATCCTCAGAACTGCCTATCCTGCACTTTTCAGATTCTGTATACCCAAGGTTGTCCAGCTAGCAGTGTTATTGTAATAAACCAGATCAAATGTAAATATATTTGAACCAGTAATCTAGCTTTGTTAGAAAGCTAGTATTCTTTGATTCTCCTATTTACCATTTATTTCTCTCAATTGATTCCATTTTGGATTTGACCATGTATGCCCATGGCAAGAGGCTCATCATACTTATTGCAAAGAGCTAGTCTGGTACTAGACTGTTATTTGTAAGATTCAGCTTCAAAAATACCCACTATTATTAAAACACACTGGATGGCTTCAGGCCAATTGCTATTTCTCATTACCTGAAAGGATTGTTGTGGAGAATGAACAGAAAACTTAGTGTTGACTTGAATTTCTGGAGGAATGGAAAGAAAATGAATGAATTAATATAAGTAAAGCTTGGTGCATTTATGATGCTGGCCCAAGGTCTCCTATCTGGCTTTGTTCCTAAGGCAGGA
The DNA here is from genome assembly GCF_049901735.1 of Notechis scutatus. Classification (NCBI taxonomy): domain Eukaryota; kingdom Metazoa; phylum Chordata; class Lepidosauria; order Squamata; family Elapidae; genus Notechis; species Notechis scutatus. The sequence continues at coordinate 68,236,316 of NC_142009.1, read as the reverse complement.
TTAGAACTCATGGTCCCCCAATCTACCAGTTTCTAGCCTGATGCCTTCACCACTACATCTTAGAGGAAGATCAACACCTTGCTATTGAATTACTCCTTTCCTGGGCATTTCTCAAGATCCATTGTGAGTTGACTAATGTCCTTGGGAAAAGCCTAGAAAGGTACGAATTATTGAATAAGTCAATTTATTCTGAACTGTAAGGTCAATTTAGTTCTGGTAGTGTTTCTACTTGATTTCATTGAAGGGTTGTGTATTTACATTTCTGCAGACAGATGCTTTGTTTGTATGCAAATATGTCCTGGGAACTCATTCGCCCATCATATTTATCCTGTTGTGAGGGTGTCCTATGTACCGGTTCCGGAGGATGTCAAACACATCCTCAGCTTACTCCCAGCCTATGGTGAAGGCAACCTCCACTGGTCTTTTCTTGTTCCACTTCAAAAGTAACAACTTCTTGCTGCTACACACCATTTGGTTGTGGACAATGTCTCCAATGGACATGTGGGCTGTGGTGGGCATCTTTACTAATGTCACCTGGGTGTTGCCTTCCACAGGCATTTCATCCTAGTCTGCTGGAATGGTGAACTTTTGGGGGGTTGGGTAAAGTAACCAATCCACTACTGAAATGTTGAAATAATAGTCATTCCCTTTTTAATTTTCTTTTTAAATTGGTTTAACAGAAATTATCTAGGTAAAGGAACAGAAAACTGGAGTGCCTAGGAAGAGGGAAGGGAAGGCTGCAGCAAAGACAAAAGGTTTGGAGGGAAGGTTCCTCTCTGTCTGTGTGCTCACAAAGGTGGGTCTGATAAAGAAACAAGCAGACTCCAAACTTCTACCTGACAATCATGAAGAAGGGAGAGAACTAGACCTAGAAAACCTAGAACTACGCCGCCTTCAGTCCGATCTAAGCATAGTGTTAGGAATTGATAGTCACCTAACAGTTGGGTTGGAAATATATAAACCAGGATAGACATTTAATACTGTCTCTTCAAGGGAATGATGTAATTGTAATTGGGTGTGGTTCCTCAAATGGCCATAAGATGGAGCCAGAAACCCAGTTTCCTGATTGCTAGATGTTCTGATATTCAATGTTGGTTGGTTTGCATTTTCCCCTATTGACTGTTGCTGATCGTCGTTCTTCTTGGATTGCTGTAAGTCTGTTTACTGAACTGTTTATGATACTGGACTTTGTTATTTGGATTATCCCTGGATTGAAAACTGACTGCTTTAACCGTGTATGACTTGGACTGTTTGTTGGACTTTGATTAACCGTTTACTGGAAATAAAACTTACATTTTACTATTCAGTGTATTTGTATGCTGGTTGGGTGTTATTCAACATCACTCTCACTACGCTTCCCTGAGAGCACTCATTCTCCTAACGGGGAATAGTTCAACATATAGTATATAAAATCATACATTGCAATGTCCTACCTGTCAATGAATACTTCAGCATAACAATACAATACAAGAGCAAACAATACAAGAGCAAACAATAGATACAAACTCAAGGTTAATCGCACCAAACTTGATTGCAGGAAATACGACTTCAGCAACAGAGTGGTCAATATCTGGAATACTCTACCTGACTCTGTGGTTTCTTCCCCAAACCCCAAAAACTTTAACCTTAGACTGTCTACTATTGATCTCACCCCTTTCCTAAGAGCTCTATAGGGGGCATTGGTGCATAAACACACCAACGTGCCTACTGTCCCTGTCCTATTGTTTCTTTTATTTTTCTTATATGTATCCATGTTTTCATAACTATGATTTTACTTATACCTATTATCTTGTAAGCAATTGACAAACCAATTAAATAAAAATAAAAAAATAAATCTGCCCCCTTTTTTCTCTCCCAGCGCAGATACACGTCTCACTTCTTCCAGAGTAGAATCTAATAATGTTTCTTCTCTCTTGTAGTTTCTTTGGACTGAATACAGTCCCGGGGTGGAACCAACATAAATTTTCTGAGTTTCTTTATCAGCTCAATAGCAAGAATGGTGAAATGGTATTGTATTATTTTCCCCACGAGTGGACTAGTAATATTCTGATCACAAGCAGGCAACCCAACAAAAAAGGGGGTTGGATTAGATGGCTACTTCACATTGTATGAGTCCAAGACCTCTATATGTTGTTTGCTAATGCCAATAGAAACTGGGTGGCCTTAAAGACCTACTCAAGGGTAGGAAGGCAATTAGCATTTGCTTTCCCAGTTCAGATTGGAGAGTAAAAAGTAGAAGACTCCAATTAGGGGCCACATTACCCGCCATCAAGACAGAACAACTGGCTAGCATTGTTGCTGAAGCTTGAAATCTAGAGAGTGTTTTCTTAAATTGTCTTCCTTTCTAATCAATACTAATAGGGGAGACAAGCAGCTTAAAACTGCAATGCAAAAATACCTTGAATCCCCTTTTAGAAACGGATTCTGAAGCTGTGTACAGATGAGAATGAAATAATGCTATGCTACCCATTCATCTGCCATGATGTCTCTAGTACTAGTGCAATCCAGTGAAGAGCCAGTATTCAACTATTGTCAAGAAAGCTTCAGGTGTCTTTGTTTTATTGCATTCTAAGGCAAAAAGCAGTTAATAAAATATAGGGCATGAAAATTTGAAGTGGGCTGTATATATTTTATTTTATTTTGATATATTACTACTTATTAAATAATACAAAAGTGTGGCTTTTGAATCTTTGAGGTGAGAAGAATACAGTCATGGCATGCAAATCATGCTGCTTGATCCAGCAAAACTGAGATGGTGATAGAATTGCTCAGTTGTGTGCTCAGATTTGCTCTAAACTGATAGGGGCTTTGTATTCTGTACCCAGAAACATAAACAACTTTTCCCCTTTTCAGCAGTTTATCAGTTCTTTATTTTGACCAGGAGCCATGGTGATGCTGTGGTCAGATTGGTTAGAATGCAGTATTGCAGGCTAACTCTGCCCACAGCCTCAAGTTTGATCGTGTTGGGGGTACCAGTGGCAGCCTGAGTGCTCTGCCAGTGAAAACAGGCTCCCGAGCTCCATTTTCAGCTGAGACGGCCTCCTGTAACCCTCTGCCAGAGAAAACGGACCTCAGGAGGGCCGCCCACGGCCCTCACATGCTCCATTTTCAGCTGCGGTGTCCTCATGCAACCTCCTGCCAGTGAAAATGGAACTCAGGAGGGCCACCTGTGACCCTCACGCCTCCATTTTCAGCTGCAATGGCCTCCTGCAATCCTCTGCTAGCGAAAACGGAGGTGGCAGAGGCACCGCAGGCCAGTCCTTCCCTGTTTCCAGGGCAGCCTCGTGGGCCAGATCTAAGCACTCTGTGGGTCGGATCTGACCCCCAGGCCTTGAATCTGACACCCCTGCACTAGAAGATCTCCAAGGTCCCTTCCAATTCTGTTATTCTGTTATTTTACAAACAGTATAACAACACTTCCTAGTTTCAATTCTATGGGAGTAGTGGATCCCTCAATTTGAACACATTCCATAGATTAGTCCATTTGAGATACCTTGCCTCAAAAATTGTTGCCCTATGATGGACTGTTTTGCCAAATTGAAGGTTACAGGAGAGTTTTAGCAGTATATGGATGGGATTTTTTAAAAAAAATATCCCCTCAAAAATTGATGTAGCAAGTGCATTAAAGCACACTCAGGTTTAGTGCTCCATGGAAATGAAGGACAATTATGTCATATGGCTATATTATTGGCATAAATAAAGGTGGTCCTTTTTTGGTAAGAACAGCCACTTTCACTTAGAGAAAGTCAAGCTAGTCAAGGGGTAGTTTATGTTGGATGAAATAAATATTGTCTACAAATTGTTCCCTCCAAATTAGTATCAAGTTCTGTGTGCAACTTTCTGGTTGGGCTGGACTTGGAGACTGTTTTTCTCCTTCATCTCTACAGAAACTATATTTAACCAACCAAGATTGAGGCATTTTTATATGCTCATGAAATTTGACGCTTTTGGATTATTTTCCCAATTCTGTTCTTTCCTTTACATTGAGAAATGATAAAGTTAGACTTCAAGGATGAAGCTTTATATGAGAGGAAAACACTTGAGTAAATCACACACCATCTAATTCAGGTCACAAGGTTGTTGTTTTTTAGATCTGCTGTTCACCATTCTTTTAAAGTGTTTTATCACAGTGCATTCATTATCAAGGCAAGATGATGCTACATGGACTATTTGTTCTGCTTCATCTCTACCTGTAATTAATACCACCTCTTTATGCTGACTAAGTTAATACTTTATTTAATATGCCAATAACCCATAGTGACCATATAAGGCTTTTTCCTGTTTTCTTGAAATGCAGAACAAGCAGTAATAATAGTTTCACAAGCTGCATTATTGGCTGGGAGAGATTTACTTTCAGAACCATTTAATATGTCACCCAAATAAAATTGAATATAAAAATTGTCAGCCTCATAGTTTAGCCTTTTTCAAAGGTTCATTGCATATTTGATTTACTTCCAGGTTGCTATTAAAGCTGGAAAAGAAGGTAGAAACTACTCACAATGTGAGACCCAAAGTCTGTTGACTCCAGCATGCTCTTTCAAAGCTTATGCTGTTGCATGTTTTGGAAGCTCACAGAGAAGATGTAGAGGTCTGGTCTTCAGCATCAAACTCAATGGTACTTTATCAGAAGGTTCTGTTCAACAGAATTATTGATAGACCCATTCTCCACAGTATATATGTGTCTATTACACAGTGTCTCTTACACATAATAATTATTAACTTTCCAAGATATTTATTTATTTATTTGATTTGTCAATCGCTTTCAAGATAATAGGTATAAGTATAAATATAGTTATGAATACATGAAATGGATACACATGATAAAAATAAAAAGAAACAATAGGTAGGGATGTAGGCATGTTGGTACACTTATGCATGCGCCCTACAGACCTCTTAGGAAAGGGGTGAGGTCAATAGTAGACAGTCTAAGGTTAAAGTTTTTGGGGTTTGGGGAAGAAACCACAGAGTCAGGTTGAGTATTCCAGACATTGACATCTGTTGCTGAAGTTGTATTTCCTGCAATCAAGTTTGGTGCAGTTTACCTTGAGTTTATATCTATTGTGTGCTTTTGTATTGTTATGGTTGAAGCTGAAGTATTCATTGACAGGTAGGACATTGCAATGTATGATTTTATATACTATACTTAGATCGGACCAAAGGCGGCGTAGTTCTAGCTTTTCTAGATCAAGAATTTCAAGTCTGATGGCATAAGGTATTCTGCAATGAGTAGAGGAGTGTAGAACTCTTGTGAAATATTTCTGGACTTTCTCAACTGTGTTAATATCAGATATGTAATGTGGGTTCCAGACTGATGAGCTGTATTCAAGTATTGGTCTAGCAAATGTTTTGTATGCTCCAGTTAGTAGTGTGATATTATCAGAGAAAAAGCTACGTAGGATTAGGTTAATGCCTTTTTGGCTATGTAGTTACAGTGGTCTCTAGCACTTAGATCATTAGAGATGAGTACTCCAAGGTCCTTGACAGAGTTTGGATCATCAACAAGGTCTTGACTATTCAGCCTGTATTTTATTTTCTGATTTTTTCTTTGCCAGTATGTAGGACAGAGCATTTATTTGTTGAGATTTGAAGTTGCCATTTATTTGACCATTCTGATACATAGTCAAGGTCTTTTTGAAGGGTAGCAGTATTGTCTTTGGTGTTGAATAGCTTTACATCATCAATGAAGAGAACACAGTTGCTCTTGATATGATCACAGAGGTCATTTATGTAGAGTATGAAAAGAGTTGGTCCTAGAACACTGCCTTGGGGGACACCACTGTTGACAGGTACAGAATTTGATAGGACGCTCCCAATTTTGACCATTTGTTGTCTGTTTGCCAGGAATGCTTCTGTCCAGTTATGCAGGTGTCCAGAGATACTGTAAGATTTTAGTTTTAGGAGTAGTTTGTTGTGTACCACTGAATCAAAGGCTTTACAGAAGTCTATGTAGATTGCGTCTATTGCTTTGCCCTGATCAAGTTTTATATTTCATATATTTTTGCAGTGTAAGAATTGCAAATTACAAGATAGTTTTTTTCTGAAACCAAATTGTTTATTAGAGAGTAGGTTGCTTGTCTCTAAGTAGAGGATAATGGATTGGTTAATAATTGATTCCATGATTTTACAGGTGATGCAGCATAAAGAGATTGGTCTGTAATTTTCAACTAGGCTGGGCTCTTCCTTTTTGAAGATGGGGATGACCGTGGCTTGTGACCATAGTTTTGGCAAGGAGCTGGTCCTGAAAGATTTTTCAAAGATTATGCTTAGAGGTTCTGCTTTGGCAGTGGATAGCTTTTTTAAGAAGTAGGCACATATTCCATCCGGTCCAATAGATAGAGATGGTTTTAGATTGTGTAGTGCTTTTTTCAACATTTTCTTCTGTAAAATCGATATGTATTAGATCATTGTAGTTGTCTGTGGATTGACTAGGAAATACTGGGCATGATCCATTGCTGTTTATAAATATTGAGCCAAAGAATATGTTAAAGAGGTTGGCTTTAATGATGTTGTCATTGCAGTCTTTACCATTAGGTCCTTTTAGGGGTGGGATGGACCTTGAGTCTTTTAGTTTGTTGTTTACAAAATTGTAGAAAGTGCGGGTGGAATTGGTGCATATAAGATTTTCCTCTTGTTTAATGTGATAATTGGTGCATTCAGTCTTTATCTGGTGGCATAAATTTTTTGTATCGGCTTTTGAAGTTGGCAATGTGACCAGTTTTTTTTTTTCTGATAAAGTGATTTCTTTTTGGATTGAAGCTTCCTTATTGTTATGGGTAATCTGTTTTTTCTGGTTTTGGCAGTTGTTATTGGTACATATAGTTTGATGACTCTAGTAGTTGAAAGGTATTTTGTACAAAACACAATATCTAGGATTATGTAGAAGACATTACATGAAGTATTTATAACTGGGCTAAATGTTCAATAAATCACATTTGTAAATTAATATTATCTTACTGATCCCCAAAGCCATTGAGGGAAAAAAGGGCCATGTAACAGTTATATTAGAAAAGTTATCACAATGGGTTACAAACGCTCTTGAAAAACTGGCTCATTTTAGCATATTTATATTTAGAATCAGATGATGCTGTACATCTCTTTCTATTTGCTTTCTATCTAAAGCAAATGATCCATTTCTAAGAAATGGGTCATTTATAGGAGGAAAACACTGTCACATTACGTCCATGTATGCTGAGTAATGTTTACAGAATTATTTATAAAATAAATAATATTTAAGTAACTCTCTCTCTCTCTCTCTCTCTCTCTCTCTCTCTCTCTCTCTCTCTCTCTCTCTCTCTCTCTCTCTCTCTCCCAGTCCCCCACATAACAAGCAGCAATTGAATGTTGACCATCAGGAAACAGGCACCTATTTCCCCACCTGGGCAGTCAGATGTTACCCTATAGAGGTCAAACTGCAAGGAATTGAATTCAGAAACTTTTGCATTGAAATGAACTTATACAGTCCTTTAAGGTTTTGGAGCTATCTAAGGCCTGCTCAGTGGTTGCAGGTAGGAAGTGGTAAAACAATCCGTCTTTCATGGGGGTCCTTGCTGCTCCTAATGCCTGATTGTTTTCTTGCAGATGTTTGATTACCAAACTAGATAATATCATCAATGCTAGAAGGAAGTGACTGCTCTCATTTTGTATACTAATGCCTTGCCCCAGAGGTGGTATTCAGCCAGTTTGCGCTGGTTCTGGTGACCCGGTAGGAAGAATTTGGCATGGGTCGCAGAGCCGGTAGCAACTTCTGGCTGGCAATGCCCCCAGACCGGTATGGTCGCCCGACAGTCGCTCGCCCTTCCGGATGTTCAATCATCTTTTCCGGCCATTCAATGCTCGCCCCATCCCCCCACCCACCACCCTATATATATTGTCTTCGCCCCGTGGCCCAGCTCATTGCCTCGCCAGTTGCCTTGTTGATGCCCGGTTGGCTCAGCTCACCAAAGGTAAGCAATGCATGTCCCCCGCTAAGCCTTTGCCTTGGGTCGGGGGCCAGGGCCCCAGGGACACGTGCTATTCCCTGAGTCCCTGGAACTGCCGGCTGCCTTGTCTGGGTTGGGGAATGCATGATTGACCAACTCCAGCCTTGCCCCGGAGCCACCGCTCACTTGCCACCCGCTCTCCCTTAGGCGCAATGTGTCGCCTATTTTCCCCTCCTTCAGAGACCCTGGCCTGGCTCTTAATCTCCTCAGTTCCTCCCCTATGACTGCCTCCTTCATCGTCCATGGCTGCGACCTTACCTTCCTCCCGCGTCTGGCTGCCAGGGAAGGCAAGCCAGGGCTGAGAGCTGCTGCCAGGGCAACAGCAGCTGCTGCCTCTTTTTTTTGGTACAAGAAGTCTCCCAATTGATGTCTCTTTGCTAGCCGGAACTGAGCCGGTAGCCCATGCACCGTCTCCTAGCAGGAAGTCCTGGGACCTCACACGTGCACACATGAGGACAGGACTTTCTGCAAGGAGTAGGCGTGTGGGCAAGTCTCTCCGGTGCAGCGGGCTCAATGGGGTGGACCTGCATGCCAGGCTGGCACTTCTGTTCTCCTTGCTCTCTTCCAGGTTCTGGTGCACCGGCCAGCCTGCCATCACTGCAGGTAAGAGGGCGGCGGTAGTTCACATACGCAGGCGTGCCTCCCAAAAAGAGCAGCAGCAAGAGACAGGAGAGAACTGCTCTCGGTGGTGACAGGAGCAGCTGACGGGGCAGCGTTTGTTGGCGGGGCATCAAATGCCCCATATCCGAGCTGGCCAGTGTGCCGGAACCTGGAATAGCAAGGAGAGCAGAGCTGCCAGCCAGAACGGGTGGGCCAGAGCTTTCCTTCCTCCCCATCCAAGCAGGCTTTTTGCTGCCCTTCTGGGAAGGTGGGACTGTGCAGGAGCTGACTCCATGCAGGAGGAATATCTGTCTGACCCCTTGGTAAGAGGTGCTGTTAGGTATAACATTGATACCAAATATGGTTTGGGTGAATAAATATATAAAACTTAGATATCATGGTTTAAGTGCTTATCACTTTAAGCACAATGCAGCAGGCAATTAGCCGATTAAGGGTGCGGTTAGAAGTTACAATATAAGGAAGCATTAGAAGCTGGAAAGCTTACTGTGAGTTTACTCTGGCTGTAACTGTGTGCTGCTGCGACTTACTGTGAGCGACTAACTGTGATTACTGACTGTGAGTGCCTGTGACTGAACTGTTATTGTTTGCTACTGTTTGCTGATTTACTGCGTAATTCTACTGAATATCCAGCGTTTGTTTCTCTGGAGAGTGAAACCGGAGGAGGAGAAGATATCTTTATCGGCTGATAAAGATATTGCAAGAACTCTTAACTTGGACTATACTAGTGAGTCTTACTGGATGGAAATACTGTGAATGACTTAATGGACTGAATGACAATGCTTAAACTCTAACTGGATTAAAAACTATTTAAACTACAAACAGTGTTTGTGTTCAGTGTGTGTATACTCTGGGGCCCTTCCGCTCTCCTTTGGCTGCCTGGCTTGACTACTGCTGCAATACTCTTCTAGGGGTTAATCCCCAAACCCTAACATTGGTTATGGGCCCAGCAGCATAGTCTAACTAACCAGGATATAGCAGAGAGAGTTGGTGTGAGTTGCACATTACTGTAAAAACAAACTGTTTTAATTAGTTTAAAATAGTCAAAATATCTGAAGAGTAATGGCACAAGTAAATTTGTCACAACTGTCCATGATATCCAGGCTGGATGGAACAAACTATGTTTCATGGTCAATGAAATGTAGTTTACTTCTACGCAGAGAAGGTTTGTGGGACATTATAGCAAACCCACCAGATGTGAGTAGCTGGGATCCTGCTAATGATGATGATAACGAAAAGTTACAAGACTTTAAACAGAAAAATGAGCAGGCTTTATGCATCATAGGACTGACTCTCTGTGATCAGCAGCTTGTCCATATTCGTGGAGAAGAAAATGCTGCAAACTGCTGGGAGAACCTCAGGAAGATTTATGTTCGGGACAGTGTAGGAGCACATATAAATCTTACACGGAAGCTTTTCGAGCATCTTCAGAGGAATGGAGATATGTTAGTTCATTTAAACTGTATGAAGAGCATTTTTCAAGATTTGCAAGAAAAAGAGCTTATATTTAATGAACTGCAACAAGTCTACATAATATTATCTTCATTAGATCAAAGCTATGATGACTATGTAACTTCGTTGGAAGTATTGCCAAAAGAAAGCCTCTCATTAACCGAGATTACAGGCAGGCTACTAGAAGAAGCCAGAAGAAGGCGTGAGCGTGATGAGCTGAGAGAAGATAAGAAAGAAGAGAAATTATCTTCAAAGCTTGAAAGAAACCAGCAAAGCAAAGTAAAGCACCTGGAAGAAGAAATTTATCTTCAACGGCATACACAATTAAAAAGTGTTTTAATTGTGGAGGCAGAGGACATTGGCAAGATTCTGCAAAAAGAGAAAAAGCCAGAATGTAAAAAAGCCAAAGAAAGCATTTGAACTAGCCACGTTTAGCAACTCTGATGTGAAGAATAATTTATGGGTGGTTGACAGTGGCGCATCCCACTGCATCACAAGAGATAAGACAAAATTTATAAAAATGTCTAAAAGCTCTCAACATATATCTCTTGCCAATGGCTGGAACCTGAAAGCGAAAGGTCAAGGTTTTGCACGTTGTCCGTACATAAACCAGGATATAAAAATGTTGTATGTACCGCAACTAAAGTTTAATTTGCTTTCAGTAAGGGTATTAGATAAATTAGGTTATGTAATTACTTTTAAGGATAATAATTGCATAATTGAAAAAAGATAACAAAAGGGTAACTGCAGCTTTAAATGGAACATTATATGTCTTAGATAATAGTAAGAAAGGGGAGGCTCAAACTGTATTTAATAATATAAAGCCTCATGAAGAATGTATCCATTTATTGCATAGGCGTTTGGGGCATGTAAATTTTAAAATGCTAAAACGTACAGTTGAGTTATCTGAAGGAATAAGGTTAAAATCTTGTGATAAATATTTGCGTTGTAATGTTTGCTGTGAAGATAAGAGCAAGGTATTGCCTGCAAATAGGCTAAATGGTTTCAAAACAAAAGAACCTTTAGAAGTAGTATTTGCAGACATAATAGGTCCAAAGAAACCCAGTATGGGGGTGCTAGATATATACTGAGCATTATGGACCATTATTCTAGATATGGGTTTTGCTATTTAATGAAAAGCAAAACTGAAACATATCAACATTTTTCAATTGGCTTAGGTTTGCTGAAAGAAAGTCTAAGCGGCAACTGATAACCCTGGTGACAGATAATGGTACGAATTTGTTAATAACAAATTCCAGAACAGACTTAAGGTAGCTGGAATAGAGCATAAGAAGTCTGCTCCATACAGGCCAGAACATAACGCTTTTATTGAAAGAAGAGGCCAAACACTACAGGCAATGGTTAGAACAATGTTAAATGATTCTGGGTTACCTGATTCTTTGTGGGGGAGGCTACAATGTGTGCTAATAACATATTGAACAACGTTGTTAATACAACAACAGGTGAAATACCATTTACCAGATGGCATGGCAGGAAACCTGACCTAAGTTACCTGCACACATTTGGTGCACCAGCATGGGTGCATATTCCTGCACAAATCAGAAAAAAGGGCAACATAGAGCTAAAAGATTTTTCTTCGTTGGTTATCAGGCAAACCATAGGGCATATAGATTTTGGGAGAAAGGCACATCTAAAGTGTTATGTAGTGCTAGTGCCCAATTTCTAGAACATGAAGGATGGGAGAAATTAGAACAGGATGCCAATAAAGATGTAATTATTGAATCCTATAGAAATCCCATTAGTTATCCCTGTAACTTTAAAAATAAAGTAAAGAAAAAATACAGGATGAAATAGTGCCCATAAAGGAAGAAACAGATTCAATAGCTGAACAGGATGAGGAAGATGAACAGGTAGTAGTTCAACAAAGTCCTCCTGTAAGCCCTGTAATTCCCAGAAGAACTACACGTATATCTAGACCGCCTGATAGGTACCAGGCTAACACAGTGTGCCAGATTAATCAAGTTCCTAATTCTGTAGAAGAAATTAAAAAGTATCCTAATAAGGAAAAAGAAAGTTGGTATGCAGCAATGAATAAGGAACTGAATTCATTAAGTGATATGAAGGTGTATGAAAATGCCAAATTACCTGTAGGAAAGAAATCCATTGGCTGCAAATGGATATTTAAGGTAAAAACAGATAAAGATGGTAATTTAATCCATAAGGCAAGGTTAGTAGCTCAAGGTTTTAGGCAGAATGCTAATGACTACGATGAGGTGTTTGCACCTAGTCTTAAGGCAGCAACCTTGAGGGCAGCTTTAGTGTGGGCAGCTAGTAAAAACTATATAGTTAACCATTTAGATGTGGAAACTGCTTACTTGCACGCCCATTAAAACATATTATTTATATGAAAAAACCTGTTGGTATTAAAAGTGAAAATAAGGATAATAATGATTGTTGGTTGTTAAAGAAAAGTCTCTATGGTCTTAAACAATCAGGCTATGAATGGAACCAGTATATTGTAAAGGAACTAGACAATATAGGATTTAAAAGCTGGTTTAGCCGATCCATGTCTGTTTAAAAGGGAGACAAATGGGAAAGTATCATTATTATTACTATTTACAGATGACATTGCATTGATAACTGAAACTAATGATGAAGCAAATAAAATAATAACATCATTAGGAAAGAGAATAAAGATCAAGCAATTAGGGAGATAAAGAAGTATCTCGGTTTGAATATAAAGAAAACACGGAAAGGTTTTAAGATATCTCAGGAAGATAAGATAAGCAAATTACTAAAAGATTACAAGATGGAGCTTTGTAAGCCAGCTAAGACTCCAATGAGTCAGGAGTTTAGCAACACTGATGAACAAAGCCCTGAGTTTGATAAGGTGATTTATCAATCTTTAATTGGTAGTTTGAGTTATATTAGTAATTGGTCTAGACCAGATATATCGTACTGTGTGAATCAGTTGGCTAGATTCAATTCTGCACCATGTGAAAGACACTGGAATGCAGCTAAGAGGATATTAAGATATCTTAAAAAGACAATGAATTATTCATTGTATTTAGAACCAAAGGGTGATTTAATTCTAAGTGCATATGCAGATGCTAGCTTTGCATCAGAAAGAGACACTAGAAAGTCGACTTCAGGAACAGCCATAATGCTGGGTAATACATTAATAGGCTGGAAGTCAATAAGACAACAGCATATAAGTTTGTCTACTATGGAGGCAGAATTCTCCTGTTTATCATTGTTATGTACAGAATTAATAATGTATAAACAAATGTTAATTGATATAGGTATAACTGTAGATTATCCTATAATTATACATGAAGATAATCAGGCAGCAATTCAAATGGCCACAAATATTGGAGTAAAAACAAGGAGCAAGCATACAGATCTAAGATACCTAAACGTGAGACAATCTGTAAGAAGTAAGATGATTCAGCTAGAATACTGTATGTCGGAGGACAATTTAGCTGATAATTTTACTAAAGCCCAAGGTGCCAGTAAGCACCAGGAGAGTTGTGAAAAATATGGGATAAGATTGTAAAGGTATTATATATTTATTTCACCCAAAAGGAGTATGTTAGGTATAACATTGATACCAAATATGGTTTGGGTGAATAAATATATAAAACTTAGATATCATGGTTTAAGTGCTTATCACTTTAAGCACAATGCAGCAGGCAATTAGCCGATTAAGGGTGCGGTTAGAAGTTACAATATAAGGAAGCATTAGAAGCTGGAAAGCTTACTGTGAGTTTACTCTGGCTGTAACTGTGTGCTGCTGCGACTTACTGTGAGCGACTAACTGTGATTACTGACTGTGAGTGCCTGTGACTGAACTGTTATTGTTTGCTACTGTTTGCTGATTTACTGCGTAATTCTACTGAATATCCAGCGTTTGTTTCTCTGGAGAGTGAAACCGGAGGAGGAGAAGATATCTTTATCGGCTGATAAAGATATTGCAAGGACTCTTAACTTGGACTATACTAGTGAGTCTTACTGGATGGAAATACTGTGAATGACTTAATGGACTGAATGACAATGCTTAAACTCTAACTGGATTAAAAACTATTTAAACTACAAACAGTGTTTGTGTTCAGTGTGTGTATACTCTGGGGCCCTTCCGCTCTCCTTTGGCTGCCTGGCTTGACTACTGCTGCAATACTCTTCTAGGGGTTAATCCCCAAACCCTAACAGGTGCTCCAAAAGTGAGGGTGGGGGGACTCCCGGGGCTGCCTCCCGTAGCAGCACCGCTGCACCTGTAGCCACTCGCTTTCTGCCTTCTTGCGCCATCCCAGTCAGACCAGGTGTGTGTGCATGTGTGTGAGCAAGAGAGAGAAAGAGAGAGAGGAAGGGAGAGAAAGAAAAAGAAAGATCAGAAAGAAAGAGAGAGAAAGAAACAAAAGAAAGAAAAAATAGGAAGAGAATGGTGTGTGTGTGTGTTTGTGTGTGTGTGTGAGAGAGGGCTGGAGTGGGGCAGCGGAGATCTTTGGGAGGGCGCGCCGCCTGATTTCTTCCTTATCCTGCTGCCCCGCTGCTGACTAGAGCTGCTTGTGAGATGAGATGTATGTGAGCAAGAGAGAGAGATCGAGAGAGGGAGAGGAAGGGAAAGAAAGAAAAAGAAATGAAAGTAAAAAAAAATAGGAAGAGAATGGTGTGTGTGTGTGTGTGTGTGTGTGTGTGTGTGAGAGAGAGAGAGAGAGAGAGAGAGAGAGAGAGAGAGAGAGAGAGAGAGAGGGCTGGAGTGGGGCGGCGGAGATCTTTGGGAGAGTGCGCCGCCCAATTTCTTCATTATCCCGCCGCCCTGCTGCTGACTAGAGCTGCTCATGAGTTTATTCAGTTCTTCCCAGAGTGGATTGTTTATAGTTGCTTTTGAAGGATGGCCTGTTTGGAATTGCTCCAAGGGAAAAATGTTTGAAAGAGCAGAATTATCCAAGCTTTCTGCAGGCTTCTTTTGTGCAGCTTCATTCTATTTCAGTGGAGCAATTTTTTAGGGAAGACGGTGCCCTCAGACCTCTCTGCAACTTAACATGAAAGCTGACTGGGGTTGGAAGCTCTTGGAGCATTTGTTGAAACTCTTATCCTTGCAATAAGGCAAAAGGCTGTCTCCATAGGTCACGTGGCAGAAGAGATCCAAATATCAGTTCAATAAGCTCCATCCTCCCCCTTGTGACAAAAACCCCATCCTCCAGGGAGCTGCTTCCCCTCCATCCTTTTCCTCCATCCTCCCATCCTCCGCGGGGATCGCCTGTATGGCCTTGCCTGACCAGGGAGAACCAGAGGGATTTGTGTGATCCCTGTGAATCTTAGACTGACCTTCGTCTGATCCATCAGATCTTTTCTTATCGCCTTAAAATAGAATTTGCAAAGAGATCCTATTTGCAATTAGGAGCCATTCTTGACACATAAACACTGATGACCAATTGATCAGCAATCTGTGTGGTTGGAGAGTAGAGCAGCTTCCAGGGGTGCCTCTTTCTAGAAACCTAGAAGTCCCTCCCCCCACTTATTCAGCCCCTTCTTGGGCCTGGATGAACAGGTGTGTGTGTGTGTGTGTGTGTGTGTGTGAGAGAGAGAGAGAGAGAGAGAGAGAGAGAGAAACAAATGAAAAAGAAATAGGAAGGTAGAGAAAGAGAGAAAACTGTGCTATTATTTTTAATTGTTCCATTATTTATCATGTATTAATATTTTACACTGTCCCTACACCTAGAGTGATTTTACTGCCTTTTTTTGCCCAGGGCTACCACATATTTTTCAGGGATTTACATGCATTCAATGTCTAGTCCAGAGGATAAATATGTGTGTGTTTATTTTGTACATCAGGTTGCATAAGTCCAGCTTAATATGCTCTTCCTAGTATGTGATGTTTTGTATTGAAGGGAATAGTAATAATAAATGAAGAAGCATGTGAGCCATTTCCTCCTTTCAGTGGTCCATGAAAATACATCTATAGTACATAGATAATAAAGTCAAAAAAGGTGAATAACATTTTTATAGAACTATAAATACATTGAGGCTGGGTGTGACAAGGAATGGCTGGGAGGGGAGAGGCCAGGCGAGGCACCCTTTGATGCAAGTGACATTGAGTTGACCATGCCCACCCAGTCACATGACCACCAAGCCACACCCACCAAATAAGCCACGCCCATCAAATAAGTCATGCCCACAGAACCGGTAGTAAAAATTTTGGAATTCCACCACTGCCTTTCCCTGCCAGTGTTAGTGGGAATGGTCTTGGTGATCCTTTGATTAGGCTGTTGTCATCTATTAGTTTGCTCATTTGCATTGGTAGTTTCTTGATTGACTTCTTGATTTTTAGTCTATTGTTAATCTTGGTGCCCATTGTTTGGTGTCTATTGTTGGTCTATTGTTGGTGTTGCTTGGTGTCTATTGTTAATCTGTGCCCATCTGGGAGTTGATTGCTTATGACAAACTGTTTGGAACTTTTTATTACCTTTTTGGCCTTTAAATCGTCTCTTTTGAGTGATATGTAGATGTTATTTATTTTGATGGCAGTTTGTCTGGGTTCCAGGCTTCCAGTTCTCTAGCATTTTTGGACTTGGCTTGATCCAGAATGCTCAGTTTCCCAGCTGAAACTATGGTCAAGTTTGTCCATGAGTGTGAAATTAAGGAGTTTTCATCATGTCTTCTGATTTGTAGCTGGTGTTCATGGATGCATTGTGCTAGTCTTCTGGCTGTTCATCCTACATAGTGACTATTACAGATACTGTATGTTGTAGATGTCCTCTGTTTTTTTTTTTCTGGGGCGGCTGAGTCTTTTGATTTACTTAGGTTGTTTTGGAAGGCTTTCATTGGTTTGTGTGCTATGGTGATGCAGTCCATCTTCCCCTATAGTCTCAACGTAAGAGAGATACAGATGTTGAATTATGTCATGCAGGTGTGCATTGGATCAGTTGAATGTGTAATTTAGAGAAGGGATATAGAGGTAGTACATCATTTAGTAATCACTTGTTCAGTGATTATTTGAAGTTACAGTGATGCTGAATGAGGGGACTTACATCTGTTCCTCATATTGTGACTGTTGTTTCCAGGTTAACATGATTGCCGTTTGTAATCGTCAGTGCCGGCTTTCAATGAATGAAGTCATTGGGGGATTCTGGCGGAAGGTCACAGATGGTAATCATATTACTGAGGCATATGGGGACCATGCCAGATTTGTCTAACAATAGCAACTAGAACTGTTGCAATTGCTGTCATATGTCAGTACAATCATGTGACATTCCTTTTGACTATGTCACTTAGTGATAGTGTTGCTGGTCCCAATTATTGTCATTAAACAAGAACTACCTATAAAAGAATTTTGCCACAGATTCTAGTGGAAGCAAATTTGAATGTGTGTGCAATTAAAAATGGAAAAAAATCATTCTGTTTTCCCCCTGTAATATTATTGTTAGAAACATTATTTGACAGCAATATTTGTTACATGTCTTGGTCTTATATTTTTTCTTATCACATATCTGCTTTGTCTTTATTTAAGACTGAGCAAAATTATGGATTGGAGTGAGTTATAACCTTTGCACCAAGATGTTTGATATCAATTTGTCAGTAAACTGTACTCATCAAAATTACATCCACTTCACTTTCCCTTTTCTTTCTTTTTTCTTTCTTTTCTTTTTTTAAGATGTAAAGTCCCTTACATTTATAATGATATGTCAGGAATATCTCCTTGCTTTTAATGAAGGAATCTCTGGAGCAGGGTGCTGAGTCTGCTTTTGACATGAGTAGGAATGAGCCTCAGGAAAAAGAATAGTTACTATCCTTATTATCCTGCTCTGCTCATTCCTTGCTGTCCATTGAGTAAGGATGAAGTAGCATTTCTTGATCATGAGAGATGGACGAGCCCCTGACAAGGGCTGATCTGTAAGATATCACAATTTAGTATCTATTTTGCCTTTGGGTATAAGTTTCAGAGTTGCTTTCATCAGCAGTTAGCTGGAGGCAAGTACACCTATTTTAATGAAATGGAGAATTCTTCCCTCTAACCCGACTTTTTAATTCTACATACTGGAAACAGATGAGTCTCTTCTCTCTAACCATTTCAACAATTTCCCTTCAGTCAAAGAGGGGCAGGAAAGTAGGCCTAGCTGCTAAATTGTGGACAAGAGCATTTAGCACAGCTAGGATGTGAAATTATATTGCTTCTGACACTTAAAAAATTAGCTGAGACTTAAAATATACCACAAAGTTTACCACCATGTATCTTTTTTCCACTGACCTACAAAGCCTAATTTTTTCTATATTCTTAAAAAAAAGGATAATTAAAATTAGATTATATTGTCTTTCATTTCTCCCCCAACCTGCCTCAACTCTAACTAGTGTGCCCTAAATGTATTTTACTATTATCTCCCAATGTATGAATCCAATAGACCCACAATTATGGAGCTGCGATTGATGAGAATTGTAATTCAATACATGTGAACAAGATTGAAGGAGATCTATGGTTTCTAAAAATCTGACAGCTTTTTTTTTCATTTAAAGCAATTTGAATTAAAATGTTTTTTTGTTAGGAGTGAGGTCAATGAAGCAAAGCTAAGTAGATGTATAATTGTTCTATTTAAAAAAAACTACACCTCAATCTTCCCACTGTTATTAAATGAGTTTAGATGTTTAGTTTAGTTTTTCAAAAAAACAGATAAATGGATAAAATGCAAAGAAGAAATGGCTTGATCTACAAAGAGGGCCAGCTCCCTATCACTCTTGACTAGACTCAAGTATTACTCAGTATTCACATTCTATCAAAACCTAATCTTGTTCACATTTAACAATGAACAGGGAGCACCTTTGAAGTCTTTGGTGGTGCATTTTTGCAACTATCTAAAAGATATTTTATTTCAAGAAGTGAGCAAGAAAATTGCAGTTTTTCCCATTCCATTTACATAGCAATTGAATATTGTGTCACGGCTGGCTGAAATGCATCCAGTATTGTACCTGAAGAGAAAGGGGGAGACAGGTCATATGGTGGAATGGATGATGGCCAAATGACATACCTGGCTGCACCCTTCAATGCCTCACCCTCCTTCCAGCATTTACCCTCAGAGGATTGTCTCCTTTTCCATAATGCTGAGTTTTCCTCTGCTTGTATTCCCTGCTTTTATTGTAGAAAGAAAAGGAAATTGTAACAGGCTGAGGTCAAATTCTAACTGTGCCATTCTTCCTTGCCTAGATATTACAGCTGATGGATTATCACCCCAATTGCATAGCCTTTTATGTGCTGACAGAGAAGCGAGTTCATTCCTTCCAAGTTGGCACAGAAAAAATGAGAGAAAGACTGCTGTTTAAATAAAATGCAGCTACAATTCTAGAAGGTGATATACATCCTTGAAGGCAAACTTTGTAGATGCGCTTGCTGGAAGATGATACTTTTGATTTACTTGGCCACCACATTATACACTTATGTGCTTCAACCTCACAGTGACCTCTTCATGCCATCAGAATCCAAGAGGTCTATGGATGACCAAGATGCAGACTTCACCTTGCTGGGGTTTATTATCAAGATGTTACTGAGGAAATTAGTACAATTAGAAACAACCCATTAGCTATAATGGTTCTTTGAACACTGCACTGCCTGGGGATCTCAATGGGGCACATTCACTCAAATTAGTCCACATCTGTCCAGCAACAAGCTACCTGCATTATGAAATCAAACATTATAGACTGCTTAAGAAAAGTTCAAGAATATACTGCTTTGTTTAAGCATTACAGAATGTCTGCTGCACACACGCAAACACAACATACACAATATGTTTTATTATTTCTCTGGCAGCATGATCTTCTCTGTAGTGCACCACATTTGTATTCATAGGTGGTGGGATAATTAGCAATAGCATACTTCTAAAAGTTCTGAGGAAATAGAAGACATTTCCTGATCAGCTATGTATTGCCAGATTGATGGTCTGATGTATCAGCATATCAGTGATAAAAGTAAATCTTTCCCTTTCCTGACCCTTTTGTTTCCTGATCCTTTTGTTTCCTGATCCTTTCGTTTCCTGATCCTTTCCTTTCCTTTCCTTTCCTTTCCTTTCCTTTCCTTTCCTTTCCTTTCCTTTCCTTTCCTTTCCTTTCCTTTCCTTTCCTTTCTGCACTATTACTATTAGTCTGCACTACTATTACTATTAACCTTCTTATCACTTCCTATCACTTCTTATCACCCATTCCCTCCCACTTGTGACTGTATGACTGTAACTTTGTTGCTTGTATTCTTACGATTTATATTGACTGTTTCCTAGTATGATTTGATTGCTTCTTGTACCCTATTACTATTATTAAGTGTTGTACCTTATGATTCTTGACTCTTGACGAATGTATCTTTTCTTTTATGTACACTGACAGCATTTGCACCAAGACAAATTTCTTGTATGTCCAATCACACTTGGCCAATAAAGAATTCTATTCTATTCTATTCTATTCTATTCTATTCTATTCTATTCTATTCTATTCTATTCTACTCTACTCTACTCTACTCTACTCTACTCTACTCTACTCTACTCTACTCTACTCTACTCTACTCTACTCTACTCTACTCTACTCTAATCCATTCCATTCCATTCCATTCCATTCCATTCCATTCCATTCCATTCCATTCCATTCCATGCTTTCCTTTCCTTTCCTTTCCTTTCTTTACCTTATCTTACCTTTCCTCTTTCCCTTTTCCCCTTTCCCTCCATGCCCTTTCCCCTCCCTTTCAATATTTAGAAAATAAAAGTGATAAGTTAGTTACTTCACTTTGACCATGGTTCTATTCCAGGATTTTATAAAAGCACAATGTATTTTGTCTTAGACAATTGTAAATTATATGTGTACATAATAATAAACATGCTAGCTAGATATTCACAGTAATATTTTGCCTAAGTATAGAGAATAAAAGGCTCTCCTTTTACTAATTATTTTCTTGTGAACCAACTACACACCATCAATGTCACATCTCTTGTTTGAATTGAGTAATATTGAATAATTAATTCATGATCACACCATGCTTTCATAAATATGTGATCAGCATGTTTTTCATTAGATTCAGTCTGAATTTGCTGTGGATGTTTAAATGTTTGCATGTTTTAATTAAGTACCTAAGATTTGAACCACAGTCTGGGTAGGAACAAGTATTGTAAAGTAGTTGGATTATGCATATTTTGATTTCAAACCCCTTTTCATAGACCAATAGAAGTAAGAGATTACCAAATTTATAGCTGTGATTCTTCAGTATAAAATATTTTTCTCTTATTTTTACCTGTGGCAGAATCCAAATCATCATGAATTTTAGGGTGTAAGAAATATGCCACTTGACTTCCAATTTGGAAAAAGTAATGCAATATTAACTAAAACTAGAATATAGACAATGTTTTTATTGCTACAAATATGCTTCAACTAATATGAAATGATAAACAAAACATATACCCACAATTTATTTGTCTCAACACTCTGTATGGACAGTCAATAGCAACACTTTGACTAAGAAATCACAAAAAATGGAAATGACTCAATTGTCAACTCATAAAACATTTTGTATACACATTTTATAGTTGACAATAGAAAGAAGGGTATGTGTGTCAAAGAGTAGGCAATAGTGTGGAATCAAAAGTACATTCCATTCATATTTTCTTCAGAGACTGATTAGATGACTGATGCTTCTGCCATGAAAAAATCTAATTAGAGAGCATGATTGATAACTTTTGGCTATGGACATTTTTGTTGGATGATACAACCAGAGGGGTGGGGGGGGGAAAGCAGGATCAAGGGGGACAGTGAATTACATATCTCAGAGTTGGCTATGCCCAGGTTAGTGCCAGAGATAGAATGGTAGCTTCATATAAATCCTCTTTAGTTTTGGGACTGTGGCTTGAGGCTCATGATTTAATTGGAGTAACTGCCGGAACCCTGACATCAATATTACTGATAATAATGTTCCAGAGGTATTTCCCAGTTCCCAGTAATAAGCTTCTTTGAGTTAAGAGCAGAATTACTCATTGTGAAGAACCATTTTCTGTACATAGACTTGGAAGGTAATAGACAACAGCTGTGCAAAAAATTTTTCTGGAGATTTGAATCCGAGACAATTTGATTGAAACCCTGAATAAAGTTGACTTTCCATACTGAATGAATAATTTGGATACAATTATCAAACTAAATTGAATGCCTCCATTTGGAAAGTAATATGCTTAGAGAACTGAGTTAAATCAATCAAATATTCCGAATCCTCAAATTATATAAAATAAACATTTTGAATTGGATCATAGCTGTCTGTATGCCTTCTGCTAAGTAGACTCAGAAAGATAACCAGCCAACATTATAAAGACTATATAAACTCAAAAGAAATGTCCATCATGATCATAAACCATATTGCACTGAAGCAGATAATTATTTATCTGATGAATACCCTATTTTTCTACTCAGTGAATAGCCAGGATGGGTAAAGAAAATATAAAACATTTTATAAATACCAATATTTATACCAAAACTAATCTGTGGTGCCTTACCATATAAACTCTAGCTCTATCTGGCAGATATAGCAACAGGAAAAACATAACAAGTTGTTCTAGATTTTGCAGTGAACTCTGTTAAAGCTAACATCTCAATATTTTAAATTAATTTGCAAAAGACTAAGATCTTTCTGTATGTTTGGTTTTAATTCCCAATTTAATTTTTGTTAAATTTATACCCTGCTTTTCTCCAGTTGCTCAACGGAGATATCCCTTCATTTTTGTTACCAAAGCAACCCTGGGAAATAAATTTGGATGAGAGAAAGTGAATAGTCCTAAATCACCAGGTAAATTTCCTTGGCTAAGAATAGACCTGGTGTTTCTGGTGTGAGACCAATACCAGTATCACCTTGATTATCTTTGCAAAGTAAAATAGAAAACATATTTGTCATTCAAGTGAAAATGCACGAATTGTGGAAATTTCCTCCAATGAACTCTACTGAAGATTATAAAAGGCTAAAGTCCAGTCCTGAGGAATTTGCATATCAAATCCAGCACAGACAAAATGGCAAAGGAAGAAGAAATAAGAGAAATTGTAATTATTTTGACACATACTTATGCTTTAGCTTAGTCTGAAAAATAAGTTTGGACAAAATTTATGTAGGATCCTGAGATTATCATCTTGACCTTTTTCTGTCACATTAAGACTTTATACTGAATGATGGTGTCTGGTTTTGATTTCAGGACTTTCTACATCATCTGGCAGAGATGATCATCTACACCATTGTGGCAGAGGTCCATAAAATCTCTAGATAATAATATTTCAGGACTGCTATTCAAGGTCTTAAGAATGGGGTTGAAGCAGTTGCCTTTTACAGACAATGGGTGTCCTTAATACTGAAATATGTATCTTCCCAAGCAATGGCTGGATGGTTCAAACAACTGCCTATTTTTTTTTTAATCTGTTCATCCAGGTTGATGCTAAAGTGTCACTCTTGGAGACATATTTATTGCAGTGTCAGCCAAATATTCAGTTTATCATCTTCTAAAATTACACTTGGATCTAGTAAATACTGTCATCCAGGGACTCATCCATTGCAAGCCTGACATTGGCAAGTTATCATAGCAATTCACATCTGTGCTCCATTGCAGGCAGAGCAGCAGCTGCTGGGCACTTTAGTAGGAAGCCTGGAGCAGTTTAAATTATGATAAGAGGGTGTGAGCCATCTAATGACAGCAATCCAGAAACAATCCACTCCTCCCAGAGTCCAACTTTTTATATTAGAAATAAACTCTTAACTTCTCATATCAACCTTCTAGCCTGAAGTAACTATCAGGGGAAAAACACATTTGTCTGAAGCAGCCTCGTGAAGGTTTCATCTAAACCAGAAT
Organism: Notechis scutatus; assembly: GCF_049901735.1. Taxonomy (NCBI): domain Eukaryota; kingdom Metazoa; phylum Chordata; class Lepidosauria; order Squamata; family Elapidae; genus Notechis; species Notechis scutatus. The sequence continues at coordinate 68,212,468 of NC_142009.1, read as the reverse complement.
GTGAATAATATGTAGTGGTTCAGAGGAAGCACACAAGATGAAAAGTTGAAGAATCAGATGAAAAGTGAGACAAATGCTATCTTGTCAATATTGAGAAGGATAATCTAATAATGAAAAGCTAGAGACAGCATGTCCTGCTTCTATCTGCCCTGTTATGTGGAACATACATTGCCTTTCCAATTATATAGATCCAGGAGAAGAAGTTTAGATTAGTAGGGTTGCTGTCCTGCATGGAACATAGAAACTGATTGCATAATTCTTCTACTGATAGATATAGACTAGTTGACAGCTACAATATTTCTCAGGAACAAGTTAGGGCACTAATATTGATTATTAAAGTTGTAATACAGATAGTCCTGGGTTTATAGCAATTCATTTAGTGATCATACAAAATTACAACATCACTGGAAAAAGTAACTTATGAACATTTTTCACATATATGACCATTGCAGCATCCTCATGATCACATGACCAAGATTTGGATGCCTGGCAACTGGTTTGTATTTATGACAGTTGTAATGTCTCCAGATCACATGAATGCCTTTGGTGAACTTCTGATAAGCAAAGTCAATGGAGAAGCCAGATTCACTTAACAACCAGGTTATTAACATAACAAGTTCAATGATTCACTTAACAACGGTGGCAAGAAAACTCTTGTGTGTGTGTCTGTATGTCTGTGTCTGTGTCTGTGTGTGTACATATATAGATATATATGATATATGTGTGTGTGTGTGTGTGTGTGTGTGTGAGAGAGAGAGAGAGAGAGAGAGAGAGAAAGATTCTATACTTTTGGAAATCATCATTTAATTATTTTGAAGTGCTGTAGTTTAGAAGATTTAAGAGCATGCATGTCTCCAACATTGTTAATCCATGTACTAGGAAATGCAATTTATGATTGGTGGGCTCTGTTTCAACAAAATAACAGAACAGCATAAGAGGCTGTATAATTGTATCGTATTTTTTTCAACATCCTTAGACACTCTAGACTAAGTGAAACAATGAATGCTGATTTGGTTAAGCACAGAAAAAAGATCTGTGAAAAATAACTAAGCATTCTTAACATTAGTGCAGGAAAAAGGTTGAACATCCCCATACACAAAAACATGAAATATTTCTAGAAGCATTCGTTCTCCCTTGTGATGATGAGACTGTAATAACAGAAAATGCTGGAGAAAAAAGATCTCTCATCGCATGGGATTTTTTTTCAGCTGTAAACCGATGAATTCAACATTACAGTTTTTTTTTTATATAAATGTCACATATAATAGATGAGGACAATGGATCGGTAGAAACAATGTCATCAATCAACAAGTGCTTCATTTCTACCATCTCCACTAGTCATTGCTCTAAAAAAAATCTATCCAGGAGGGCAAAATGCAAGCACCGAGCCCTCTTAAAGAAAATCAAAGCAAGCTAAATGCACCGTGGGATTACTACTGTCACATGTTGGAGACAGGTTGTGATCCATACCACCAACTATCCCTGAATGTATTTGCTTCATTTGATCCTACAGAAGACAGCTCCACAAAGTGCAGTGAGATTGAATACTGAGATATTGACAATATTTGATTGTATTCAGAGTCAGAGGTGAGAAGGACACAAGGACACAGCTTAAAAAGACATTTTTCAGACTATAAAACACTCTGAACTATAAGACGTACCTAGCTTTTGGGGAGGAAAACAAGAAAAAGAAATCTGCCTCTGCCTCTGAGCATTTTGCCTTCCCGCAGCAAACAGCCAACAGCCTGGTCAGCTTCAGCACAGCCTTATTTAGCATGAGCAGCTGATTGTTGGTTGGATTTGCCTCCTGGAATACCGACGATCAGCTGTTCTAGTCTGCAGGGATCGCCACCGCCTATCACTGCCTCTGTGCACCCCATTTTTGGCCTCCGTGCACCCTGTTTTCAGTCTCCACATGCCCCATTTTCGGCCTCTATGCACCCTGTGGGGCATGCGGAGGCAGAAAATGGGCATATGGAGGCGGCAATAGGCAATGGAGATCCCTGCAGACTGGAACAACTGATTGTTGGTATTCCGAGAGGCAACAATCAGCTGCTCATGCTAAATCAGGCTGTGCTGAAGCTGACCAGGTGGTTTGCTGTTTGCTGCAAGGGAGCCAAATTGCTGGGAGGCAGGAGCCAAAGGTGGGGGCTGGCGAGTGGGTGGGGCTCCAGCAACATTCATTGTATAAGATGCACAGATATTTCCACCCACTTTTTTTTTGGGGGGGGGGATTGCTTCTTATACACCCAAAATACAGTACCTCCCTTCCCCTTTGCCAAATTTGTTCACTCTAACAAGGTCGCTGTCAAATCTTTATTGTTGGTGTGTGTGTCCTTTTCTTATTTTTCTTTTGTCCCCATTAATGAGGAATCTCTCTAAAAATACATTGGTTTTATTACCACCACGAAGCCCTTACCCAGTCTGTATCTTTTTCTCTCTGCTATATCTTTATCTGTCCACCTGTCTGTCTATATCTCTCTACTGAACAGCACAATAATTTTGTTAACATTTAAACAAATGTAATTAATATTTATGAAATAACTTTAAATGGGTTGAAAACATGTTTCCTTAATACTTCAGCATTGATCAATTGTCATCCCTTACTTTCCCTAGTCCTATCATCTATCTGTCTATCTATCTATCTATCTATCTATCTATCTATCTATCTATCTATCTATCTATCTATCTATCTATCTATCTATCATCTATTACTAAAACTCTTGTTTGTAACTTTCAGTTGGGTGAAATGGTGCATTACAGGGCAACAATTTTTGAATCAACGTACCTCAAATGGGTTAACTTACAGAATGCACCCAAAATCCAGGACCCATGATTTTTAGGACTGAACTTTAGCAAAGTTATGGCTGCTTCAGTGCTGCAGTTCTGTGTTCCAACGCTTTTGCCAATTTGCTACAAGGAAAATCAATGTGGAAACCAGCAGGAAGTTTGAAGTTGCCCCTGCTCCCCATGTTTTTTTGTACACCCATGGTCATTTTGTTTCTCTGTTTCGGTAAAGAAATACCTCTGAAAGGATGACCCAATGGCTCATGGGTTGTCTAATGTATTTATAAGCCTGTCACTCAGACAGACTTTGACAGATATAGATTTTGCTAGCACCCAGTTTCCCTTAGACCCGTCTTTCTACTCTTAAGAGTTAAAAGTGAAAGTTTTTCATTAACATTCATTCTAAGTTATCCAAACTTGAAATTCTCGGTTTGGATAACTTAGAACTGTGTTGCTTGTGGTCAGACCTAGGTACTGCATACAAAATTTTATGTAGTAATGTTCTACCTGTAAATGACTTTTTCTGTTTTAATCGCAATAATACGCGCATGAACAACTGCTTTAAACTCAATGTAAATCGTTCTAAACTTGACTATAAGAAATATGATTTCTGTAATAGAGTTGTCAAAGTCTGAAATTCCCTACCTGATTAAGTTGTCTCAGCTACAAATTTACACAGTTTCAGTCACAAATTGACTTCCATGGATTTTACTTCATACTTAAGTGGTCAGTAGAGGGGGCATGCATAAGTGCACTAATGTACCTATCGTCCCTGTCATTGTATTGTTATTCTCTTATTCTTGTTCTCACTTTTTTTTGACAAATGCCAATAATTAATTAATTAATGTCACCTTCCTACGTTTTTGCATCCATTGCCTTATTTTGCTGATGAACTACAGTGGCATCTGAGTGGGAAAGAGAAGATCAAAGCTAGCAATGTGGCAGATGGAACATTGTAATACAAGGCCCTACCATTCTATATATGTGTTGATATATACAGAATGGTAGATGCCTGTTGACATCTCTGTTAGGTGCCTGTAGAGTATCAGGTACATAGATAAGATGAAAGAAAGAAAGAAAGAAAGAAAGAAAGAAAGAAAGAAAGAAAGAAAGAAAGAAAGAAAGAAAGAAAGAAAGAAAGAAAGAAAGAAAGAAGAGGTAGGTAGGTTAAAACCATCCCCATTTCTCTTATAGGATAATTATTATGATAGCAAAATAGCAATAAAGTGCTTTTAATAGTTTGACACACCTTTACTAAACATAGATACAATCTCTCCAAGTAGGGGATACAAATAAGAAGAGGATTTTTCTATTAGGCTAAGCCACTCTCGACACACAAGGAAGGATTAAATTGTAGCATATTAATAAAGTAGCACTTTGTTAATATGTATAAGTTAGGTAGTTGATGAAGATTTGGAAGATTCCTTTAACTTCCCTCTTTTCTGCCCCTTTTCATTGTTCTTTTTTCCTCACACAGTATGATTGCACAGAATAATGTGCTTTTTCCTATCTCGTTGTGAATATTGGTACTGTCTGAACTGTAATATAAATGCGTTTGTTTATGTGAAGATGGCATAATTCTTTAAGTAGGGCAGTTGCTTCAATAAAGGGAAGGAGAAAGAAAATAAGGGAAATGAAAATAAGCAGAGCTGAAGTAAAAACCACACATTTATCCAAACATTTCTATTCTTTACTATGCCTTTTGCTGCATAGAATAACTCATACCACACAACATTTTCTACATCAGTAAAAGCCATGAGAACATTTAAAATTAAATGCTCTCCCCCGATCAATGGACCTGCTGCTGTGAAGTTAACAAGATTAGACCTTTTCGTCAGCTTAAGTTTCCTGGTAGTAATTTCTATTGAACCATTACTTTCCACCCCTATTGCTCTTTCCCTCCCTTTGGCTCACCATTATATATAATGGCCTGATGTTTTCATAGTGCACAGTAAATACTTTGTATGGTGATAAACCAGTTAAAAGAATAGATTCCATTTTGTTCTTACAAGCATCTAGATACACAATACTCATATGTTGGATATAGTAATATCATACAGGTCCCACAAGCAAATGAAAGCTGCAGCATTTGAATGAATGCTCAACCCTTGTTACCATAATTATTTCCATATGTGCCTCACCTTTAACATATGTAACATGAATTTGTAATTTAATATAAATGTTTTTTTTTCACCAGAAAAAAATGAGTTTTTCTCTGAAGTTTTATGTCATGAATGCACATGAACTATGGCCTCTAGTTTGTTAAATCAAATTTCAATATATGTACGTTGGTGCCGGTAATCATAACAAATTATAACTATTATTGAGAACCCCCCCTAATCCTTTGCTTACATTTTTGGGGACAAAATGCAATATTTGCAGAGAATCACATAGTTTTGATTACTATCCATGGAGGTATATATGTACTGGAATTTTGTAACTTCTAATGAAATTGTATCATAGCTCTATTTGATACAAAGTGTCTTGATTTTATTGTTGCCCTCACTTTGGGAATATGGCTGATGATGTACCTGGTAATGGTATGTAAGACTGCATTGCTTCATTTTCTTGTCCTTCACAAATATGTGGCTGCTACAAGCTCAAATATGCTCCTTTTTACAATCCTAGATATTTTAGCATATTTGCCATGACCCATATAGAAGGCCTGTCACATTGGCACAATTTGAGGTTCTACCCTCAGTGGTCATTATAGGTACCTCATTCAAGATTGGCACAGTTTCTAGACTGTCATTTATATCATACCTTACATTGTTATGTCATTCATCCACTAATTAATAAAATTCCCACCTATCAATTGCAAACAGCAATTGTAAATTAGTTGCTGCAAGATCACTACACTGAAACATCTAAGAAAGTTGCACAATTCCTAATTGTAGGAAGCTCTATTAGAAACCAATGTGTTTGCTCTACAACCTGCTAAGCCTAAATAACTATCCACTCCATCTCTTTCTTCCACAACTGTTGCTTGCTTTGCTCCAAGCCATTCTATTTATAAAATCTGGATACATTTTGTAATACTTTACTCTGTTCAATTGAACATTACTCACTTTTGTCCTTTTCTAAACACTATTGGTGGAGTATTGCTTATTTCTTTTAATTATAAAACTCCCCCACCTCCATGGTCTATGGTTACTAGATAATATTTCAAGGCAAAATCTGATGAAATTGATGCGATTTATCAATGTTTACCTCATTTTATACTGAGAGAATATGTATAAAGGAAGGCAAGAGACATCCACTTTTAAATTAATGAAAAGTGCAAACTTGAATACTTTTGATTTCCTTTAACCTAGTTTGCTTATGTAGACAGTTAAAAGAAACTATCATGCCCCTCCCAAAATAAGGATGAATAATGTCACACCGCATAGAATTTGCAAATGAATATTATGTCCTTATTGTGTTAACATTCCATTGAAATTAATCTGTTAATTTCCCATTCATGTCATTATTTCAAAGTCTTTGGGTTTAGTCTAATTAGTTAAATCAGATTTCTGCTTATATTCAATTAGCTGACCTCTAGATGATCTAGATTTTGCTTGAAGATAATTTTTCCTTCTGTATGAATCTCTGTTCAATGTATTTGTTTCATTGTTCTGTTTAAATATTGTAATGTTCATATGAAAGCATGTCACACCATGAGGCTGTCTGTCATCCTATCATATACTCACCTAAACATACACATTGTCCTTTTTCTTTAATTGATAGGAAAGATTAGAGAAACAAGACATTTTCTCACAGCAATAGAAATAAACAATAACTTGCTTATTGGAAAAGGAGAGGAGAATGATGGAAATTAAAAGAGAGATGGGGAGAATTGACTGGCAAGTCAAAATGGTTATTGGACAGTGTTGGCTGTTGAAGGCCTGTTGGTTCCTAGAGAGGCTGGGTCAAGATTCCCGAAGAGCAGCTGGTTGGTGATCTAAACACTACTGAAGAAAGAAGAGGGACACTTAAATATACTTAAATTTACTGGTACAAATAGCTTCCAGGGAGGCTGAAGAGGAGATACTGAAGAGACAGATGCTGCCAATCGAAGAGAAATTGCACATCAGTGTAATTAATCCCTTTCTTAACTTTAAGTAGGAAGTAGGAAAGGAATATAGAAACTGCATAATATATATTTAGTCAACACTGTAGGGAGTCCACGTATATTCAATTGAAAGATAATTAAGTTTAAAATGCATGGTCAGATGCTCACAAATAAAGCAGTGTTTTATGGCTTTGCTGCTGCTTTGCTACTGATCATTCAAAAGGAAGACAGAAGAGTAGGGGAAGTAATTATACATTTATTTATTTCTCTGTTTCAATATAGTTTATAGTAATTAATTTTTTTTAGAAGAATCATACATTCAAATAATCATGCAATAATTAAATATTACCTGAAAGATATTACATATGTGAAAGCAAAGCTTGTTACTTGCCTCACTCTATTTATAAAATGCAATAAAACTAAAAAGAGATTGCCATATCTTCTGATTTGAATCAAGCTGCAGGAACCTAAGAAGCCTTTATGACCATCCATCTGCTTTTCAAGCCAAGATGCTTGGAGTTGTGATCACTGGAGACACTACTACAAAAGAAATTGCAAAGTTGGAGACCTTTTCTTCTCAGAGTGTTATTGCTAACATTTGAGAACATGGCTTACCTGTTTTGTACTGCCATAGCAAGAAGTATGTATCTATGCTTCTGTTTGCTATTAGATATAACAACACAAAAATCTGTCTGTGGCATTGCCATATGTCCTGGGATTGAAACATATGGGATTGATTTTTTATTATGCCTAAGTCAGAAGGCATTTTTAAGTTTGAAAGTTGTAGTGAAACCCTTTTATAGTTACTCTCTTTGCTGACTAGACCGTTGAGGGCTCAACTGTGTATGGCTGTCACTTGCAATATAGTGAGAAGTGCAAGGATCTTCATGTTCTGTAATGATCTGAGGCACTTCTGTATCCCTTCCATTGATCTGAAAAATAAGCAATTTCAGAAAAGTCATCAGAATGACTTTGGTATAGTGAAATATTTAAGAGTTTAGAAAAAGAGAGCTGGGGAGAGGGAAACTGCAACAGTTTCCAGATCGGTATAATTGTCCTACCAGAAGATCAGGGCCAAAAGCCCTGATCTGGCTGGCTCACATATATAGAAGCCCACTGGCTAAGGTCTGTTGAAACCATATAAGCAATGATCTACATGTGCCAGAGACAGAATATTCAACTTACTGGAAATGCCATTCTGTTCCACAAAACAAGCTCAATGCAATCAGCTGCTGCTAATAAAGCCCAATATTCAAGTAAATGATGTGCATGTGTCATAAAAACTGGTTTGTTCTCCCATAGTGGACTTCCCATCTATTGACATGATGTGTTTATTACATCTATATCCTGCCTTATTACAAATGTGAATCCTCCCATTCAGTTTAAATGATGTTCAGTTTTGAACACGGAGTCATTGGGTTGAAAATGACCTTGGCGGTCTCCAGCCCTGACCAGTGCAGGAATCCTCACACCACTCTGGAAAAATGGCTGTCCAGTCTTTTCTTGAAGACCTTCAGTAATGGAATACCCACTTCTTCAGAAGGAGGCCATTTCACTAAGTAATAGCTTTTACATTTAGGAAATCACTCTTAGTTCATATTTGTATAAGCTTCTATCAATTGGTTCAGCTGTTCATTTTGAGCAAATTAGTTGTATTACATGTCCCCACCTTAATTGTTAAGATCCTAGCCATTAAGCAGTGAAGTTTCATTTGCTAAAAAAGATATTTCTGCTCCATATTGAGCATATGGAGCTGCTATTGTTTCTGTCATGCAAGAGGAGACTTCATGACATTCTTCTATCCCCATGGCTCTGTTACCATTCCAGAAACCTTCCACTGTTTGAAATCTGTCAGAGTATTTTCTACCTAGGTAATTAGGTGGTGTGGAATCCTGGAAAATCACACAGTACCAAATCTTTGAATTAGAAAGGGCCATTTAAGCCACCAAGCTCAATCTTCTGCTCAAAGAAATAAAGGGAGACTAGTATAGATCTATTTCAAGCTATTTAGCTCTCATCAGCTAGCCATATCCTTCTGGGATTTGAAACCGAGCGGAAGGAAAGTGGAAGCAGTATGTTCCATCCCATAAATGGGTAGACCAGATTGCCCTGATAGACAGGTCTCACCGGAAAAAACACTTCTGCTCAATGAAGAAATAAATCAAATGATCCCTAACAGTTTACTATCTAGACGAGTGATGGCTAATCTTTTCGGTACTGAGTGCCCAAACTGGAACATGCGTGCATGCACATGTGCCAGAGCATCGGAAACCTGAAGACCAGCTGGCCAGTGCATGCATGCCTATTTTGGGGGCATTTTTTCAGGCCATTTTTCGGGCCATTTTCAGGCCAAAACACAGTCTGAAAATAGCCCCAAAATGGCCTGAAAATGGCCCCCAAATGCCCTGAAAATGGCCTGAAAAACTTCCAGATAATGGCCTGGAAAATAGCCTGAACATGGCTCTGAAAATGGCCTAAAAATGGCCTGGAATACCATCTGAAAACAGCTGGAAAACGGGCCAAAAAACAGCCTGAAAAACATCCGGATAATGGCCTGGAAAATGGTTCAAACATGGCTCTGAAAACGGCCTGAAAACGGCCTGGAATACCATCTGAAAACAGCTGGAAAACGGCCTGAAAAACATCCAGATAATGGCCTGGAAAATGGCCCGAACATGAAAATGGCCTGGAATACCATCTGAAAACAGCCGGAAAACGGGCTGGAAAATGGCCTGAAAAACGGCTTGTTTTTTGGCCATCTCTCGGGGCATCTTTCGGCGCTTTGGTGCCTATGAAGACCAGCTGGCCAGTGCACCAGAAACCAGAAGAGCATCTGGCGATGGTGCGTGTGCCCACAGAGAGGTGCCATAGGTTTGCCATCATGGATCTAGACTCTGTCTGAACGCATTTGATGGAAGGGGAATCTACCATATTCCTAAATAATTGATTCCTCAGTTTGTCCATCCTAATACTAGAATGTTTTCTTTGCATTCAACAGGAGTCTATCTTCCTGTAATTTAAGACCATCATTTCATGTCCTATCCACTAGAAAGTTGCATCATTTAACAGGAAAAGTATACAGAAGTAGATAGTTCAGAACAGGCATGTCCCTGCACTCTTCCTTGTGAGTAAGATTACTATGTGGGTCCTATAGGAAATTGATTTCAAATCTCGGCTGAAATCCTACATATACCTAACCTGAGTCTTAATGCTGTTGGAGTCACCAGGACTGTCTTCCAAAGAGACACCCATATAATTGCTTAGCATACGAAATAGCAGTGCCTCAGTCCATAGAATTTACTAGTCTGAACAACATTGTAATTAGACAACCTTTGTAACTTACACTATACACTTTCCCACTGATGAATCTAACCTTCAAAAGAATTAGTTTCTATATATACTCACTTTATATCTTCAGTTAGAGAAAAGGAATTCATTAGTAATGGGCATTTGGGTCTTCTTTGGCAGACTATATGGAGATTTTTAATTATGTATCAATTGATTGTCAACCTACAAAATCTGTTAAAAAAGGAAATAAATCCATACTTATCCTATTGGGCAAATGTATTTGGCCAAACTTTGTTTTAAGACCTTGAAGAAGCCAAGTGTTTCTTATGTTCTTCCCTTGGAATACTCTGATGTCTTCCCAGGAGTTTTAGAAAGCGACTGAAGAAAAGCAGTGACTCAACTGAAATATAGGATATTGTAGCTACAGCTACATCTGCTGCTCAAGAAGTAGATTCCCCTCGCCTTTGGAACGAAAATTACAAGCATTGGAGTAGTTATATTTTATAACAGGTGCATTCTTTATGTGATTTGTTCAAGACTTGCTGAAGGGGAAAAGAGAGATGTAAAGTTTTAATATAATGAAATGTCAGATGAAAGATAAGATGCTAAACAACAACAGCAACAACTATTAAAGCAGCATCATCTGTTCTGTCTAGAAGGTTCATTCTGAGGACTCCAGTAAAAGTCCTTCTTGGCTCTGCTATTTAACTTTTTAAAGTGGAGATTCCAGGGCCTGTGTATACTACTTGCCATTCATCTTCGTATGAAAGGGGTGTTAGACAAGAAATGGCAATAGCATTTATTCAGATGGATCCTTATTCCTTAATCAGTTCTTACGGCCACTATAAGATCTGCACAAGTAGAACAAGCTTGGAGTTATGTCTTTAGTTCATCCTTATGGTTCAACACGTTGAGGGGTAGCTTTCTCCAAATGTAGAATTCTGGAAGATTAGTGTTGGCTTAAATCATCTTAAATCATCTGCTGCTTGGTACTGAGAAATCCAGTCTTTCTGGTCAAATGCCAAGAAGCCAGATTATTTTGGTTCATAAGGCAGAAGATTCCTAACCATTCTTCTTCCAGTAAAAATACAGCAATCAATTATTATGTAGCTATTTGTCAGTCTTTCATGGTGCCCTAGATCTGCTGCTAGAAGCAGCTGCTTCAGCCTAACAAAGGGTTGGGCTGCTGTCAGGTGTGAAAAAATAGGTCACACTTGAGGGTTCAAATTAACCGATTTATTGCTAAAAACCTCTTCACAAGACTCTTCTCAGGCTAACCTTTAACACCTGGTAGGAACTAGATAAGGATTTACTTGTGATTATGCATCCACTCTAAACTGATGCTGCTTTTAATTCCTCCCTCAGCTCTGCCATTCTTCCCTACAGCTGGCTTTAGCATGTAGAACTGACCCAACTAGTTTGAAAGGATGTTCCCATCATTACAAACCATTATTACATTACTACATTTGGTAGTGCCTTGCTCTTTTCTCATTAAGGGAAAATTGATAACTATGAGCAAGCCAGCAGAAATCAATTCTGCTTTCATTCTTGTAGGAATATAGGCAAAATTAGTTACCCCACACCAGAGGTGGTATTCAGCCAGTTCTGACAGGTTCTGGAGAACCGGTAGCAGAAATTCTGAGTAGTTCGGAGAAATGGCAAATACCACATCTGGTTTGTCCTGCCCCCATCTATTCACTGCCTCCTAAGTTCCAGCTGATTGGAGTCCCAGTTGATCAGAGTCCCAGCTGTTCGGCTGGGTCTTCTTTTATTGCCCTGCACAGGAGAATGGAGTTGGAAAGCAGGTTAGTGGGATGGGGAGGGAATGGGGATTTTACAGTATCCTTCCCCTGAAGTGCAGTGGAAATGGAGATTTTGCAGTATATCCTTCTACTGGAGTGGGGTGGAAATGGGAATTTTGCAGTATTCTTCCCCTGCCACGTCCACCAAGCCATGCGCACCAAGCCATGCAACAGCCATACCACGCCCACCAAGCCACACCTACAGAACCGGTAGTAAAAAATTTTTGAATATCACCACTGCCCCACAACCTCTCTTTACTTCACAACATTTTTCCTGTTTAAGGGATCAAGAAGAGTGGATTCTTAGAAAAGCAGATCAGAAACCATCCCTTTTCCTCTTATTCTAAGAGAAAATAATGGCAGGGGATGGGATTATTTCTTCAAATCTCCACCACTGATATCATCAAGTCTGCTGGGAAGAGAAAGTATGGTCCTCCATTTTAACAAATGGTAGAGAAAGTATGGTCCTCCATTTTAAAAAATGGTAGGTTGTGTAGAGAATTGATGGAAATAGGTAAGTACTGTTACATTAGCAAAAAGGGCTAAAACATTCCTTACATCTTGTGAAGAAAGGTACTATTTGGAAGAGAGTCAGGAAGGCTGTTCCTTGATTTACTGGGCATAAGAGAAGAAGTAAAGCACAATCAGGCTTGCCAAATTCTGATACTATACCCTGAAGATGAGTAACTATTTCATATATTTTAATATTTATAAATATTAAGTATATATTAATGTTGATATTAAACATTTTGTCTCCCTTCCTATTTTCCCCTTAATAGGGATGTGATTGAGAAGTCTGACCATTGGCTGAGGGTAACTAAGATGTCACAACATCTTGTACTTTCCTTTATCGTTGATGCCAAATATTGTTGTTTGTAACTGGATAATATAAAGAAATAATTTGGCTGGGAAATGGTAAAACATAATCAAGGAGCATTTTTCAGAAAAGCAGTTGAAACAAATATCAGATTCAGCCAGAGATGTTAGGTAAAAATGAGTGTTGAATGATATACAAGAAACAAATGTAGTAGCTGTTGCATGTAAAAAAAAGATTCTGAGAGTCTTCATATCTCAGCAGATGGACCAAACATTTTTTTTCAGTCTGGAAGTTCCCCAAAATCCTGGTTCAACTGACCAGGAAGATAGTAGCCAAAGTGGTGCCAAACAGAGAGAAAGAGGACAAAGGGCAGAAGTGTAATGGTGTGGAAATTTGGGTTGAGATATCAAGAGATCACTACGGATGTATAAGATTATTCTTTTTTTTAAGGAAAAACAAATTAGAAAGCAGGGATTTCCATGGTGCATTGGATGAATGAGGTGTGAATTGTGAAGCCAACATTTTCACTGTGCTTGGATGTGATGCTTTTCAACATTTGCTACTGAGCACAGACAAGGAAGATGGATATTTGAAATAAAACTTCATTAAGGAGAAAATAACTTTTTCTAGATATTGTTGGAGATCATAATGAAATTAAACAAGAGAGAAGAGAGATTGCAATTAAAAGGAAATAATACAGCTCTATAAGTGCTTTGAAAAGTTGTTATTTTCAAAAGTTTCATACATGGATCTTTTGAAGGCATAAACATTTTTGTGCCAGATCACATTTGGACTTTTGTGTCTGTGACAATAAGAGCTGAAGCTTTAAATATGACAAATCCTGGTTTGCTTAATGCATTTTTGGAATATCCTTCTGAGTCTTGGAAAGTGACAGCCAATTTTCAGCAGGGATTATCAATTTGATTTTTGTATCCAGAATGAATGTTAGCTACAAAATTGTAATCTCACTGCACAAATTGACAAATCTCTTAAGAGAATGTCAGATGAGGTTTTATCCAGATATGGATCCATTTTTTGAACAATAAAATGGATCTGTGATCCTAATTTAATAAAAAAAGAATGTTTTGACTGATGCTGTCCTATTCACCTCCTTTTTCCAAAATGCTCAGGAATATAACTTCATGTTTTTTTGAACAATGCTCATGGGAAATATATGGTGTTTTAGAATGTATGTGGCTATTTCAAAATACATGGAATGACCAAATATGGAAAAGTCATCCCACTTCTATTTCCTTCTGTGGCTCTACTTTTCCTTCTCTCCCTCCCTCCCCTATCAAACTGGTTGTCCTCTCCTGTGATAATTTAGTATTCAGAGGAAGATTGTAAAACAAATAGTCCCTATCATCTTAGTTGACATTAAAGGAGCTTGTTTGGCTAGATTAGATTCTGAGACAAAACCTGCCTCTAATATCTTGCCTAACCATCCTTTTAGAATTAAGAAGCATCATGTTGGACAATACCATAGATAAGGACCCTCCACCCCACCCTCGGTTTCCTAATGTTCATGAATTATAGAAAGAAAATTGCCCCAAAGTGCCATTTAAATCATGTCTGTTTGGACGTCCTATAGTTGCAAACCTATGAACTGTAAGGACGTTTCCAAACAAAATTTTTGTTTGTCAGTTATTCTGCCTTAATTGCTGAATTTTAAAGGCAATCCCTTCAACCTATAAATGTTCTTCTTTTAAAAATTACTCCTCCTTTCCTTCATGACTTCATCCACCTACCAACCTATCATTTACACAATGAATGACTGGAGAGGTGTGCAGTGTTTTCAACTGGTAATGCTAATCTCATCTTAAAGCATGCAAATAAATAGATAGCTTATTTTTGAATGAATATGGTCCAGCCTTGCACTGCATTGCAATTTAATTGCACACAATGAATTTTTGAAACATTTTCAGTATGAAAGCATGCTGAACTGTGATAGGCTTAGAATAGGACTGTGAAACTCCAGCCCACAGGCTGAATGCGTCACGCACTGGCCATGCCCATGCCTGGTTTAGCAAAGGGGAAAAAAGTCCTGATAAATCATGTGATACCACCATGATGATGTGAGTTTGACATCCCCAAAACCAGAAAAAACAGATTATCCATAACAATAAGGAAGCTTCAAACCAAAAAGAGATCACTTTGGCGGAAAAACAAATCTGGTCATGTTGCCAACTTCAAAAGCTGATACAAAAATTTATGCCACCAGATAAAGACTGAATACACCAACTATCACATTAAACAAGAGGAAAACCTATGCACCAATTTCACCCGCACTTTCTACAATTTTGTAAACAACAAACTAAAAGACTCAAGATCCATCCCACCCCTGAAAGGACCTAATGGTAAAGACTGCAACGATGACACTATTAAGGCCAACCTCTTTAACATATTCTTTGGCTCAGTATTTGTAAACAGCAATGGAGAATGCCTAGTATTTCCTAGTCGAACCACAGACAACTACAATGATCTAATACATATCGATTTTACAGAAGACAATGTTGAAAAAGCACTATGCAATCTAAAACCATCTCTATCTATTGGACTGGATGGAATATGGGCCTACTTCTTAAAAAAGCTACCCACTGCCATAGCCGAACATCTAAGCATAATCTTTGAAAAATCTTTCAGGACCAGCTCCTTGCCAAAACTATGGTCACAAGCCACGGTCATCCCCATCTTGAAAAAGGGAGACCTCATCCTAGTTGAAAATTACAGACCAATCTCTTTTTACTGTGTCACCTGTAAAGTTATGGAATCAATTATTAACCAATCCATTATCCTCCACTTAGAGACAAGCAACCTATTCTCTAATAAACAATTTGGTTTCAGAAAAAAACTATCATGTAATCTGCAACTCTTACACTGCAAAAACATATGGACTACAAAACTTGATCAGGGGAAAGCAATAGATGCAATCTACATAGATTTCTGTAAAGCCTTTTATTTTGTTTTAGCCGGTTTACAAAATTCCATTTTAAAACTTTTTAGTAATTGGTTAATTTTATCTGCCTGTGAGATCTTGTATCCTCCCCTAGTTTTAGCTATCTTTAACCAAGATTATCTCCCCTAAAGGTTACTACATAACCAATATTAACGAAAGCCCTTACTGATAACAAATTAAATTTCAGTTTAGGTACATATAACATAGTTAAATACTCATTTACACATGAACAATATGCAGTACCCTCACCAGATGCTTTCATCTTCCATCCATTTGCCAATGATACATGTTGCTTACTCATGGACATCGTTACAAACCTCTCTCTATTTTTGGTAATGCACTGCGATGCTCCACTATCAACTACCCACAAATCATGGTTTACAGTTGAATTGCTAGACATAGCTAAACTAACATTCTTCTTAGCCTTCTGGTGATTACCAGTATTTTGTTGTTTTCCCTTCTTACAGAATCTAGCTATATGTCCCCTAGCCCCACAAGAAAAACATTTCCTAACAGTATAGGCAGTTGTTTCTTTCTCAGGTGGTCCGTATCCAACCTTCTTCTTGCCTTCCGGTTTTGTCAGTCAATGTCAGTTTATCTCTGGTCAGGACTTCCAGTGAAGATACGTAATCATCATAACTTTCATCCAATGAGAAAAGAATGATGTAAACTTGATGCAGCTCTGAAAATATCAGTTCCTTTTCAGGTAGCTCTTGAAAAATTCTTTTCATAAAGTTCAAATGAGCTAACATATCTCCACCTTTCAGAAGACGTGCTCTAAACAGTTTACGTGTAAGATATATGTGTGCACTTACACTGTCATGAACATAAACCCTCTTCAAATTCTCCCAACACCTAGCAGAAGACTCTTCTCACAAATATGGACTAGCTGCTGGTCACTCAGTGTTAGTCCAATTATACAAAGAACTCGTTCGTTGCTCCATTTAAAGTCAGCTCACTTCTTAGCATCGTCCTCATCATCTGGATCCAAAGCATTTACATCCAGTGGATCCTGAACTGCATTCCATAACCCTTCTCTATGCAGAAGTAGACTGCACTTCATAGACCAGGAAACATAGTTTGTTCCATCCAACCGGGTTATCGGTGATAGATTTGTTGGTCTTGTGCCATCTTTACCAGGACAGTAGCCCACAATTAAACAGTAAACAGCTGTCTGTATACAGTACTGTGTATCCACACTAACTCTCAATTATCTGAGCCTGGTATGGCCTGGGCCCATAACCAGTGTTGAGGTAATTGCCCGTTAGGAGAATGAGTGCACACAAGGAAACGTAGTGAGAGTGATGTTGAATAACACATGACCAGCACAGAGATACACTGAATAGTAAAATGTAGGTTTTATTCCCAGTAAACGGTTAAGCTGATCGTCATTCTTCTTGGATTGCTGTGAGTTTGTTTACTGAACTATGTATGATACTGGACTTCGTTATTTGGATTATCCCAGGACTGAATACTGACTGCTTTAACCGTGTATGACTTGGACTGCTTGTTGGACTTTGCTTAACTGTTTACTGGAAGTAAAACCTACATTTTACTATTCAGTGTACTGTGTGCTGGTCGTGTGTTATTCAACATCACTCTCACTATGTTTCCTTGTGTGCACTCATTCTCCTAATGGGGAATTACCTCAACAGTCATTTATGAAATTAGATAGAGGCACTTACTCCTGGGATTTGATAGGCCCCTACCCTCATAGCCTTCTGGAAGGCCATAAAGAGTTGGACTTCCTTCAGGGGCTTGGCTGGATGATGTTGTAGTCTGGGGATGATTGTGTTGGAGTAATCAGAGGAGGATAGCAATGGGACCAAGTTTTGGTTTTATTTTTTTATTGTGTTTGAGGTTTTATTCAAGTGCTAGGCTGGATGACACTGGTGTCTGGGGATGGTTGTGTTGGAGTCATCAGAGGTGGGATTCAAATTTTTTTACTACCGGTTCTGTGTGCGTGGCTTGGTAGGTGTGGCAGGGGAAGGATACTGTAAAATCTCCAGTCAGAGGTGGTATTTGCTGATTCCCTGAACTACTCAAAATTTCCACTACTGGTTCTCCAGAACTGGTCAGAACCTGCTGAATACCAACTCTGCACCAGAGGAGTATGGTTGTAGGACCAGGTTTTTGTTTTATTATTTTTATTGTGTTTGTGGTTTATTGCTATTGTGAGCCACCCCGAATTGTATTTTTAAGAATGGCAGCCATATAGTAAATAAATAGATGATGACGACTGGATACTTACCCAGAAATTTTGCTTTCAAGAAGTGTGAATTGTTATTCCCACACTAATGTAGTGTGATTTTGCCATTTGGTAGGTCATCTGAATGAGTTTCAAGAGCCTCTATGGACAACATGGTATGGGAACATTCCTTTAATAAAATTTCGAGTCCAAACCATAAAAATCAAATCCTACATTTTGAACTTTCATTTCTAAAGTCTCTTTGGCCTGAAGGCATTTCTTCAGAAGTGTCCTTGTATCTGAATTTTATAGGTATGGTCATACAAATAGCTGAAGTTGCTTGAATGTGTCTTCATTTTTAAGAGTTATTTGATTAAAAAGTTGTCATCAGTCATTAAGTAATTTGTTCATTACTTTGTTCATTATATAAACAATTAAGTGATTATAATTAGCAAATGTCGAGAATGTCAAATTTCATTTTGTCACTGGGCTTTGGTTTAAAGTAGATGGCTTCAGTTAATTTTAATTTTTTTTTACAAATGGCATCATGTAAGGATTTGGCTAATTGATTTTAAGGGCAAAGCAAGCATGAAAAAAACAGTTTAAAAATTCATTGGGCATTTCTTAGATAGAAAATGAGTCTGAGATAAATGGCAACAAATCACCAAATAATTCCTCCAAACTTCTGATCATTCACATAGGCATTAGAGAGAAGTTTCTTTTTAAAAAGAGCTGCTAATATAATAATAGGCAACAAAGAGAACACTCAATTAAAAATAGGAAAGGAATGTTGAAGTAGGCATATAAGAAAACTTGGCACATGTGAATTGAGTCATACTTTTGCAGAGGCCCTGCCAGGAATCTTCCACATTTAGTGTAATATTTTCTTCATTGAAAATATATCTTCCTGAATTCAGATTCTTCACAGATATTACATGATTGACATTTAACTAGTCAGGGATCATGGTGACAGTAATGAACCCTGAATTGTGATGGAAAATGAGGGAGGCATGGCAGCATAGACAAATGGGGGCCAGACTGCTAATTACATCTTTCTTGATAAATGGTGATAAATTAAGGCCATTCTCTAATACCTTTTTAAAAAAAATAAATTTTATTAAAGTTTTACAGTTTTAAAAACAAATCATATTTACAATTTTTGCAGCATGTTGTGCCATTGTTTTTCCATATTCGTTTACATACATACATACATACATACATACATACACACACACACACATATATATATACACATATGTACATCAATTACATTTACATTTTGCATTATCTTTTGTTCCTGTTATCTAACCAAACATACCATTTCTCCCAGACCATATAGTATTCTTTTTCTTCCTTCTCCTGCAATTCCATTATAAGTTTATTCATTTCCATACAATCCATAATTTTTTAAATTAACATATTATCTATGGGACTACTCTCTGATTTCAATATCTGTATTATTATATATTCAATTTCTTTTTTGTAATCACCTCTAATTTTCCCTAACAGGAACATTCAGGTTTAAGGTCTATTCCCCCCCAGTTATTTTTTGCAACCAAATCCTTATTTTGTTCCAAAATTTCTTTGCTTTGGAGCTCAACCACCACATATGAAAGAAGGTACCTAGTGTCTTTTTACATTTCCAACATATCAGGTTCAAATTTGGGTAGATTTTGGCCAATCTCTCCACTACCTTTTAATGGTATAATTATAGAGTGAAGAATATGTAGAGGTTTTTCTGTGTGTGTGTGGATAATGAATAAATGGGTGATGTGGATATAGATTGAATCAAAGTTAACTTGCGTTCCTTTCATCTAAGTAAGAGATGTAGACTATCTAGCAGGTTTAAGAGAATCATTTTGGCTTGGCTCTCAAACTTCTTGTGTTCAGTACAATTTATTAAGACTGCTAACTTTCTTAAAGGCAACCCACCTATATCTAATGCATATAGTAATATTAACTAGACAGGCATGTAATGTAACTACAAGTAAATTGACCTTATGAGCTTGACTGGAACTTCTGTCATTTGCACATGGAAAACTGGTCACCACACTACCTGCCAAAACTTTATCTTGCCATTACCGGAAATGATAGTGATCTTATTGCAGTTCTTCATTAAAGTGACATGCCACAGGACACGGTAAGACAATGGTTACAGTTATTTAAGCAATACCTTAGCATCAGGACATGAAATATTGCAAAAATCCATCACAGAAAATAATAAAAAAAATCCCTGGACTTCTGTTTCAATAAATAAGTCCTTTGAAAAGAACCTCAAAAGATTATAAAAAACTACACAGATTTTCAAAACCAGTTCAAAACAAGAGTGCAAGAAAAGCAGAAAGGGAGCTCAGGGATGATGCAGTTTAGCTATGGATTGTCAGAAAATCTTCTAGAGTTATGTATGGGGCTAAAAGATGCCTGGACCAGAGTAAAGCTGGGTAAATAACAGCATAAGTCATTTTTATGAAGCTGACTCATGAAAGCAATAAAAAGACTGTTAAAATCACAAGACTTGAATGATAGAGCCACTTTTTTTCCTTTTCAAACATAAAAGCAATTAAGCAATCCTTTATTAACTCTTGTACTGCCATACATAATGTATTACCCACGGATACGGATGTTTTAAACTACTCTGTTTGCACTACAGTGTCTTGTGCCATTATGTTGTAATCTTATTAATTTCTTCAGCTTGCACTTTGCTCTGGGGAGCACTCAGTGTGGCTAATGCCATTTCAAAATAAAAATAGAATAGAAAAAGTTCAAGGTGCAAAATAAAATGGATGAGAAAGCAAATTAAAAGCCCGTAACAATTGAAAGCCCAGTGAAAGAGATGCATTTTTACTAACTACTTAAACACAACTTTGGAGGAAGGTCCTCTCCCACAGGCCAGAAATTTGGGTCTCCAGCAATAGGAGTGTAAACTGCAGCTATTGGATACTTTTCAAGAATTGAACTGGTATTCATTGGTGGTAGTGGGGAACAGAGGAGTGGAATTATTTTGGTGTCCCCTGCAAGCACTTGCAGAAGCTCAAGAGGATAGACCCACAGAGAGCATATTGCAGCAGTCAAGAAGAGACTTAGCCAAGCTATGGATGATAGTTACCAGATTTGTCTGGCTCAGGAAAGAAATTATCTGAAAATATTTGTGGACATTTACTAAAACACCTTGCATATAAGGGAATGTATACACCAGGCTACAAAATTTGGTTTTAGCCACCATTTCTCTGGCCTCATCACTTTTCTCTTAGGTTCCTGAGAGCTTTCTTGCAATGCTTCCATTAGAATTATTCACAGTTGCCTATATTTTTCTAAGAGCAAGATTTTCCCTAGTTTTAGCCATTTCCAGCCACTGTGTCATAGCTATGAAGCAAACAAAACCATTATCTCCTATTGTTACCCCACCAGTGGTGGGATTCAAATTTTTTTACTACCGGTTCTGTGGCTTGGTGGGCATGGAAGGGGAAGAATACTGTAAAATCTCCAGTCAGAGGTGGTATTTCTGAACTACTCAAAATTTTCGCTGCTGGTTCTCCAGAACTGGTCAGAACCTACTGAATATCACCTCTGTACCCCACCATGGCTGTGCTGGCAGAAAGAGTGCCACAACCCGTATATGGTCTTCCAGTGATTTACTGCAACACCTAAATAAGCTAATCTGAGGCAGGAAAACCCAAATTTCCATGTTTCTTCTTCTGAAAATGGAAAAATATTCAGGGTCCTATTATTGCATTAATATATTCCTTAAATTTTATTTATTAAAGATAAGTATGATATTTATTTCTTATTTAGTTTTTCAATCCTATCCCTAATGAAAACATTATTATTATTTGAGGTAGGGAGTTGCACAAATCTATGTTTTCACTTGTGTGTGTATGTGTGTCACAGTATCACAGTTTGAAAAATCCCAGTCTAGAATGTTGTCTGCCTCTGAGACTCAATTACTTTTATAATCCATATATCTTCTAAAAATATTAACTCTGTCTCAAAGTATATGTAATTACTTTTCTCCAGAATATAACAGCCTTAGGATATTGAAAAGATGTGTATTTTAATAAGCATTATTCTCACTGTATCTGTGCCAATATGATTCAATTTATTTTCTATTTAAATGCAGAAATATTATTTTTGTGTGGAATCCTTGATGCTCTCTAAGCTTGGTTGTTTACTTGCAGATATTTCATTTCTCAACTAGGTAACATTGATAGTCCTAGTGAGTGTTGGATTTACTCCCTGTTTATATACAATAGCTTGCTCTGCCAGTTTTGGTTAGGATGCCTTTGGTTGATAGTTCCTTGATTAGGCTATTGTTTTCTGCTTGATTATTTATCTGGTATGAATCCTTGTTTATCTGGGTGTTGCAGGACATGTGTTCTGGTTTTTTATTCCCTTCTTAGCTTTTTATTATTTCTTTTGAATGGTATGTTCACATTTTTTCAAGAGATCTTAGTATTTTAGCTCTAAGAGCCATCTCCAAACAGGAATATTATAATTTACGCACTGAACCACATATACTGTACTATAATCAGGATTATATGTCTGTGGGAAGTAGAGGGAGAGATGAAGAAAGATGGCATGGGGAAAATAAGTAATACCAGACCTTCCTTGTCCATTTTTGCAATGATTTACTAATGGCTGTTGTACTGAGAAGAAAAACTAGCAGCTTCAATATAAGGTATGGTATATATAATATACAGGTTTTTAAATAAAGTATGGGATACATTCTTATAAGAAATAATGCACAGATATGAAGATCTGCTTGTAAATAGAAGATGCCCAAACTTTCCAGGGTTATCTATGAGATATGCAACACATTTATGGATGACACATGCAAGAAAACAGGAGAACTTTGACCATATGGCCACAGCCATCATTTGACATTTTTTGAATCTCTGCTCAAGGATGTCTTGAATTGAAGTCAAACATGCTGCATTTTTAGAGCAGTGTTTCTCAATTTCAGCAACTTTCAGTTGTGTGGACTTCAATGCATGCTGGCTGGAGAACTTCGAGAGTTGAAGTCCATACATCTAAATTGGTAAGATTGAGAAACACTGTTTTAGAGTTAAGCACTGAATTTTAGGAATAAGGCAAGTCTAGGATTTGATTCAAATGAAGTGTAACTGTAGTTAAAATCAAGTCAATTGAATTAATTTCATGTAAGATCACTGTTTTTTATGGCTCAGTTATACATTTTTAAATGGCAGTAAATTGTAGAGAGAATCTAAAAGGTATGGTCAAGTCAGTTGGCTCTGTAGTGCAAATACTCATGAGACAATTGAAAATATCCCCTTTGCAAACCAGAATTTGCTGTACAAAAACAATGCTGCATCCCAAAATGCTCCCTAAAGTAATGATGTTTATTTACAAGTACCGGTATTTCCTAGATAATTGGCAACCAACTAACCAACATTAAATTCCTTCCCCCACTACCTTCCCATTTTTGGTTTTGATTTGGCTTTTGGGTTTGCCTATTTGAAGCCAGGATCTGCCCTTTCTTTCTTTCTTTCTTTCTTTCTTTCTTTCTTTCTTTCTTTCTTTCTTTCTTTCTTTCTTTCTTTCTTTCTTTCTTTCTTTCTTTCTTTCTTTCTTCCTTCCTTCCTTCCTTCCTTCCTTCCTTCCTTCCTTCCTTCCTTCCTTCCTTCCCCTTTTTTCCTAAGGCTAAGAGACAGTGATTGGTCCAAAATCACCAAGCTGGTTTGGCCCTAAGTGAGGACTAGAAGTCACCATCTCAGGTTTCTCACTTGATGCCTAAACCCCTATTCCAAACTTGTTCCTTCAAGACTTTAGGGGTTGTATATATCCGGAGGGTCAGATATGTGAATTTTTGGCTTTTCATTGTGCCTTCCCCTTTCTGTGTTAAATCTAGGCTTAGACTTAGCAATGTCTTCAGGGAGATCAGACTGACAAAACCTGTGTATATCATCATGTTGCAAGTGAACGTCTGTTCCTTTTTTACGATGTGTTGCAATACAACACATACATCCCTAAGGGCTGGAACTTGCACTGTGCTCCTGCACAAGTGGTGAGATTGCTTCTCTTTATGATGTAATGTATTGCGATCATTTATCAGACTATATAGTAAAACGTAATGTCCTTAAACTGCACCTTCATGAAGGACACAAAGGAACAACTTTCTACAGGAGCTTTGTTTTTAATTATAATTATCCTTTGCCACTTCTATGCAGATGGAAGATAGGACAAACCTATATTAAGGAGACAGCAATGAAAGCTTATGAAATCAAAAGAGGCCTGATAACCTCAAATGCATCCAGTGCTGAAGTGTGAAAAATTCAGCACAATGGGAACAGAGCTTCAAGCAACTGATAAACAATGAATGAGAGATATCAAGCAGAGTAAGTAGAAAAAAAGTATCTGGAGAAATACAGATGCTTTGAAATATGAAGAGAAAGCGAGAAGGGATGGATGGGTATTGCAGAATGAATTCTAAAAGACATTTCTTTGATCAGCATTGCTATGTGAGAAAATGCTTGTTTTTCAGAATGTACCAGAATGTCTTAAACTGGAATAAAACTGATGTTTTATAACTACTGTAATCCACTGTTTCAAGGAAGTATCCTCTAGTATCCTCTGATTTCTCAGTTCAAATGTTTTTAAGGGAAGTATCTTAACCTACAGTTGTGCTTCCCAACCTCAGGAATTTTAAAATGGATTTGGGGAGTGGAAGTCCACGTATCTTTCTGAGATTGAAAAACATTGACTTCCAGGATGTACAGATGGGGCTCTCCCCTTTGTTTTATTTGACTTTGTGTAAAATGGATGAACTGGAGTTGCTTAATCCCAGATTGGGCAGACAGCTGTACTTTGGTCTAAACAAATACAAGCTCCATACCATTTCATTTTTCTCAACTAAACATGAAGAAGTAAAACTTTGTAGGAAGTTCAAGTCAGCAGACATGAGCCCATCCTTTATGCATTTAAGCCTTCACACATTCAATGTGAATTCTAGAGAAGTTTTGAAATGATACACATAGTCTTTCTTCACTTAAACTATCAGAGCAGAGATATTGATGTTAGATTATGTCACGTTTTTCATCTCCCTCCATTTTTGATGAAGGAGATAAATAGAGTTATGTATATCCTGTATGGTGGTTTTTCAGCTATAAATGATAAGTAGGAAGCACCTTGTAATAGGTTTTATCTATTTTCCCATATAAAATAAAAACATGTTCGCCTCCAAAAATGAGGATAAAAGTCATGTAAAATCCCATACATCAGGGCCTGACATAAAATAACATCTGTACCTCTCTCTTACAGGAAGATAGATTTTATTCTGTCTTTTAAAAATGTATTTATATTTATATAAAAGTTATATAAAAGATGAATCAAAAGAAAACAAGAAAAGAAACAAAAATGAAAAAGTCCAAGAAGTGAAAAAGAAAACTAGAGTTAGAAAATATATAAATAATTTCCAAACCTCTTTTTATCAGATAATTGCAATCTTATTGTCTATCATCCCTCTTAAATAATTTACAAATCCCTTTATCCCCTCCTGTAGTCTGCATCCTTCTTAATCTTCAAATCTATAAATCATCCATTCATTATTTTCTCTCAGCAATAAGTCCATATAAGGTGTTTTGTATACACTATTCGAATAGCTTCAATATATCCTTTCCTGGAAATGCTGAATAGCAGTATCTGAATGGCTCTTAAAGCTACTGCATTGTACATGGTCATCTAAAGATCAAAAGTCAACAAAAGAGTTGAATGCCATTGGGAGGATTTGAATCCCATAAAATAACATCTAGCTGTGTCTGACAAGTCCCAAATAAGATGAAAATAGTCATGTGATGCCTCTGAAGAGAATTAACGTACTTCTAATTATCTCAAGACATTATTAAGGTGTGTGTGGTGGTGGAAGAAATCAAATTTGGAATCAATTTTAACATTCACTAACATTATTTAAAATGTTACATAAAATGATAATGTAACCACAAATAATGCCTTGCAAATATCCAGCTGCTACCTTCATAAACTGAAGTCCATAAAATTACAGATGAAGATGTGATCATAATGAAGAAAAAGGAAATAAACTTTTATTAGTAGTAAAATAGCTATATCCATAAATACTAAGAAAAGTTACCAAGATCAAAAGATGTTTCATCCCCCACAGATGTTTCTAATTCTACAAAAATACTTGAGAAAAATTATATTTTAGTTTGGCCAAAACTGAATGTTGAATGGCTTTAATAAATAGCTGAAATTTCTAAGACAGAATGTTTAGTGATAAATGTAAGTGTTGGGTTATTGGGATTGATCCAGGGGTGGGATTCAATTTTTTTAACAACTGATTCTGTGGGCATGGCTTAGTTGGTGGGCATGGCTTGGTGGTCATGTGACTGTCTGGGCATGGCCAATTCAATATCACTCCCATCGAGGCACGTATCTCCTCACCTGGCCTCTCATGACTGTGGGGATGCTGCAACAGTTGTAAGTGTGAAAAACGGTCATAAGTCACTTTTTTCAGTGCCATTGTAACTTTGAATGGTCACCCCACACAAGCAAAGTACTAGCACAGGAGGGGAAAGAATGCCAAGAATGTAATAAGGGTTAACGGAGAGGCAGTTTCTGTAAGCAACACCAGAATGTTTCTTTCCTGCCTTCCTTACAGGATTAGGCCAGTAATTTCTTCTAACAACTGGTTTTCTGAACTGCTTAGAATGTTAACAACCAGTTCTAGCAATAGGTGCGAACTGGTAGAATCCCACCCCTGGACTGATCTGTTCCTTTCCTTTTATAGACTGAATCACCACCTAAAATATAAATATTAAAACTCAATTTTGCCCCAAATAATGTTGCTCTTGATTTTGGAGCCACCTCACAATTTCTCAAGATTATCAATATATATCATAAAAGTAAAAGGCTTTGGCATTAGCAGGGTAACATATATTTTCACAATTGCATCCTATGTTTGATCAGAAGCTAGACTTAAACCTGGTTCTTCTGCTGGCACAGGTCAAGAACCTCCTTTCCAATCATAACCTTGTATATTATTTTTGTAATCTTATATATCAATTTACATATTTTTTTTACATTTGGAAGTGTGGAATTAATGGTTGATGATATCAGCAGTTGTAGAGGGATCAATATAACATTGGATCAGTTTTAACAGCTAAATTGGACCTTAAGATGCTTTAAAGTCATTTTACAAAAGATGTAAGCTGCTCTGATAATATCACTTCTGCTCTTCTGGCAATGCATAATTATCTTGAAAGCATTCATCTGCCTGATATTTTTGAAAAGGCAATTGTACTTGTCTTATATGTGGGGAATATTTTGTAGTTTTTCAAAACACAATTCAAATCCCTGAAAATTGACGGGTCCTAGGCAATCTCTGAGCTTGGTTGTCACCCAAACTAGGCAACATCCTACTAATCACTGATGATATTGCTTAGTTTGGGTAATGGAACATCTGAAAGAAAACAAGCTCAGAGAGCAGCAAGGATCCCTCACAAGATCCCTATATTTTGCCTAGGTCAGTAGTTGAGCTGCTGAATTTTGGACTATTTTTAATTTCTAAACAATTTTCAAGGGTAGCTCGATGCATTGCAACTGAAGTGTAGACAACCATTGCTAATTCCAACTGGCCAAAGAAAGATCACAATGGATGCACTTGCTGTAATAGTGCCTATGTACTTCTAATTATAGCTGCCACCTGCAAATCCAGTGACAATTGGGAATCAAACCACACTTAATAACAAGTGTGCCAGGGGTGGGATTCTACCGGTTCTCACCAGTTTTATAGAACCCCTTGTTAACTTTCTAAGCAGTTCAGAGAACCGGTAGTTAGAAGAAATCTCCTTTTGTTTTTTTTCCACCCTTATTACATTCTTGGCAGTATGCC
The DNA here is from genome assembly GCF_049901735.1 of Notechis scutatus. Taxonomy (NCBI): domain Eukaryota; kingdom Metazoa; phylum Chordata; class Lepidosauria; order Squamata; family Elapidae; genus Notechis; species Notechis scutatus. The sequence continues at coordinate 68,184,717 of NC_142009.1, read as the reverse complement.
TAGACTTACAATCTCCGAAGGAGGTTTTTCTTTTACTTTCTTAAAGCGGAAGAGTTATTTTAAGCTGTTTACACTGCTGTTGGGAGGAGATACTCCCCTGGATATACTTCCAGCTACATGCAACAATCAGCACTTTGAAGAAATAATTGAATAACCGGAAAGGAGCTTTTAATGACAAGGAACCAAGATGAGTGACAATCAGCAAGGCTTCTTGGCTAACTAGAAAGATTGACATTAAAACGTGAATTTACAAACCCTTTCTGAGTTTTGGTCTAAAACTGGTTTTTGGTGAAGTTTAATTCTGTCCTTGGTGACGTTTAATCCTGTGTTTATTGATGGGATAATTTTCCCTATTCAGCTTTGTTTGGAAGGAAAAAGGTTAAACTCTATTCCTGAAAATAATCTGGCTAGTTCCTGTGACTATTTATTCTGGTAATTGGTTTAACAAGCAACAGCTACTGTTGTGATTTAATGATTTGTATTGTGTTTGAATTTTTTCCTGCATCATAGTTTCTTTTTCTATCTGGGGAGGGGGTCTTCCTTCACTGCTTTAGTAGTATCTGGCACTGTCCTTTTGGGGTGTACTTCCAAGAAGCAGGATGCAAGTTTGGCACTGATTTTTTTTCTGCCTTTTTGGAGGGGCATGTGACCTTTCCTTAAATCTGGGTGATTTTCTTAGGATATCTTGTGAGGTGAGTGAGACCAACTGGTATCTTTAAGTGGTACAAATGGTTCTAGGGATTGCTTTTCCTGGGTGTGCTCTTTCTGGAGAGCTTAAACGACCTCTTTGCTAAAGGGTTTCACTTTATGAGCAAGAGTTGGCTGCTGATAGTTATCATTGCATTTTAACTATTTTCATTCCTCAGGGTGCTCTGGCACCCTGCCTGATTTGTAACTCTGGCTTGCAGGTATTTTTAATCTAATGACTGGTATTTAGAGCAGCTTTTTGCAAGCAAAGAAGCTTTTTGTATTTTTGTACAGGTAATCCTTGACTTACAACAGTTCATTTAGTGACCATTCAAAGTTACAATGGTACTGAAAAAATTGACTTATGATCATTTTTCACACTTACGACCATTGCAGCATCCCCACAGTCATGAGAAGCCAGGTGAGGAGGAGCGCCCCTCGACGTGAGTGACATCGAGTTTGCCAGGCCCAGCCAGTCACATGACCACCAAGCCACACCCACCAACTAAGCCCCACCCACAGAACTGGTTGTTAAAAAGTTTGAATCCCACCCCTGAAGCGTGCTTTTTCTGAAGGAATGCATCCAAAATCTGATCCAAAATCTCCTCAATTCAGAGTTCATATTTCTTTTTACCATCTTTTTTAAAATTTAATTTCAGCTTGTTCTCCCTTATCTTGCCCATTACCGAGATTAGCCACGGTTAAGAGTACTGTTTGTTTCTTGGAGTTAGAAGGAAGGAACCGGAAACACCATTTTAATGGTATTTTATGCCAAAGCTATGAATGATCTCTCTAGTGGTTTCATCTTGATATTAAGCAGATTCAAGAGAAGTCTATGGGATGACCTAAGTGTTTAATAGAGACTCTCAGCACCATCTTCTGAGCATATCCCAACGGCATCCTAAAGCCACTGCAAAACAGTACCCCTAAGACCCAACATGAAGTATACAATGATTGATGCTATTTAAAGCAGCCAAGATGTCTAAAAGTACTAGTAGGGTTGCATTCCCCCATTATAAAGGAATTCAGAGAAAATTTTGTACGAAGGACTTGGAGAAACAATTACTTCACCCAAAGTTTGAAATAAACATGTGACAGAAACCCAGAACTATAAGATGGGGGGAACGGGACAGAGAGAAATTTGAACAGTTTTTCAAGATTCTGTTATACTCTAATAAAGTAGTATTGCTGGTATCTCTGTGGTGTTTGCCTCTTGACCTGACCTACCTAAATAACATCCATCTGTATTTCTGGTGTAGGTCATTTACCAAGGAAACCAAAGAAACCTCAGTACTGTATCCTAGTTGAAATGTGTCTAACATTTAGTTGAAATGTGTGCAAAAAAACCCCAAAAACAATTTTTCCCACTTGCATCTGAGGCTATCCTTTTCTCAAACTCCTTACTCAAGAATGGAATTTTTGGACTGGGCTATTTTTAGAATGATTTTCTGGTTCAAAGGAGGGACCAACTGAAGTACATTCACTGACCAAAGTTTGAGAGATGCCTCCTATTTTCCTTGTAGCACTTATGGTTCCTTCACCAATCTGGTGCTTTCTACTTGTGCCCTTAATACTCAGAGACACTGTGGGGATGCATCTGAGTTCAATATATCTGAAGGGCACGAGCCTGAATGTCAACGTTTATGCATTTAACCATGTTTATTGAGAAGTTTTGGCTGTTTGACAGCTGGCTAAATGTAAAGATAAAAGCTGGTATTTTTTTAAGAAGGAATTTTTGTTGCAAAAAATATTTATTGACACATAATCAATTAATTAATCATTTAAATGTTTAGAAAAAAGATCAGTAGTTAAATATACAGCCAGGCTCTTAATCCTAGATATAACAGGCATAAAGTATGTAGGATTATTATATTTTTCAAAAACTGTGAAACAATAAATAAAATATATGACATGAAAATCCTCTGTGATCACATTAAGAGCAACTGCATTCTCTTCGCAGATGATGTAAAGCTGTTCAATACCACAGACAATACTGCTACCCTTCAAAAAGATCTTGACTATGTATCAGAATGGTCAAACAAATGGCAACTTCAAATCTCAACAATAAATGCTCTTACATACTGGCAAAAAAAAAAACAGAAAATAAAATACAAGCTGAATAGTCAAGAACTTGTTGATGATCCAAGCTCTGTAAAGGACCTTGGAATACTCATCTCTAATGATCTAAGTGCTAGAGCCCACTGTAACTACATAGCCAAAAAGGCATTAAGAGTTGTTAACCTAATCCTGTGTAGCTTTTTCTCTGGTAATATCACATTACTAACTAGAGCATACAAAATATTTGCTAGACCAATACTCGAATACAGCTCATCAGTCTGGAACCCACATTATGTATCTGATATTAGCACAGTTGAGAAAGTCCAGAAATATTTCACAAGAAGAGTTCTCCACTCCTCTACTCATTGTAGAATATCTTATCCCGCCAGACTTGAAATTCTAGACCTAGAAAACCTTGAATTACACCATCTTTGGTCTGATCTAAGTATGGTATATAAAATCATACATTGCAATGTCCTACCTGTCAATGATTACTTCAGCTTCAACCATAGCAACACAAGAGCACACAATAGATACAAACTCAACATTAACCGCACCAAACTTGATTGCAGGAAATACGACTTCAGCAACAGAGTGGTCAATGTCTGGAATATTCTGCCTGACTCTGTGGTTTCATCCCCAAACCCCAAAAACTTTAACCTTAGATTTTCTACTATTGACCTCATCCCTTTCCTAAGAGGTCTGTAGGGGGCGTGCATAAGCGCACCAATGTGCCTACCTTGTTTCTTTTTATTTTTCTTATATGTACCCATTTCATGTATTCATAACTACTTATATCTGTTATCTTGTAAGCAATTGACAAATCAAATCAAATAAAAAAATAAATAAAATTAAAAAAGGTTTCCCCTTGTTTTAATGGCACCAGTAACAGAACACAGAATACAAAATAACAGAGTTGGAGAGACCTTGGAAGTCTTCTAGTGATCTAGTCCAACCGTCTGCTCAGGCAGGAAACTCTATACTAGTTCAAGTAGGTGGCTGTCCAGGCTTTTCTTAAAAATGTCCAATGTTGGAGCATTGATGTTAGAGCACTGATGATGTCCTTCTTTTCATTAAAGGACACATACCCAATTCCTGCAACAGTTCTTTCTATATTTTAGCTCCAGTCCCCTAATCATCTTTTGTTGCTCTTCTCTGTACTCTTTCCAGAGTCTCAATACCTTCTTTACATTGTGGTGGTAGCAGTATTCCAAGTGTGGTCTTACCAAAACATTATGAAGAGGTATTAATACTTCAAGTGATCTTGATTCTATCCTTCTGTTAATACAGCCTAGAACTGCGTTGGCTTTTTTTTTTTGGCAGCTGCAGCACACTGCTGGCTCATATTTAAATGATTGTCCACTAGGATTCCAAGATCCCTCTTGAAGTTAGATATTGAGTTAGATATCATCTATATTATACTTGTGCATTTAGGTTTTTTTTTTGGCTAAATATAGAACCTTACTTTTTCCACCATTGAATTTCATTTTGTTAGATAAGACCCATTGTCCAGGTCTGTCAAGTATCTATGCCTATCTTCTGGAGTGTTGTCTAGAATATTTTTATTTATATGGTATTGATTGCTGATTAATGGCTAGTTTCAATGCTTAATTGGTTCCTCTGGCATTCTTTGAGCCAATAATAGTTCATAGAAGTATATCATATGCTTCATTATGCATCCACTAATGTTTTTTATTCCAGATGTTCTCAAAATTAGCCAAAGCACTTACTGTTTGTGTCTGTAATATTGTTGTATAATGTTAACTCTTTATAAACTGTAAACAAAGCTACTTTAAACAGCTGATTATACTAACTGTAGGAATATATTGAGCTCTGACAAATAGTACTTGATGTCTGTGATTAAGTATAGTCATTTAATTTTGCATCCAGGCCAAAATACACTATTCAGGTATTTCAAGAGATGCCAGTTTTATTTGACATATTTTCTTCTTCTGGTGAAAAAGGGATGTTCTTAATTAGTTCAGTTTCTGGAGGTGAACTGAGAATGTTTTACTCAAAGTCTACATCAAGTTAATGAGAGATATTTCATCCAAATCTTGATGCATTTTGAACTATTCTCTATAGCAACACAGTCTCCTGCTCATTTCTCTTTACTGAGAAGTCTTCATTATTAATACTCCTTTGATTTACAATATGGCAGTGGTTCATGTTTCTTTTAAATAATGAGCTCTTAGAGTTGATCTTTAGTGCAAGTCAGATGATGGAAGATTTGGAACACTGAGTGTCATTATTGCAAGACTGCAGTCACTTAACTATCTGACTGGTAACATTTCAGCAAAGAAATCAAATGTGTAACTATAGAATGAAGAATATCTGTTAGTCTGGCTAGAATACTTATGAAAAAGAATAAAAAAATTAGTATCAATGATTTGCAAAAAATAGCAAATGCAACTTTTAACTGATAAAAAATAAAGAGAGAGCGAGAGAGAGCGAGAGAGAGACAGAGAGACAGAGAGAGACAGAGACACACACACACACAGAGAATAGGTTTTTCCTATAACTTTTTCATGGGCAGTGTTTTCCCACAGAAGTCAGCAGCTGACGTAGGACATACAAACATAAGCAGCACTGTGCTGGATTGGATCCCTGGCTCATCAGAACAGAGAGCACTCTGTTCTCATAATAGCCAACCAATTGCACAATGAAACCCATTAATTTTCCAGCAGATGGCTTTTAGAGGCAGCCCCAATGCCATCATGGCTGATAGCCATTAATCCCTATGACTTCCATGAATTAGTCCAACCCTTCATTGAAAGCAGCCAAACTGGTAGCCCGTACTACAGGTTGTGATAAATGGAAATTTTGGAGGAAGGAACTTTTGGAGGGATTTAATAGAAGTGTAATGACTAAAAGTCTAAAATGAATTGAGACAGCATTGGCTGTCCCCTTTCATGTAGAGGAGCTCATATTATAGCTAGTTATAGCAACTTTGGGATATTCTGCCAATAATATTGGAAGAATATCCCAAATTCTTAAATAAGAAAGAACTGTAAAAAGAGGTTGCAGGAATACGAGAACACATTCACACTAAAATCACACAAGAGATTTCAGATTTGGCATAATATTATTATAACAGAATAAAAGAATAGCCAGGTTTGAAGGGACCTTGGAAGTCTTCTAGTCCAACCTCTACTCAAGAAGGAAATCCTATATCAGACAAATGGGTCTCCAATGTCTTCTTAAAACCTCCAATGTTAGAGTACCCACAACTTCTGGAGGCAAGTTGCTCCACCGATTAATTTTTCTCCCTGTCAGGAAATTTCTCCTTCATTCTAGGTTGCATCTCTCCTTGATTAATACCCTTCCATTGCTTCATGTTCTACCTTCAGGTGCTTTGGAGAATAGGTTTACCCCTTACTCTTCTTTGTGGCAGCCCCCTAAGATATTGAAACACTGCTATCATGTCACCCTAGTCCTTCTTTTCGTTAAACTAGACATACATTATGGATGTTTTGTTTTATTATTATATAAAATATCCACAAATATATTACTTAGTAATAGGGCAATCCTCCCTTCACTGAAGTTAGAACTAGCCTGTGAAGAAAGGGATGTAGGAAGAAGGAAGCATGAAGCATACAGCCTTACCTAGGGAAGGTAATGTGGAAGAAAAGCTGGCAGAGCCAGGGCAGAGTCAAACAAGTAATCTGTCTAGAGTTGTTATATTCCCACAAAAGGTTTGAGTACAACTCCTTTTGAATTCAGTTGACTTTTTAGGTAGCGCCAATTTAGTGCTGACTATTAGTTGACTAGATTCTTGAAAATAGACATGATCAATGATTTATCTTAACTTGAACTTAATGTGTAGTCTCAATTCTTCACACCTGACAAGAAAGTAGCAGTCTAAGCTTAGGAATTTCTGTGTATAACTATATAGAAACCTACCTTGATGTTTTGATTTATATCTGTCTTAAAACATTTGTAGCATGTTTTAACAATCCTGAGGTCATTTACAACAGATAATCCTATTATTTAAGTGGGAGAAGAAAAGCAAAGAGGGTGAATGAAGCATGCAAGATTCTACCTCCTTGGGATTCAATTATAACAACTAATTTATTATTTTAGTATATTTTGAAGAAATATGTTACTTTTGTATTAATTATGTCTCTCTCTCTCTCTCTCTCTCTCTCTCTCTCTCTGAATCATATGGTTAGGCCATATAACTGTTATAAATAAAAAATAAGTCGTATTTATAAAAATAGCGATTTTCTCTATTGCTCCCTGGTATATTTTCTCTGGATTGTCAGTATTTTCTGTTAGATGTCTTACAGAATTAACACAAATGACTATGATGCACAAGCATGGAATCAAAAATAGAATGTACTATGCTATTAATAATTGCCAACCACATATTTTTAAGCATCTGAAGCATCTGAAGGCTCCATTTTTTCCATAAGTGGACTATAACATTCTTTTCCTAAAAAAACTACCCAAAGGTCTGACACAAGTTGACTTGATGAAAGATCCCAAGACAATGAATGCAAGAACGGTTCCTTTAATTCATATTTTCTTTATTTATTATTTGCCAAGTTTACAAGATAATAAGTAAAAGTAGACTTAGCTGCTGACTACATGAAATGGGTCCATATTTGAAATAAAAGAATCAAGACAATGAATCCTAAGAACTGGTTCCATTTACATCCAGAAAGAAGAAGGCTGGGGCAAACCTTTTCTACTTTCTTACCTTCAGATGCTTATTTTGCTCTTAGCATTCCTCCCTTCAAAGAAAGTCATAAGTTCTTACTCCTTTTAAAACCTTGGTCTGGTATCTTGAAAGAATATGAGATCAATGAAAAGATAAAGAGTCACAATATACCATATAGCTCTTCTGTGTAGCTCCCATTGCTGCTTCCCTTTGAATCAATAGAATTTGTACAGAAGAACTTCATGGGGGAATTAGCTGGAAGGAATATTTATAATAAACCAAGAAAAACTCAAGGAACCACACTAGGAGTCCAATTCATGTAAAGGCATAATTATAGCAACATGATTTCAGTAATTTCATTTAATCAATAACTTGAATAAATAAATCAAAGCTTTTGTTATATTTTTCTTAGATAGCAGCTGAATGGGCTCTTTGGGGATTATCCTCCCAATTATATACCATGTAGATACTGCTTTTCTGAATGCCTGAGGTAACTTGTGATAAACAAATATAGAAAAGTAATATTAAAACTTAATACAGTAGCCATTAAAAAAAATCAGTGAAATAAAAATTTGCCAACAACATGTTGACAACCTCAGCAATTTCATCATAACACAGATCAATAAGGAACTCTAAAATAGTTTATTATTGCCTTACTGCATTCTTTAAAAAACACTAATCCTGAAACAAAATCAATATAATGAATAGAAAAAGTTTACACCCAATTCAGAGAAAGTTCATTCTACTTAAGTCTGATTGATTTTAATTGGCCTTAAGCAGGGCCAATTTGCTTTAGATCACAGTTTTAAGTATTAAAATATATTGTTTTGGAATGATGAATACATTTCAATCATAATTCAAAGAGTGAACTTGAACATGGGTCTCCCAATGTTCCCTAATTCACTACTTCACCTCCTCTCTCTCTCTCCCTCTCCTACCTACCTACAGTATCTACCTACCTATCATCCATCCATCCATCCATCTGTCCATCCATCCATCCATGCATTGATGCATCCATCCAATAATATTCCAAAGTGGTGCTGTGTTTAATGAAGACATATTTAAAGTGAAGCAAATGAATTACAAAATATAAAGTACAAAATCAAGAACACTTGAATATAAAACCTGCTTAGTTATGGTGTTCAAATCCATGCTTTTCCTAACTGACATCAAACAATACTCAACTATCACAAACAATGGATATGATTCTGTCTTTAGTCAATTTTCCCTCTAAGAATAGAGATATAGTTTTATTTCCTCACTTTGCTTTTAGTGGGACTCAGTAACAATGGTTTGGGAATTTTATTATTTTGTAGAGCAGGAGAGAGCAGTAGATATTCACTGGAAATCAGGTGTATTTTCTTAGGCTGCAATGATCCCTTAATGCAGTGGTCCCCAACCTTTTTTGTACCAGGGACCAGTTTCACGCAGAAACACTTTTTCAAGGACTGGGGGGGGAGGAGTCCGAGTTTGGTGGTTTGCTTGCAGACATTTCATTACCTGACTAGGTAACATCTGATGTTGTTACCTAGTCGGGTAATAAAACATCTGCCAGCAAACCACCAAGTTCAGGGAGCGCCAATGCCTCTTCATTGCAACCCTGAGCGACAGATATTCTCTTCTATTGGGACATTTAAAACGGAGGGTTTCAGCTGCAGATTCAGCAACTGTGCCGGGCTGAGGAGCGCCTTCAAAACTGAGCGCTGAGCGGTGGCGGCCCACGGCTGTCTCCGCGGCTCAGGACAAGTCCCTGCAGGATGGCTGAGAGGCCCTGCCTCTCAGCCCTGCCTCCCAGCCTCAGCCTCATCCCTCAGGTGTCTGCCTCGCACCCTCAGCCTCATCCCTCAGGTGTCTGCCTCGTTCCTCTCTCAATCGCTCTCTTGCTCCTCCACCAGCCCAGGAAGAAACTGCTTCAAAGAAGCCGGCAGGGTGGCTTTTCCTGTCAGCGCAGCTCCTCTGAAGCGCTCGTTCACCCCCACCCCACCGCCCGCGGTTCAATCCAGTGCTCCGTTCTGCCTGCCTGCCTTCGCTTTCTGGTGGTTTCAGAGTGCAGCTCCTCCGAAGCGCCCGTTCACCCCCACCCCTGCCGCCTGCGGTTCAATCCAGCGCTCCGTTCTGCCTGCCTGCCTTAGTTTCTGGTGGTTTCGGAGCAGCTTCGGCTGAGAATAATAACTATTCGCCTCTTTTTCTCAGCCGAAGCTGCTCCGAAACCACCAGAAATGAAGGCAGGCAGGCAGAACAGAGCACTGGATTGAACCGCGGGCGGTGGGGTGGGGGTGAACGGGTGCTTCGGAGGAGCTACACCGACAGGAAAAGCCACCCTGCTGGCTTCTTTGAAGCAGTTTCTTCCTGGGCTGGTGGAGGAATGAGAGAGCGACTGAGAGAGGAACGAGGCGGGAGGAAACCGAAGCCACTGAGCCAGAGAGTAGGACAGGCTTTGGTTGCTTCCTCCCTCCCCTTCTTTCATTTGTGTCCTTGATCCCTGATCCCAGCAGCATTCACCGAAGGCGAAGAAAGCCGCCATTTTTATTTTATTTTTTATTTTTATTTTCTTTGCGGCCCGGTACAAAATGATCCACAGACCGGTACCGGTCTGCGGCCCGGTGGTTGGGGACCCCTGCCTTAATGAATACTGTTTAAGTGTACTTCAGAGTAGGAGAAACAATGAGTACCCCAGACAATTTAACACCAACGTTTTTAAATGCGCCTTTAAGTTGTAAGCATTTTCCAAAGAAAACCATTCAATCATCTCATTTTAAAAATGAATTATTTAAAGAACATTCAGAGATTCAGTTTGATCAAATCTCTGAATTGAATAGAATTTTCAAGTTAGATTAATGACTCAAATGAATTAATTGAACCAAAAAGGACTCTTAAATCAGTCTGGAAAATTGAATCACATGGATACAATTTGACAGTTCCAAATCTTTGTATCATTAAACTGGATTGATGTGCTGATCAACTGGAATCAGGAGTGATCTGTGTACCCCAAGGAAACCTGCAGATGAACATACCCATTGGCAAATCACACTCAGCTTAAATATCACAGAAGGAAAGTAAGATTTTATATAGACTAGATTGAATTTCTGATGGGAAATTTGGGATAGAAATATGACAAATAAAATATACAAACAAAAACAAAAAAGATTTACTGATATGTAAAAGAAGGTTTTATTGGGGGAAAAAAAGTTGGTTCCTTCCAAAACAGAATGCAATTTGCTTTAGACTCTGCACTTATATATTATAGTTACTTTTCAGAAAAAAAATGAGAAATGTCACTTTTTGATAAATAGCACCTGTTGGGTATGAAAGGAAATAGCGGTAGGTCAAGAAATCGAAACCTGTGAGCATGGGAGAGGAAACAATGACCACTAGAAGGAAAAAAAATAATTAGATTGCACACCATTTTGGAGGAGGAGAGATAGGAAGTATCTATCAAGCATTTGCCACCCATCAATTCTGCTCATCCATTTTTCCTACTGGAAGATTCAAATTTCATGGCTGCTGTGCTGAAATATAACACTCTGACTATCCTGGCCATGTTTAGAAAATGAGGAAAATGTTTTTACTGTATTTTGTTGAAAGGGCTCCTGGAAGGTTCTGTCTTAAAAACACCATTTACAAATGCAGACTGCGACAATCCAAATTGTTCCAAAACTGTATTGCCAAAATTCTGCTGAGAGATGTCTGGCATGGTTTTTATATCCTTCTCCAAATAAGAAGCAAAATAGGTATGAGAATACACTAATTTGAGGTTTTACTTTTCCAGGAAACAATACCCCACCGCCCCGGAAAAAAACCACCTCATTTTGTCTGCCAATATCAATATACCACTGGATGCAGATTTTTTTAGCCTTAGAAATACATGGAGAAAAAGAGAAGAGGCAGAGAAAATGTGACTGGTGACTGCAGGAAAGCCTGCTATCCTAGTATATTATTTAAAGGTGCCAGACTTGGTTCAAGAAAATGGGTTTGAATTCCTGCTCAGTTGTGAAGTTCTCCAGAGCCTTGTCTCCACTGTCTACTTTACAAGCCGGTTGTAAGGACAAATCAAGGCATCAGATACATTCCAAATTCTCTGCCCTGTCTGTGTCAGGAAGGGATAAACGGATATTATTATAAATTAATTAAGGTGGGTGGATGGGTGAGGAACCTTATTATTTGAAGGCTAAATTGAAGGAATATTTGATACACAAGAGCAATGCTTCGGTCTTTTTAAAAATTAAAAATGAATATATCAAGGATCCTTGATATATCTGAATAATAATAATAATACCCTTTTCCCTGTTAGGAAATGGATTTCATTAGGGCAATTTCATCTAAAGAAAGATTCCAACTTGGTGCCTATCAAATTTATTGTACTTCCTTATGCTGGCTTGGTCCAACATATTTGAAATTTACCCAGTTGGGGAAGTGAGGTTTAAGCATTTTGGTGAGATAAGTATATAATATTATTGTGTAGATATCCTCATACTGTTAACACAGAATATTCATTAGTGTAGAAATATCAACATCTACTTCTGGCCGTAAGGCTCAGTGAAAAAAAACTCCTTTGCAGAATTGAAAAAAAAAAGTTGAGAAAAACCTTCCTCCCCTCATATGAAAAATATCTTTTTGAAATGTTGACATAGGCAGGTTGGTAGACTGGCATGCAGAAGAAATGTGTATTTGGCACAGTTTAAATTCAGTTCCAATTAATATTTTAGGGCATCATGTATTGATACCTCAAGGATTCAATGAGAAATCAGAATTAAAAACATAAAAAGACAAGATAAAAGCTACTGACTATCATAAATAGAGTATTTGCCAACAATGTTATTTCACAACTGACCCTGAAAACCTGTGAGATGTCACAGCCAATGGGAGCCTGAAGAAGTTAGGCAGAGAATAGCAATAGCACTTAAACTTATATACAGCTTCAGTGTTTTACAGCCCTCTCTAAGCTGTTTACAGAGTCAGCATATTGCCCCCAACAATCTGAGTCCTCATTTTACTGACCTCGGAAGGATGAAAGGCTGAGTCAACTTTGAGCCGGTCAGGATTGAACTGCTGACAGTCGGCCATCAACAGAATTAGCGTGAAATATTGCACTTAAACCACTGCATCACCACGGCTCTTTTGCAAGAATCCTGGCAATATCCAGAGACTTACTTCTTGTTATTGATAATGTAGTAGAATCAGTGCGGTAGGGTGATAAAATTGCAAATATGTTTAGAAATTTGAAAAGGTGTGGAGATGGATGTTGAACAAATGTTTGAAAACATTCAGCTTAGTAACCTGAAATATTTGGAAATTTTCATAGCAGCAGCTGAAGGAGGTTTGGTTAAATTTCTTCAGATTAGAAAAAGGACTTGAGTGGTACTCACATGATTTAATCCAGTTGCCCTCCTACTAAAGCACTTAATGCCTGTGCCCTATTCACCCAGTATGTGCCTTGGACATTGGGCTGCCATGTGTGTAAATGGACTGTATACACATATTGATGTAGACACCAAGTTTTGCAAAATGTTCAAAACATGCTAGCATGTCTGCAGTTCCTCCTCATGAAGCATTGAAGGAGAAAGGTCTTTGGAAGGCTGGCATTGCTGACTTAAAAGCTACCTTTCATGCATGTGCACAGATTACACTTTAGCTGGGACCACCAAAGAAGCAAGAGTTCTAGAGATAGTCATTGAAATAACTGCACATGTTTTCTGAACATCACATCTGCTCTAATGCTTTGAAGTGAGGTGCTTCCTTTGCATTCACATCCTTTATAAACTCATTGTCTTGAAAGTGTTGCATGCTTAAGTGCTTATCTATACAGTGGCAATTGGCCAAGGATCCTCATATGTCCAGGAGCGCAGAAGTGTCTTGAAACTGTGACATTTGGGTTGTGGTACGACCCTCTATGTTCTCCAGCAAGTAAGAGAAAAACATGTACAGAAAGGCAACATTTAGATGTTTGGATCCAAAGAGCCATTTAGCCGCCTGCTCATGTGAAAACGATGGGATTTATTTGCAAGAGCAAAGTACATTTTCCACTCACAAAGACAAATGCCCCTGCCCTTTGCTTTTCAATGTTGTTTACCATAGTTGCTATCTATTCAGTTTGGACGAGGCACAGCTGCTGCCTTCAGGAACAGAGGAGAGAAGCCACTTCTCACAGGGACATTATTTCTTTTATTTCTTCTAAAGAGCAAATGCTCTTACACCAAAAAAACAAAACAAAAAAGGAAAAACACCACACACAATTCAGTTTCTCTCAATACCCTCAACCTCCTCCTGGCATTGGTGGACAGCTTGGGCTGTGATGACTTTACAAGTAGGAAAAGTTTTACATATTGGTTTATGCTTTATGGGTCTGGAACACAAAGTTTTAAAAACATGGACAAAAGATAGATAAAACCTTTTTCCAGACACCCACTTGCATGCATGTTAGATATTTCAGCAATGGACCTCCTTGTCATATGAAGTGAATTAAATGAATCCAGTTTACTGGAGGGACTGTCTCACCTCACTGGCCTGTACCACTTGTGCCAGCAGAGGAGGCATGCTGTGGGTCCTGTCAGCCCAATTATTCCAGCTGGTGGGATCCAGGAGGAAGGCCTTCTCTGCTGTTACTCCTACCCTCTAGAACATCTTGCCGCTGATGTGATGGCCCCAACCCTCCTATCTTTTCATAAGGGCCTAAAGACATGACTTTGCCAGTCGGCTTAGGGTCTCAATGGGGGAACAGAGCAATGGAGGTGGTTGTTCGAGTAATAACAGACCCCACCTCCCCCCAATCTGCCCACCCCATGTGCTTTGGTTTTAATATCTGATTTTAACTTTTTATGTTTTAACATAGATGTAACTGTAAGTCTCCCAGAGTTACCCTATGTTAAGATGGGTGGCCAATACATTTTATAAATAAATAAACAATAAGTTAAACTGGAGAGCCATTCTAATATTGGGTTGGCATAGATGGTCCAATAACTCTCTCACTGAGTAGTTTCACTTGTACTAACCAATAGTTTACTCAACACATTTTATTGATGAACAGCAGTCCAAATTGTTGGGTTCAGATGATACACTAAGTTAGAGGTGCAAAAAGTGCAACTTGAAAGCCTTAGGTTGCCCAATAGCATCATTTCTTGTCCCAGAATACATACCCCCTCCCAAAATAGATACAGCTAAAGGCCCTAGGGGGCCTTTTCTATATCATAGGATTTGGGATGATTCAATTTGTGTGGCTGCTTAAGGTATCTATGTCATGGCTTAAAGCTCATGAACCCTAACCAAAAATAGTGCCCTGGCCTCAGCTTTTCTGAAGTACACAAATGCCACACAAAGCCTGATATATAGTAGTCTTTAAGCTACTGGAAGTTTTAATAAACCAAAAAGGGGAAAATATCATTTTATGTCATATATTTCTCTTTTTGTTCATAGCCCCCAGAAATGCAAATAGCCAAATAGTTCCTTGGGCACTTAGTTCTGCCCAAGGAAGCTCCATTTCACGCTACAGGAATTTAGGGTTTTGAAAAGTGAGATGAGATGATTCCCTGATCTGAGTCTAAGGTTGGTATCAGTCTGAGAAACCAAGATGAGGTGGCCCTGTATATTGGTATTCTGTTATATGTATTACTCTTTATTCAATTATTGCATACTGTCCTGGGCCACTTCTCGTGAGATGGGTAGCTGTGCAAATTCAATAAATAAATAAATAAATAAATAAATATTTGCAGAGGAAAATCAGAGGATAAGAAAAAGCTCAGAATTTTATCTGATAATCAACCAGTCTTGTCCTTGATGTAATTATATATAAATACATATAAACATTACACTGGATTTCTGAAACCAATAATATGAAGGGTTTTTTTTTAATTTAAGATCAGAACAATACTGCAGGAATCCTACAGTGTCTTTTGTATCATCTCAGCTTCTAGAAAATCAGCAAAGGTTTAGTGTAAAGAAAGGCTTTAAAGAAGAGCAAAATTGAAAGGTTAAAAAGTAATAGAAATGCAACCTTCCCCTTACCACCCTTTAACTTCATACAAAGAACTTAGCACGTTGCTTGACATTTGGAACAAACATAGAATTCTTCAAGTGACCGCAAGCGAAATCTACAGAAAGGATCAAAATTCAATGGACTTATCGTACCCATAGGAGCCATGTCTCCTTCAGAGGATTATGGACTTTCACAGGGAAAGGAAGTCTATCTGACAAGCTGAACCATCAATAGGCTTTCTTGCAGAAATCCAGCTATGAGTTTTTCATCATCCTATATTTGGGCTTGGAAACCAATTAGGGCTACTAGACCTGGGGTCTAAAATTATGGCAATTGCTAAATGACAACAAGAAATTTGACCTTTCCACATTTTCTTGTTGCTGACAAGTGCTAGTCCAGTTATGTAGCACTAATTATTCTATACAATGGCCCTATTGGCTTGGCCTACCATTTATAAACAACTTGAGCAACTTGGTTTTTTTTCTTCATTCTGGGAAGCCCTAAATAGGGCATCCTAAGAGGACCCAGCCTTCCTGGCTTTAGCAAGGTTCTTCATGGCTAGTCTACATAGACTCTTATCTAATTTTGTAACTTTATGGGATAAATTAGAATAGATATTTAGACTGTGCATTGCTTCATCCTGGAAAGCAAAAAGGTACTTTGAAACTCATACTGCCCCCATTTGCATCCAAGTGGCTCTTTTCCTGGGGTTGGATAACATCTATGGAAGGTGATTATGAATTGCTCAGAAAAAAATGCAACTGCTTTAAGGAGCTGCAGACAAGGATTTTATGAACATACCTACTTGCTCTCAGGCATTGCCTTCAAATTAGAACAGGACTGTCAAACTCCCGGCCCATGGGCTGGATGCATCATGAGCTGGCCACACTCATGCCCAGTTTAGTGAAGAAAAAAAAAGTTGCAATACATCATGCAACACCGCCATGATAATGTAAGTTTGACACCCCTGAATTAGAAACACTGCATCATCCATGTTATCACTTGTGTGACATCACTCCTTTAGGATATAGTTAAGAAAATTTGCTAATATGACTAATTTGCTAATATGTTCATCATACAAGATGGCTTTTATCATATGCACTCAGGTTTGGTACAGTTGAGGAAGGTCAAGAGCAATTTTCAGTTTATATGTTCTATAGTCAAAGAAACCATTGTGACACATCATATTAAACTGCCATATAATTTATTTAATTCTGATTAAACAGCTTATGACTTTAGCATTCAATGAATTCAGCCATTATGACTTCTGTAAAAGTGGTTAGAATGAACTGTGGTGTAGTACGTGTTAGGAATGTAAGTCACCTAACAGTTGGGTTGGAAAATATATAAACCAGGAAAGACATTTTAATACTGTTTCTTTAAGGGAATGCTAAAATTGTAATTGGGTGTGGTTCCTCAAATGGCCATAAGATGGAGCCAGAAACCTGGGTTGTTCTGTTCTGTTGTTGCCGAGAGTGTTCCTATTGACTATTACTGATCATCGTTATTCTTGGATTTGATTTGAGTCTTTCACTGAACTGTTTATGACACTGGACTTTGTTATTTGGATTATCCCTGGACTGAAAACTGACTGCTTTAACCGTGAATGACTTGGACTGTTTGTTGAACTTTGCTTAACCGTTTACTGACAGTAAAAACCTACATTTTACTATGAAGTGTATCTGTGTGCTGGTTGTGTGTTATTCTTCACCACTCTCACTACGTCTCCCTGTGTGCGCTCATTCTCCTAACGGGGAATTACCTCAACAGTACATTACATGTAATTTGAGGAGCCAAGACAGCAATTGGTGAGCAGCTCTAAATTTAAACTTCTTAATTATTTTAGCTCTTCCTCTTTTATCTTGGGAAGATTACTAATGACAACTTCTTGAAGGCACTGAGCAAATAATGGGACTGGACGGAAATGCCAGTAACAGCAAATGAAGAAAGAAATGCCTGAAAATTAAAACTACATTTTTAAGTAAAACCAAAATATGGAAGCATCTGAATTTGAGGCCAAATGTCTAATTCTAAGTTATAGAGGGATACTGCCTGTGATAAGATAATGGGAATCAAATACAACCAATGTGTCAGCATTTCAGAAAAACCCACTCCAATTAAAAACTCTGAGACAGGCATTTTCTCAAAGTTTCCTTTTATTAGAATAGTTATACTGGCACATCTGGGAAAACCCGAATCTGAAAATTTCAGGTTTTCTTCCAATAAATAAAATTTTACAAATCCATCCCCTGCACCCATCATTCCATCGCATGTCCTAATCACCATCCGTTCCAACTTGAGTCATCCCCTCTACTCCTCCTCAGCCAGGTGCAGGAATAACATGACCTTGACTTTAAAGAAGAATGCTATTATGTCTAACTGCATACGCTCCATGAAATTCCCCCTCCCAACTTCCCACGCTCAAGAATATGGCAGCGTGGAAGCTTCTGGTGCTAAGATGGCTTCCTGTGATGACCCAGAGTGTACCACAAACGTAACAAAATCCAAAACATAAATAAATGTCCTTTAATGCCTCCAACTTGGCCCCACTGTTCACTAATACTTAGTTGGAGATAAAACATACTGAAAAATAGTCTTCAAAAGAAAGCAATACAGTCTGAATTTAATGAGCAGATAGAGGTGAAATAAACAAAAAACAAAAAAACTACAATGATGAAATTTCCACAACGGAACAGGAGAAGTATTTACCAAATTCAAGGAGATAACAAGGCACAGTCTGTTGGAAGGACACCAACCAAGATAACTTCAGACCAAAATAAAACACGCTTTGTTTCCAGCGTTTGCCAGTATGCAGGTCTAAACTCTTATGCAGTTTTCACACCTGCAGCCCATGAAGAGGATCAATGCCCTCTCCTCCCCAGTAGACCACGTTTCTCCCTGATCCTCTCCTCCCTGCATGCCCTAGGATGGATAGGGGATGGGCCTGGGTCCTCCTCTGACTGCTCAGCTGACCTCTGCCCTTCCCCAGCCTCCTCCACAACCTCCGGGGCCACACTTCCACTCCCTGTCAGCTGTTCCTCCTCTCCCTCAGAGTCAGTCTCCACCAGGGGCATGACACTCCCAAAGCTGACCCAATGTTGACAAAACCCCACAAAACTGTGTTGGATTTACTACTGACCTTTCATGGTTGTTTCCTAATATTGGATATAGGTGTGTAAGTGTTTGTCTTGTGATGTTATAACTTGCCACCTATGCAGAAGTCTATGGGTAGGGTAGCTAAACTTAATGCTCTAAGAAGCCTTGGAAAAATATTGATATAGGATATGACTTTTGTCAGCATGGAAATCTGGGGGAATAAATATAGCAGATAAACTATACTGACAATTATGAGTAATATAGTTAAGCGTATTGTGAGGTTTGAAACCTCTGACGTTATCTTTTGTGATAAGTATTGTTAGTATCACAGGCATGGTACCTTATTATCACTGTTGGTACTGACTGGGAAAATGCTGTTGCCAATGGCAACCTCTTCAGATTTTTTAATACTGAGACTCCAAAGCTTTCAGCTTCAGAAACCAAAGAACAGAACAAACTGACAAATGTCATTTGACTCCCAAAAGCAATATTATTAGCCTCAAGTTATCAGATATAAGAAGTCAATTTGTCAAAAGGGTAATAATCATTTGATTTGAATTTCTCAAATATTAGCAGCCAGCTGATCAGACCCTATCTTGAGACTGAGATTATTGCTTTGATCCTATAAATATATAGCAATTGTATGTAGGCATATATGTTTGTATAAATGAAATTCCTTTAAAAGAGAATTTATGGCATCTCTTGCAGCTTTGCTACCAAAAAATTAGACTGAGACTGGGACCTGGAACCAGGTTCTGCTTTGTGGTTGGCCTAGACCCCATTTTGCAAGTCCAATGAAACAATGCTATTTAAGTGGGCTTTTGAATGTGAGTGGCAGTATTGGACTATTGTTTATATTTTGAGAGGAGGTTGTCTTTAGATCATGATTATATGGAAGATTATTATAAGCTGATATTATTATCGTTTATGTTTTTATTATACTTCTATTGTAAATCATCCAGAATCTTGAGATAAGCAGTATATAAATGAACACAATTAAAACATATTAAATTAACTTTACAAACCAGAATACACACACACACACACACATATTGTACAAAAGTCATTTTTTTTAAAAAAAGAACACATTCAAAAATCAAGGAGTAAAAATGAAAGCCCCAGGTACACAAAGTAACTCATTTGAGTTTTAATAATTATATTAATGTATTTCCAATGTTTAGTAGTTTTGATCCATACTGCAGATTAGGACAAACTGATATATTTCTATCTGGAGTGCCTGGTTATTTTGTTAGCTTCTTTTTGTTGAATCAAGTCACGTCAACTGCTGGCTACAACAGTATAATATCCATAGTTTATCATGTTGTAGGGAATGGGAGGTGGGTGGATGGGTGGTTTATAGCAATTTCCAAAATACTTTTTAAAATGCTAGGATAATTTGTAAATTATATTCATTTATAATCATATCATTGGGTAGCTGTAATTCCTTGCAGCTGTTATAATAATAATAATAATAATAATAATAATAATAATAATAATAATAATAATAATAATAATAATAATAATAATAATAATAATAATAATATTTGCTGAGACACTAGCTCTTTTTGATCTCTTGAAGTTTTGGGCCATGGGCATTTTGGAGAGTATATCAAGGGAAGATTCTTAGTGCACAGGACACTTGTAAGAAATTTATTTATTGGATAGCAAACTGATGGGATTCCAAAGGTGCTTTTTCAAGAGACAACAGGATTTTCTTATTTTTTCTTTGAAGATATTTCATTTCTCATCCCAAAAGCTTCTTCAGTTCTGATTGGATGACGAGGAATGGAATTATAAATCCTTCCAGACAGTTAGACATTTGTATTCTTTTAGAGAGTCATTGAGGTCACTTGGAGGTTTATCTGTGTCCTCAGGGTCTTCTGAGTTGTGCAAATGGGTGTGGAGCCTTCTTGGAACTGCTGAAAGAACTGTGTTATAGAATGGAGATAGATGATGTCATATCCACCCACCCTGTTGAGAGAGGGCTGTTCAGTTTTGACATAGATGGCCTCTTTGACCCTTCTTTCAAACCAGAGGTCCTCTCTGTCCAAAATGTGGAATTTGCTGTCTTCAAAAGAGTGACCTGTATCTTTTAAATGCACTGCTGAAACTTGTCCTGATGGGTTTGTTCTCCTATGTTGGGCCATGCATTTATGAAGTGGTTGTTTAGTTTCTCCAGTGTACAGATCTGCACATGGCTCACTGCACTGTAATGCATATACTACACTGCTGAGTTAATGCAGTACATTGTATATGCAACACAATGCAGTGAGACATGTGCAGATTTGTACATTGGGGAAACAAAACAAAAACAAGAAGGTAATTACAAAGAAACAACAACTTTTTAGAAATTTTCTTTGCGAAGTTTCATGTTTACGTGTCTGTGTATCAAATGAAAAATCAAATGATTTTATATTTTTAAATTAGAAATATTAAACATTATATGAAATCACAGTGATGGATCTTATGAGATTTGATTAACTTGGTAAAATTTCATCTCTCCCTCCCTTCCTCCCTCCCTCCCTCTCTTTTTCATCAGATACCATCTACTGGCATTATACAGACTCACTGTACAAGCTGAGCAGCCCTGGAGAAAGGGGGATAAACAAAATTACCATGTAATTGAAACCTCAACCTTCTTATAGAATGGTGGTTTTGACCAGACATTTGTAATGGCCATTTTAATTTTTTGGATAACTCTGTCTCAATAGGGACTCTAGTGTACAGTCCTTAAGAACAAGTTTCCACAATTAGGATGCTACAACTGAAACACTCTCTACTAGTTTACCTGTTTCAGTTCTCTGTCATGATAAGTTTATTTACTATGAGAAAAATCATAGAAATTCTGACTGTCACACTTCCATCTTGGACAGATGTTACTCAGTGAAGTTCATCCATACTTCTAGCATTGTGCCAAATCCTTCCAGAATCTATTTCAGATCATGGAGTTTCTGCGTTCTTTATGGGTTGAACGAAGATAATAGTAGTCCTCAAGGAAAAACCATTCAGGTTAACCAAGGTGAATTAATGTACGATAACTCATTAAACATCAATTCATGGAACAAAGTAATTTGCTTCCCCTTATTCTAAAACACATTTCCTTTCTTAATATAGCTGAATTGTGGTTATTAAGCGACAATCTTATTGAAATAGTAATAGCACTTCCTCAAAATATATAATCAAGTAGAAAATGGGGAAATTTGGCTTAATTTCAGCGATTTGAAAAAAGTATTGATAGCAAAGTGATTTTATTGCTGTCCTCTCCCTCATACAATGCCTTCCATAGTGTACTCCAATTAAATCCCAAGATTACTGGAATGAAATGTGCTTTTATTTATAGAAGGAAGAAAAATACTAAGTTTGAATCCTTAGAGGTAGTATGAAATATCACCGTAATATTTTTATGGTGAGCAGAAAAGAAGTTTTTAAACTTAAATTACTAAGAGTGATTCATAAGATATGATAGGAAGGGTATCCTTAAAGAGATTTTTGAAATTATTTAAATATTTATAAAACTTTAGGAAATATTATCATCTGCGGAAACCAGAAGCTGAAATAAAACATAACTGCATTTGTAGTTTAAATGTTGAACAATGGTATGCATGCATTTTGAATTGGTTAAGTAACAAGAATTTGTTCTCAAAGTATGGGATCTCATGGGGCATTATTATGCTATATCAGAGAGGCAAATTAATTTCTATTTTTAATTTGTGATGAATGCAGATTGAATTTCAGACTCAGACAAAATATGAAAGATACCCATGTTTTAGAAAATAACATCTTTCCCCCCAATAATATTGGAAATACTGGAAATTAGCATAGCCAATGAATCTATTTTAAAAGTTTTTGTTACATATGTGCATTATTATGTAATGGAAAATGATGCAAGTATCTAAACTGCATTATTTGCACAATAATGTCATTGTTACAGGAGTTGCTTCCTATGGAGGCCCTGTGAAAAATCATTTGTACTAATTTGGAAACATTCAGAAGTGAGAGTTTTTAACGGGAGTGATGACTATTAAAAATATTTGTCTTCAGCTTAGCAGCTTCTCTGTCCAGTCAATAGAAAAAAGAGCAAAAAGCAGGTTTTATGCTTCCATGAGATCTTATTCGTGGGATGACCAATACTTTATGTCATAGTTTATCTTCTCATCTTCTCTGACATACTGTAGATATCTATGTCTTCTGGGACTTTGCAGTTTTATTTTTATAGATAGCATTAAACCCTATGGTGCTTTGCTTAATTTAAATTACTTACTATGACTGTGGTGATGCAATACTGCAGGCTACTTCTGCTGCCTCCTGCCGTTCAGCAGTTCAATTCTCACTGGTTCAAGGTTGACTCAGCCTTCCATCCTTCCAAGATTGGTAAAATGAGGACCCAGGTTGTTGGGAGCAACATGCTAACTCTGCAACTGCTTATAGAGGGCTGTAAAGCGCTGTGAAGCAGTATATGAGTCAAAGTGCTATTGCTATTAAGGAAACCATGAGTCACTGCCACACATTTATTTCTCGCACATTTTCTATTCTGATTCAGGTTTCCCAGTGAAATTTCAGTTTTTCAAGTTGTGTCTGAGCACAAGTTTCTATTACCTTCTTCATTCTTTATAATTCCTTACCTCTCTTTTTCCTTGCTGTGTTGCAGTTGTTAGAAATTAACATTCTAGAAATAGAATTTAGCTTATAGAGATCAGCTCAAAAGAAAAATGTGTATGTTTCTTTCTTATGTTTCATCAATATTCTTATATTCTAATTTTTATTCTACCAATATTCTAATATTCTATCTGTATTCTAATATTTTAGAATATTTTTTTCACTCTATCAAGTAAAGCACTGTCCAAGATGCTGATGTTTCCATGCAGATTATTTGTATACACGGAAGTGCATCTTTATGTCGATGAGATTCAGATACATGATAACAGCAATTGGATACATGAAGAAAATATTGATGGGCTGGAGCTCTCTGGATCAACATCCATAACCATGATTCAAGGAACACAGATTGTGTGTGGTCCTATCTATTCTGCAACTTTTGCTGCTGAAAAATAGCATTAATCTCTATAAAATATTAAATATTGAATCTGACCTGTTGGAACTAAAAGAAAAAAAGGAAAGGGAAAAAAGCATCAGCAGCTTAATCGCTCACTTATGTTATAATCTGAATTTGTATCCTCATTTATGATAAAACAAAATTGGAGAATGAAATTTATTGTAGAGTAAATAAAGCACTTACTCTGCTGCTGTGTATCACTCAACAAACACCGAAGGTGCTAAGCATCTTAACGCAAAGACAAAAAAGTATTAGTGGCAAATGTTCTTGTCTGATGCTGAATTGAAAATGACAGCATTAATGGCATATTTTTCATGGCTCAAATCATCACCATCATAGCATAAAATGTGTTTTGATAAACCTCAGTGTACTTTAAATATAGATGAAAACAACTGAAGACATGTTGTGTCTTGTATCAATGGTGCATGTAAAAGATCTTGCTGCATGGGAGAAGCTTAGTAGGAATTTAAGTGAGTATCTGGCATGTGTGACTAAAAGGGCTGAAGCTGTGGAACAGACTAGCAGAAATCTGCTGAATCATTTATTTTGGGCTTCTTTGAATGAAAGCTGGTTAACCTTTTGCTCAGAATAGTTTCTGCTGGCTCCTGAATTTCAGCTAGTAGAATTGCTAAACTCCCGGAGCTTACATGTCCACTAAATTCCAGCAAAACCCCATTGAATGATAATGTGTAGGGGAAGGAAAAGGACAAAGGGAGAAAATATTTGCAAAGAGGGAATACAGAAAAAAAAAATACTGCAATGAGAAAGCAGGAAATATTTTTTCCTCTCTCTTATTTTCTATTTCCTCAATTTTGGGAAAACTTTCTGAATGTTAAAATTTACATTTAACTTATATTTGTTGATCCTTGTTCTAAACTTAGTCTAATATTCTGGTTGTAAGCAAGCTCTACTTAGGGGGAAGAATAATGAAGAAGAATTGATAGCCCTCTTCTACTTTCCTTGCCATTCTCAACAAACTACATGTAGGAGTCAAAGGAATGCTTTTTTTCCTTCAAGGATACCCAAGCTAGGATTTTACAAACCTGTTTTTTCAGGGCTCTAAAAGCACAGGGAAAGTTCCTAGGGCTAGGGTAGACTTTACAGGTTGACACTCTTTCTAGGTAAAGGAAAGGATGTTCAATATTACATTCATCCTTCCACTATTATATCTTCTTCTTCCTTCCTATCCATCAAGCCATCTGTCCATTTAGTTCAGAAAAATCTTTGCGCTATCTTTCCCAGATATGTGACTACTACTTTGAAATAGAAATTAAACTATGGAGCTTCGGAGAGTTCATTGATAATTAAGTCTGCCCTCCTGTAATTACAGATGTTCTTGTTAGGGATAACATTGTTTACCTAACTTAGTTTGGGTTAAATAATATATAAACTATGTTAGTGAGTTTAAGTGTATGTATCACTTTAAACTGTAAACCAAGTTTTTGGGTGCGGTTGTAAAATCACCATAAGAGGGAGCAAGAGAGCTCACTGTTTGCTCGGCTTTTACTGGAATGCTGACAATGAAGGATTGATGGTGATAAACTGCTTGTTTGCTGAAAGAAGAAAAGGGGTTTGATTTTCTTCATATCTCTGACTGCAAAAGAGATATATCACTGGACTGATTGATTGTAAGTTTACTGACCTCTTTTTCGACACTGGACTTTGCAAACATGATTAACCCCCGGATGGACTGAACTTAGTGTATGACATATGGACTGTTTTGACTATGCTATAACTATTGCTGGAATAAAAACTACTTTAACGTGCACAGTGTATCTGCCTTACTGAGTGTAAGCTACTACAACGTTTTTGTCTCACATATCTGCCTGTCTGATAGACTGCCGTTGCACGTTCTGCTAGGGTGTATATCCCTAACAGTTCTCCCAAGCTTCCATTGTTGTATATTTTTCCTATACTTACTCAGAGGTAAGTAAGCCAATAATATACATGCCCATGGTATTGTAAACGTCCATAATCAAAGTTTATGATGCACATATTTCCTATCCCAACCAGATTATAGGACTGGTAATAGAGAAAGCATACAAACTCGATGCAAAGCCCTCATCTTCATAATATAGTATTTGTTAACAGCACCATTATACCAAAGAATAACTTCAGAGAGATTTGGAAAAAAAATAATGATTCAAAGTGCTTTGAATGATATAAGTATTCGAAAATACATAGAAATGGAGATCAGGAAAACTAAGAATTCATTTCCCCAAAGTAATCATTATTTCATCAGTTGTCATTTTTCCTTCTTTACATCTCCACATTCTCTCATTATTATATGTATGAAATTCTTCTTACTCAAAAATTCAATCTGTAACAGAATAATGCACTATTCCATTACATAAGACACAAAAAGACATCTTAACATGGTTGTTTTTAAAAATTATAGTTAATATTAGCATTATCTATTAGAATAATATCCCCATAGAAACAGACTTACCATATTTGCCGGCGTATAAGATGACTTTTTTGCCCTGAAAAACATGCCTCCAAGTGGGGGGGGTCGTCTTATATGCCGGCAAATACGTTGTTGTCACTCGGTGCAAGAGCAACGGGGGCGGAGCTCCGCAACTTGCGAAGCCCCTTCAAGCCCAGCCGGAGTCTCTCTTTTGGCAAGTCTTGGGGTAGGAAGAGATAGCTGGAATTACCCTCCACCCACCCACCCACCCACAGAGAGAGAGAGAGAGAGGGGGGAGAGTTGGCAGCTGTCCATCCCCCACCCTTGGAGTCCCGATGGCGCGCACGCGGGGCTGCTTAAGGGAGGACGCCTTTCACTTTCCCCCGGGGGGAGGGGGCAGGCGCGTCACTTTCACTTGCAGGCAGCAGCGCGGCCTCTCCTTTCCCACCCACCCACTCCGCTCGTGCGAGCGGACCAGCAGGCTCCAGGCTTTGCCCCCATCCCTCACCTCCTTCCACCCCCTCCACCCCCCAGTGGCAGAAACTTCGCCGCACGTGGGGACGAGTGGAGGGGGTGGGAGAGCAGCGATGCCGCTCAAAGCTGAGAAAGCGCCATCCTTGCTTTTGCGCTTCGGGAAGAGTTCGTGTTTTTGTTTTTTTGTTTTTCTCCCAGGAATGGGATGCTGCTCGTGCGATTTTCTTTGGGAAGTTTTCTCTTCCCGGTTTCAGCCTTTGCTCCGAATCCTTCGCCACCCCCAGATTCACTTCTGGAAAGGATGCTTGTGTAACTCTTTTCCTAAGTGTTGCTGGGGTGGAGGGGGGGCAGTGTGCAGCGTGAGCGAGAGGCTCCTTTCCTTTCTCCCTGAGCGCAAAACCGTCTGCCTTCTTCTCTCTTGAACGGACAGAGCAAGGCTAATAAGATAATAATAAGATAATAAGATAAGATCCTAAGCGCGTTGTGGAAACAGATCTGGATCTCGTTGGAGAAAGGTAGCAAATGAATGAACTGGACTTTTGGCAAGTCTCGGGGTAGGAACTCGAGGCTTTCTGGAAAGTTAGTGAGCAGGAAAATAGACATCCTTTCCGCTTTCTCCCAGCGTGGGTATCTCATTATCCCTCCCTGTAAGAAGTAACAACCACAAAGCCAAGGGGAAAAAGGACCAGTTTCTTGTGCCTGATCAGTGGTGGCCTTTTGCACTCAGAACTCTCTCCTTTGCGCTCATCCACGGTCCAGCGACCGAGCCTCTCCGGGTGGAAATAAGGAGGCCTTCTCTCTCCCCCCAGCCCCCAACGGTGAGCTGCACATGCTCCAGACTGCTCCAGCCAGCTCGCCATCCGAGTGCAGCCACAACGATGCGCAGGAAAAAGCCACAGTAGGAAGTAAAGATTTCTCCCCCCCCACCCTCTCTCTCTGAAATAATTAATGTCGCAATCAGTGTGGTGCACCCTTGGAGACAAATTGGTTGGGGAGGTGGAAAGATATTAAGAAACAACTCGTCTGGGCGTATAAGACGAGCCCCACGACTTTTTTGCCCTGAAAAACATGCCTCCAAGTGGGGGAGTCGTCTTATACGGCGAGTATATAACAAACTCTATATTTTGAGTGGAAATGTTGGGGGCTCGTCTTATACGCCCAGTTGTCTTATACGCCGGCAAATACGGTAGTCTGTTGAACTATGACTATGGTATGTGATCGGCCATAAATAAACCAGGGAGTTTCCATGGTTATTAAGAAATAAGAATGTGGATTTCACTTGTTCTAATCCAATATTTAATTGCCATACTTCACTGGCTGACAATGGCTGAAAAATATTTACATTAATAAGAAACAGTTACTAAAAAATGCACAAATTCTCAGATTAAGGAACTGTTGGATGACCAAAATACAGAATGCTTACTTAAAACTTCTACTTCACTCCTTGTTTTAGTAAAAAGCCTGCACTGGGACTTGCTCCATCCATGAATGGAAGGAACTCTTTCTGCATCCAATTTATTAGTCACACTGTTTTCCATAATTTCTATAGGCCTGTATCTTTCCTTTTGCTTTCCTTCCTTTCCTCTCTGCTCCTCTCCATTCCATTACCCATTTTCCCTTTCCTCTTTTCTCTTCCCCCTCCCCCTTTCCTTCCCCCCAAGCATAAAATGCATTCCTAATTGGGATAAAAATCAATTAAATCAAATTTTCATCATCTTCCCCTTCCCATTGGGAAAATGCTTTAAAAATGTAACCTAAAGAAAACCAGTTTTGGTTAACATGGACCTCCCTTGGTTTGTATTTTTAGGACATTGCATGCCAGCTTGTAGATAGCTTTATTTAGTTTCTTGCCTACCCCATCTGAGAGTTCACTGGGGCTTTGAAAAAAACACTCTACACATCCCCTCTGTCTGTTATCTATCATGTTTCTATCTTACCTCTACATCTTTCTTTCTTTCTTTCTTTCTTTCTTTCTTTCTTTCTTTCTTTCTTTCTTTCTTTCTTTCTTTCTTTCTTTCTTTCTTTCTTTCTTTCTTTCTTTCTTTCTTTCTTTCTATCATCTACCAATCTATCTGAAATTAGTTTCTTTCATTTTTTGGATCAGTCCAATGATAGTTACATTTAACCAGACTATTCATGAAAATGTGTCTCATTATTGCTAATTTATTTAATGGTGAGCATAACAATCTAATCACAATGAAATCCTTTGATATTAATCTTGCTGTAGCACAATATGTACAGTATTTGCATGAGAATTCTGGTGAAGTTTCTCATTAATTAACACATTGTGAAAATGTCAGCATTTTAATTTGCTTTGTGTTAAGTGCAGTAGATTTCCACTTCCTGAAAGTATTTATCAAAATAAATATGGCTGCAACCTTAATTTCAATGATAAATAATACTTTACAGCTGCCCATTTATAAGGCCATGCATTAACATTTAAATTATCCCTTTTATTTATCAAAACGATCACTTGTGATGACTGAATCACAATACCCATGCTTCTCCCCCAAAGAAAATAAGTTTCACCACTCATTGCGTCTCCTCCCCTCCAATTCCAGAACTAGATTCTGCATTTTCTTTTCTTTGAAAGCAAAAGGAAATTGTGACACCCCAATTGGGGTCGTCCCAAAAGTGCTTGCTTTCAAAGGGCAACAGAACTTTCTTGTTTTTTTTCTTTTAAAAACATTTTGTTTCTCATCCAGGAAGCTTCTTCATTCTTGGATCAGAAGCAAAATGCTTTTAAAGAAAAAGAAAGTTCTTTTGCTTTTTGGAAACGAGCACTTTTGGGACAATCATGACCTAAATGATTGAGAATTTCTATAGACATCCAATCATGGTCAATCTTCACCTTTCATCATCTTCAGCCAGCAAACCTGGCTGAAGATGCTGGGATGGTGACTTGGAAACATAATTTATATATCTTTCTAAAAGAATGAAGGAAGGTTGCATTCTCAAAGGATGAATTCTCAGTAGGTCCCAACAAATATAGAGATAGTTCAGTGTTAGCTGATTTAGAACAAAGTTTGAACAGTGTTCTCATGCTGGCTGGGAAATTCCTGGAGTTGAAGTCTATACACCTTAAAGTTGCTGAGATACACTGAATTGGTGGAATCTTCAACAAAGCTTACAGTGGCTTCTAATGGGCATCAAGATCATACTCCAAGAAGCCATAAGGGCACTGCTTGTTTGACTATTTTGCCTGATGGGGAAAAGTGTGAGTAGCTGAAGCATAGCTATCCTTATAGTCACTGGTGGTATTCAAATTTTTTTACTACTGGTTCTGTGGGCATGGCTTGGTAGGTGTGGTGTGGCTTGGTGGGCATGGCTTGGTGGGTGTGGCAGGAGAAAAATACTGTAAAAAAATCTCCATTTCCACCCCACTCCAGGGGAAGGAAATATTGCAAAATCTCCATTTCCACCCCACCCCACTAACCTCTTTCCAGCTCTGATCGCCTGTGCAGGGCAACAAAAGAAGATCCAGCCGATCAGCTGGGATTCCGATCAGCTGGGAGGCAATGAATAGATGGGGCAGGGCCAACCAGAGGTGGTATTTACTGGTTCTCCGAACTACTCAAAATTTCCGCTACCGGTTTTCCAAAACCTGTCAGAACTGGCTGAAAAACACCTCTGCTTACAGTGTTCCAGCAGAACTGTTTGCAAATGCAAGAATGACCATTTTAATAATCCCACACTTTCCTCAATGACAAAGCAAAGGTATGCATGAAATGCTTCAGCTGGAATATGCCAAATGTACAGTAACTGTAACTAGTTTTTCTCTTTTTCATTCTTGGGTCTTTGGGAGACTCTTGTTAGATCCCCCACAGGCTAGATATGCCAAAACTTTTCAATTCTTGACTGATGGGTTTCTTATATTTTTATTGGAACACTTTGAATCCTGTCCTGATTCATCTAAGTCCACTTTGCAGCCCTTCATTGATTTATTACTTCCACTGCTTTGAGGAACAGAATCTACCTTCAGTACAGAGATTGTTTCAGACCTTGACAGACTGAAATTGAATTTATCCTCAGTTTGGCTCAAACTTCACCTCACACAAAGTTCTTTTTTCCCTCTTCCTTCCAAAGTTTCCTAAAATCAGAATTAAACTCAGAAGGCTATAAGAAGGGGGAAACCAGTAAAAGAGTCAGGTTTCTTTTTAATGCTTAAATTTCCATTTCTAAGCTGCTTTTGTAATCGCTAGGGAGAACCTTTTTTCCCATTTGTAGTTGAAAAACAACAACAATGCTTAAACATAAAAACTATCAGACGAAAGAGGATAGCTTTGCTTATTCTTTCTTGAACGACTTATTCTGTCTTTCCCTCTCTGATAAATTCAGAGCTCTAAAGGGACTCCTTAATTTTATGCATCATTTACCTGCAATGGAAGGAGATTTAAATCAGGGAAGGCACAAATAATCCTGTTTTCACCCTCATGCATAATTCAGCTTAAACCCCCATCCCACACATTTGTACTATGTACTTTCTTGAATGTACATGGATGTAGGTATGCTTATATTTTCATTACAGATAATCCTCATTTAGCAACCTTTTCATACAGCAACCGTTCACAGTTATAAGGCGATGAAAAAGTAAATTTCTGAGCAATCCTCGTATTTATGATCATTGCAAGTCTATAAAGCAAAGAAAAGCTGGAGGAAAATCATAAGCACAGCTGAAGTTTCATTTACTGACTGTTTCGCTTAACAACTGAATTGTCAGTTCAAACTGTGGTCTGAACAAGGACCATCTGGATTATTTGCTGGTGTACGTATTGAGATTTTATATTCAGTGTGTTAGATTTTGTTGGTTTTTCTTTTTTGTAAACTACTCAGAGTCACCTTGTTTGAGATGAGAGGCATGTAAATGTTTTAAATAAATAAAGTCAACAACAACAATCATTTGAATAAGCACCCTATCGTGAGATAGGAGAAACCTTATTAGTATTATCAACTGTAAAGAACATTCTCTGTTTAGCTGGATGTACTTTTCAGATTTTTCCAGAATTTTGTACTAAATGCATAAAGCTCTGTGATAGTATTTTTGCATCTACCACCCTGCTCCTTTAATCCATTCAGAAATTTTAGTCTGGATATTTGGATCAATGAGTGCAATTTCTGGGCTCCGGTGTTAGGATTTGTTATTACAAAAGAAGTAATAAAGATAAATTAAACTGTGTTAAGTGTTACCTTAATAGCCTTGTGCTGCATATGGAAGGAAGCAAATACAGTCTTCAGACACTAAATAACAATTCACACAATATTGTTGTGCATTTATTTTCCCAAACTGTGCACTGAGATAGGTTGGTTGGTGGAGGATTGATGCGTTTTCTCATTACATACTCATATTGATGTAGCAAATCATATTCTATTTACTCACTTACTTTTTTGGCTTTCACCAATGTGAGTAGTGAGTAGAGAAGATTGAGTATAAACTCTCCTTTTTGTAACTTTTTTATGAATTCTTTTTTATGAAGTCTATGGCTGATTTAAGGAACACTGGTGTTAATAGTGTTAACAAAGAAGGAAGCAGGAAAATGTGACAATGAACTCTAGAAATCAATTTATGGTTGACACTTCCAGGAACCTAGGGTTCAACACAATAGTGAAATTGAATACAAATTATCAAGCTGTTTATTTTTGCATTTGATCGGGAAAAGTACAATACTGAAATAATTTCACAGCCAATGGATACCCTGAGTCATTTTTGTTCTTTCTGTTTTGAAACATTAAATTTGTATTTAATGTGAATAACAAAGCCACAGGCTCTGGAAAGGCCATTTTGTTATTTTTTGGGGACTTTGAAAAACACTTTGGTTCTTGGACATTTGTAAAAGTAATTAAGATCAATGTGTTGTTATAGCAGCATTTCTATATCTACCTTTCCCCTCAGTGACTGGCGAGATTTATTTTGACAGCTTCTTGTTCACAACTAACAGAAACACTTTTTAAAGAGCTTTCTGCAAGATACAAAGAAAATTACTTGCATTGTATTTATAAATCCTAGATGAATATGCTAAATGGATGGATTGTGCTATGGTTTCTCTCTTCATTTCAACTTTGCCAAGAGTGCTCCAGACTTCAACAGATATTATCGGTTGACAGAAAAAAATATTACAATCTACTAATTCAGTTTGTGGTTATTGAACAGTAAAATAACCACTCAGGTTCATTTTACACTATCTGATCATTCCTTTTTCAAATGTATTCTCCTGGCTTAATGCTTTTGGAGCTCTGGACAATGGAGAATATCCTAACTATTCTTGCACAACAATTAAGAATTAGGTGGCAGTTAAATTCAGCATGGTAAGTATGAAGAATACCTATGAAAAGAATCAGTAACTGTTCATTCATTCTGAGAAAAATGTTATAGATAAGAAGAAGGATGCCTAATAACCCAACATTGTCTCCTGGTTCACTTCTGTGGGATTAACCTCTTTCTTGTTTGAGAATCATTCCAGGATTAATAATACAGTGGAAAATTTTAAAGAAGGTAGTCTTCATCCTGAGACCTACAACCCAAAACTGCAGGTAGATAGACTTTCCCAAAAACCTTGACATAGGCGGAACATTAATGGAACAGTAGATTCTTCAGGTTCAAAGAATCCAAAAGTCCATCAAGTTAACTTCTAGATCAGTACAGGATCTGCTAAATTAAAACATAATTCAAGAATGATTATGTTACCAAACATAACATTAAAGTTGGTAACATAATCATTATTGAATCATGTCTTTAATTTAGCAGTTTCCTACATTGATAGATATACAAATGGAATGGTATCCAATTTAACTTTTGCCTGCACTCATTATTTTTCGACATATGGTTCCAGGATGGGATTCAGAGACTATGTGTGTTATCATATTCAGCTTGGCAAAAAAATTGAATTCCTCTATCTAAAGACTTAAGTAACATCTGTCTCATAGTAACTCCTCGGCCATCCCCTCATTTTCAGTCACTGTGGGGATTGGAGTGATGCTGATAATAAATGTTCCTGCATGTTTCTTGGATTGGCCACTATCCATTAGTGACAAGAACAACTATATAGCCCAGATCTGAGTCATCTGAGTGGCCTGCACAAGAGGGAAAAGGGTAGAAGAAAAAGTAAGAAAGAATGAGAAATGGAAAGGAAAGAAGGAAGGAAGAAAGGAAGGAAGGAAGGAGATGGAAAGAGAGGTGATTTATTTATGTATTAGTAAAATTTTGTTACCTTCTTTTCAGAGCTAAAAATGATCCAGTTGGGAAAACAATAGAAAAATGAAAAAATGAAAAAAACCCATGGAAAATAGAATGAAGTAATGGAGACCCAAAAAGATGGAGATATGACTGTTTTTAGTTTACTTTATTGTCACTGCACCTCGTACAATGAAATCAAACACCATCTTCAATGCGCATCATGACCATGAAAATAAACACAAACACACATCCTTCACACTCCACACATTGAATTGAAAACCCCCGACATTGTGCCAACAATGCAGTATACAGCATAATTCAAAAGAACTACTACCCTGGGATAGAAGCTGTTTTTCAGCCTATTTGTCCTTGTTTTTATTATTCTGTACCATCTGCTAGATGGTAATAGTTCAAAAAAAGGGTGCCCAGGATGAGACGGATCTTTGAGAATGTTTTGAATTTTCTTAAGGCAGCAGGAGCTATAAAGTTCTTCCAAAGAGGGGAGAGGGCAACCAATTATCTTCTGGGCAATGACGTTAGCCCTCTGCAGTGCTCTCCTATTTGCCACTATGCAATTGGCAAATCATACAGAGATGCAGTAAGTTAAGATACTCTCTATGGTGCAGCAGTAGAAGGTCACCAGCAGTTTTTCATTCAGTTGTTGTTTTCTGAGAAGTCTCAGGTAGTGTAATCTCTGCTGGGCCCTTTTGACCAGGGCTGCAATGTGAGGTCCTCTTTTATGGTAATATCCAGAAACTTAAAACTGGCCACTTGCTCCACTTGGTCTCCATAGATAAGTAAGGGCTGGATGTCTGATCTGTTCCTTCTATAGTCCACTATAAGCTCCTTGGTCTTATTAGTGTTGAGGACCAAGTTATTGTCTCCACACCACGAAAGCAATTGGTCCACCTCATCTCGGTAGGCAGATTCACCCCCCCCCCAGAAATGAGTCCCACCACTGTTATATCACCTGCAAATTTAGTAGTAGTATTACTAGCGTGAGTGGGAATGCAGTCATGCACATAAAGAAAAGAGTAAGGGACTCAACATGCAACCCTGTGGTGTACCAGTGTTAAGAATAAGGGCTGAAGAGGTATGATTACCTAATCTGACCCTCTGTGAGCGACCAGACAGGAAATCCATAGTCCAAATGCAGATTGAATAAGAAAGTCCAAGGTCCAGAAGTTTAGATACTAGTCTATGTGGAAGAATTGTGTTAAATGCAGAACTAAAATCTACAAAAAGCATCCTCACATAGCGCCCCCCCCCACTGTTCTAGATGAGTCAGAGCAGTGTGAAGAGTGATGGCTATAGTGTCCTCTGTAGATCTATTTCTTCTGTATGCAAACTGGTGTTTATCAAATGTATGTGGAAGACCAGAAATGATGTGCTGCCAAACCAATTTCTCAAAGCACTGCATAGAATAGAATAGAATAGAATAGAATAGAATAGAATAGAATAGAATAGAATAGAATAGAATAGAATAGAATACTTTATTGGCCAAGTGTGATTGGACACACAAGGAATTTGTCTTGGTGTAAATACTCTCAGTATACATAAAAGAAAAGATACATTTGTCAGGAGTTGAGAATCATAAGGTACGACACTTAATGATAGTCATAGGGTACAATAAGCAATCAATCATACTAAGAAACAGTCAATATAAATCGTAAGTATACCAGCGACAAAGTTACAGTCATACAGTCACAAGTGGGAGGGGATGAGTGATAAGGAGTGATGACAAGATTAACAGTAATAGTAGTGCAGACTTTGTAATAGTTGAACAGGGTTGAGGGAATTATTTGTTTAACAGAGTGATGGCTTTTGGGAAAAAAGTGTTCTTGTGTCTAGTTGTTCTGGTGTGCAATGCTCTATAGTATCGTTTTGAGGGAAGGAATTGAAACAGTTTATGTCCGGGATGTGAGGGGTCTGCAAATATTTTCACAGCCCTCTTTTTGACTTGTGCAGTGTACAGGTCCTCAGTTGAAGGCAGGTTGGTAGTAATTGTTTTTTCTGCAGTCCTAATTACTCTCTGAAGTCTGTGTCTGTCCTGTTGGGTTGCAGAATGTTATTGTTATAAAAATTATCCTCAATTTTCCTCTTATAATCAGTCTTGGCCTTCCGAATACCTTTCTTCAGATCAGCTCTGGCAACACTGTATCTTGCCCCATCTTCGGGCCTAAAGGCCTTGGTTCTGTCATGCAAGAGGTGCTGGACTTCCTTGATCATTCAGGGTTTCTGATTGGGATAGATCCTGATGTATATCAACAGTGATAGTATCTGTGCAGTGTTTGATATAGCACAGAACAGTTGCAGTGCGCTCCTCTAGGTCAGGTTGGTAAAAGATGTCTTTATTATAGGCAGAGCCCGTCTCCTAAGAGGGATGTATGCTGCTGCTAAAAGTAGTGACATATGGTCTGATGTTATAGCCATGTTTGATGTTGATATGTACTTTGTCCAATATGTTTGCTCCTCTAGTAGCACACTTGATGATAAAATTTAGGGAGCACTGCTTTTAAATCAGCTTGATTAAAGTCCTTCACTATGATATGCACAGCATCAGGATACTTATTCTACTGATTACTAACAATGTTATACAAGAATCCCAAAACTATGGTAATATTGGCATCAGGTGGGATATAGACTGCAGTAATCAAAACCATGCTGAATTCCCGTGGAAGATATATGGGTCTACGTTTAAGAGTCATACACTCCAGATCCATGGAACAGTGGCTGTCTACAGTCTTTGTATTGATACATCAGCTTTTGTTCACATAAAGGCTTAAATCTTCCCCTTTGCTCTTGCCAGAATCTCTACTCCTGTCCTGCCAATGAGCTATGTAGCCTTCCAGCTCAACAGCTGCATCTGGAATGAGTGAATGAAGCCAAGTTTCTTTGATTAGCAAAACACAGCAGTTCTTGATGAATTTATTCTTTGCAATCTGTAGCCTTAATTCATCCATTTTGTTAGTCAGAGATCTTGCATTGGTAAGAAATATACTTGGAATTGAAGGCGTGTGGAAACTTACTCAGCCTAAAGAGAACCCCAGCATGGCATCCTCTCTTCCTCTTCCTGTTCCTCTTTCTCCGCCTCTTCCTCCTTCCTGCAGGGATAGTGATCTATGGCTCCCCCAGGGGCCTAGCTGCCTCCTTCAGTATGTTATGAGAATGTATAAAATCATCTGTAAAAGCCTTTTCACATTTCAGTCCAATTTGTAACAAGGCTTGCCGACTGTAGATGCCCCCTGCCCCATAGGATTCAATCAAGGAAAGAATCCGAAACACACACAGAATCATACACACCATACACAAAAAAGGAGCGGCCAGCCGCAGCATCCATTTGCGCAGCCATCTTGAAAACTGTTTTTTAAACTGATGTGGGTGAAGAAAGCAATGTGAAGCAAAACAGGGAAGTATAAACTTCATAGCAAAAGCTAAGATTTTGAAATCATAAAGACTCACTGAGGAAAGTTCTTCAGTCAATTGCCTTTTATAATGGAGAAGAAGGACAGTGAATGAAGGCATGACCTAATCATTAAATATAATTTGAACAGGAGCATCTCTGTAAAGTGATTGGGGAAGTGTCCCATCTTCAATCACATATTTTTTCTCAGTCAAAGCTTGACCTGCAATACTCGAGCAAATTATGCCTGGAGAGAATGCATAATTTTGCAATTCAGAACAGCACCGAAATCCTGGCAAAATCTTTACAATTTCTCTTGCATGATAATTAAATGCTTAATTTCCAGTATGCTGTTTTTTGAAATACAAGAGAAATTCAGAATAAGCTTAAAACTATTACCATCTTAAACTGAATGGTGTTTGCTTAAAGAATGTCCCTGGATTATTTTTTATACAACTGCAATATTTTATACTATACATATAAATATAAGTTAATATTTTGTCTTTCATATTACATAAATTGTAGCTTTCTTTAATTGCCTGTTCTGTAGATACTGTAGTTGGGATGTTTGCGACTCAACTCCTCAGGAGTGGGATTTTCTTAACAACCAGTTCTATGAGCATGGCCTAATTTGTGGGTGTGGCTTGGTGGTCATGTGACTTGCTGGACATGGCTTGTACTTAAATATTATAAATATTTATATAAATATTGAATTTTTAATAAAAAAGAGCAAGTTTTACCCAAAATCAGGCAAAGCAGGCAGGCAGATTGAGTTGCTCACAGAATCACAGATTCATTCAGAGATCTATCTGCCATTGGCTAGCTCATAAAATTTGCTAGCAGGCAAACTCACAAAATTAACTCACAACATACCATATATGTAAATATTGATTTTTTTTATAAAACAGAGAGCAACTTTTCCCCCAAATCAGGCAAAGCAGGTAGGTAGATTGAGTTGCTCACAGAATCACAGATTCATTCAAGAGATCTGTGTTTCTGCCATCACCTACCTGAGTCTGCACTGCTTCAGTCCTAAGGAAAGTTGGGCTCTGCTTAAAAGCAGAGCCAAAGATCTAAAGATTAACTAGAAAGCCGAGGATTTCCAAGGATTTCCTGCTTTCTAACTAATCTAAATCTCCCGGCACAGCAGAACAGCTGATGGTTGGGAAAAAAAAGGAAAAATAGCAACTTAGCAGGCAAGTTTGCCAGGTAAGGAGTGAGTGGGCAGGGAGGGTTCCCATGGGCCACGTGGGCGGTGCAGCCTTGTGTTCCTGCAAAGCCTGAATTAATTGCTTTGGGGGGTACTCTGGGGATGACATTTTTCTGTGGACTACCAAAATTTTCTCACGGTTGGTGACCACTACATTAAAGAACTCCAGGGCCAAAAGGGATGATTTATCCTACTATTGTTGTCTACAAATTTTGCAAAATAAACTTGTGAGAAAGATATCACAGAGAGGGCTACCATTGAGGCTCTCACAGGGAACACAAGCAGCAAAGACAGCACATCCCGGAACTGTGCCAGCGGCGGGGAGTTTGCTTCGGTGGCTTTGGTTGTGGCAGCAAAAGGCAAAGGGGGAGCAATGGGTGTGTGTGTGAAAGGAGAGCAACGGGAGAGAAAGGCAAGCAATTGAGGTGAAAGAAGTGCAGCAGAGGAATGGGGCAAATGGAAAGCAGTTTGGGGTCAGAAAAGGAAAAAAGTGTGTGTGTGTGTGTGTGTGTGTGTGTGTGAGTGGCAGCTGCTGCTGCTGCTGCTCAAAGTGGAGCTTTGAGCACCTCTCTGCCCCGGTCCTCTCACAGCACCTCCACGTGTGATGGCAGCGGCGGAACTGGCTGCCTCCTGTAAGCAGCGCTGTCTTCATCTCTGCCAGCTTCCTTTTGTTTTGTCCTGGGAGAAGCAGGCAGAGGTGGTGGAGATGCTTCAGCGATAGTGCTGCTTATGGGAGGCAGCTGTGTCCACTGCACTATCACTGGAGCACCACTGCCGCTTGCTGTGCCAGAGCTGCCATGTGGTAGGGAGAGCTGGGAGAGCCCGGGGATGAGGGGTGCAGGTAGGTAGGCCCCAGCCAGTGCCGCCAGCGGGATGGGCCATGCTGGTGGGGAAGCCAGCCAGCTGAGCCCGGGGATGGGGGGACAGGTAGGTAGGCTGACCGAGGCCCGGGGAACCCCAGAGATGGCTGGAGGAGGCTCGGGGAGGCACGGGGATAGTGTGACTCACAGGCTTACCTGTGAGCAGGCCGATCAGTGAAGAGGCTCGTGTTGGCTCCAGGCTGCTTCTCTCACCTCTCCCAGCAGAGTGAAAAGCTTTGAAGTTCTCCTCCCTTTGGGAAATGGCTCTTGTGCAGCAGAGAGAAACAGGATTCAAACAGACTACTTCTCTGCTGCCCAGGAGCTGTTTCCCAAAGGCAGGGGAACTTGCAAGCTTTTCACTCTGCCGCAGCGAAAGGCAGGCAGCAATGGTAAGCGGGCAGAAGCAGGGTGCAGGCATGTTACGCATGCGCACAATGTTGCGCATGTGCAATAGGGACTGACTGGGCAGGGACTGGAGAAGCAGGTGGAGAGGGCTGAGGCCAGCAAGAGGCCCAATTTACTGGTTCTCCGAACTACCAGGAATCATAACAACTGGTTCTATAGAACCAGGCTGAACCGGTAGAATCCCACCCCTGCAACTCCCCACATTTCTAAATAATAGGAAAACTGCTATTGACTGACATTCTCAGTCTGAAGTGATGTAACAAACAGCAATTATAATAACATTAATTATAATTAACAATATATTCCTCTGCAGAAGGTCTGGACATAAGTACCCTCAATCCCATGGTAATACAGATAGATTCCATACTCCTCTATTTTTACAAGAAAGCAAATTGGAAAACAAAGTATTTGAAGAAACTAAATCAAGTTTTGGAAGAGGTACTTGCTATATTTTCCTGTATTTATGTTGAGGTTCCATATCTGTAGCAAAATTCCATTCATTAATCAATAGTTCAACTGTATACTTATTAAAAGAATCAGAATTGTACCTTTTAAATTTTGCGTTGATCCAAATGTGTAGCAAAATATTCATTTGTTCACAAATTTCTTAGAGGATCCTCCTAAAATCCTGTGCTTTTGCTTTGTCGCCTCTATATCTTGTATCTTCCTCCATTCCAGTGTTCCAATGCTATTGGCTATTGGCAGCTGACGGGCACATGTGTGTGTCAAATTTGGAAAAATGGCAAATAAAGCACCATAATGCAAGCCCTGCCTCTTTTGTACATGTGTTAATCTCACATGTTTGTTCAAAGGAGTGGGGTAGCTTTGTACATCATCTTGCTTAATTTGTATCCTCCCTGTAGAGTTTCCACTATTGATTATTATTCCCTAGAGAAGGAGATTAACTTTGGTTCAGAACCTTTCGTAAATAAAGGCTTAAGTTGTTTGGCTGCTGCACTTGGGAAATGTTTTTTTTTAATCTTAGAGATGAGATCTGTAACAATAACTGGGTGGTGGGGTCTAAGAAGAGATCCTTCTATGCCATTGCCACCCATCCTATGGAATATTCTTCCTCTGGAAGTAAGGCAGACACCTGGCTTTCTGAAAAGATGTAAAAACATGCCTTTTTGACCTCCTGTGGGGAGCCCAAAGGAGCACACAGTCATGGGGTTGGTAAATGCCACCAGAGACAGCCCGTTTTCTTTGCCAACCAATATTTTATCAAGGTTAATTATTCTGATATATTTTTTAAAAAATTCACTCCAAATCTGAACTCTTAACATTTTTATCTTTTATATACTGTTTTTTTTAATTTTCATGTTTTATTGTAAACTATTCAGAATCTTGAGGGAAATTGATGGTTTAGAAGTGTGAAATATAAACAAATAACCCTTGCCTTCATTACAAAGTAATATCTGAGGGCATGATGGATCTTGAAGCTCTCTCCCATCTAGCAATCCCAAATCGCAGACGGCCTGTGTCTATCCATGCAGCTCAACAACTTATAGAAATATTATATTTTCATTATCGTAGGTACTGTACAGAGTAAAATGCTGGCTGAAGCTGATGTTACTGATGTCTGAGTCTATAGACAGTATGACTTTCAAGTCAGAGAACTGTTTTTAGCTTTTTGCCTAAGGTTTTTTAATTAACATGCACATTTAAATAACTCTTTTTCATACAGCTAGTTAAGAAACTCAGGCAACTTCAAATCTCAACAAATAAATGCTCTGTCTTACATATTGGCCAAAAATAAATAAATCAGAAAATAAAATACAAGCTGAATAGTCAAGACCTTGTTGATGATCCAAACTCTGTCAAGGACCTTGGGGTACTCATCTCCAATGATCTAAGTGCTAGAGCCCGCTGTAACTACATACCCAAAAAGGCATTAAGAATTGTTAACCTAATCCTGCGTATCTTTTTCTCAGGTAATATCACACTACTAACTAGAGCATACAAAACATTTGCTAGACCAATACTTGAATACAGCTCATCAGTCTGGAACCCGCATAATGTATCTGATATTAGTACAGTGGAGAAAGTCCAAAAATATTTCACAAGAAGAGTTTTCCACTCCTCTACTTGTTGCAGAATACCTTATGCCACCAGACTCGAAATTCTAGACCTAGAAAACCTAGGACTACGCCACCTTCGGTCCGATCTAAGTATAGTACATAAAATTATACATTGCAATGTCCTACCTGTCAATGAATACTTCAGCTTCAACCATAACAATACAAGAGCACACAATAGATATAAACTCAAAGTAAACTGCACCAAACTTGATTGCAGGAAATACGACTTCAGCAACAGAGTGGTCAATGTCTGGAATACTCTACCTGACTCTGTGGTTTCTTCCTCAAACCCCAAAAACTTTAACCTTAAACTGTCTACTATTGACCTCACCCCTTTCCTAAGAGGTCTGTAGGGGGCGTGCATAAATGCACCAACGTGCCTACCGTCCCTGTCCTATTGTTTCTTTTTAATTTTTCTTATTTGTATCCATTGTATGTATTCATAACTATGTTTATACTTATACCTGTTATCTTATAATCACTTGACAAAATAAATAAATAAAATAAATAAATTTAAATAACTCTTTTTCATACAGTTAGTTAAGAAACTTAGGTCTCAGTAGACTCACATTTCACAAATTTCTTGATAACTGTGCCATCTGCATTGTTGTGCATTTTATTAGCACTAAGAGGAGTCAAATGAGAGATATAAATGTTACTATTAAAGACTGTGAAAATGTTTAAAACGTGTTTAAGTATGTTGCCCTATATATGCTTTTGAGCTTTTATTTCTCTGGGGAAAAACTCAGATTGAAATGAGGGATCTTTGGCGTTCTCTGAACTTGGTTGTTTTCTTGCAAATATTTCATTATCCAAACTAGATAATCATCAGCACTGATGCTTGTTTCTTTATTTGTGTCAGAAACATCACAATTAAAATATAACTATATGACATAACATTTAAAATATAAAATACAAGATTAAATTATGTACAAATTAAACAGATCTTGCCCAGAAACTAGCAATATTATTTGCATTCTGTCATGCTGCCATGAAGTACTCAAGTGTACACTGATTGGGACACAGAGTACTGATGATATTACCTAGTTTTCAAAAAAGAAAAAAAAAAGAAAAAACCAAGCTCAGAGAACACCAAAGAATTCCCCAAAAATTCTTATGAATGTCAAGTAAATCATGATTGCCCAATTTGGTATATAATTCTAATTTTGCATAACTGTATAGTACAGCTTGCTCTTTATCTGTACTGACAGAGAGACTTTGATATCTGGCAATTGAACTGGAGCTGTCTTCCCCTTCAGAGAGTTCAATAGTGGGAACAGAATATACCTTCAAGGAAATGAACCCATCTGACAGGGGCCTAGATGTTATTTCAAAGCAGAAAATATCTGGAGTCTTTTGATATATGCTTGTCACAATTTAATGTAATAAATGGGAAGGAAGCATAATACATATAGAAATATGAAGAGAGACAGCAATATTGTTGAAGGTAGAACATGACATTTGTAGTAATAACATTTGATTGTTTTCTGTACTTCCATAGTAAAGTATCTTCAGTACATGCAGAAGATTTCAGGTTCAATCCTAGTTTTTTGCAGCTCATATCAAACTGCTGCATGAAATTTCAGAGATTGCTAGCTTCCATTGATCCCATATGAATTCAGAAATATTTATTTATGCATTTTAAACACTGCCTCAAGCTTTAAAAAGATGTAAGTTCTACTCAAGGAGCAATAGTAATAAGCCAATGCTATAAATATAAAGAAATATAATAATTCCAACATTGAATTAAATATTGGATTGAGAATTACATATCAGCACAGTTGGTGCCAGTGTCCAAAGCCCTTCCAGAATAGTTACACTCTTGCTGTGTGTAACAAGGGAAGGGTGTGTCAATCTATTCTTCAAA
Organism: Notechis scutatus; assembly: GCF_049901735.1. Classification (NCBI taxonomy): domain Eukaryota; kingdom Metazoa; phylum Chordata; class Lepidosauria; order Squamata; family Elapidae; genus Notechis; species Notechis scutatus. Next base: position 68,141,316 of record NC_142009.1, on the reverse strand, counting down.
GCACCTGAAGACAGAAGAAGAAGCAATGAATGGAAACTAATCAAAGAGAGAACCAATTTAGAACTAAGGAGAAATTTCGTGTCATAACAGTTAATCAGTGGAATGACTTGCACCCAGAAGTTGTGGGTGTTCTAACACTGGAGGTTTTTAAGAAGATATTTATTTATTTATATTTTATTTTTATTTATTTATTTTTGTCAATTTCTTACAAGATAATAGGTATAAGTAAAAACATAGTTATGAATACATGGATACATATAAGAAAAATAAAAGAAACAATAGGACAGGGCACGTTGTAGGTATGCACGCCCCCTACAGACCTCTTAGGAAAGGGGTGAGGTCAATAGTAGACAGTTTAAGGTTAAAGTTTTTGGGGTTTGGGGAAGAAACCACAGAGTCAGGTAGAGTATTCCAGACATTGACCACTCTGTTGCTAAAGTCATATTTCCTGCAATCAAGTTTGGTGCGGTTTACCTTGAGTTTGTATCTATTATATGCTCTTGTATTGTTATGGTTGAAGCTGAAGTATTCGTTGACAGGTAGGACATTGCAATGTATAATTTTATGTACTATACTTAGATCGGACCGAAGGTGGCGTAGTTCTAGGTTTTCTAGGTCTAGAATTTCGAGTCTGGTGGCATAAGGTATTCTGCATCGAGTAGAGGAGTGGAGAACTCTTCTTGTGAAATATTTCTGGACTTTCTCCACTGTGCTAATATCAGATACATTTTTGAACAGCCACTTGTTTGGAATAGTATAGAGGCTCTTGCTTGAGCAGGGGGTTGGACCAGAAGATCTCCAAAATTATTCTATTATTCTGTTAGCCTCCAGAAAATGCTACATGTGGGAATCACTGACATACTAAGCGGCAAGCTATTTCACAGAAGGAAAGCTCCTGTAGTAAATACTTTCTCTTCCCCTCTTGGATTTCTTGGCAGATGGAGACTCTCAATAGGTTCTCAGTTCACTTAATCTGAGCAGTCAAATCTTCTGGGATAGATACTTGGGGCCTGATTCATAAAAGGCTTTATAGGAAATGATCATCTTTTAAATTGCACATGAAAATAATCTGGCAGTGAAAGTAGCTTCTGCTAAAGCTGATACATAACAATAATGAGATTGTCCCATAGGTGTATCATTATTCAGTTGGAGAAAACTCCAACTGAAATTTTTAGGTGGTCTTCAAGGCTGCCTTGTGTAAAGCAAATTACAGTAATTCATACAGTAGTTATCAGGTACATGAGTGACCATACTTAGTGCTCCTAGTGGCATACAAATTGTAGAAGCTGGATAAAGTCCATTCTGGCCATAGTTTTCTATAAGAAGCCACATTGTAGTAATAACGTTTGATGGTTTTCTGTACTTATGTACATAGTAAAGCTGTCAGGGCTCCGGCAATCCACCCCCATTCAAATCATGAGTCTCTAGCCACATCTCTCAGAGTTAAAAATAATCATTTATTAGGAGTGAACATGTCAGCTTTACCTGGGTGCAGCCGACTCTGAGACACATCATTCATCTCACCCTTGACCCTGCTCTTCCCCCACCCCCTGGATGTATATTCTCCAATGGGACACACCCATAGCCAAGAGTCATCAATCATGCTCTCCAGTAATAACGCCAGAAGCTTCGGCCGCCTAGCACTTATCTATGAAAATATTTAAGATATTCATTACTTCCCCCATTCCCTTTCTGCTGACAACTCTAAAAGACCAGAGAAATATTTTTGAGTTGACAAAAGTATCTTCAATACATGCAGAAGATTTCAGGTTCAATCCTAGTTTCTTGTAGCTCATATCAAACTGCAGCATGAAATTTCAGAGATTGCTAGCAGCCAGTTTTGACAACAGTGCCCCGCATCCAAATTTCAAGTCTGCCTTTCAGAGAAGAGCACAATCTGTTGAATACCAAAAGTATTATAATTCCAGAATCAGTAATATTTTGAATGACTATCTAATCCGTCTTGCTTGAATTGAGTCTAAGCCATTGTTTTTCTCATCCAGACACTAATAGCTGGCAGACATGAGATGAGAAGAGGCAGATTTGTGAATGATTTGTGTAACTGCTTCTCAGGCAATATCAGGCAATATCCAAATAGTCAAGGATATTCTATACAGTACATAGTTCAAAAAATTTTGTGCTAAAAGGCAAGCAGAACAAGTGATTCTTCAAGTATCGCTTCAGGCAAAACAAACAAAATTTGAGCTTATTGTGTTGTCATGCTTGACAACATGTGATCAGTGGAGGAAGAATGTAGGAAAGGGAAGAATCACAAGGAAAGGTTAACTTCCTGAAGCAGAGTGTGTGGAATGTGGAAAAACATTCATGGTCTGTCCTTTGGAGCCTTTATCTTGTAACAGAGGCTGGTATCCTGCTCTGAGTATACTAATGAATAAACTATTCTGTCCTCAAAATAAAAGGGTAAACAATTAAAAAGGGTATTCAGAATATATTGCCAGCCTATGGCTTTATCTCTAGTAGCAGGCAAGTAACCTTAAAATGATATAACTGTTAGTTTTGACTTTTTCCAGAAATAGAGGAGACAAAAATAGATAAAATTACAATAGGCAACCTATGTCACCTTTTCAGATTGGGAAATGTTCTTAAATGAACGCCTTCAATCAATCAACTTTCAATGGAGATTACTAGAAAGGTTCTTGGGAAGCTTTCCTGTTGACCTTCGGGCAAGGCAGAAGTGATGTGGGAAAGAATTTGTGCCTTGGGAACAGATGATGTAATTTGTTCCTTTTGAGAATGGAATTGTGCTTCTTTTTAGCAACCTGAACCACAAGTCAACCAGAAATTCCTGAATTTTTGCTTGCTCTAAGTGAACCTAAGCAGTTTTGTTTAACCAGCTTGTTAAATCATGGTGAAAATAATGATATATTATTAAATCCTACAGTTCTGGATGATGGCTTTAATTTCAATGCATTTATCAGGGGGAAAATCAGGCTATGTGTCCTAGACATTGGGAAAAGCCAGGGCAACAGCATAGAATCAAGACACAGCTCAAAAGAAGAACACTGGAAAAAAAAAGAGAAATGGAAGTCCTCGTGATATGGGGTCAACAAAGTGCAGCTTAACATTTTGCAATGGATATTCTATGAACAATGAGTGCCAGCTTCATTTTTAAATGATAGTCTAAAACAGGGGTCACCAACCTTTTGGACCTCATGGACCAACAAATTCATAATTTTAAATCATGTGGACCACTAATATGAATTTTGACTGATGGTGGCTTGCTGACATTGGTGGAAGCTGCGGAGCTGCGCTGCTTTTTGTACATTTCACTACCCACAAATTTGCACATTACACGTGCCACCCCCTATGGTGGAGATATCCAGCCCCACCACAGGCTGGTCCCATATTCCAGAGCTGCAGTAGCTACAATATTGCCCCTTTGGTCATCCTGGAGCTGCTCTGGGATGACCAAAGAGGCAGTCCTGTGACTACGGCAGCTCTGGAATATGGGATCAACTTTCCCACCAATGTCAGCAAGCCACCCCAGGGCGGATTTCCCTCCCCTGCCGTTGGTCTTACCTTCCAGTTCCAGCTTGCATGGTTCTACTCAAGGTAAGGTTTGCTCTCGGCCAAAGGGTGGGGGCCAGAGGGTGGGTGGGCCATGTGGGTGGCGCAGCCTTGTGTTCCTATGGGCCATGTGGGCAGCACAACTTTGTGTTCCCATACAGCCTGAATTAATTGCTTTGGAAAGTGTTTTGGGGGAGACATTTCTCTGCAGACCACTTTTGAGGTAATTCCCCATTAGGAGAATGAACGCATACAGGGAGACGTATAGAGAGTAGTGTTTGAATAATACACACACAGCATACAGATACACTGTACAGTAAATGCAGGGTTTTACTTTCAATAAAGGTTTAAGCAAAGTTCAAAATAAGCAGTCCAAAATCATTCACAGGTAAGATCAGTCAGTTTTCAATCCAGGGATAATCCAAATATCAAATTCCAGTATCATAAACAGTTCAGTATCAGACTGACATCAAATCCAGAAATAGCAGTCAATTAGGAAAAATGGAGGAACGGCAATACTCTCCAACAGAAGGAAACAGAGACTTACTCACACTCTCTTCTGAGACTAAGACTAAAACAAACCAGGTTTCTGGCTCCATCTTATGGCCGTTTGAGAAACCACACCTAATTACAGTTTTGCATTTTCTTAAAGATACAGTATTAAAATGTTTATCCTGGTTTATATATTTCTAACCCAAATACCTGTTAGGTGACTTATATTCCTAACAACCACCAAAATTTTCTCGCAGACCACCAGTGGTCTGTGGCCCACCGGTTGACAACCACTGGTCTAAAACACACAGATAGTAGAAGTACTATGTAGTATAAAACTAAAATGTTCTTTTTGTTGGCTATTTTGACACTTTTCCTATGTTTTCATGGTAATAAATGGAAATGTACCTGGCTATTGCTTACTTCTGGAATGCTTTTCCAAGTTTTGAGTCAGGGATATAGACCTGATACTTCTTGGCATTTTCCCATTCCTAATAGTAAATAGATTTGATTTGATAAATAGATTTCCTCTTGACTGTAATAATTATATCTTTTAGATGTCACTTCATTCTTCTTTGTTTGCTCATTGTCTTCTTTTCCTTCTCTCTTGCACACCTGCATTTTTCTAGGCAAATGGCCTGGATGGGATGAGGCTGCTTATGGGTATTATCATGGTCCCCAAAAAATAACAGGGTGTGGCTCAATTAACCAGACATCTGGAACACCAGCAGAGTGTAGAAATGAATGAATGAATGAATGAGTCCATCTCTTTTCTACTTTGAGAAAAAGCCTATCCTTGAAGAAATAGGGAAGGGAAGCATTTTTGCCTGGTTGCAGCTGTTTTCCCCAGATGCAGAAAACAACCCCAGCTTCATTCCCTTATACTGTGGAAATGTGGTTTTTTTACCTCTTTACTGTAGGACTGCATATGTGTAGAATTCATGTCGTCAGTGAAAAACTGTTCCTCTTCCATTTCACTCAGGATGCTGATATCAGAGCCAAATAGAGTAAGACTTATTCTCCTTGCCTCCATTTCCTCTGATATTGGTAAATGTTTAAACAAATGTTTAAAAATGCTAAGTTAGTTCAAAAATGTTATTAACTTCGTAGATTTAGAGAGCAGTTGACGAGCATTTCTAAATGCTCTCTCAGTCATTTCTGTAATGTGGCTAGAGTTAAATGTCAGATTCTTGAAATAAACTACCTACTTTTTCATTGGTTATATTGTATGTTGTTCCTATTACATGTACAGTTTCATGAAATGGAATTCTTTTTGAGATCTTCCAATGTTTCTTGGCTTCAATTAATGTGGCTAGAGGATTATTGGCATGCAAGACTGGGACCATCAGGTCAATAGGATCTGAAACAAAACTTTCCCAATTAAACATAGAAGGTTAGACCTTTTTTCTGTACCCCTTTGGAAAAACAAACATTTGTTAGAGTTGAACAAAGAGAATGTCATAAATCCTTTCAAAAATATAATATTATAGATTATTTTGCTTTGCTGGGTCTCAAAATGTTGCTTCTAATGTGAAGGAGGCCTTCATTTTTTATTCTTATTCTCAGGAAGATTGAAATATTTTGGAGGGAGATGATGGTTTTCAATTTACTTGATTATTGGAGTTGCTGATTTTCTCTTCTACTTCATCCCATGTTTCTACCCAGAGTATGTAATCAGAAAACAATAACAACCAAAACAACAGGACAGGTTTCCTTAGGATGTCATCTTTTGGGATTTAATTGAAGCCAGAATCACTACTAATAGAAGACAAAATGTCCACACCCACCCTTTGGCTACTTCATATAGAATAAAGATAGGAACCAAAAGCTGTATCCATGATAACTTCACATACATTCTTTTTAAAAGCAAATTGTATTTTGTCTTAATGAATGGTAGGGATAAATGCAGAAGAATTTTTCTGTACCTTATTAAAGAAAAGGTAAAACCATCACCTGCATTTTGTAACAGGTCATAGTTTAGACTTGCCCTCATAAGGCTTTCAGGAAAGTCTCATAGAAATGGTTCAGGCCTCATTAACATTCTTGAGACCATGTATTTCTAGTCTGTCCTCTGCCTTCTTAGGAAAAGATTCCGTTTGGGAGAAGGTGAAACCACAGTTCTTATGCTACAACACAGGGCTGAGTCTTTAGATTATTTCCACTACAAAACAGCCAATTGCTTCTCAGAGCTCCTACCATTCCAGTTAACCAAATACTAATAGGCAACAAATAGCTCCCCAATATTGTCCTAAAATATGGAGAACTTGTGTACTTTTTGTTAATACTTGTCTCACTTACATCCAGAGCAATCATGTAAGGAATATTAGGGAAAGCAATTATAGAAACTTCACAGAATTCAGGTCCCATATCTTATTGATGCAAGAAAGTACTTCTAGTTTTCACTTGTTCCACACTGTTTACTAAAAGCAATGAGACATAACTCAAATAAATTTTAAAAATGGGAGCACAGTCCAGTAAATAACTGCATGTAATCTCACAACTTTTATACATTGTAAGAAATATTTTTATTGTAGTTGTTCTCTTGCCGCTAGGTTTATGAATCCATAAACTGTTCTTGCAAATAAATGCCAGACTGGAGCCCAGGAGAACGCGGATGCAACTCTAAACACTTACAAACACTTTATTGCTTCATAAAATCTGAACCAAATGAAGTTGTTATAATATTACATTTTACATATGAAATATGCATCTACTGATTTCTGTGAGAATTGTGCTCCTTAGTTATTAAGTTGGTTGTCTTCTCCAGCCTTCCTCACCAATTTCGACTTGAATACAGATCTATTTGGAAACTTTCTACTATATAAAACCAGAAAACCTTCCCTTTTTCCTCTCTAAATTTGGTGATTTACCTATAAAGCAGAAAGCTTTTAGTCAGGATTTGCTATGGTAACAACCAACTCAATGGAACAGTGGAAAATTTAGGAAACTAGTAATTTTATGACAGATAATAAAGTATATATGGTTTTAAAGAAAATATTACAATAGTATAAGAAAGACTCCAAGCATGTTATTTTATTCAGGCCAAGGGAATAATGTCTTGAAATTGAACAAAATAAAAATGACTTAGTTTCTCTTACAAAGTTCTCCTGAATTATGCTGTTGCTCCTAAAGAGGTAAGCAACAATATAAAATGCTACAATATAGTGTAGAGGGTAGGTGTGCCCTGGAATGAAGAGGATAGTGTCCTACCAGCCTCTTAATCTTTCAGGTTTATGACTGTTCACAATGCCCTATTAATTATTTTGGGGTATATGTGACCTGATGACCTTTAAAGCCAGAAAATATTTCTCACCACCTTCAATTTTTTTTACTACTGGTTCTGTGGGCGTGGCTTGATGGGCATGACAGGGGAAGGATACTGTAAAATCTCCAGTCAGAGGTGGTATTTGCTGGTCAGAACCTGCTGAATACCACCTCTGCACCCGCCATATACAAGGCCATTCTTCTTCCAACCTGCAACGTATTGGTTTGTCACAATACAAAGAACCCAGATATCTTTGGTATGGTAGGCAGAAGTGCTGACCAATGCATGTTCAAATATGAAGAAAGAAACACATTGGCTACCATCTCTGATCATACAGCCCTGGAGCCAAAGAACTAAATGGGAAGTCTGAGAATACAATATGACTTCAAATGCTTCCTGCTGATAGGACCAAAGTTCTCCCAATTTCCAATTCTGTACATTTACTAGTAAAAATTTTTACTAGTGGAGGCTAATTTCTAATATACTATACTCGTATCTTTTAGTTTAAGCTTCTTTTTATAATAGTAGTGCGCCAATTTAGTCAACATTTTTCTCAATATTGACTTAAAACCTCTTCATACTATCACACAGTCATCACTGAAGTGATATAAAGACTCTCATTACTGTTATTTTGCATAGTAATGGTTGGATGACTCTAGAAAATTCTCTGCATATCAACCATATGACAATAGCATGTTAGGAAAGCTTGTGAGTTACACTTTGATCCCCCTACCCCTAGATCTTCTAAACCTGGGCTACAAATATCTAGCTCAAATGGCAAAGTTTTCTGTATTCTTTTCCTGCAATTTAGTGGTTGTCTGAATTGTTACATCCCAAATCTGCTAGCACTGATGTTATACATCCTCCCAATTGGTAAATGATCTAAGAGTTGGGACTTTTTGTATATCAGAGTCCAATATGCAGGCTAGATTTCTTAAAATTGGGTTGGCTAGAAGTACATGTATGAAGGACCGACATTTGATTTAAAGGCAGGGGTTTCCAACAGGGGGTACGAAAACTTGGGTTTAGAAGTTTCAAAATTATAGTGTAAATGCATAATGATATGCATATAATTATTTATTTTTGTAAGGGGTATGAAAATATATCAGAAGCGTTCTAGGGGTATGGGGTATAGAAAAGGTTGCGATCCCATGTTTAAATGTAACTGTTCTCAATGCTGCGTTGAATGCTGCTTAACATATTCTTATAGAAGCTTTTAAAAAGGGAAAGGAAAATTATTTGATTATGGCCTCTTTATCTTTAAAGTTGCATTCCCAGTGCTTGTATAATATGCTTTGTTGAAGTATTAGTCACCCCAGAAACATTATGCAATGCAAGAGTAAAACTCAATTATAATTCCTGTGGTATGGCTGATCTGGGCCGATGAGTATTTCCAGCATTGAAAAGCTTGGTTAACTGGCTGCATTTACCCTCTTTTGTTTTAATATTACAGCCTAAATATGTAAATGCTCCTTGGAGATACACATATAAGAGGCAGATAAAAGAATAGCTCATGCTTTAAGGGTTCTGTTCTTTTGGCAAATAAGTTTCAATTAGCATATTAAATGAACATCATTGGATGCTCCTGAAACATTGGTAATTATTTTGCAAATAGTTTGAAATAATCTCTTTGCATCTTCTTTTAGGAAATATATTATTTATTCATTTGACTTCAATCTATTCAATTAATAGTTCTTTAGAAAGTTCTCATTATGATAATTATAAAAGCACATTAGTATTTCTAAATATGGATAATGAATTTATTCTCACTCACAAAATACTTGCCTCCTACTATATTATTTCTTTAAAATTAACTCAATTATCTTAATTATCTTTTTAATTATCTGTTCATTTTGACAAGTAGTGCAAAGGGGAGATTAAAAGAAGTCAAGATTGTTCTTTTCACTGATTCTCATTGGACATCCCTGATTTTAGGTGATGAGAGAAGATTCGTGTCTAATATTTTGTTTGAACTGAGAGATAAATTCTTAATGAGAAGCAGTTTCCCAATCCTGACAAATTAAAAATGTATGGATTTCAACTTCTAGAATCCCCTGTGCTGCTGGGGAATTCTAGGAACTGAAGTCCACATATCTTAAATCAGCCATGGTCAGGAAACTCTGGGTTACAAGATTGACTGTGCTTTGGAAATTATTAGAAAGAAATGCCTTGAAACTTGTGTAAGTTCTCAAAGCCAACCCCTTTCAGTTTCTATATATGTTTGAAAGAAAGGGGGAGGATCTTGTAAAAATTATGTTAAACTCAGTAGGTGAATTCCAACAAGTTGTGAAGAAACCTTAAAAAAACCAGCCCACTTTAGTGAAGAATAGAGGGATCACTCAGGACTTGTATTCATACAAGCCCAACATATTTCTTTCCAAACATTTTTAAAACATGCATAGCTGCCACAAGTTAGTGAATGTGGAGTGGTTTCAACATGATGGAGTATTCAAACCCATCATGATATTCTAATTTTCATCACCAGTTGGTGCTGAGTTTAGTTATATTCAAATCAATGCAATCACACATTTCCCATTAACATTCTCCTCTTGTTCAAGAATGATAGTATGAGAAGCCTTCTGTTGGGTGACATATATCAGGTAATTCAAAAAAATGCAGTTGAAATATCTTATATCCTTGCTGTATTGATTCTAGCAAAACACATCCTTTCCTTATCAATATGTTCTGCCATCCCATTACAATAATTAATTTTGGTAGGCATTTCTCTGCATATGAGAAAAGTTAAGGGGAAAGTCAAACGTCTACAGTCTCATACCCAAAGTACTTTTACACTTGATTTCTCTTTAAGAGCATTTTTTGGTTTGGCAAACATTTTTAAAAGGCTTTGTAAGCACATTCTACTTAATAAGCTTTCAGAGGTCTGTGCCTGGGAACCAAGCTTATCAAAGCCTTATTTTCTGGATACTCAGACTGACTACTTAATCATTTGTCTTAAATCTTCTCCTGGAGTAGCTTCAAGCCAATTGCTTTTTAGCTTCTGGGCACATTTCAGCTGTTGGGCACAGTGTGAAAATGTCATGGGTGCTTTGCCAAAATGGCTGCTATAGATGGTGTTCAGTCATTGATGATAATGATCACCTATTTACAAGAGTGCAAATGCATTTCAATTCTTGCTAGCGACTCCACCAGCCCTGAAAGATTCTGACTATCGCTCCTTTGTTCTCATTTTTCTTAGGTAGGTGGGAACGTTTCTAAGCAATATCACTGGATTGCAGCTGCTTTCTACTTTTACTTTATTTATTTTTTATTTCCCCCTCCACCCCTCCAAAAAAATCTATGGAGCTTCTGCAGAGCCAAAAGCATTCTTATAAATAAATACAATGGTAGACATTGCCTCTTTCCTTCAAATGTTTCTGGGAAAAAGACACTCACAACTAACTAAATAACTTACTAAATACAGCTAAATTCAACATTATATTTGTCTGTGAAACATGGCTCAACGCATCTCTCCCTGACTCCATGACCACAGTAAGAGACTATCATGTTTACTGATCAGATCATGAAATCCGTAGAGGAGGTGGTGTTGCTATCTTCTATAAAAAGTCCCTACATCTAAAAAACGTCCAAGTTACCCAGGAGCTTGTTATTTCTGAGACCATTGTCTGTGAACTGTCTTTAAATATCACATTTCCGTTCTTACTATGTTACAGAGCCCCTGATTATGACATCGAACATGCAAACAAGCTAAATACACTACTAACATGGGCAGCATCATGCCCACACGCTTTTATCTTTCTTGGTGACTTCAATCTTCCTCATATTAACTGGACCCTTAACGAATGTAAAACTGAACCCACACATGCAACCTTCTACAATGCAGTAACAAATCTGGGACTAGAACAACTAGTAACCAACAACACTAGACTTAACAACTGCCTCGATCACATCAGCTGCAATAGTTTGAATTCAATTTACGGAATACAAATTAAACAACCCTTTTCCAACAGTAACCACAACATGATTGACATTTGTCTCAATATACGTCCACACAAAAATCATCGCAATGATGGAATCCCCAATTATAACTTCAAAAAAGGCAACCATGATCTTATAAACAACGATCTCTCATCCCTTGATTGGCAATTTCTATTCCCTGGGTGCAATACTATAGAAGACCATTACAACATATTTTTACTTAAAGTCAAAAGAATTATCAAACTATATGTACCATTAACAACTCCCAAAACCAGAAAAAACAAATTACTTATAACAATAAGGAAGCTTCAATCCAAAAAGAAATCACTTGGCGGAAAAACAAATCTGGTCACATTGCCAACTTCAAAAGCCGATACAAAAATTTATGCCACCAGATAAAAACTGAATGCACCAATTATCACATTAAACAAGAAGAAAAACTTCTACGCACCAATTCCACCCAGACTTTCTACAATTTTGTAAACAACAAACTAAAAACTCAAGGTCCATCCCATCTCTGAAAGGACCTAATGGTAAAGACTGCAACAACGACACTATTAAAGCCAACCTCTTTAACACATTCTTTAGCTCAGTATTTGTAAACAACTATGGATCATGCCCAGTATTTCCTAGTCGAACCACAGACAACTACAATGATCTAATACATATCGATTTTACAGAAGACAATGTTGAAAAAGCACTATGCAATCTAAAACCATATCTATCTATTGGATTGGACGGAATATGTGCCTACTTCTTAAAAAAGCTATCCACTACCATAGCCGAACATCTAAGCATAATCTTTGAAAAATCTTTCAGGACCAGCTCCTTACCAAAACTATGGTCACAAACCACGGTCATCCCCATCTTCAAAAAGGTAGACCCCAGCCTAGTTGAAAATTACAGACCAATCTCTTTATGCTGCATCACCTGTAAAGTCATGGAATCAATTATTAACCAATCCATCATCCTCCACGTAGAAACAAACAACCTACTCTCTAATAAACAATTTGGTTTCAGAAAAAAACTATCCTGTAATCTGCAACTCTTACACTGTAAAAACATATGGACTACACAACTCGATCAGGGCAAAGCAATAGATGCAATCTACAAAGACTTCTGTAAAGCCTTTGATTCAGTGGTAAACGACAAACTACTCCTAAAACTAAAATCTTACGGTATCTCTGGACACCTGCATAACTGGATAGAAGCATTCCTGTCAAACAGACAACAAATGGTCAAAATTGGCAGTGTCCTATCAAATTCTGTACCTGTCAACAGTGGTGTCCCCCAAGGCAGTGTTCTAGGACCAACTCTTTTCATACTCTACATAAATGACCTCTGTGATCATATCAAGAGCAACTGCATTCTCTTTGCTGATGATGTAAAGCTATTCAACACCACAGACAATACTGCTACCCTCCAAAAAGACCTTGACTATGTATCAGAATGGTCAAACAAATGGCAACTTCAAATCTCAACAAATAAATGTTCTGTCTTACATATTGGCAAAAAAAATCAGAAAATAAAATACAGGCTGAATAGTCAAGACCTTGTTGATGATCCAAACTCTATCAAGGATCTTGGAGTAGTCATCTCTAATGGCCTAAGTGCTAGAGCCCACTGTAACTACATAGCCAAAAAGGCATTAAGAGTTGTTAACCTAATCTTACATAGCTTTTTCTCTGGTAATATTACACTAATAACTAGAGCATACAAAACATTTCCTAGACCACTACTTGAATACAGCTCATCAGTCTGGAACCCACATTACGTATCTGATATTAACACAGTTGAGAAAGTCCAGAAATATTTCACAAGAAGAGTTCTCCACTCCTCTACTCGTTGCAGAATACCTTGAAATTCTAGACCTAGAAAACCTAGAACTACGCCGACTTTGGTCTGATCTAAGTATCATATATAAAATCATACATTGCAATGACTTATCTGTCAATGAATACTTCAGCTTCAACCATAACAACACAAGAGCAAACAATAGATACAAACTCAAGGTTAATCGCACCAAACTTGATTGCAGGAAATATGACTTCAGCAACAGAGTGGTCAATGTCTGGAATACTCTACCTGACTCTGGGGTTTCTTCCCTAAACCCAAAAAACTTTAACCTTAGCCTGTCTACTATTGACCTCACCCCTTTCCTAAGAGGTCTGTAGGGGGCGTGCATAAGCGCACCAATATGCCTCCCATCCCTGTCCTATTGTTTCTTTTATTTTTTTAATTTTTCTTATATGTATCCATGTATTCATAACTATGTTTTTACTTATACCTATTATCTTGTAAGCAATTGACAAAAATAAATAAATAAATAAATAAAAATAAACAGTTTTCTTTCATCTGCTCCAGCTTTTTCTTTTCTACTTTCTCTCAATAAAGCTATTTTTGTATAAGGGATGTAACAATATAAAATTCTGCAAACTCACTCCACTAGTGCACCTGAGTAGCCCAGATATTTTTCAACATATGTTTGCTCAGTTGAAAATGAAACATCAGAGCCTTAAGAAACTGGGAATTTAATTTTGAAGTTTGAAATGAGAGAAATATCGTGTGACTAATTCATGATTATTACATTTTTATTTATTTACACTAATTTATATGCCACCTACATGCCAGATAATAAAGGAATATGTCAACCTGTTATGACATAGCATCCATTTGTCACTGTTGCAAATAATTCAGCACTGTCATTCAACAATGAAAATAATTCTGTGAGATTTCTAATACAGATTTTAGCAAGAACACACGAAAGCAGGGGAATAAAAAAGTCCTGATCTTAGTTTATTGTTTCACTGTTTTTATTGCTTTTAAAATTGTTTTATTTATTGGTTTTATTGTTATTGTGAGCTGCCCAGAGTTACTTAAGATGGGCAGCCATATAAATCTTTTAAATAAATAAATACAATATACCTGGACTTTTTTGACACTCTACAGACCCAATGTATGCCCATGTGTTAAAGGCAATGTATACATTCTTTGTGAGATCATTTATCAGGCTTTTCAAATGGTGGCAGGGTTTTCCACATATTAAATCTCTGCTAGCCATCTGCTATACTCAGTCCCAATAGTGCATCACAGGTAGAGTTAGTGACATAGATATATGCAACTTGGACTGATAACTTCTTAATGTAAATCCCATAGAAATATGGGATATTTCCATATCCCATATGACTTTGGTATAGACATTCAAAGGACTGTGTCGGCACAGGTTGTTTTCTTAAATCTTTCAGATAAATTATGTTAGGGGTGAAGATGCAAGAATGATTAGCTTCCCAGGATGAGATAGTGATACCTTAACAACAACTTTTGTTACAGAATGATTGACATCCTACTTGTACATTGCCACTTATTTTCTTAAAGAAAGATGAAAACAAAATCTAATTGATTTTGATTACCCTTATTCATTTCCCAAAGCATTCTAGTGAATGGATTTATAAAAATTAATAACCTGTAGAATTGATTTATAGGTATTCATATTCATTTTGGAACTCAGCATTCCCTGTAAACTAAACTGTTACCCACAAGACAGCCCAATGGTTAAGGATCAAGGTAGAAGCTAGGAGACCATGAGTTCTAGTCACACCTTAGACCAGGGGTCTTCAAACTTGACAGCTTTAAGACTTGTGAACTTCAGCTCCCAGAATTCTTCCTCCAGTCATGTTAGCTCAGGAATTCTGGGACTTGAAGTCCACAAGTCTTAAACTTGAAGACCCTTGCCTTAGACAGCAGGGTGTCCTTGGGCTAGTCATTCTCTCACAGCCCTCGGAAACAAACAATGGTAAACTGCTTCCAAAATCTTGCCAAGAAAACATCAGGGAATAGTCACCAAGACACCAAGACTCAACAATGACACCCACACACACACCCACACACTCACACACACCACCCCATAAGAAACCTGAGAAATGCTTTCAGATAGATTTATTTATTGGTCAAATATAAGGAACAATAGGTGATGTTTTCTTAGTAGATTTTCTGCTGGCCAATTCTTGGCTTGTAATCGTATTTTTCATAAGTTAACTTCTTTCTTTATCCGTGTGAAGTAGCTGTATGAACTTCCAGAGCACTTTACAGAGAAAAAACATAATACTTATATGAAATAAAATAACCAATAAGAAAGAACTTGCTGGAAATGTATAACCACAGCTTAGTAAGAAGAAGAATTTCATCCTAGAATTTTAAGTGAAGACTATGTATTCACAAGGAATAAACTTTTCTCCAATTTTAAAAACCATCATCCATAGTCATATCTAAATCAGCACATTGATTTTGGCCTAGAAATGTAGACAATGCAATTGTCTCAAAAGTCATGATATGAATATTGGTATTCTGCAGCTGAAGTTTCTGAAACATCAAGAGCAGATCTACATTGACAAACCGACATAATTTATTCTTCAATATGGATATGGCCCATTATCTGGATGAATTCGAAAGAGAGAAGCCCTCTTTCCAAAAAAATAAAGCTTTTAAAGAGATGGATCCAGCTTTCCCCTTTTTATCATGGCAACTAGGCTCAAATGAGTTTGAATCACATGGGCCTTTCTTGTTCTGTTTTAATTCTAGAGTAACAAAAATAATTGATTCTTATTTTAACATTGATAACAAATGGATGCTTAGAAGGCTATAACCATACACATAGGCTAGCCACAGTAATTCATCAGTACATAGACAGGCAAAGTAGAGGAACGGCAAATATGAGCAAAAGTGAAACTTCACAATTGAACAAAACAGTACTGAAAATAAATGAGACACCCTGACTTTTTGGAGTATATTTCCCATGCCAACCTTATCCTGCTGGTTCCAGCCCATTTTGGCAGAGCAGGAAATCTGCTCCTATAGTGGGTCCTTGGTACTTTCTTAGCTTGGTTGTTTTCTTGCAAAAGTTTCATTACCAAAGTTGATAACATCATCAATACTACAATGGAGAGGAGTTTGCTATCTTTTTATATACTAGTGCCTTGCCCTGTCACTGTCTTGGTGGGTCTGGGACATTTAGATGCCAACTCTTGGATGTGCCCTCTTCACTCCCAGCCAACCACCACTGCTAAAGCACAGCTAGCATTCCTCCTCGGATGGCCCACTGCCAGCAATCATCCACTGTCAATGGCCCCTAAGTGCTGCAACCCCAGCCCTTTGTCCTGCCCATTTCCTGAGGCAGGTTTGACCCAGGCATTTGGTTGCACCAGACAAACAGCTTCCAGCAGATTGGGTGGTGGGCAGAAGCAATGCCCAGAAGCAATGCCCAACACTCTCACCTGTCTGCCTCCACAGAGGTCCCGGTGGCTGCTACTGCCACTGCCACTCCCCTTCCCCTCTTCTTCTTCCCTCTGGTCCAGGTGATGGATCTGCACAGCCACGAGAAATGGGAAGCTTTTGTGCAGCAGCTTTGCTGTTTCCGACACCTTTTTATAACTTGGGTCTCATCCCTCTCTGCATGACTTGTCAGAACCACAGCTCTGGAGCCATCCAATTGGTTGAAAGCATCAAAGGGCCAATTAAGGCACCAACTACTGCTTGGCAGCCCCTTTTAAAAAAAACTTGTAGAGTGGCCATGGCATTTAAAAAAGAACCCTGCCCCCTCACAGCTCCCGCGATCACTCCACACACCGCCAATGGCATGCTGCCCCCTCAGTGTCATTGCTGGTGGCTATTTGTCTGGTACAGCCAAATCCCCAGGTCAAACTCTGCCACAGGAAACGGGCAGGGATAAAGGGCTGGGGGTGGAGGGCCAATGGGCCATTGATGGTGGCCAGTGGAAGAGGAAAGCTAGCTGTGATTTGGTAGCAGAAGTTGGCTGGGAACGAAGAAGGCAGGGCTAAGGTTCAGCGCCTAAATGTGCCATTCTGGGAAGAGGAGACTGGGTTTTAGAGCCAGACAATACTGAGAATTACATTTGAAAAGTTGTAAGAAATGTTCAACTGGGCTGTGGTAGAATCTCATCGGATATGAAAAGTTGCTATCGCCTGGCCTATCTGCCTAAAGAAAGTATTTAGGAGATTAAATAGGAGAAATATGAACTTTTCAAAGAACTGTAGTAATGAATTGCAGAGTAGAAATGCTTGTGAAGCTTATCTGTTAAGGATTCTACTACTGTATTATTCAATTTAACCATAATGTATTATTGAACACATTTATTAAATAATAACTTACATATTTGATCTTATAACTTGCAAAACTATTCCTCATTGTGATGTAGCTAGATTCAGTTGAATATTATAGACCTAGAAAAACACTCTATGAAATGATGACACTACTAGAGAATGCATGGCATATAATTATTCATCCCTTCATTACTGAAAGCCACAACCTATGTACTCCCAGCATTAAGTGGCTGTAGTGGAAGGAAAGCGCAAGTTGACAATATATGTACAGTATTCTGTGCTGCTTGGATGATAGTATATCAGCTGGAATGCATTTTCTACAGCTCTCCTTGTCAGAAGTTATTTGACTTTTGTATGTGAAAAGAAGAAAGAAAACCATCAGTTGCAGTAATTTTACAAGACATAAGTACAATAATAAACAAAAGTGAATATAGGGCTATAGATTTCTGATCAGTTACAATTGTCAGAGATTCAAATGGAGGATAGAACTTCAATTATATAGGGATTTTTCCATACATAGCTCCACAAAATATTCAAAGCAAATTGCCAAATATGATTGATTCCAGAAGCTAGAATCCAAATAATAAACTCCCCTGTGGTGGTCTGAGTTCTGCAGACAGAGTACTCATGGGCATATACCAAACAACTGGATGAATAAATCAAATGAATTTTGCACCTGACTAACAGCTCCATCCGGGAGAAGGCTTCGGCTAAGCTTATTTTCTCTCAGCAAGCTTTCCGCTTTCAACATAACTGGCAGTTTTTTTTAGATGGGGATGGGGTTGTAATTCTGCAGTATAATAAGTAAGGATTGGTATTCAGGCAAAACAAGACTTCAGCTAGGGTTAATGGCATCTGATCATGAGTGAAGGTATAAAGGATTGCAATTAAAAAAATAATCAGTGGGGCTAGACCTATAAAGAAATCTGATTCAATTGGTCCAGAATGCAGTGGCATGGACAGTTACGGGCATATCTCAATATGCCCATGTGACATCTCTTCTCTGAGGGCTGCAGAGACTTCCAGTTTGCTCCTGGGTGCAATTCAAGGTGCTGGTTATAAGCTATAAAACCTTAAATGTTATATAGGGCCAGCACAGTTTCAGCCCATTAAATCTATCTACAAAGGGTAGATCAGATTAGGAAACCACTGCTGTTTGAGATATTTTCTCTGATTATAGTTCTTACCAGTGGTGGGATTCAAAAATTTTTATTACCGGTTCTGTGGGTGTGGCTTGGTGGGCGTGGCAATGGAAGGAGACTGTAAAATCTCCATTTCCACCCCATTCCTGTGGGAAGGTTACTGCAAAATCCCATTCCCTCCCCACCCCACTAACCTGCTTTCCAGTTCTGTTCTCCTGTGCAGGGCAACAAAAGAAGGCCCATCTGATCAGCTGGGACTCCGATCAGCTGGGACTCGGGAGGCAGAGAATAGATGGGGCCGGGGCCAGTCAGAGGTGGTATTTTCTGGTTCTCTGAACTACTCAGAATTTCCACTACTGGTTCTGTAGGCTACAACGCTTTTTTTTTTCGTGCTCTGCATCTCAGATGTACTACATTTCTCTGCTTAGAGATAGTTCAGATGTAATTCATCAATGAGGTATGAAATGTGTAAAAAGGCCTTGTAGACAAATGCTGCTATCTGTATATTCTTCCAACAACCCCTAATTTTGATGGATCTCTTTAAGCATTAACTTACAGAAGAATAGTATCTTCTATTCTAAAATTACTGACCGTAGCTGGTTGGTTGGATCCAATTAGTAATTCTAATTTCCATTAGTAATTACAAATATTAATTCTCCCCTCCTCAAAACCTGCTCTGAAAGTTTGGAGACTTGCCAAAATAACTTTTGGGATAGTGATAATGAAAGAGGCTGCAATGAGGAAAATAGGGGAAATATTGGTTCATGAGCGCCACTGAAAATATGAAGCACATAGCACATTAGCTTAATAGAAACTATGCAAAAACAAAAATAAAAACCTTCAAAATTCAAGACCATAGAAACATTACACTATATTCAGGGGTCTTTAGAAGGCCTAGAATATATCTTCGGGTTCTATGGGGAACGGCAAGATTCTTTGTAAAAGAGAAATGTTTGAAAATCTTGAAATCTAGATTTTGCTGACTAACTTTGCTGGGTGAAATTTGGAATTTAACACTTATACATTAATTCTTTGTTTTGCTGAATGAGTACAATTATTGTAATTTGACTAAATGATAAATTCCACCAGTTTTTAATTATTAGCTGACAGTATTTCTGGTACTGAATGCTACTGTCAAACATTACTTGTTGCTACATGTTGAGAGTCAGAGGGTGGTAGGTATTAACTGTTTTTGTGTGTCACACCATTTTATCAGAAGATTTTAAATATTGATTACTGTAGTTGCAGATATTAAAAATAAAATAACTGATATTGATTTTAATATTGATTGCTGTTACGCACCAATTATTTCCTACGTTGAACATTGTTGCAAAATTATTGGATGACAAATTGTACTTAATTATAAATACATCAAAATATGCGATGAATTCTGGCATGGGCAAAGAAATTAAGGGGAATATTTACCATCAAAACTTACAGAGAGAAATCTGAGAAGGAATCTTTGGAACCAATTTATTGTAGTTTTAATTGCAAAACTCATCCAAAGTATGACATTACTTTTCAAAATGTAATCAACAAGTAAATTCATATCTAAATTGTACATACATCTCTTTGAACTTGAACAACATATATAATTCTGATTTCAGCAGAATTTTTCACATTTATTTTCTATATTTAAAGTCGATATTTTTGAAATTTAGAATTCTGGATTAGTGGTTTTAAGACACAAAGGCTTGTGATTTTCCAACCTAAAAGAATTAGATAGTAGTGCATGATTGTTTTCCATTTATTTCTTGCTTCAAGGCCCTTCTTTAGTTGACTTATGGCCAAACCTATCAAGCAATGGTTAACTGACAATTTTTTCTTTATAGAAATTTCATGCAAAATGGAAGTAACAAAAGACATAATAATATACTAATAATAATATATTAATATACTAAACCTCCAGAGACTTTTTGACAAAATGTACACATACATATACAATACAAACACACAATACATACACTACACTGCTTCTTTCCAGAGTAATTAAGAATGAATAAGCTGCAAATGAGTAAGAAATAGTAAAAAAAGAAATGAAAGGCATCAGAGAAAAAAAGAAAGAAAAGGAGATATACAACTAAATAGAGCTTAAACCAACACCCATCCACAATACCTATCTTTGATGGAATGTCTGAATATTTTTATGAATGCAATATCTTTGTTTTGCAATTAGATCCCATTCTTTTTTCCCTATTCAACCAAAGCATCTCAATATATTTCTTTTCTATTGCTCACTCACTTTTGTATTCAGTTGACATTCATTTAGTACCCATTCCTTCATCTCTTTGTGTTACTTTTTAAGTAACCAATCCCCACTGAATCCAACTTAGTTTTTGTTTCTCCTGACATGCCCTATGTCTCATTCCTGTATAACAAAATAGGCAGAACCTTATTCAGCTATTATTGCTTCTTTCAGCAAACATTCATTCCTCAAAATAGACTACAAACCATCCTGTAACTTCCTACCAGCATATGCTTTATTTTAATATTCATCCCACCATTTCCTTATCGTTAATGTACTTTCCACTATATGCACAAATTGATCTTTCTCTAATTTTCATCATTTTATATAACTTGCAATTGTCCTTTCCCTGTCAAATACAATTATCTTGTTCTTCAGTACATTAACATTCAAGTCCACATTCCTTGTGGCATCAAATAAGCTTAATGCAAATCATTTGAGTTCTCAGTTAAGAACAGAGTAGTGCATACAAAATTACATACCTATTCATGTCCCCAACCAATACCCTTCTTTATTACAATTTATCTATTGCATTTATCTATATATGCCTCAAATAATCTAAAAGATACCATATATCCTTGTCTATACCCTGCTTGGTTTTGAACCATTTGCTAAACATTACATCTACTCTCTTATGTTTCATTTCCATTATAAAATTCTTGCTTTAAAGGACCAACCTTCTATTCCATATTTGCACAAAGCCCGCATAATTATTTTTTGATAGAGAAAAAGGTGGACCATGGCTTTATACAAAGGCTGAATTAAATACTTTTAAGAAAACAAATTAAGGAAGCTGGCAGGCGAGGATCAGAAGTGGCTCAGAATCCACATGGGTAAAAGTTAGTTACAGTACAAGACTGAATCAATTAAGTTTAGCTATACTTTATTTGGCCGTGTGATTTGAACTCATAGAGCATTCATAGAACAAAATGGATGTCACCAATGAATTCACAGCACATTGGTATGCTTAGCAGGGTGGTGACTTTTTCAGTCAGGCTTTTCTACCTTTCCAGGTAGATTAAATGGAAAAATCCCATTGGAGGCTAAACCCACTTAGGGTTAGAGTTATGTACCTATGAACTTGTGGAGCAAAATGGATGTCACCAATGAATTTGCAGATAGAAAAGCCTGACTGAAAAAGTCAGCGCCCTCCTAAGCATACGGATAATCTGCGAATTCATTGGCAACATCCATTTTCTTCCAGGAGTTCATGGGTACGTAACCCTAACCCTAAGTGGGTTTACCATGCAAGTGGATTTTTCCATGTATTTAACCTAGAGAGATAGAAAACACAGACTGAAAAAGTCACTGCCCTCTAAAGCATACCAGCGTGCTGCAAATTCATTGGCAAAATCCATTTTGCTCTTTGAGTTCATTGGGATGTAACCTTAACACTACATATGTTTACCCTCCAATGGGATTTTTCAAGATATTTTACCAAAAAAAGTAGAGAACACTGATTGAAAAAGTTAGTGCCCACCTAGGTATACCAATGTGCTGCAAAATCATTGGGAATATCCATTTTGCTCTATGAGTTCATTAATCCTAAGTGGGTTTACCCTCCAATGGGATTTTTCTATGTATCTTCCCTGGACCTAACCCTAAACCTAAGTGGGTTTACCCTCAAATGGGATTTTTCCATGTAATGTACCTGGAAAGTCACCACCCTCCTAAGCATACCGATGGGCTGCGAATTAATCAGCAACAATCATTTTGCTCTATGTGTTCATGGGGTCATAACCCTAACCCTAAGTGGGTTTACCCTCCAATGGGATTTTTCCATGTATTTTTCCTGGAAAGATAGAAAAACCTGACTGAAAAAGTCATTGCACTCCTAAGCATAACGAATTGCCACAAATTCATCAGTGACATCCATTTTGCTCTATGAATTCATGGGGACATAACCCTAAGTGGGTTTAGCATCCAATGGGATATTTACATGTAATATACCTGAAAAGGGAGAAAAGCCTGACTGAAAAAGTCACTGTCTTCTTAAGTATACCGATGAGGTGCGAATTATCGGTGACATCCATTTAGCTCGATGAGTTCATGGGGACATAACACTAACCCTAAGTGGGTTTACCATGCAATGGTGTTCTTCCATGTATTTACCTGGAAAGGTAGAAAAGCCTGAGTAAAAAAGTCAGGGTTCTCCAAAGAATACCAATAAGCTGTGAATTCATTGGTGACATCTATTTTGCTCAATGAGTTCATTGGATCATAACCCTAACCTTAAGTGGGTTTAGCCTCAGATGGGATTTTTCCATGTACTTTACCTGGAAAGGTAGAAAAGTGGGACCGAAAAAGTCACAGCCCTCTAAAGCATACCAATGTGCTATGAATTCATTGATGACATCCATTTTGCTCTTTGATTTCATGGGGTCATAAACCTAAGTTTAATTGGGCTTACTCTCCAATGGGATTTTTTCCTGGAAAGGTATATTTTCCCTGGAAAGGTAGAGAAGCCTGACCAAAAAAGTCAGTGCTCTCCTAAGCATACCGAAGTGCTGCGAATGCATTGGTGACATCCATTTTGCTCTAAGATTTCATGGGGAACTTGAGTTCATTTCCATATATGTGAAAATTTTGTCCCTTTTACTCTGTGAGATTCTTCCAAGCCTCAGCAAATAGTCTATCTGTCTGGGAGATCACATGTCAGGGGTGTCTGTGTGTGTGTGTGTGTGTTGGTGGTGGTGATGGTGGTGCATGAAAAGAGGCTCAGACAATCTCATTGTACACATGTTGTACTTTGACAATAAAGGTAATAATAGACAAGATGGTATACTATGGTTAGCTGTTTTATTCCTTGTAGTCCCAACAGCATGGACCATGCCCACATTGGGAAGGATGTTATATATTGGGAAATCTAACATCAGATTTTGAAATTTATCTAGATTCAGTGATGCTTCTGGACATATATTTGATGGGAACTGCCCACTCTGTCTGATCTTGAGCAGGGATGAGGGGTTTGTAGGCTAGGGGGCTTCAGTATGGGATCGCCCACAACATGTGCTAAAGCTAGATGCAGAGAGAAGAGGACCTTAAATGGAAATACTGTATTACCTAGGCAAAGGGAGCTGTTTAGAGAGTAAGGAAAATGTCCTTGATAGAGATATGCTAGAACCATTACCTAGGCAAAAGAAGGCTAAAAATTTTCAAATCCAGACTAAGATAACATTTGGAAAGTAATTTGCTGAACTATAAGGAGGAGGAAATACTGCCAATCTAGTCAGTATGGAAAGTCTTCAGCACATACTGATGACATTTCAGCTTGGCTACCTATGTCCTGCTCAAAACATTCAGGTAATTTCAGACAATTCTACAGCATTTGCTAAAGCCATCTGTTCTGGCAGCACTTTTTTAAGTACTGGGGGAAAAGGCTCTTATTAGTCTTCTCCAAGGTGTGAACACTACAGGAGAAAATTTGGAGGCAATGTAAACTAAATTTTGCATTGCTTTTGGAAGCCAAGACGTCACATTGCACTACAAAATTGCATTAAGGGGGTGATGTATTGAAGTTCTATCAGCCCTATTTTGTATCAAAAAAAGATGGCACAATAGTATCTTGCTCAATTTGTTTACATCTGCGGGCAAGAAATTACCTCTGGGTAAGTGTTGTAGATAAGGATAAAAATGATCAATGCTCTTCATGTTCAATTTTTTGAACATTTCAATCTGTTTACATCTGAAGACAAGGACCTCTTGATAAGGGTTACAGATCAGGATATGAATTAGCAGTACTCTTGATGTTTTGCTTGCTCTCATAACTTCTATGTCATGGTATGCTTGCAATGTTTGATGTTGACAAACAAAGAAACAAATAGACAAGTATTCAATTGCTGCCTTTTCTGCCTCATTTTTCCTAGCTGGAATGCTTACCAGAAATTATGGTGCATCTTACCACATTGGTATCTTCTATTTCCACCCTCCCTCTTTTTATTAAAGTCTTGTCTAATTTATTTATTTATTTATTTATTTATTTATTTATTTATTTATTTATTTATTTGTTTGTTTGTTTGTTTGTTTGTTTGTTTGTTTGTTTGTGTCAATTGCTTACAAGATAACAGGTATAAGTAAAAACATAGTTATGAATACATGGATACATATAAGAAAAAAAAGAAACAATAGGACTGGGATGGTAGGCACGTTGGTGCACTTATGCATGCCCCTACAGACCTCTTAGGAAAGGAGTGAGGTCAATAGTAGACAGTCTAAGGTTAAAGTTTTTGGGGTTTGGGGAAGAAACCACAGAGTCAGGTAGAGTATTCCAGACATTGACCACTCTGTTGCTGAAGTCATATTTCCTGCAATCAAGTTTGGTGCGATTAACCTTGAGTTTGTATCTATTGTTTGCTCTTGTGTTGTTATGGTTGAAGCTGAAGTATTCATTGACAGATAAGTCATTGCAATGTATGATTTTATATATCATACTTAGATCGGACCGAAGTCGGCGTAGTTCTAGGTTTTCTAGGTCTAGAATTTCAAGGTATTCTGCAACGAGTAGAGGAGTGGAGAACTCTTCTTGTGAAATATTTCTGGACTTTCTCAACTGTGTTAATATTAGATACGTAATGTGGGTTCCAGATTGATGAGCTGTATTCAAGTACTGGTCTAGCAAATGTTTTGTATGCTCTAGTTATTAGTGTGATATTACCAGAGATAAAGCTATGTAAGATTAGGTTAACAACTCTTAATGCCTTTTTGGCTATGTAGTTACAGTGGGCTCTAGCACTTAGATCATTAGAGATGAGTACTCCAAGATCCTTGACAGAGTTTGGATCATCAACAAGGTCTTGACTATTCAGCCTGTATTTTATTTTCTGATTTTTTTTGCCAATATGTAGGACAGAACATTTATTTGTTGAGATTTGAAGTTGCCATTTATTTGACCATTCTGATATATAGTCAAGGTCTTTTTGAAAGGTAGCAGTATTGTCTTTGGTGTTGAATAGCTTTACATCATCAATGAAGAGAACACAGTTGCTCTTGATATGATCACAGAGGTCATTTATGTAGAGTATGAAAAGAGTTGGTCCTAAAAACTGCTTTGGGGGACACCACTTTTGACAGGTACAGAATTTGATAGAACGTTCCCAATTTTGACCATTTGTTGTCTGTTTGACAGGAATGCTTCTGTCCAGTTATGCAGGTGTCCAGAGATACCGTAAGATTTTAGTTTTAGGAGTAGTTTGTCGTGTACCACTGAATCAAAGGCTTTACAGAAGTCTATGTAGATTGCGTCTTTTGCTTTCCCCTGATCGAGTTGTGTAGTCCAAATGTTTTTGCTGTGTAGGAGTTGCAGATTACATGATAGTTTTTTCCTGAAACCAAATGGTTTATTAGAGAGTAGGTTGTTTGTTTCTAAGTGGAGGATGGTGGATTGGTTAATAATTGATTCCATGACTTTACAGGTGACGCAGCATAAGGAGATTGGTCTGTAATTTTCAACTAGGCTGGGGTCTACCGTTTTGAAGATCGGGATGACCGTGGCTTGTGACCATAGTTTTGGCAAGGAGCTGGTCCTAAAAGATTTTTCAAAGATTATGCTTAGATGTTCGGCTATGGTAGTGGATAGCTTTTTTAAGAAGTAGGCACATATTCCGTCCAATCCAATAGATAGAGATGATTTTAGATTGCGTAGTGACTTTTCAACATTGTCTTCTGTAAAATTGATATGTATTAGATTATTGTAGTTGTCTGTGGTTCTACTGTAGTTGTCTGTGATCCATTGCTGTTTACAAATACTGAGCCAAAGAATGTGTTAAAGAGGTTGGCTTTAATAGTGTCATTGTTGCTGTCTTTACCATTAGGTACCTTAGAACATTTCAATTATTTGGATTAATAGAAGATGCATTTTATTAATGGAACTTCGTTGATTCCCCCACCCTCACAGAAAGCCAAGTGAGGAATACTTTTAAAAGGCAAGGCAAAAAGCAAATGCACAAAAGGCCCCTTACATAAATCTAACTGGCTTTGACACAAATGTATGATGCTTCTGTATTGAGGTTTGAATTCAGGGAGACCAATTGAATGAGGCATACTGAACAGGGCCCTTAAAAACCTGGAAAATGATGTTCTAATAGGGGAAATCAAAATGAGGACTAATACTGAAGTGTCATCTAGCAAAGAAAAGCTCCCATTTTGGTTCCATTAGAATAAACATTTGGAAGAAGCTTCTGGCATGATAGTATTAGAGATTATACTTTATCAGAGCACTGTTATCCAAATCTCAGCAGGTGAATTTCTGAAGCAAGGTCTCCTGTGTGGTTCTTTGTGGGAAAATCATAGCCTTGGAGTTTCCAGCAGTGCAAAATTACATATCAGAAACCTTTCCAAACATATGATATTCTCAGCATGAAAACTTTAAGAGGGCACAAAAGCTTAAACTGCTTTAGCAAAACTTTGTTGTAATTGGTCACTGACAGGAAAGAATGAGCTTGCTGTTTGGTTTTTTAGAAGTAAAGCACACTAGCACCAGTACCAGTATAATTACTCAGAATAGTATTTCTTGGTGTGATGGGAATTAATATTGTAGAACGTTACAGTGACTTAGAAGAGATTTTTCCCTTGAAAATCCTCTCTTTTTTAAAAAAAACCACAGCGACTTAAAAGAAGATGAAAATAAAGTAAAACTGGATAAGGTAGATTCCTTTCTTTTAAAATTGAGCATAGGAAAATAGAGCAAGCTTCCCCAAGAAAAGAATCAGAGTCTAGATTAGAATAAGTTAAAGATCAATTTCAAGTGATGCTGACTTGAAGACTCATCAGTCAGACACTCTTTATATGTAGGCTCTTTTCCCTACTACACTAAGCCATTATTTCACTGGAGGCATTTTTTTTTGCTCAAAAAATCACAAGATAGCTTCCAGCCAGGTTTAAGTTAGAGAGTTGGTTTAGATCTTAGATCTGCCACTGAATTAAGAATCCCGAATATATTTTCCCTTGTAGCTCCAGAAGCCAGAATGTAGTAGATTCCTTGCTTATAGCTCACATTAAGGGTTCCTCCTGGCAAGAACTAAAGATCTTGATCATGTGATGACTCTGATTCAGAAATAGATGAGTAACACGCCAAGGGATATAGAGTGGGTTTATTTTTCCATTGGGACCTGTCTATCTGGACAACCTGGTGTACCAAATGATGGGATGGAGCATACTGATTCTGCTTTCGCCTTTCAGCCCCAATCCAAGACCTTCTCAGGCAGTCACTTTTGCGACAAACTATTTTTGTGTTTTGAATTAATGTTTTACTGACAAAGAAATAAAGGGAGATTAGTATAGATCTATTTCAAGCTACTTAGCTCTCATCAACTAGCCATACCCTTCTGGGATTCAAACCTGGGCTATTTGCATATTAGGTAGATATATTAACCTCAAAGCCACAGGCTCTCCTTGCTTTGTTGGCTATACCAGGGGAGAGATGAAGTGTTTTTTCCGGTGAGACTGGTCTATCAGGGTAACCTGGTCTATCCAATTTGGGGACGGAAAACATAAATTCAACAGACCAAGGGATACTAATTTCTGTTGGTTATACTTATACATTGATGTCATTATCAAAAATATCTTTGGGTGTGTTGGAATATATCTTCATTACCACTAGCTCTCATGAATAGGTCAAAATGATAGGAGCTAGTTTAAGTAGTCTAATTTAGTCAACCTGTAGATCCATCTTAATTTTAAATCCATAGTAACTCCCATTCATTCATAGCATTTATTCATTTGGGATGTGATAATTATTGGGGGAATGAATACAGTGCTAACAAATGATACTGTATGGTAATGGATACTGATTGAATAATAATCTTTGCAATCTCCATTTGGACATCTAGGGGGCTGGTCTGGTGTATGGTTAAGGCATCAGGCTAGAAACCAAGGAGACAGTGAATTCTAGTCTCCCCTTTATGCATAAAGCTAATTCAGTAATCATGGGTCAGTTACTCTCTCTCAGTCCTAGGAAGGAAGCAATAGCAAACTACTTCTTAAAAAGCTTTTCAAAGAAAACTGCAAGAATTTGTTTATCAGTTTCTGAGAATTGGACGCAATTGAACGAAAGGTAAACAAATGATTGTAAATTGAACATTACCTGTACTAAAACCAGTGGTGGGATTCAATTTTTTTTACTACTGGTTCTGTGGGCGTGGCTTGGTGGGCGTGGCAGGAGAAGGATACTGTAAAATCTCCACTCAGATGTGGTATTTGCCGGTTCTCCGAACTACTCAAAATTTCCACTACCTGTTCTTCAGAACTGGTCAGAACCTGCTGAATAGCACCTCTGTCTAAAACTCTTGGTCTGTTTTATACTTTGTAACTTTCAATTGGGCAAAACAGTGCATTGTAGAGTAACAATTTTTGAATAAACATACTTCAAATGGGATAACTTAAAGAATGCATAGAAAATCTGGGACCAATGAGTTCTGTGGGATTCAAATGTGGCAAAGTTGTGACCACTTCAGCACCACCATACCTTCCAACTCTACTTCTCAGAAACTTATAGATTCTGTAGCACAAGGAAAGAATAGAAAAGTGGATCCCTGCTCTCTTTCCTGCCTCCTTCTGTCCACCTCCCAGTTGGCTGGTGGCAAGGCCCAATGAATGAGTGGTGGTTGACTGCTTTGGAACCAATGTTGAAATTTGAAATCTCTTAATGAAGAT
This sequence comes from Notechis scutatus, assembly GCF_049901735.1. Classification (NCBI taxonomy): domain Eukaryota; kingdom Metazoa; phylum Chordata; class Lepidosauria; order Squamata; family Elapidae; genus Notechis; species Notechis scutatus. Next base: position 68,111,943 of record NC_142009.1, on the reverse strand, counting down.
GGGTGGCAAGGAAAGCCACTTGGATGCCTGCTGGTGAGCAAGGCTGACTGGAGGGTGCTGGCAATCAACAGGTGAACCACCTTCCTCCCTGGAGGTAAGGGATCTTCAGAGATACATTGGAGTGGGGAGTGGAGGTAGTGCCAGGCAATTCTGCAGGTAAGCCAAGGAGTAGCAGGAATGATTTCTGATGGTTCCTGTCAGCTTCCCAACATAATGTCAATGGGGAAGCCAGAAGGAAATTGGAAGTTGATCTCCCTCCCACTGTTTTTTTAGCCCACTTGTGATCATTTTATCATGTATAAAACCCTAAATGCCACAGGACTGGTTATTTGCAAGAGTGACTACTTCTAGGAGTGTCTGCTCTCCCATGTGCTCCAACATGAGCACACTCCAGGTCCTTCTTTGAAATAATGTCACTTTGTGGGTCCTCTGAGTGACACCCCCTGCTTTTTAGAACAATTCGTTTCTCCCTTCTGAAACTTGCTTAGCTTCAACCTGGCAGGCTTTGGGAAAGGCAGCTAAGATCGAGCATTTCCCCTGGGTGCTTTGATCAGAATAATAGTTTCCAGTTGGTAGGCTATATATTTTCATCATGATTGTCATTTAATTGGTTTGCTTTGCTTTAGAGTTAATGTGGTTTTTTCCCCCCATTTGTATTTTTGTTTAATCATTCTGTATATCATCCAGACTATGCTGTTTGAGTTCTCATATAAATATCCTAAACAAATAAAATTAATAAATGTACACTTCGCAATCCTGCTCTAAGTGCAACAATATTTCAGTATTTATGATCCCTGTAGTTTTTGATTTAAGAAATCTATCGGCTCCATTTCAGTGATCCAGACTTACAGGTGGTATGTGCTGTTACTGGCTGAGGCAAACAGTTTTTTTTCATTCTTTCTGGCCCAAAGACATGTTGGAAAGAAATTATGTAAAAGATTTCAATACTCTTGTCTAGCTGACCATCTGTCTTCCAATAAGATAGCTCTCTGAAAATTGAACAGCACAGGACCAAGTTTGGAGTGGAGAGAGAAGCCAGAAAATGGAAAAACTGAGTTTGAAATACAGGTATTCCTTGACTTACTTCATTTAGTGACTGTTCAAAGTTACAACGGCACTGAAAAAAGTGACTTATGACCATTTTTCACATTTATAATGCAGCATCCCCATGGTCATGTGATCAAAATTCAGATGCTTGGCAGTTGACTCATATCTATGAAAGTTGCAGTGTGCCGGGGTCATGTGATCATCTTTTGCCACCTTCTGACAAGCAAAGTGAATAGGAAAGCCAGATTCACTTAAGAACTGTATATAATAACCTTGATAACTGTATTACTAACTTCAACTGCAGTGATTCACTTTATAACTTTATAACTGTGGCAAGAAAGGTCATTAAATGGGGCAAATCTCACTTAATGTGTCGCTTAGTAACATAAATTTTGGGCTCAGTGGTGGTTGTAAATCGAGGACTACCTGTAAATCAGGAATTATGGATTAAAAAAAATCCAATAGCCGCCCCTCGCCCCCCAATGCAGTAGTCAGTAGTCAGTAGTCAGGCAGGGCTTAAAATCCTGCTGATTCCTTGGACCACATCCCCCTCCATCTTCCTTCCCATCATGTGTCCCAAAATGGAGCTGCTATTCAAAACAAAAAACATTTCCTGAAAATATACCCTGTATGCATTCCCTACCATATTGAGAAGTTGCAATCTAGGGATCTAATAGGCATGGGACAGAGAATAACAAGAGCAATAGCAACAACAAACAAATCAATGTTGTAAGGCTGCAGAAGTGGGTTACCATTTTTCTGTGTTGCATTTTTTCAGAATATAGTGTGGTGTTGTGGAGTTACATATACAGCATGGGATAGTTGATTGAGAGCCAGCCAGACTTCATTATAAGATGGGCAGCTATCTAAATGGAATGAATGAATAGAGTTAGAGTACATTTCTCTCCCTGTCTCTCTGTCTCTGCCTCTCTGTCTTTGTCTCTCTGTCTCTCCACCCCATGTCTGAACAGATCACTTGCAGAGGACTTGTTGAAATTAAAAGACAGATTGCTAGAAAAAAAGATCTATTTCCTGGATAACAGTTATCCAGCTTATTTTAATATAAACTCAACAAAAGTCCTTAGCCTCTACCTACATGAAGCCACCTTAATAATAAATCATGGTGTAGCAATGAGTCATTACTCCTGATCCTGCCTCCGGCAAGCAGATGGCCCTTTCTCTAGCCCTGACTCTTAATTTATCCCATTATCCATTATCCCATTACCATACTTCAATATCTAAACTTTCTTAACTGCTTCTACTAATGGAAATATTCTTGTTTTCCTACTAAAATGGCATCTCTACCTGTGAAAAAAGAGTGCTACTACCAGGTGCTGAAGGGATGCAATTGTGGTCCAAGAGGCTTTTTCTAGAATTATGAAACTTGGTGTTACTTTAGATGTGATGGAGCAAATTTCAGAATGTCCTGGCTAAGACTTGGCTTGCTATGGATAGAGAAACAGATGCTCAATGGACATATATCACAACAAAACAAATTACACTCCTCATGAACTGATGACAGATCAGGACCACTGTCTTTAGGTCTATTTATCTAGCTTCTGACTTGGTTTTCATCATGGAGCATGGAGTTTTCATTGCTGTTGAATCACTGCTGTTCTATGATGGAGATGATCTACCATGGTCTTTTAATCATGATGGTTATATAGAAGATTCAGGTTCAGAAACTTTATGTATGGGGAGACACAGTGTCAGAAAACAACAACTACTTTAGTCCTACTACTTTGCTTCTTAGAAGCATCTGATTGGCAACTATAGGCAGGGGTGGGATTCAAAAATTTTAGGAAAGGGTTCTCTGCCAGGTTGCTGAGTGGGTGTGGCCATGGTAGGCATGGCCTAGTTGGCCTCCTGCTCCATGGTGGGGGGGTGTTTTTGCCCTCCCTGGGCTCTGGAGGCTCTCTGGAAACCAGAAACAGACCCATTTCCCACCTTCCCGAACTTCCAAGAGTCCATTTTTCACCCTCCCCGAACCTCCATGCATGCCCTGCACTTACCTGCATCCAAAATGGGCTGCTTGGGGACTCCTGAGAGGGGGGGTGGGGGTGGGCGTGGCTAGCCAGGAGTGGGATTTGGGGGTTCTCTGAACTGCACAGAATCTTAGCTAGGGGCTCTCCAAGCAGCCCATCCCTGACTATAGAAAGACAATGCTGGATTAAATGGGCCTTTGAAAATCCACTACTGAAGTTCTTACGTTTTGTTTCATTTTTTTCCCCTTCCGCTCAATCATCTCTGATTCTTAGAGACTGCCTGGACAAATCCCTGCTGCTTTCTTGGCAAAGTTTTTCAGAAGTGGTTCAAAGTGACAGCCCCAAGATCACTTAGCTGACTTTGTGCTTAAGAGGGGACTAAAACTCACAGTTACCTGGTTTCGATCCTGATAGAATGGGTCAACTTGCCAAAGCCAACTTGCTACAGCCAACTCGCCATGGCCAACTCACCATGGTCAATTGGCACAGCCAACTTTCCACAACAACTCCCTGCAGAACATCTCATCATTTGCCATGAAACAACTTGCTTCAGGACAATTCAGTTTAACTATGTCAAATAATTTAAAAATATTTTAATTTTTGTTGTTCACTTTTCATGTTGTCCCTCCTTTTGGTATCCTTTCTTTTATGATTCTATTCCACAATTTCTTCAATATTAATGTAACTCTTATCTCACAGTAAGTTGTCCTGAGGTGAATTGGCCACAGCAAATTAACTGTGATGAGTTGGCTGTGGTGAATGGGCCATGGCGAGTTGGCCCTGGTGAGTTGTCATAGACCCCTGTCCTACTACACTACTACACCAAAATCTCTCTCTCTTTTCTTATGCTTTTACTTCCCTTCAATGTTCAGTTTTTTTACTTTATTCTTATTCCAGTGTTAATACTTTCTTGTCCCTCCTCCCTCCCTTAACATTTTAAAATTTAACCTATTATTTCTAGTTGTTTGGATCATTTAGGAAGTTTAAGGACAGCACCTTTCTGTACCTCACAATGTGACTCATGGCCCTGAGCAACTATAGGATAAGAGCAGAAGCTAAAACTAAATGTCAGTAAAGCACACAGAGAAGCATTTCAAAGTTTTATTTTTTTTAAGAAAACAGCTAGGCTTTCAAAGTCACAAACAACAGAGTTTTTTCAATCTAGGTTGTCCTCAGGCTCTGTTTCTAGTTCATTATCCAAACTCATGCACCTCTCTTATAAGAACATTGACAGTATCCTCTGTAGAGCCAAATTAGCTAGTATGCTAAATAAGCCACAGGATACGTCCCAAATCCAATTATCTGGGACGATTTCACAGTTATGAATCTGTTATATTACATTAATGTATTCTGCAGTCAATTTTAATTGTCCTTAATAGCCCAAAGCAGAACATCAGAACTCATGCATTAGAAGGGCATAAATAAAATAAGGAAATCACATAGAAGGATTATGGTCCATACTTCTTGACTATGTGAACGGTAGGATGATAATGTTATCACACAACTGGACAATTGACAGGTTCAATGAATTATGGCCATGAGGTTTGGCATCTCCTCTAAACTTTTGCCAGATAATATGTTAATTTGGAGTTACTTTTATACCCCAAACCTCAAATTTTGTACTGTGTTCCTTTTTGATATACCTTGCGAGAATTCCTAATACAACACCACCAAATATCTCATGTTTGGTGGCATCCCCTATGTTGATATGTCTCATGTTGCAGATCTATTGATCAATCCCTTCATTCTGAGTCAATTTCATGTTGGTTTCTTTTACCTGACAGGAAATGAATATGCTACACCTTTTGAATTAATTGCAATTATTAATGGAAATATAGCAATTCATTATATATCTTAAATATAGGGAACCAGGGCCCTTTCAGTTTGGTGCAATTTCTAGCAGTCTGAATCTATAGACCCTTTCCCACCTAATTTAATTTTCATGGTGGCTTTGTAGGAGTAAACAGATTGCCTGATTTCAAAGAAAAGACAATTTATTGATATCAATTATTATGTGAATAATTCAATCACTAAACCACTTGCCAAAACAAAATGTAAATCATATCTATTTTCCAATGGTTTCACATGTATTAATAGCTGCTACTCATGTTTTCCCAAAAATAAGACCTGGTCTTATATTAATTTTTGCTCCAAATGATGTATTATGTTCTTATTTTCCAGTTAGGTCTTATTTTCAGGGAAATACAGTACTAAATGCATCCATCTGATTGACAATCTTATCTGGGACTTATTTTTTGGAGTAGGGCTGATATTACAAACATCCTGAAATATCATGCTAGGGCTTATTTTCTGGCTGGGTCTTATTTTTGATGAAACTTGGTGATATTATTGCCTAGATACTGACATAAAATGTATGATTTGTTGTATAAAATGGCATTATACTAATATAAAACTATGGAAAAAGGACTTGAGTTAATGTAACCACATTGTTTTATGGGGTTAAATAGAAAATCTATTGAATGACTGCATAACACTCAAGGCTTGTGTCCAATGTCCCTCTAAAAATATAAACAAACTTTGGCACCAGTCTTAAGGAAATAACTAAATCTTGGATGCTGCCGCCAACATTTATATGTCAGGACTGATGAAAGCAAGAGGGGGAAAATAGGAAAAGCCACTGTAGTGTACAACTCACTAGGTAAACATTATTATCAATGCCTTAGAGAAAGAATAATACTAGTCTTCTTTACAGGGTCTTTGTAGAGATTACTTCAATAAATAGATAACTGCACATTTCAAGTGATTCAAGCACTCCACCAACACTATTGTTTGTAAAGTGCTTTTAAGCGCTTGAAATGCTAAGCATCGCTATCTTCACAGTGACAAATTTAGGAGTGAGCCTGCTGATAAGGTATATAAGACTGGGATGCTCATGTGTGTATAAGTGCAGCAATTTAGGAGTGAGCCTGCTGATAAGGTATATAAGACTGGGATGCTCATGTGTGTATAAGTGCAGCAAAGACATTTCTCCTAAATTGGTGAGAGATGTACCAGTGCTAAAGAGGATAAAGGCCAACTATTCATAGATCAGATGCAGGATAATTAGCCATGTTTAAGATTCAACTGAAAAAAGTGTATCTTTTTTTATATGGGCCCTATTAAATATGCTAGGTACACCTTACTCAGGTTTGTACTTGGAAGGAAGTCATTTCATGACCTCTGATGTGATCAGTATAAGTTGATTGTGCTCTTATTATTTCTTGTCATTGTACTTTTCTTACTTGAGGAATATGAACAAATCTCTTTATATCCACTGTTTGGCTCTTGGCTACAGGTTTGTCACTCCATTGTAAAATCTTAGTATTGTGCAGACCTTTACGTACTTGTAATTTCTTACAAGTAATTTCTTTGGGTGACTTCCTCCCATAACATTGAAATTACAGGAGGAAGGGTGGCACAAACTCATTGTCCCACTGTATTCTCATCATCTTTATATAGCTCTCCATAAATCTCAATGATTCCAGCAGCAGAAGGAACAGATGATCCTCTTGTTTCTTTCTTGCTTTGAACTAACAGACACTACATGCTTCCCAATCTGTGCTTCATTTTTTCAAAACAAAGACAATTATTGCAAGAGGCTCCCATGCCCTTCTTTGGCCAGCATATTATACTGGCAGTGTATCTGATAACTGTCAGGGTGTACATATTGATGGCATGGATCTTGTCCTTCCCATTTATTGGCCCTTGAAGTGGCTGTATTATTCTTTGGTGGCACTTGAATGTTGCTGTCTTCCTTGCCTCCTCATTGTGGTTCCTCTATGACTGTGAGATACTATGGAAATTGTAGCTGGTCTGTATGTCTGCTATGTTGCCCACTGGTAGTTCTAATCACCTACAGTCTTAATTACCTTCCCTCTTTTGATCACCATCTGGCCACACTTCTCCAGTCTGAATGACACTCCAATATCTTCACAGTAGATCTGTGTCAGGTGGATCAGCAAGTCAATGTCATGTTCACTCTCAGTATACAGCTTAATGTCATCCATATAGAGGAGGTGGCTGACAATAGTTCCATTCTTGAACTTGTATCCAAATCCAGTTCTTGTGATTATCTAATTGAGGAGGTTCAAGCCTATGCAGAACAATAGTAGGGACAGTGAATCACCTTTGTGTTTGCTGCACTTGATGGCCTCTTGTGTGTTATCTTGAGTTGACTATATATGTGTGTGTGTGTGTTTGTCTGTGTAGATATATATTTTTACTATTGTTGTTTTCATTTTATGAATTGTTGTGGGTTTTTAGTGTATTAGGGTTCAATTACTTCTTGTTTTTTAATTGCATATGTTTTCTCATAACTGTTTTCTCATTAAAAGTATTTTATTACATGTTATCTTCTTAAAGGTCAACAGTCAGAATTATTTAGTGGTATACACATTTATTTAATGATGATGACGATGACAATGAGGATTTGCAAGTGAATTTGAGTTTAACAGATTTCTAAGAAACTTCCAAATGAGGTTTTTATTTTACTATCATCCTGGCTTAACTCAATGTTTTAAAGTTATTCTCCACCCTGCTCCAATCTTGTCATAGCAATTGTTGCATTACCTTATCTCCCCTGTAAAAGAAAAGATGGAGTATTTCAAGAATGTTCGGATCACTAACATTTGGAAATCCTCATTTAGGTGAGACTTTAAACCACATTAAAATCTTTGTGCTGAATATATAAAGATAAAGAAGGTTGCTTTGTAAATTGGGGCTTAGCGGGTGAGTTCATGTATTTTCACACTTTTTATATCTTCTTTCCTTCTGTCTCTTTTTGTGCAAGCTAATCTGACTGCATTCTCATTTGCATATTGTAATTCAAAGATAGAAATAAACTAATTGGGGCAGAGAAGGAAAAAAACTCCCTGTATTCATGACCTTTTTCTCCCCACTGTGGATAGCTAAATTGATCCTTTTCTACAAAGAGGGAAAAATAATTTAGTAGAAAGATTGGGGGGGAAATCCTTGTTAATTGAAGATGAATGGGAAGATCCTTTCTATCTCATACAGACAATCTGATCCTCTTCTGACATTCTGGAATTTGAGGGCACAATTCCTTGCCCTTGTCCATATTGTGAAGCTGGAGCTGATGAAAGTTGAAAACAGCTCCTCTGCTGGAGACCAGATTACATACTTATTGTGGTGTTGAAAACCCTTTTTAAATGCTGAAAGTGGCATGCTCAATGGAGTTATGATCACTTTTTCATCTATTTCTCCAGAACAATTTCTACTGTATTCTGGCTTGCCTTCTCTCTTCTTTTGAGGATTTTTTTTTAAAGAAAGATCTCCTCAGAAATTTGAGTTTATGAGCCATGCAATTATAGCAATTGGTTTAGGCAAGTGGTGCTTTAGTAAGCTCAGCTGCTTTTTCTGGATGGATGAAGGTACTTGGCTGCTTGCTTTGGCCCTTGTCATGCATTACAAGCACCTCTGATAAGCCACGAATGCTCAGCCTGCTATAACTTATGGTTGTATTCAACAGACACATCAGGCAACAAAGATAGGCTGTTTGTTAGCATTGTTTTCCAGACTGCTGGTTGAAGAATTTTAGCAGCCGTCCACTCAGCTCCCCAGTGAGTAGTTTGGAGCAAAATAAAACTCTGCTTTATGATGTTTACAAGAATCTTTTTTTACCCACTGCTGATGAGTCATGGAAAAAGAACATATTCTTATGGCTTTTGGACAGGTGTGCGGATGCTTATTGCATTTGTTGTGCAGCTTAAAATGAACATCAGTGCTTTTCTCCCTTGTTCTAATGCCATCCCGATCTGTAATTTGGGAATAGGTGTAAATCCACTCTTTCCACCCACAGCTACAGCATCAGATAGCCCCAAAGTCTTGGCAGCTGAACAGCATCAACATCCTTTCATCTTTTTTTTTTTTAATGACCCTCCTATTTTGACTTCTCTCATAATCTTATGAACTTTACATAATGGATGACACTAGCCAAACCTCACTAACTTTCTGCCTGTCCTTTGTGTATCAGATGTTGAGTTGCTTCTCTTTATCCTACCCTTCGGATGACTGACTGCTGCACTTTTCATGCTCTCAGTAATGATAGGCTGAACTTTCGTAATTACTGGACATCTCCAGGGTCTTATTCCAGCCTGAACATTAACTTACAATGTTAATCAGAATACTATTTTTTTAAATTACCCTGATAAGTCTGGAATTGTTACTGTGCTAGTGAACTTTATTTTGTACAGCTAATTTGTAAGCCATCCATTTATAGGATAGTCCATAGTCTCTCAAGTCAATTAGTACATTGAAGAGAAGCCTACTTTCTACTACTGTAAATGAATGAACACTGGATAAATAAGGTTACAAAAAGGTGCATATGATTTTAAGTGCCATCGTCAGGCATGTTCACATTTAAAGGATCACAGCAGGTGGCAGCGCTTAGCAGATCTTAGTTGAACTTGGGAAAACGTAGGCTCAGTGGACCTACTTAGCACTGGCATGGGAGATCACCAATAAGCTACACTGGAAATTTGAAAATTGCTCATGGAAGCAGTAGTGCAAACCTACCAAGAAATAGGAATTGGCTTCAGGAAGCACTGACAATTATATGCAAAAGCTGGCCACCCTAATCATGTTGAAGGTTTCAATGAATCTCTACGTGAATAAAAACTGACACTTCCTCTACTTGATACAAAGTTAAACATGCTTGTTCTGCAAATTACTGTATATTCCTTCTATAATTATTTACAGATTCAAAAAGAAAAAAGAAGAATCTTCTAGTTAGTCCTTTGTAGCATCTCCTTTGCCAGAATTAATAGCTTTCAAATTCTTCCTATTTCCAGATAGCATCAACTATCTTTTGAAAGGTTTTTTCTGCTCTTTCTTGCAGAACTCTCCTAGCTCAGAACAGTTGCAGGATTTGGGTTTGGCTAGTCTAGAGAAAAGAAGGACTATGGGGGGACATGATAGCAGTATTCCAGTATTTGAGAGGCTGTCACAAAGAGGAGGGGATCAACTCATTTTCAAAGCACTAGAAGAAACAATGGATGGAAACAAATCAAGGAGAGAAGCAACCTGGAATTAAGGAGAAACTTCCTAGCAATGAGAATAATTAACTAGTGGAACAACTTACCATCAGAAGTTGTGGATGCTTCATCGCTGGAGGTTTTTAAGAAGAGACTGGATAGTCACTTGTCTGGGGGTTGAACTAAAAGACTTCGTAGATCCTTTCTAGCTCTATTCTGATTAAGCATGTTGTCTTACTGAAATAGCCAACCTGTTTTCAGTTTTAATTTTTTTGGTCAGTAGGGGACATTAGTTTCTAAAATATTTCTTACAAAAATTGATTCATTGAATCATTACATAGGCATATTTTAGCATAGTTTCTTAGAATGACTTACAGTACTGTTTTGTCAGTACTGTGAGAGGGATCTTGGAGTCTTAGTGGACAACCAGCTAAATATGAGCCAGCAGTATGCAGCAGCAGCCAAAAAAGCTAATGCAATCCTAAGATGCATTAACACAGGGATACAATCAAGATCAAGGGAAGTACTAATACCACTCTATAAAGTCTTAGTAAGACCACACCTAGAGTACTGCATCCAGTTTTGTTCACCACATTATAAAAAGATGTTGAGACTCCAGAAAAAGTACAGAGAAGAGCAACCAGGATGATTAGGGGACTGGAGGCTAAAACATACAATGAACAGTTGCAGGAACTGGGCTTGGATAGTCTAGTAAAGAGAAGGACCAGGGGAGACATGATAATGGTCTTCCAATATTCTAGCGGGTCAAGCTATTTTCTAAAGCAGTGGTCCCCAACCTTTTTTGTACCAGGGACCAGTTTCAAGCACAAACACTTTTTCAAGGACCGGGGGAAGAATCCGAGTTTGGTGGTTTGCTTGCAGACGTTTCATTACCTGACTAGGTAACATCTGATGTTGTTACCTAGTCGGGTAATAAAACGTCTGCCAGCAAACCACCAAGTTCAGGGAGCGCCTCGGCCCTGCCTCCCTCAGCCCCATCCCTCAGGTGTCTCCCTCCCTCCCTCAGGTGTCTGCCTCATTCCTCTCTCAGTCGCTCTCTCGCTGCTCCACCAGCCCAGGAAGAAACTGCTTCAAAGAAGCCGGGGGGTGGTGTGGTGGCTTTTCCTGTTGCCGCAGCTCCTCCGAGCGCCCGTTTACCCCCACCCCACCCGCCCGTGCGCGGTTCAATCCACAGTGCTCCGTTCTGCCTGCCTGCCTGCCTTCTTCGTTTGGAGCAGGTTTGGCTGATAAAAAGAGGCGAATAGTTATTATTCTCAGCCGAAGCTGCTCCGAAACGAAGAAGGCAGGCAGGCAGGCAGAACGGAGCACTGTGGATTGAAGCGCGCGCGGGCGGGCGGGGTGGGGGTAAACGGGCGCTTCGGAGGAGCTGCGGCGACAGGAAAAGCCACCCCCCCGGCTTCTTTGAAGCAGTTTCTTCCTGGGCTGGTGGAGCAGCGAGAGAGCGACTGAGAGAGGAACGAGGCAGGAGGAAACCGAAGCCGCTGAGCCAGAGAGCAGGACAGGCTTCGGTTGCTTCCTCCCTCCCCTTCTTTCATTTGTGTCCTTGATCCCCGATCCCAGCAGCATTCACCGAAGGCGAAGAAAGCCGCCATTTTTTAATTATTTTTTTTTGCAGCCCGGTAAAGAGTGCTCCACGGACCGGTGCCGGTCCGCGGCCCGGTGGTTGAGGAACCCTGTTCTAAAGCACCTGTAGGTCAGACAAGGAATAATGGATGGAAAGTGAATAAGGAGAGATTTAACCTGGAAACAAGGAGAAACTTTCTGACAGTGAGAACAATCAACCAATGGAACAGCTTGCCCTTGGAAGTTGTGGGAGCGCCATCACTTGAGACTTTCCAGAAGAGATTGGACTGCCATTTGTCAGAAATGGTGTGGGCTCTCCCGCTTGGGCGGGGGTTTGGACTAGATGACCTACAAGGTCCCTTCCAACTCTGATTATCTGTATCTGTCAGTGTGCACATGCTAAAGCACTGAATAGTGAAAAAAGACGTAAGGTATTCAAGCTTATTATTTATTATCTTGAGGTCCTGTACACATGGGCAAAATACCTGTAAGACTGCAGTGTTGGCTACATCAGGGATTTTGAGGAGGGATTTCCAGAGTGGAATTCACATTAGTCTTACTATCTTTCCTCCATTGTACATTGCAAAGATATTGATATCTCATACCTAGATACGGATGCTTTTTAACCTCTGTTTTAAATGGTTCTCACTACCATGTTTCTCCAACAATACGGCCTCCATCTATAGGAAAGCCCAGCATGATTTCTAGGCATGAGGTGAAATTAAGCCCCGCCCCCAAAATTTAGGCCTATTTAAACCATGCGTTTCCCCGCCATTTCTCACATCATTTGTTAGAACTACATGAGGTGAAGAGAAATGGGGGGGGGGGGGAAGGGCAGGGGGGATGGGGAGAAAACTTGCCTTTAGGAGTGCCCTGCAGGTAGCCTAGGCTAGAATACCCCGATAGCCGATAGAAGCTCCCCGAAGGCCGAGTCCCCAGCCGCTTCAGGGCGTGGCATAGCTGCCCATGTCCCCTCACCTTTAGGCAGTCTCTTTTGGGCGATGGAAGCTCCCCAAGTGCAGTCACCAGCCACTTCGATTGGCCGGTAGAAGCAGCCTCGGGGCGAGTGCACACACACACTCCCCTCGCTGCGAGGCCGCTTCTATCGGCCGATTGAAGTGGCTGGTAATTGCATTTGGGGAGCTTCCATCGCCCGAAAGAGACGGCCTAAAGGTGAGGGGACATGGGCAGCCACGCCATCTCAGTATAGACCTGATGTTTTAACAGCTTCCAAAATATATGATATGTTATTAATAGCAAAGAATTCACACTCAGAATCTAAACCTACTTTTTTCTGTCAAAGCAAAAGGAACAATTTAAAATGTCTATAGCAAATAGACAAGGAGCTTTGAATCTAGGTTTGGAAATTACAGTTCTTTTCAAATAATGGATTCAGTCCAAAAGGGCTTGTGTTTTCCCTTCTTTTTTCTTAAAGTATGCTATTATGTGGTATAAAATATCCCCTCATAAAAGCCTTCTCCAATCAACCAATTGTCCATTTATGCCCCCTCCAAATTTTTCTTTTGTCTTAAAAATAGAAGTTGGAGCTGTTCTTTTGGATTTCTTTATTTCCTGGAATTTCTGGGGTTTTCCTGGTCTCTACTTTTTTCCTTTTTAAAAAACATTTATATGAAAGTATCACAATTAAAACTGTACTAACATGAAGAAAAAACAAGAATATTGAGGATATATTGGGGAACAGTGGTATATAGCAACAACATAACAATGATATAAAACATAAGAATCCTATGAGCTCAAATAAGACTTTGAGCTAATCTGATACAGCTCTTCTTATATTCTTCTTATTCTATTGCTATTCCCATTCATTAATTTATTTCCTTCTCTGTTGTCCCCTTGCTTTGGCTTTTCTATATAAGTTTCAAATTTCTACAAAACTTTTTGACATGCAGGATTGGAAGAGAGCCAATATTAAAGAGACAAACCTTTGCATATTAAAATGAATTCCAATATCTACTTTTGTACAACTTCTTTCTCAAAGCCCCTTTAAAGAAATTGAATAAGCAGAGTCTTTTAATTCTCTGTTATTGTAGAAAATTGAAAAATACTTCCTGGGAAAACAATCAACTGGGGAGAAATAGGTTAGTACATAAGTCAAGGTTGCCAAGAAGAGAAGAATAAATTCTCTCTGCATTTCTGAAAATATAATGGGGTAGCTGTTCCAGTTTGTGGAATTTTGGCAGGTTTTGAAAAGTTCAATACACTACTTCTATACTCCACACTTCAGTATAACATCAGAAAACTGTCACCACAAGTTAAACTGAATGTCCTTAAAGATAGCACAAGGTAAGATATGAGAGTTTTCACTGAGTTCCATTCACAGAAAGATTGTGTAGATTGATTGATTGATTGATTGATTGATTCATTTATTCATTCATTCATTCAAACAATTTCTTTGGCTCCCCATCTCAGTCAATGACTCTGGACATTCAAATGGTATAAAATTTTTGAAATATTTTAAAACCAATAAAAACATCCAATTTAATATATATAGGAACAAGATAAATGACCAGTTATCAACTAACAGAATAACAGAGTTGGAAGGGACCTTGTAGGTCATCAAGTCCAATCCCTGCACCCTGCAGGATTGGAGAGGTGACAAGCTTCAGCCCTTTACAAGGTATGTGATTGTTCCTTGCAGGTTTTGCAACCTTTTTCTCCCATCAGGAGTTAACTAAAAAAAAAAAACATATTGAAAAGGTTGCAAAACCTGCAAGGAACAATCACATACCTTGTAAAGGGCTGAAGCTTGTCACCTCTCTAATTGGAGTAGCAGTCAAGTTAAGATGCCATGTGCTTGACTTGAAGCCAATATCCAAAAGTATGAAGTGAATAGTTTGCAGTTTATTGTGTAATCTGTCTATTAGCCCAATGGAATGTACACACAATTTGCATCATTTTGCCATAATAATTTGCTTCCCATCACATTTGCTTAGTCTCAAGAACAAAAAAGACAGCGGCATATTATTTGTATACCTTCTTCAGAAAAAATAAAGAAAAGGGGAGGAGAGGGAGTGTCCTTGGAGAGGAAAAAAAATGATTTATCATATCATTTTAGAACTTTGCACACATTGTGTTCGATGCATTATGAAACATGGATCACACAATCTGATGCCTCCCTTAGGGGTAGTTGGCATGATAATTTGGAAAGGGAGTTTGCTTTCTTGAAAAAAGTCCAGGTGTTGTAGGTGAATAAATACAAATGGTTGCCTATGCTTGAACTCTGTAAAATAAAAATGAGATTGAATAAGGCTCTGAAGTATTAAATCATTGTTCCAGAGATACCTCACAGTTAAACAGGGATAATTCAGCCTATCAAATATTTATCTAGAAAAACAATATGGGCATGTGCACTAAGCACATGATTAGGGTCAGATCAGAATACAATAATTCAAGAATGGCTCAAATTGCCTTAAGTAATCTGAGTCTCCTTATTCATCTCAAAGCTTGAATTTAAATCCCAAATCAGAAGTCTGCTTATCAAAATTTCTTGACATATTCTCACTCTCAGCTTCTTTCTAAATGCAAGAAAGAGAATAGGAATAAATAAAAAAAGCACAAATATGGGCAGGAAAGAAGAGAAAATAAGAGAGTTTGAGATGAACAGAAATATAAAAATAACTTCAAAAACGTGTATTTTGAGAGTTCTTGCCCTAACCAAATTATATTATCACCCTAATCCCAACCATTACACAATATATAGCTATATCCTGTGATTTTCTCTCTCCACAGGAAGGAAAACAAGAGGTATTGGTCTTTCCTCCAGCTAGAAAAGTAGCAATTAGAATTTATTCTCTGTAACAAAATTGTTATTGTTTCTGTAAAATGTATTTAAGGTTTCTATTGACTGCTCTGATTCAATGAGGGGATTAATGGAATAGCTGTTATCTGCAATAAGGAACTTGTGCACATAAAGTCATCATATTGACTTATATGACTGTTCTTTAATTTGCTGGAACTTAGTTTGGTTGTAGTAAACTTGAGGCACTTGTCATACTTGGACAATTTCTCTGAGATGTTGTTGTCATAAACCTGCATGGAAGTGAGTCTGCCAACTGTTTAAATATGATTTTTTTTTCTAAGGATGAGTTCTTGAACAATGGAAACAAAAAACATCCTATTACTAAAAATTTGCAGATGATACTAAGCTGTCAGGAATATCTAACACCCAAGAAGATAGGCTCAAGATCCAGATGGATCTTGACAGACTAGAACACTGGGCCATATCTAATAAAATGAAGTTCAATTTAGAGAAAAGTCAAGTCCTACATTTAGGCAAGAAAAACCAAAAGTACACAAATAGACTGGGTGAAACCAGTCTCAATAGCAGTAACTGTGAGAGGGATCTTGGAGTCTTAGTGGACAACCAGCTAAATATGAGCCAGCAGTGTGCAGCAGCTGCCAAAAAAGCTAATGCAATCCTAAATTGTATTAACAGAGGGATACAGTCAAGATCAAGGGAAGTACTAATACCACTCTATAAAGCCTTAGTAAGACCACACCTAGAGTACTGCATCCAATTTAATTCACCACATTATAAAAAAGATGTTGCCCTTGGAAGTTGTGGGAGCGCCATCAGTTGAGACTTTCAAGAAGAGATTGGATTGCCATTTTTCAGAAATGGTGTAGGGTCTCCCACTTGGGCGGGGGGTTGGACTAGATGACCTACAAGGTCCCTTCCAACTCTGATTATCTGTATATCTGTATAAAAAGAAGCCATTTCTAAATACTGGGAATGGAATGACATGTGACCAATTTTAAGATACAGCAACTCATGTAATTGGAGAAATGTAGAACAAGGGTAGACACATAATTTGCACAGGGAACTGGCAAAATGGGGTGAACCATTTCACTATTTATGGAAACATGATCCTTCGGGCACAGAAATGATAAAATTATCTGGAATTTTGGCTTAAGGGAATTTTGCTGAGGCCTGCAAGGAAAGTTATTTCTCTGTGACTGAGGTGGTCTGAGCTATTCCTCTTAAAAGAGGAATAGAAATAACCATGTTAAAATATACATGAAAATGATAACTGGGCACAATCATTTCTGAATGAACGTTTGTCTTGAATCTTATAGAATAGTTGTATACCTGAATAAAAATTGTAAATATTTAATCAGAGTCATTCCATACCTTTGACTGCTTAAGTAATTAGTTTTATAATATAAGACTCTGAAAGCTGCAAGAAAGGGGTATCAAAGAAAAGTATCCTTTATTTTCTACTTATTTTTATCTTTTATTTCTCAAGTGAGATCCTCCATTTAATGTCTAATGCCTGCGTTATCTAACAAGAGCTAATTTCATTCTACTCAATTTCATTATGCTTCCTGGACATAATTCCAATAAGCTCAACCAAAGTTGCCGTCTTATTCTCTCACCCTTGAATAGCAATTTCTTTGTTCCAGAAAGATTTTTGCTTTGACTTAGTAAGAAGTAATACAGTGATTGCAGTTTTCTTCAAAGCAGATGAATATATGTGCTGCAATGAGGTTGGCATTTATGCTTCCAATGTTCTTCTGTGTCTATTTCCTCCAGCATTACTAATCCTTCAAACTCAAGCACCATCACATTTCATCAGAGAGATAGTGCTGTGAAGTTTGAACAAAATATTATTATTGAAGATAGTGGCAGAAAGTATATGAGTTGATTTATTTGCGACAATAATGTCCACTCACTACTTCACTTTAAGCAAATGTTCTCTATCAATTGCTATGGATTGCAGATTCTTTCCTTATATCTTCCTTCCCTGAAGGAAGAGAATATTATTATATTCCACTATATAAAATAAAATGATGATCCTGCAGTCACAGCATCCTATCAGAGGAATAGTGCGGTCTCCTATCTAACAGACAGACAAAAGTGAGATAATGAAATAATTTAAACCAAATGTGGAGGGAAGACAAGTATGGCCCCCTCATTTTTTTTACTCTGACTCCTTTTTATTTCCTCCATAAAGGTTTTTCCCTTTTATTTGTGCAATTTACCAACCAACTTGGTCCTCTAAATGATTCACAGACATTAAAATATCCATAAAATACAACTCCAAAAATAATAACTGTGTCAAATAATAACTAACTTATACACATACATACATACATACCTATAGGTGCTTCTCTGTTTAATGTCTTCAGATTTCCTCATGACTCCTAACTTGGTAAAAAATATGTGTATTGTTTGTGACAACTCTTCAGTGTCATAATCCAATATCGAATTTGCTATTTCTATTTTTTCATTTGGAAGTAAGCCTTGATATACAAAGAGAAGACATACTGCTTTTTTGTGTCCCATTTTTGTTCTCATTCCCTTTCTCCTATCCTCATCACTCTGTCTTGCATTCTCTCCACTTTTCATCTTTTCCATCTAGTGGGTTTTTGGCAAAAGAAAGGTTGCTTCTTTTTTCAGAAATCTAAATAGTCATTTTTGGAAGCTTGTTGAAATTGGCACATAAAATTAAACCCACAATTCAATGTGAATTAGGATCACAAATAGCTTATTTCCTCCTTAGAGTATTTATTGAGGCTCAGTTTTCTGGTAGCAAATGAGGGGCTTCAAGGAGAACTGATTACTTAATAACAAATAAACAATTTGTGATCTCTCAGCAATAGGAGAATGATATCAATATATACCTTTTGTTAAAAAATATTTGAAAATGGGTTTCTGGAAATCTAAGGTTCTGTTCCTGTCCATAGTTATCTGGAAGCAAGCTCTTTTGCATTCAATGGGACTTACTACCACTATGCTATTTAATCATGAGAGTTCATTAGTTTTGCAGATATTAATAGAAGTAACACAATGGAGGAATAATAATGGAGTTTTGGTCTTATGGCAAGTATATCCTTAGAAAAGTTATTTCTGCTTGCTGGGAGAAAAGGAGAAAATGTCATTTCATCATTATTAGAGGGCATGAAAAGTATTTTGCTAGACAATACATATATTTTGTTCAATTGGATTTATTTATGTTACTCTAACAGATGAATTGAAATTATACCCCATCTTTTAAATGTTTTTCAAATTTTAGGATAAGATCAAAAAGAATTTGCATTCATGATTCTGAGGCTGCAACCATGAACCCATTCAACTGGCAACAAACAAGAGGTTAGTTCACCTTACAAATATGCATCATACTGAAATGTAAATAATTCAGAATGCAAAGAGTGCCAGCTATTCAGGAAAAGAGCAATTACAGATGGCAGAAGTGAGATTTCACACTACTCAAATATGTTTCAATAGTCAAGTGAGAAGAGTGCTGAAATATTATTTGTGAATCTTGAATTTACTCAGAGGGATGTCTATTCATACCAATTTACTCTGCAAAGTGTTGTTTATGCCCCTGGTAATTCCTGTTTACTTGTTACAAGTTAACATGAATTAAAACCGTTAACCAGACAGCTTTGGAAAATGAACATTAATGTTTAATCATTTGGCTGCAGGTTCATTGAATATATTGGGCAGAGCTGTTCAAATTAAACTAGCTGATATTTTCAGTAGGAGATGCTTTATTTTGTATATCACTCTAAGCTTTCATAGCTGGCATCAATGAGACAGTGAGGAACTTTTTGGCTGACTGACCATGGTCATTGTTTAACTTTGTTTTTTGCTTTATGTTTCCTCTTCTTCTGTCATGATACACATGGTAGAGCAATTGTGGGTAAGAGTAGCATTTAAAAAACCTCCTAGATTCCCATTAGATGCAAATGGCTTCAGGAAGGTTGCTCTGCCCAAAGTTCTTAGATCATGCTCAAGATCTAAATTATTTCAAAGGGATAATAACCTTAGCTGGCAAGGATATAGCAATTTTTTTTGAAATTGATGGGCACTTCCATTTTTATAGCAACACGAATCATCTCATATGCCTTAAAAACATTCACATATCTTATAATCCTCCCTCACGTTTTACCATAGATGATCAGACTTGGTTTGGATCCCGGTAGTCTTTTTCAACACTGAAGTTCTATCAGTTATTCTATGAAACAGGGATCTGTGGTGGCGCAGTGGTTAGAATGAAGTACTGCAGGCTACTTCTGCTGACTGCTGGCTGCCAGCAGTTTGGCAGTTCAAGTGTCACTGGCTAAAGGTTGACTCAGCCTTCCATCCTTCCGAGGAGGACTCAGATTATTGGGGGTAATATTCTGACTCTGTAAATTGCTTAGAGAGGGCTGTAAAGCAGTATATAAGCTTAATGCTATTGCTACCCATAAATATATTGTAAAGAGAGAATGAAAATCCTCCAAACATTAAAAAAACATTATTGGAATGGCATATACAAAGAACATCAATGTTTGAAGTGTTCTGCCTTGACTTTCAATAAAGTCAATATTATCTTTGTCATTGGCAGAAGCCCAATATGTCTGTAGGTTTTCATCTATGATGATATCTTAATGAAACTGCTGATTTATTTCAGGGTTCTTTTCTGTTTTTCCAAATCAAGTCAGTTCATGTTGCTGCATTGATCAATTGTGCTGATTCTGTCAGGAAAGTATATGCAACAGAGCCTTTCATTTTATATCTGCCGTATCAATTCGTTATCAACTTTCAATTGCAGTCTATGATCCATATATCCAGCTGTTTCTATTGTATCTATTCCTGATAATAGAACTGGTTTGGTTAGGCAAGGAAGAATTTGGGTTTGAAATATTCCACATCTAAATTTTTGATCTCTTTGGGAAGAATTTTATTCCCCTAGAGTTTCATGATCAGTATACGTTCCAGTGGCAGCAGCATCCTGCAAATTGTGCAATATTTCACACAAGCAACATATTCCAATTCTCTCCAGGGCCTCTTTTTGAAGACTTCATTATAAGCACATCATGTGAATTATTTTAAAGGGAAAGTTCTGCAACAAAAGCTTGTATGAACAAGGAAGTTTCCTTAATCTTCCAAGGAAGATGAAAATTCCTGGTTCTCAAAGGAACAATTCTTCATTTTGTTGTACTTGGTCCCTCTGCCTTGAACTCAGTTTTTCCCCTTCTTATGGCTTCATAGGGGAATGAGTGATAACGATTTGAGATTTGGGTGAAATTACTGCCGGTTCTGATATGCCCAATTGGTAAAACAAATACAATAATAATATAAAAGATGAAATTGAAAATGAAATGAATGGACTTTCATTTGTTCAGAGAGATTTTATCTTATTTCTTCTCCCTTACCAACAATACTATTTCTAACCCAGCTTCAAAAAGGGCACAAGAAAGGCTATCATGTTTAAGAAGTCATTTCAACAAGGATGTTTTTGCTTCTGGTAGGTGAATATTGTTGGATTTTACCTGATTTATTATATCTCTGTAAATAAGTTTGGCCTTATTAAGCAATGCTTATTGTTGCTTTTAACATACACTGAAGAGCTTTTCCTAAGAAACAACTTTTTTTTTTATTAGAACCTAAACCTATGGAACTTTTTGCCCTGTAGATTTTTTTTCTTTGCATGTCCATGACAATCACCTGCTATAATAGGCTTTGCTTGCAATTGTTTATAGAATTTCTAAAAAATAAACACTCTTTTAAGCATTTTGGAAAAGAGATCTCCTGCATCTCTTTGCTAGTTAGGAAAATTACACCTAGAAATCTATAGCTATAAAACAGAGCTCTATATCTCTCCTAGATTTCAGAGGCCAGAGGGCCCCATCTCTCCAAACACAGTCAGCTGTGTGGCCATTTAAAATCTGGGAACCCCTCCAATACTGCAACTAGTAATCCCAATGTAGAATAGCTGCAGAAAATCAGCACACATACTGCTGATTTATATGTATGTGTGTTCCATAATCTGACCTTGAGGCTGTGAATTTGCAGTGTGAATTTTAAAGATAAGGACTCCATACAACAACAGTAGTGAGGTATCTGTTCCATGGGGATGAGTTATGGTGTTCTGAATTTCAAGAGAGTGTTTAATATGCAGGATACCTGGCAATGCTACACAAAGCTATTCCAGAGAGGGTTGTTCTGAGTAGCTTTAGTTGGGGTTTAGATGGCTTTTGGTGTTGTTTAAGCTTGATGCTTGAAATACTAAATTAGAAAGTGGCTTTGCATTTTGTGGAGAGCTGGCACATGTCAGAACTGTGAAGGCTGCATAATGAATGTTCAGCAACTTCTTATTCAGGGCCAAACTAATAGAGAACAGAGCACAAAGAGGGCAGCAACTAAGTGGCTTAATCTGTTAATCCAAACCTGTGCAATTTCTGACTCACTAAACTAAATATGGGAAAGCAGAGAAATACAGCTGTGCAATTTCTGACACATTCAGCCAACATCTGGGCTTTGTCGCATGCTTGGAATTTTAGCAGTGAAATAAACCACACAAAGGATTATGAAGCACTTGGTGGGCTACATAAGTGGTGAATAGAACAATCATATCTCAGATTTCTCTCCAGAGATTCAGGTTTTGAAGAAAGCTATCTTTTGCCTTCTCCTCAGTTCACCAGCTTCAGCTGTGCATCTTCCCCACCTTCTCCTTTTCCTTAAAATGAGAGTACTATAAGATGATAACAAAAAGTTTCTCTCTCCCCACCCCCTCTGTCTCTGTGCTGCAATGTATTGGTTACCCATATTTTTCAACCTAACTATGGTATGCCTTTGTCTTTCAAAATAAACATGGACAACATCAGATCCCAGTCTACATTAGTACGCACAGATAGCTCATGAAGTTCTATAGGGCTAAAATAAATTGGGCTGCAAAAATTTGGGTGATCAGTAGATGGCTATAAAGAGATACAGGAAACTCAATTCTTTGCTGTTTCTACAGGTGAAACTCGAAAAATTAGAATATCGTGCAAAAGTTCATTTATTTCAGGAATGCAACTTAAAAGGTGAAACTAATATATGAGAGAGACTCATTACATGCAAAGCAAGATAGTTCAAGCTGTGATTTGTCATAATTGTGATGATTATGGCTTACAGCTCATGAAAACCCCAAATCTACAATCTTAGAAAATTAGAATATTACATGCAATCAATAAAACAAGGATTGTACATAGAACAATATCGGACCTCTGAAAAGTGTAAGCATGCAAAAGTACTCGGTACTTGGTTTGGGCCCCTTGTGCAGCAATTACTGCCTCAATGCGGCATGGCATGGAAACCTGTGACACTGCTGAGGTGTTATGGAAGACCAGGATGCTTCAGCTCTTCTGCATTGTTCGGTCTCATGTCTCTCATCTTTCTCTTGGCAATGCCCCATAGATTTTCTATGGGATTCAGGTCAGGCGAGTTTGCTGGCCAATCAAGCACAGGAATCCCATGGTCATTGAACCAGGTTTTGGTGCTTTTGGCAGTGTGGGCAGGTGCCAAGTCCTGCTGGAAAATGAAGTCAGCATCCCCATAAAGCTCGTCTGTGGAAGGAAGCATGAAGTGCTCCAAAATCTCCTGGTAGATGGCTGCGTTGACCCTGGAAGCACAGTGGACCAACACTAGCAGATGACATGGCTCCCCAAATCAACACAGACTATGGAAACTTCACATTGGACTTCAAGCATCTTGCAGTGTGTGCCTCTCCATTCTTCCTCCAGAGTCTGGGTCCTTGGTTTCCAAATGAGATGCAAAAGTTGCTCTCATCAGAAAAGAGGAATTTGGACCACTGAGCAACAGATCAGTTCTGTTTTTCTTTAGCCCAGGTAAGATGCTCCTGACGTTGTTTGTTGTTCAGGAGTGGCTTGACAAGAGGAATATGATATTTGAAGCCCATGTCCAGGATCCGTCTGTGTGTGGTGGCTCTTGATGCACTGACTCCAGCCTCAGTCCACTCCTTGTGAAAGTCCCCAACACTTTTGAATGGCCTTTTCCTGACAATCCTTTCCAGGCTGTGGTCATCCCTGCTGCTTGTGCACCTTTTTCTTCCACACTTTTCCCTTCCACATAACTTTCCATTAATGTGCTTTGATACAGCACTTTGGGAACATCCAACTTCATTTGCAATTACCTTTTGAGGCTTTCCCTCCTTATGGAGGATGTCAATGATGGTTTTCTGCACAACCGTCTGGTCAGCAGTCTTTCCCATGATTGTGATTCCTACTGAACCAGACCGAGAGACCATTTAAAGGCTCAGGAACCCTTTTCAGGTGTTATGGCTTAATTAGCTGATTAGAGTGGGACACTTTGAGTCTAGAATATTGAACCTTTTCACAAGATTCTAATTTTCTGAGATTGTGGATTTGGGGTTTTCATGAGCTGTAAGCCATAATCATCTCAATTATGACACATCACAGCTTGAACTATCTTGCTTTGCATGTAATGAGTCTATCTCATATATTAGTTTCACCTTTTAAGTTGCATTACTGAAATAAATGAACTTTTGCACGATATTCTAATTTTTTGAGTTTTACCTATAATACAGTAACCCACAAAAGTGGAACAGGATCAGAAGACTTGAGTTTAAATTTCCCATTCAAGCATGAAACTCTAATAACTCAATATCTCTCAAACGTAATATCTGCATTAGGTTTTTTCCAGGTGAATGAGAGGATATCACAGAATGAGGTAGAGGAATCTGGTATAATGGTATGTGGGAATGACCTTGGAAGAGAGGAAGAAGAGCTGCATATTAGACAATCATTGTTCAAAAAGTATTTCAGTTCATAGAAGGGAGGAAGCTTGGAAAATGTTTTAGAAGGGACCCTCCCTAGTTTTCAGGGAGTAAAAGAAAGGAGGAGAGGAACACTTTCACATTTACATGCTTTTCTTAATGTAACCCAGGGCTGTCAAACTCCATGTGCCGGAAGTGTCACACACTGGTCACGCCCATGCCCAGTTTAGTGAAGGGGAAAAAAGTCATGATACATCATGTGATACCGCCATGACGATGTGAGTTTGACAGCCCTGATGTAATCTTACCATAAAGATAAAACTAGTACTCTTGATTGTGCTTCTTGTCTGGACTACCTTGAAGAGCTAGCAACAATCTTCCAAGTCTCAAAATATTGAGTATTTAAAGTACAGTGGTACCTTGGTTTTTGTTGTTAATTGGTTCTGGGAGGTACGATGAGTACCAAAAATGAGTGCCGAACAATTCTTCCCATAATGTATAATGTAAATATAATGTGTTCCCAAACCAAAGACAATGCACATAATAAGGCAAGATATAAAAAGATACGATTATATACCATTACTTTACATGAGAAATAAACCTAAAAATTAATAAATACCTAGATTAAATAAAATTAAAACTTCATTTTATCTACATGGATGAGAAAAAAAGCCCCAAAACACACAAAATGACCACAGAAGCTAAGATAAGACTGCAAGGGGATGTGCCCAGGGCAAAAGCTTCTGAATTTGTTTCATCTGGAAAGGGTAGCAAGTCATGAGTCAACTGACACCGACAAGTTCTAGCTTGCATGTTGAGCATCAAACAAACAACAAGTATCAGTAAATATGTTCTTGTCAAAATGTATTGATTATCAGATTTGTTGAGCTTCAAAGCAGTTGAGTACCAAAGTACCACTATATTAAGTATTCAGCCTCCCCAGTTTATTGAAAATGGAAGGAAAGTAGGGATGGTAAGATTTGCTATGTATGAAGCAGGCCTGCCTCCCCTGCCTTTGCTATTGCTATGCCACTGAGGACTCTATTAGATAGTATCAGGGGCTGAGACAGACACTAGAGGCAATGTTCATCTCAGCCTGTCTTCCACCCCTATGTTTGAAAGTATTGACTAGGAACTGCTGTCATGGATACACTGATATTCATTTAGACCACAGCTCCTTTTCTAGCTTGACAACTCTTGAATCTGGTTGAGTATTTCTTGACTATTTGATTGCCTTCTCCTTTCTCTCCTTGTGTTTCTGTGGGACAGAATAAGAAATATGCACATTGCCTTAAGGAATAAACATACTATGTTAAGAATATGAGGGTGCAGGGTGAATAGGCAGAAATAAACATTGGTTGGTTGATTATTTTAAACCCTGGGGCTAAGAAATTATGCAGAATTTCTTCAGTATACTTTATAATTTTAATTCAGCAATATTCATACTTTATAATTTTAATTCAGCAATATTCCCCTGGAAGAAAGATATGGTAAGTATAAATGAATCCTAATTTATTTGCATCTGAAGAAAATTACACATTCCACTACTATACTCTCTTTGGCAACAGTCAGAACAGTTAGTTGGAATAGAGAAGAAATTCATCACTTCCAAATGTTTACATGATATCACTCAGTTTATCCCTACTGAAATTATACATGGACTGGAACACACACATACATTAAACCTACAATTATTAGTGCTTTGTAATGTGCTTTACAATTCAAAAGATATGTATAAAAATGCAAATGGTAAGGAAAATCTGCACAGAATTGGTGAGGCATCATTTGCAAATGTTCACAAAATAGAAAGAAAACATGATATACATATTCTCATGGAAACAGAGCTGGAGAAATGCACATACATTTTATGTAGACTTTTTTGTGTGCAGAATCTGCAAACCGATGAAGCAGAAGGTGGAAATGAACTTCTATTTTGTTTTGTTCTTTCATAGTAGGGAAACGGAACGGGCAGATTATGATTTGAAGCAGTTTTACACAATTATGGCTACAGTGAAACAATGATGCTTTTGACAAGGGCAAATGATGCCTCTGGAGTCCATGCCCAGAAGCAAAATTCATCAAATATGTTGTTTGTGTAATGCTTTTGATAAGGCCTCACAATGACTGTCTCATCTAATGGGGATGTAAAAACATGTTGACAGGGCTCTTGTGAAGCTCTATGTAATGGTATTTGTGATATAAAGTCTTCTCATAATGGACTGTTGAACCAATAGACAAATGTGCCTGAGAATTGACAGTATTATAGCACTTGCATTATTCATAATTTGGGTTTTTATTTCAGGCTATGAATAGCTCAAAGCAGCTATAATCCAAACCTGCATATAAAAAAAAAATGATTTTTTTGTTTTAAACATTTCCTGTCAACTCTAGTGATTTGGAATAAGGCCTGGGTGGTACTTTCAAATAGCTGATTCGTACTTCAGAAATGATACTTTTGAGGTGTATCAATAATATTATATTTTGTATTCCATCTAGGTAGTTTCAGTAGTGGTAGCATGTGCTTTCAGGTTCAAATCTCTCTCCCAATATTTTCTATGTGTTCTCCTAAGCATTTGAAAGTGCTGGGATATGATTATATACAGAGGGAGGGCATGGATAAGAGGAGATCTCAGCAACCACACCATGTTCAGCTTCAGACTGTCTTTTAGAAGTTGCTTTGTGAAACAGTCACATCAACACTGCAAAAGTCAACAGTGATGACAATGAAATTCTACCATATTGTTGATATGTTTTTTTAAGGATCCCAATTAGCTGAGCTCCAGAAACCGAATGGGAGAAAAATAATTGAACTGAAGGAACGTTAATATATGATGTTGATTTGCTAATATAATCTTAGTCATCAATGCTAATCTAGTTTCTATTATCGCACAAGAAAAGCGAGCACTCTGCAAAGCCAGAGCTGCAAATGCTGCAACAATGGTGCCTACACATGTCTGCCTGACATGTGGCAGAAAATTTCGTGCCCGTATGGGCCTTACCAGCCACCTGTGGATACACCATGGACAGCCCACAACCTGTTAGATGTCAAGGTCCTCTTCAAACACAATGGATGAATATCATAATAATAATAATCATCATCATCATCATCATCATCATCGCAATTTAATTCAATGTCTCTGAAGTGGAATCCCAGTTATTGTAATTCACATCCCATCATTATAGTTTTCTAGGTGAATTCAAGTATCTTAGTGGGTCAACTAATATTGAAGTTTGTATGCAGCTTCTCAGCTCAGGCTTACTCAATGGAGTATCTAATCAATCTTCTGAAAAAAATATAAACCAACACCAACATTTAAAAGTATTCATTAAGATAACATAAAACAATCAGCTCAAGCAAGCATCTACCAAAACTTCAGTAAGTAACCTTGTAATAAATAATTAAATAAAATGGAATTGAGTGGTGGTTTCTGAGATTTTTAAGAGATAAACCTGTAAATTCATCCTTAGAGCATTAGCAAATTATCCATGTACTGCAGCAGGGTCATATTTAAAGAGAAAGGAATAACAGCACTGGATTTGGATGAATTAAGATTTTGACCAGGGAATTTCTATATTGTTTGTCAGACTGTATCTTCTGAAAATATGAAGTTTACAATTTAAAAGCCAGTTGATTCTTGAAAAGGAAAACAAATCTTCCTTTCTATTTATACAGCCTGTACACCATAGCTGGATTCTGCTGGCTGAGCATGTAAAAAAAAACCAAAAACCCTAACATGAATTATCTCAATGTTTGAACCAGATGGATCTGACTGCAGCCAGGGATATAGCAATGAGGACAATCTTCTACCATCATTTCTTCAAGAGTTCAAAAGCATGTATTAGGAAAAGAGGTGTCCCACCTCTAAAGAATCTCTCTTTAGGAAAATGTCATGGGAAGCATTTCAGATAATGTTGGGTATTGTTAAGGAACAGTTTCTTAAGGAAAGTGGTGTAGAAAAATCCATATATTGGGAAATAATGTAATAATTATTAAACTTGTAGGTCACCTGACCCTTAACAATAGAAAGCATATAATGAGAAACCTGGATTTTCCACAATTTATTTTACTTTAATAATCCAAAATCTATTGTTGAGTGATGCTCAACATGCAGCAAACATTATGGAAGAGTGTCCTGAGAATTCAGGACTCAACATGTAACAAAAACAGGAGAGAAGACACAAGTAAGACTCTTTAAAAACTAATCCACATGGTACAGCTGTGAGACCTTCAATTCAACACAAATCACAAATCTCAAATCTAAAAACAGCTGTGAAGAATGCAGTTTTTCTTACAAGTTCTTGGTATAAGGTTACACATATCAGCCAGAGACACAGAAGGTTATTTTGGAAAATCAAAGGGGATTAACCCCAATCTGTCTCTTGCCATTGACCCCTGGCCTGGTAGGAAGAAGGCATAAAGGAAAGAAAAATCTACTGAGTTAAGTTAGCGATGCCTAACCAATTCTTGAAAAGCTAAGCAGGGTTGGACCTGATTACTACTGGAATGGGAGATGCCAACAAATATCAGGTCTGTAGCTTAGATTTTGAAGTTAGACATTTGTGTTGTTTTTTTCCTAGTGCATTCGGTTTTTTTGTTTGAATTTTTATGTTTTTATTGCTGAACATTCCCTTGAGTCCCATAACATTGTTGTAGGATCACTACTTAGACAATTACCAAGAGCTGAGAATGACTTGAAAGAAACTTTTTCTTATGTCTGATTTTAATGATGCTGGAAAGTAGATTTAGCTGTATTATTATTTATCTATTTAATAATAAATGGCATATTATATATAGATTAGCAATATATATTAATATTTCAACCAGATTAGATTAGATTTACTAGATTAGTAAAACACAATAAAATATACATGTTAAAAACATCTACGTTCAAGTACCAATGTCTAGGCCATTTAACCACTAAAGTGCAGCATCGTTTATATTAAAAAGAAATCAGATACTGGATTGGTATTTGCCCTCAGCTTGCAGCCAGTCACAATGTAACCTAGCCCATTTGATGTGTGACTCTGCGATCACACTCAGGGGCGGGTTCTATGCCTCATTTATACAAAGAGTCCTGGCAAATGCTGTGTAAGATGCAAAACCTATTCAAGATTGTCCATTGCTGATATGGTAGTTCAAAGTTGGACACCTTTTTGTGGAATCATTTATATGTCTTCCTATGTCTGGAAGTTCAGCAACCCATTTGGCTGTCCATTGGGAATTGATGTTAAAGTTGTTGGTGCAAATACCAGTGGGGGTTTCCTGGTTTTGAATCTTCTGACTGATAAACGAGGAAGGTTGGCATGCACTGGTATTTAGCTGGAATACTAGATACTAAATCAAATGAAGCCTAATATTATTGTGTACAGTGCTATGAAGGAAGTAGGTCTCAAAATAAATTGATTTTCATTAGATTTTATAAAACCCATTTCCTCTAAAATTAGTACCTACTTTAGTTAGCAATTTTCTAGGTATATAACCAGCTTTCTTGATTCATAGGAAAAAAGGATAAAAGAGTTTGAGTTTTGAGTTTTGAGGAAATGGAAGTGAAACCAGTGGGGTCTTCCTGTCATTCAATTTAGGTATTTCTCTGGTTTTTACACCACTTAAAAAGCATGCTGGTACAAATTGCAATGAGGTACAGCCATACCTTATTCTGCCTCTGGAATGCAGCAGAAGTGGGGCTCTTTTTATAGATTTAATGAGAGATGAGTTTATTCATGGATTTCTATGGCTTTGCCCACTCATTGAGCATCATTTGCTGGTGAGCAAAGCATCCAGTTGCTGCTTCCAATGCATTGTGAATCTGGGGCTTATCCAGATTTTGCATAGGTATTTTGGACATGAATTTAATACTATTATGCAACAATGCTAACCTTGTGCTTAAAAGCAGCTGATGGAGAAATTGTAAGTGGAAGTAGAAAGTGAACTAGAAAGATGTCTCTCTGACTCTGAAAGCAATTAAAGATTGGCATTTCCTTGCATCTTGCCTCATGAACTCGCAGACATACACACTATACTTTTAGATAGTAAAATAAAGTGAGAGAAGGAAGGATAACACATTTTTTCTCACAAGAAAAAGGTGAGAGGTTTGAAGGGAGAAGTTGAGAAAGCATGTTTGCCAAACCCAAAATGGATTCCAGGCACTATTGACTGTTGAAGTCTTGTGGGTTCCATGAAGCAAAACGATAAGAGTGTTGAGGGAGTTATCTTCTTGGAAGCACCTGAAATAATTTTTCATCCAGTTAAATTTATACTCTTAACTAAGTACGGATGGTTTACCTAAAGTAGACAAAAGGAGGCAAGCAGATCTCAATTCTAGACCATAACTTCAGCTACATCTTCAATGAGACATCCTGGATCAGGAGGAGAGAGAGGAAAAACACTTTAAAACAGGGACAGGTTGAATTTAGACTGCCTTTGTTATGGCCTGGGATGATTGGGAAGATATATCCTTTTAAAATGGTCATTGAGGAATATT
Source organism: Notechis scutatus (assembly GCF_049901735.1). Classification (NCBI taxonomy): domain Eukaryota; kingdom Metazoa; phylum Chordata; class Lepidosauria; order Squamata; family Elapidae; genus Notechis; species Notechis scutatus. The sequence goes on along the minus strand of NC_142009.1, from coordinate 68,081,323 downwards.
AACCCTGTGATTATTGGACCATGAAAATGAGCCTTGGGTCATTTGTATTTGAATATATATATATATTTCCCCCCCCCCCCTCTCTCTCTCACACACACTACAGCCATTAATCTATTAATAATAGATTATTAATGTTGATTAATGGTGCAATATGAGTTAGCTCCAATGGGATTTATTTCTGAATCAGTCTGCCAATAATTGCATATTTGCTTGAAATAATATAGTCTATGACAGAGACCACAATGAGCAAACACTACATCCAGATAGCTGGGAATATAAAGCTACCCTAACTTTTCATTTTCATTTCAACCTGTTGTTGATTGTGACGAAATAATAAGAAAGATGTTGAGAGAGATTTGACTGTCTTGATAACAAGCAAAAAGCATGTCTGAGAACACAATGATTTATATCCTATGAATACACAATTCAGCTGTTAGGGCTTATAATTTTCCACTTTCCCAGTTGTCTAGAGCAAAAAGTAATTGTCCTAGGCAAACACATGAGTGGTTCTAACACTACACAACCCCATATCTACTAGTCTAAAAGGAATACAGCTGCTGTGCAATCTGTTTTGACAGAATGAAATATAGCTTTGAAGCCATGCTGCTTATCTTCCCTTAACTGATTTCTCCTGGACCTTTGCTTGTTGAGTGGGTGATCTATAAATATTAAGCAGGATCAGGTCTGATTGGTGGCAGAATGGAAGATTATCAGTAAATAAGAAGATAAGTTAATAAGAACTTTATTGTCATTGTACAAGTACAACGAAACTGTGGATGCACCCCAACAACTGTTCGCAATACAATAAAACCAGAGCACTTCTATGATGGCCTTGATTCTGCTTTGGCAGCGGGGCCTGGCTAAGTATTCCAGGGAGGGCAAAGGGCAACCAATGATCTTTTGAGCTGTGTTTATCACCCTCTGTACAGTTTTCCTGTCCTCAGCTGAGGAGCCTGCATACCACACACCCAGACAATATGTCAGAGTGCTCTCCACAGAGGCTTTATAGAAAGCCAGCAACAGCTTCTTATCCAGATTGTTTTTCCTGAGAACCCACAGGAAGTGCTGCCGCTGCTGAGCCTTCTTCACTATGGCCTTGGTGTTAGGGGACCAGGAGATATCAGCTGAAATATGGATGCCAAGGAATCTGATCGTAGGGACAGTTTCCACTCATTCTCCATTGATGATGAGTGGGGCATGGGCCTGTCCATGTTTCCTGAAGTCCATAATCAGTTCTTTGGTTTTATGGACATTCAGTGACAGATTGTTCTGTGAACACCATACAGACAGGTTCTTTACTTCTGCCCTATATGCCGCCTCATCCTCTCCAGAGATGAGACCAATCATGGTCATGTCGTCCGCAAACTTTATGATGGAGTTTGTTGCATGGCTTGTAAGCAGTCAAAGGTGTACAAGGCATATACCAGGGGGCTCAAGACACAACCCTGGGGGATCCAGTACTGAGTGTAATAGTGGAAGAAAGGTGGGGCCAAGTCTAACAGACTGTGGTCTGTTTGTCAAAAAGTTCTTAATCCAGGAGCACATGGGGGTGGGGACCTGCAGATTATACAGTTACTAGTATATCTGGGATGATAGTGTTAAACGGAGAGCTGTAGTCCACAAAGAGCATCCTCACATAGCTCTGTTTGTTCTCCAGATGACTCAGTGCTCTATGAAGTGTGATGGCCACAGCATCCTCTGTAGATCGGTTTGCTCTATAAGCAAGCTGATGTTGATCAAAGGAGGGTGGGAGGCAGTCTCTGATGTGCTGTGAAACTAGTCGCTCAAAAACCTTCATAATGGAGCTTGTTAACGCTATGGGCCTATAGTCATTGAGAGTGTTTATATTTGTTTTTTTGGGAACGGAGATGATGGTTGCAGCCTTCAGGCATTTTGGAATGATGGCATGTGTTAAAGATAGATTGAACTGGTCAGCACACGCTTTAACTACTGCACCAGGAATGCCATCAGGCACTGCAGCTTTTCTGGAATTTACTGCTCTCAGTGTTTTTCTCACCTCATGCACCTGAAGAGAGAGAGGTGCAGCATCGTTGTCCTTGTGAGGCAGTATGTCCAGGTTCTTGGTGGTCTCAAAGCATGCAAAAAAGTTGTTTAGCTCCTCTGCCAGAGTGCTACTGCTCGCTGTTGTTGGGCCCTGGCCTTTATAGTTGGTCAGGGCCTGTGTTCCCTCCACATCTGCCATGGGCCACTGTCAGTAAAGTGGCCCTTGACCTTCCTCCTATACATCTCCTTAGCATGTTTGATGCCCCTTCTCAGCTCAGCTCTGGCAGCTCTGGTACTGTGAGGTGTCACCTGCTCTAAAACCAGGTCATGGGCCCTGATCAGAGTCTGGACTTCGCTAGTCATCCAGGTTTCCTGTTTGGGAAGGTCCATATGCGTTTGTCCACAGTGACATTTTCTACACAGGTCTTCATGTAGAAAAGCACAGTCTCTGTGTATAGCTCAAAGTCCTGTTGTTTGAAGATGCACGGGCAAAACAATCCTGAAGCTGGGAGAGGGCATTTTCAGGCAAGCATCTTCAGTTTCCAGAGGAGGATTTCAAGCGGCAAAATTGAGTGCTGAAAGGAAAAAGATTGGAGGTTTTTCCTTTCCCTTTGATACCTCACCAGGAAGAGAAAGTGAGAACTTTGTGTTTTGTTTGGACTGATTGACTCTCTCTGTAACTTTGGAGAATTGCTCTAACTTTTGAAACATTTTGGTTGCTTTTAGAAGAAGAAGAATAAAGAATGGCTTTATCTGTTGATGAACTTAGAGAATATGAAGAAAGAAAGGACGCTGTGAAAGAAGCCTTCCTCTTTTTAGAAATGGCGCTTGTTAATTATCAAATACAACAACAGATGGAGGAAATGGAAGGAGAAGGAGAAGAAGAAGAAGAAGGCATGCCATCTTCAATGAATCTAAAAATTTAGTTAAGAGAGAAAGGAGAAAGAAAGGAAGGAAAATGAAGGACTTAAGATTTAAAAAATACTTAAGAAAGGAAAAATAAGATGCAAAACCAATTCAATGTTAATGTTACTGAGCAAAAGGAGAAAGGAATACAACAGAGAGGGGAAGCTGGAGGTAAAAGGTTAGGTGGGATAAGAAAGGAAGGGAAAAGGGAGGAAAAAGCCACAAGGTATAAAACAAGATGGGAAAAAAGGAATCTTTTTAGGGATAAAGGGTAATGTATAATCTCTTTAAAAAAGAAGATTCTGCAAGGTACATAAGATGGTATGGTAGTATTTGTATTAGAAATAGAAAATTAGAATGTTATAAGAATTAACAAAAGACTAAAATATTGAAATGTTTAGTAATGATAGATTTTAAAATTTAATAAAAGATTAAAAGGAATGTTTAAAATATTGAGTTTAATTAAAAAGTTTAATTTACTGTTGTTTTGATCTTATTATAAACTCATTATTGTAGAACTTGTTTCTTGAAATAGACAATTGGAATGCTATAAGATTTAAAATTTAGATTTATTATTTAACTATATTAATTATTATGTACTTATTATTTTCTCTCTTTAGAGGTTAGTAGGTTGAATGTACTAAGCAGAATCAGATTGGGTATTAGGTGTTATTTTAAATATTAATTTATATTAATATTAATTTAAATCTATCTATCTATCTATCTATCTATCTATCTATCTATCTATCTATCTATCATCTATCTTTGGTTATTTGGGTTTTCTCCCGCGTAAGATTGGAAGTATCTAGGCAACGTTTCGATGAAGTCTCATTCATCATCTTCAGGCTTCTGTCTTCAGCTCTGTGCTTCTCAGAGTGATGTGAGCTTGCAGCTGCTTCTTCCTTTTAACTGCTAGTGGGGGTGTGACTTGATTGGGTGGGGGCTTGGCTGTGTTCTGATTGGGTGGGGGTGTGTTCTCATTGGTTGGGGGTTTGGCTGTGTTCTGATTGGTTGGGGGTTGGCCATGTTCTGATTGGCTGGAGATGTGTTCTGTTCAGGTGGGGGCTTGGTTGTGCTCAGGTTGGTCTTAGTTACTGGGGATTTGAGCTGGTGAGCTGCGATCTTGCTGATTGGCTTCGAGTTCGTGGTGGTGCTGCATCTTCATGGTGGGGGTCAGTTCGCTTCATGTATGGCTCAGAGGGGTTTGAAGTGGGTAGTGATGCAGCTGCAGTGCGCTTCTGGTCTGTGGTCGTGTCTCATCTTCTGTGTGGGTGAGTCTGCTTTTTACGTGGAAGTGTGGTGGTGGCATCTTGTGTGGCCCTCGTGGGTGTGGGTCTGGTGTCATTCATCATGTTGGGTACTCGTCTGTTCATGAGGGCGGGTTTCCAAATGGCTGGTAAGCGGGAGGTGTCATCTCTTTTATTCATTAATACCCTGAGAACCTCAGAAAACAAATATATATATATATATATATATATATATATATATATATATATATATATGTGTGTGTGTGTGTGTGTGTATGTGTGTGTGTGTGTGTGTGTGTAAAATAAATGTATCAAACATTAAAAATATAAAATGGTCATTGTTAAAAATATATACAGTATCAAACACAGGAGATAATAAATATTAACCGCAATAATGGAGTTACCTTCACAGAATGACAATATTCTCTCTCCTCTCTCTCTCTCTCTCTCTCACACACTACAGCCATTAATCTATTAATAATAGATTATTAATGTTGATTAATGGTGCAATATATCTGTGAGTTAGCCCCAATGGTATTTATTTCTGAATCAGTCTGCCAATAATTGCAAGTTTGCTTGAAATAATATAGTCTATGACAGAGACCACAATGAGCAAACACTACATCCAGATCGCTGGGAATATAAAGCTACCCTAACTTTTCATTTTCATTTCAACCTGTTGTTGATTGTGAGGAAATGATAAGAAAGATGTTGAGAGAGATTTGACTGTCTTGATAACAAGCAAAAAGCATGTCTGAGAACACAGTGATTTATATCCTATGAATACACAATTCAGCTGTTAGGGCTTATAATTTTCCACTTTCCCAGTTGTCTAGAGCAAAAAGTAATTGTCCTAGGCAAACACATGAGTGGTTCTAACACTACACAACCCCATATCTACTAGTCTAAAAGGAATACAGCTGCTGTGCAATCTGTTTTGACAGAATGAAATATAGCTTTGAAGCCATGCTGCTTATCTTCCCTTAACTGATTTCTCCTGGACCTTTGCTTGTTGAGTGGGTGATCTATAAATATTAAGCAGGATCAGGTCTGATTGGTGGCAGAATGGAAGATTATCAGTAAATAAGAAGATAAGTTAATAAGAACTTTATTGTCATTGTACAAGTACAACGAAACTGTGGATGCACCCCAACAACTGTTCGCAATACAATAAAACCAGAGCACTTCTATGATGGCCTTGATTCTGCTTTGGCAGCGGGGCCTGGCTAAGTATTCCAGGGAGGGCAAAGGGCAACCAATGATCTTTTGAGCTGTGTTTATCACCCTCTGTACAGTTTTCCTGTCCTCAGCTGAGGAGCCTGCATACCACACACCCAGACAGTATGTCAGAATGCTCTCCACAGAGACTTTATAGAAAGCCAGCAACAGCTTCTTATCCAGATTGTTTTTCCTGAGAACCCACAGGAAGTGCCTCCGCTGCTGAGCCTTCTTCACTATGGCCTTGGTGTTAGGGGACCAGGAGATATCAGCTGAAATATGGATGCCAAGGAATCTGATCGTAGGGACAGTTTCCACTCATTCTCCATTGATGATGAGTGGGGCATGGGCCTGTCCATGTTTCCTGAAGTCCATAATCAGTTCTTTGGTTTTATGGACATTCAGTGACAGATTGTTCTGTGAATACCATACAGACAGGTTCTCTACTTCTGCCCTATATGCTGTCTCATCCTCTCCAGAGATGAGACCAATCATGGTCATGTCGTCCGCAAACTTTATGATGGAGTTTGTTGCATGGCTTGGTAAGCAGTCAAAGGTGTACAAGGCATATACCAGGGGGCTCAAGACACAACCCTGGGGGGGATCCAGTACTGAGTGTAATAGTGGCAGAAAGGTGGGGGCCAAGTCTAACAGACTGTAGTCTGTTTGTCAAAAAGTTCTTAATCCAGGAGCACATGGGGGTGGGGACCTGCAGATTATACAGTTACTAGTATATCTGGGATGATAGTGTTAAACGGAGAGCTGTAGTCCACAAAGAGCATCCTCACATAGCTCTGTTTGTTCTCCAGATGACTCAGTGCTCTATGAAGTGTGATGGCCACAGCATCCTCTGTAGATCGGTTTGCTCTATAAGCAAGCTGATGTTGATCAAAGGAGGGTGGGAGGCAGTCTCTGATGTGCTGTGAAACTAGTCGCTCAAAAACCTTCATAATGGAGCTTGTTAATGCTATGGGCCTATAGTCATTGAGAGTGTTTATATTTGTTTTTTTGGGAACGGAGATGATGGTTGCAGCCTTCAGGCATTTTGGAATGATGGCATGTGTTAAAGATAGATTGAACTGGTCAGCACACGCTTTAACTACTGCACCAGGAATGCCATCAGGCACTGCAGCTTTTCTGGAATTTACTGCTCTCAGTGTTTTTCTCACCTCATGCACCTGAAGAGAGAGAGGTGCAGCATCGTTGTCCTTGTGAGGCAGTATGTCCAGGTTCTTGGTGGTCTCAAAGCATGCAAAAAAAGTTGTTTAGCTCCTCTGCCAGAGTGCTACTGCTCTCGCTGTTTGTTGGGCCCTGGCCTTTATAGTTGGTCAGGGCCTGTGTTCCCCTCCACATCTGCCATGGGCCACTGTCAGTAAAGTGGCCCTTGACCTTCCTCCTATACATCTCCTTAGCATGTTTGATGCCCCTTCTCAGCTCAGCTCTGGCAGCTCTGGTACTGTGAGGTGTCACCTGCTCTAAAACCAGGTCATGGGTCCTGATCAGAGTCTGGACTTCGCTAGTCATCCAGGTTTCCTGTTTGGGAAGGTCCATATGCGTTTGTCCACAGTGACATTTTCTACACAGGTCTTCATGTAGAAAAGCACAGTCTCTGTGTATAGCTCAAAGTCCTGTTGTTTGAAGATGCACGGGCAAAACAATCCTGAAGCTGGGAGAGGGCATTTTCAGGCAAGCATCTAATAGTTTGACTGCTAGGTTTTGTTCTCTCCCTAAGGGGAGTGTAGGCTGGTAATAAAAGCAGGGTGAAATGGTCTGATTGTCCTAAGTGGGGAAGAGGTTTTGCTCTATAAGCATGCTTAATATTTGAGTACACATGATCAAGTGTGTTTTTTCCCCTGGTTGGACACTTAACATGTTGGTAAAGTTTGGGGAGCACAGTTTTTAGGCATGCTCTGTTGAAATCCCCAGCAATGATGTGAATGCCCTAAGGATGAACTCTCTGTTGCATGGTAATTATGTCTTGAAGGTGACTGAGCACCATGCTAACATTAGCATCTGGAGGTAAATATACATCAGTGATGGTAACTACTGTGGCAGATAAAACGGTCTACACTGAACAGTCATGGCCTCTAAATTTGGTGAGCAATGACTGTTTGTTATTTTGCCATTTGTGCAGCAGTCTTTACGTGCATAAATAATTAGGCCCTCTCCCCTTCTCTTACCGGAGGCTATATTGCGATCTTGACGGTGCAAGGTCCGGTCTGCTAGCTCCATTGTAGCATCAGGGATTTGCAGGTGCAGCCAGGATTCTGTGATGATTAGTAAACAGCGCTCACAAATTGTGTGATTGTGGGAGATCTGCAGCTGTAGTTCATCCACTTTGTTTATGAGTGATCGGGCATTTATGAGGAACATAGATGGTAGTGGGGGTTTCTGCGGTCTCTTCCTCAATTGAGTTAGCAGACCCGCTCTGCATCCCCGCTTCTGTTTTCTCTCCCTACACCCTCTTCTACGCTTGCTTAATCCGATAACAATCCACGGAGCTCCTCCAATGGGATATTGTGGGTTTCTGTATAAGCATAGGTGACTTCAGTATTGAGTTGCTGTCCTATACTTATCAGGTCTTCTCGACAGTACGTTAGTCCGTTGCAGGATGGAGTGAAATGCAGGAACACAAAGAAGTAAAAACACAAAAAGAAAAACAGTCGTTGGGAGCATTGAGCCGCTGTGACCATGCGCGCCACCATCAGAGATTTAGACTAGATTGGAAATTTGAAAATCACCAAAGAAGGCAATGAGCAAAAAATCACTTTATTTCCAAGAAAACTATAAATAAAATAATAAAGCTATTTCACAGATAAGTCATCAACACCATCTTAACTGTAGGATGAAGACATTCCAGATGCAAAAAAAGGAAAAAAACCCGACCCACCCACCCACCCACACCCACCCATGCACAATTTAGATCTGTTGTCAAAGGGTGGTATCTGTGGAGTCCCATTTCTGCATTAGAATTTTGGCACCCTCAAAAAACTATTGGTTCTCTTGGAAAATGTATTAAAATATACTTTTTTGGTTAATTTTTTTTTTTACCAAGCTTACCTTAATCTTGCCTCTGAAGGAAAAGCAGCACTGTTAATATTAGTCTGCCGCTTCCATTTTCCTAAGAGATGAAAGGAATTAGCTGAAAAACTGATGTGAGATAGAGATTGGCCAGGTGAGTGAGTGAGGAGATAAGGTATGCTATTTCAAGCTTCAGATATACTGCTTGGAATAGTTGATGATTTATGAGCTATCAACACTCCTCAACTCATATCTTATTGGACCCCAAATCATCATATCATCCCCTCCTCCTCCTCCTCCTCCTCCTCCTCCACCTCCTCCTCCATTAGGAATGGTAATAATAGGAATGGATCCTACTTTGGTGCGGATTGCTTTGTAAAGAAAGCATCTTTAATGATGTTGGGGTCTTAAGCAGATTTTGTTTTATTTCAAAAAATAGCATCACAGACAGGTTATTGTTTGTTTGTTTGTTTGTTTGTTTGTTTATTACCTTGCATGCCACCTTGCTTGTCTGGTCAGCTTACAAATATTAAATGCCAATATACATTAAAACAATAATAACTTAACAATTAAAAGATGGAGAAGAAGGGAGCAAGATGCACATCTTATAGCCACCTTCAGAGTGATGCATCCCATTAGGCTGCAGGACAAGTGGCAGAACCAGATCTTCAGGTGTTTTCAGGGAAGGTCAGAAGGGTGGGTGCAATTTCCCTTTGGGGGGGGCACAGTGTTCCAAAGAGCAGTAGCCACAGCAGTCTTCTCCTTCCAGCTGAAATTCATTGACTGATGGGATCCACAGGATGGGTAGGACAGTTCCTCAAATTGTCACATCCAATTCATTTGGGATAAAGGATGTTAAAATGGAAGTATGGACATAGAGAAGGCCATTGTTAAGCGGTGGAATGAAACAAGGGAACCCCTTATCCAAGGTCCCAAAGTGCCAGGGAGCTTTTGGGGTGATTGAGGAACATTTATCTCAAAGCAAGCTTACTTAATAAGGTTGCTCCTGTGAAACAAAACAATCAGGATGATGCATGTTTTTGCTCCTAGAAAAAAAGATGGAATAGAATTACAGTGAGTAGGATTTGCAGGTCAATAGAACATAAAAGTTGAGAGCAGGACTGCAGAAAAGCTGGCCTTCAGAAGGTATGTGATTGGTGGCAAAATGGGGGCCATATCTCACAGAGGCTTAAGTTATTGCATACCTTAAAAATTCCCCCAATACCTCCCCAAAGGCACTAATTCTGCCTCTTGAAAGTCTTTTCATTCCCCCCCAATGAAAAAAAAAGGTTCCCAGATCTTTATTCATAATCATTGTTGTGATGTCCTTTTCCCACTTGTTTAAGAAAGAAAATGCTTTTGATATACAAATATATTGTAATGTTTCTTTTTTCATCAGGAGAGGGAGCTATAATGATGAGGAAACAAAAAAAAAATCTCTTTATAGCTGCAGCTGCGGGGGAACTTTTGTGATTGCCCAAAATCCAACAAAAATTTAGACATAAAGGAATAATAAAAGAAACGCTTAACAATAAAAAAAAATGGTCTCGCCCACTTTTAGAGTGTGGTTCTCTGCATGCCTTGCCAAGCCCATAACTGCTCTTCAGCTGACAGAACTTGTAAACTGTTGGGTTAGGGTTTAGATAAATATTGGATGGGTCATTGTGAGAGAGATAAATACACATGGTTTAGGATAAAAGGAATATCAGGATTTATTTTAAAGTTCTCCTCTAATGCTTTTGGTCACAGGCTTGTCAAACTGGTGGCCTGCAGGTCGGATGTGTCACATGCAGGCCACGCCCACCCTGGCTCTGCAAAGGCAAAAAAACAACACGGTACATCACACTACGTCATGTGACGCGATCGGGTTTGACACCCATGCTTTAGGATAAAGGAATATCAAGGTTTATTTTAAAGTTCTCCTCTAATGCTTTAGTCAGGACAAGTGGGTGAAGTTAAAATGATCATGATGATGGTTGTGTCCTTGTGATTGAACCCTGGTCCTTCTTTAGATTTGTTGTACACACAACTGATTGAAGAGGAAGGGATATAGAGCACCAGGAATCTCCACATTTTTATCCACCTTTCATCAGGAAGGTGATAGGTTTTTTTTCTGGCAGTATGGTGGGAGGGTAAGAATCTTAAGGATTCTGCTAGTCACTATAGCTTGAAACTACTCTGAAATGTGTACAGGCAGCAATAATAGCCAGCCACACTACTGACATGCAGTAAATGAAATCACTGACTACAAGTCAGTTTCAAGCTAACTACACCCTGATCTGCTTGGGAATCATCCCAGTGATTGGTGTCAACCATATTGATCTATTTTTGCTGGGTCTTCCCTTCTTCCCTTTTAGAAGATATACTGCCCTTGTTTGATACTTCATCAGTTTTCTTGGATTTCTCAAATATTAAAAAAAAACCAGTCATGTGATCAGCCAATTCCTTTTCTTCCATACGAGGCAATTCATCTGGCTTGGGAAATAAAAACCCATTCAAAATAAATGAGTGTCTGAGGGGGCGGGGTCCTTGATGCTCTTTGAGCTTGCTTGTTTTCTTGCAGACGTTTCATTACCCAAACTAGGTAACATCATCAGTGCTAGTAAGGAGTGAGGTTTGCTCTCAGTTTACATTTTAGTGGCTTGCCCCATCAGTGTCAGTAGTGGTGGTCTTAGGGATTCTTTGGTTGGGCTCTTTACTGTTGACTTCTTTGGCAGTTTCTTGATTGGGGCATTGTTTACTTGATTGTTGGTCTGATGTTAATCTCAGAGTTAATCTATGCCGATCTGAGTGCTGATTGCTGGTGGAGAGATGCTTGAGTCTTTTTGTTCCCTTTTGGCCTGGTTGATAGTCTCTTTGTGCATAGTTCCAAGATGTTATTAATATCTATATGTCTATTGATGGCTAATTTGTCAGAGTGCCAGGCTTCTAGAAATTCCCTGGCATTTTGGGACTTCGCTTGATCTAGTATGGTCACATTTCCCCAACTGAAACTATGGTTAAATCTGTCTATGTATTGTGAAATTAAAAAGTTTTCATCATGTCTTCTGATTGCTAGTGGTGTTCCTGGATGTGTTCTGCCAGTTTTCTGCCTGTTCATCCTACATAGTGGTTGTTGCAGTTATTACATTATATGTTGTAGATGACTCCTGTTTTTCCTTTTGGGGTTGCTGTGTGCTTAGGATGTTTTCAATGGCTTTAGTTGGCTTGTGTGCTATGCTGATTCCATGTGGTTATAGTAGTCTGTTGGTGGTTTCTGAGAGATTCTTGATGTATGGCAATGTAACTCTTTTTAGGGTTTGTATTGGTTGTGCTGTATTGGGTTAAGTGGTTAGGGATTTTTGATAAGATTCTGTGGATATCCATTTTGTTGGAATATGTTGTATAGATGCTCTATGAGCATTTTCTGACTATATTTCTATCAAATTCAAACTTCAATCCTCCCCTCAATTCACTCTTCATTAATTTCCAGGTTGCATACTTATTGGAGAAGTAAGACCCAAGAAATTATTAGCCCTGGCTTTTTTTTTGTCACCACACAGTATTTTATACATTTAGTATTCAGATTCTTTTATTTTATTTTTATTCTGATATTGTTGTTAATATCCTTCACCAATCTTAGTTTATTCTGAGCTAGCTTTCTTAATGGGTCTAAGCTAGTATATCTAAGCTAGTGTTTCTCAATCTTACAATTATAATCAACATTCTTAATAAAATTATATATTAAAAAAATGAAACAATATATATTACCTTTTCCCAGCATTGTCCAAATATAACAATTGGTTCTTTGTCCAGGCTAGAGAATAAACCTATTGTCAGTTCTTAAGCTGTCCTGCTTCTTTTAATGAATGTATAAGAGTCACTAGATCCCTCCAGATTTCATCAACTGTTATGTTAAATCCCTTGTCAAAAGAATTGCTGCTCTTCTAGACTTTGAAATCCTAAACTCTTGTCCAATAATCCCCAAACCTTGAATATCTTAATACAGTAGCTTTTCTTTTCATTATAACTCTCTTTATAAATGAATTATATTGGAGTTTTCATGTTTTGTAATACTTAACTTCTTTTCTTTTTTTGGCATTTCCATGACTATAATAGTAAAAGATGCATACTCAGAAATCCCTTCCAGTTAATATAACTGCAAGACAACAGAAGTGCTCAATCAAGGAGAATTAAATCTTTTTTTCTGAAGCAAAATTTCATGGTGATTCAAAGCAGAGGCATCTCACAGACTACTGTACTTAGAATTAAATGTTAAATCAGGGATGCAGAACAGTTAGACAAAGAAAATCAATTGGTTTTCAGATCCTTGACATCTAATTTAAGTTCACAACCATTTGTCAAAGTCAGTCTATTAGATCCATATATTATTTGAAAATCTAATATTAACAAGTGATTCAAAGTTACTTTTCATCTTTGAAATGTTGCTTTGATAGGGAGTTAAGCCAAAGGATGCACACATTGGTATATCACATGGACTCGGCAAAGCCAAAATACGTAACCTTTCTTAGCCCCATGTTTTATAATGATTTTTCAGAGTAGGAGATTGTTTCTAAGAAGACTGGAGTGTGTGTGTTATTTACTGCAGCAGGAATAGTGTTGAAAACAATGGCCTTAGTGTAATGAAGTTGGTAACAGAAAAAGCAACCAACATAACAGGATGCTAAACCTTTGAAGGTTGAAACATTTTAACCTCAAAATGACCTCTACTGATTTTAAACAGGACCATTTGGATACTGAAAGTGATTTTTTAAAATATTTCTCATCAAAAAGCAAAGAGACTCCAATCCCCACTTTGGCACTTTTGGTTAAGATTAAAATTTTCAGAACAAGCATTGTTAAAAATGCACCATTAATGTTATTGTATAACATTTACTAAAAATAGGTAATCATTGAATTTTGACATTGTAGTAATAACTAGAAGTACTTGTTAGGTTTGAATTGCTTCTATTAAAGTATTGAGTGTTAAAGAATTACATTCAATATTTAACTAGCTTCATAATGGAAATTTTTCAGACATTTATTGGGGAGTTAAGGCACAATTTCTGTCGGTGGAATGGGATTTATACACATGTAGTTGATGACATATCTAAAATGAAGCAGAGAATCAAAGAGAATGTTTAGTTATTAAAATCATCTAGGATTATCGCACACGGATTCTGCATGCCCATCTATTCAGCACAGGGTTTCTTCACAAAGATTGTTCTTGGGAATTTATTGTCTGTCAAGAATAGTTTAGATATAAAACAAAGGACACAGACTGGTGAAGGAAATGGATATCATTTTGCAAAGCATCGGTAGATACAATTTCTAGAATAATACTTTCCATAAATGTTGTGTGTGTGTGTGTGTATGTATGCATGTATGTATGTATGTTTGTATGTATATCAGGACTGTCTTAACACATGGGCCTGTTGGGCACTTGCCTGTGAGCCCTCATGAACATAGGGATCCCATACTAATCTGTGTTTGTTAACCCTTCAATGCACCTTGTATCATATAAATATATTATACATATATTATGCAAATATATATTTAATTTTATCAACCATTTACATTTTTATTCCTGTGAGTAGTTGTCATAGAGGTTCCAGTACACTGCTCTGCCTGGGGCCCATAATGCTGTTAAGCCGGTATGTATGTATGTATGTATGTATGTATGTATGTATGTATGTATGTATACCTTAAATTATAAATCAACTGAACTAAAATCTGAATTTAGGGTCCAAGTATATCCATTTTAAAATCTACTTTCTCCCAGGTAGGCTATGAGATTCTTCCATATCTCTCATTATTTCTTGGATTCTCTCTTTTCTCCCTGCTGTCTTAGCTTAAACATGCCTCCATTGTGTCAATGAATTCTGATAAAAATAAAACTATTAAGTGATTTAAAAACATGCTCTGCGTATAATTTAAACATGCCAACCATTCCTTTCCTAATGTTCCCTTTTATTCATATCAATTTCATGTATTCATAATCATGTTTATACTTATATCTGTTATCTAATACATGCTTGATAAGGTCTATAATGTGTCCAAAAGACAGATAGTGAGTGTGGAAATCTTGCTTGTTTATATATAGTGGCTTATCTTGCCAGTGTTGGTGGGGGTGTGGTTTTCTCCTTGGTACAGTAGTTCCTTGATTAGGGTATTGTTTTCTGCTTGTTTATTTGTCTGGTGTTAATCCTTGCTTGCCTAGTATTCTGATCTTTTTATTTGTTATGGAAGCTCCATATTTACTCTCATTGATGATGTTACCTAGTTGGGTAATGGAACATCTGTAAGCAAGCAAACAAGCTCAGAGAGAACCCAGGACATTTCAACCCTGAGCTACATATATTCTATTATAACAACAAATTGTTGATTGCCCCTTGAAAAGATGGATATCAGATTTATCAATTGGCATGCATGGATAGGAAATATATGTTCTTTTCTCCCTACTATATGCTATGCTTTTCTATGCTTTTTGAAAGAAATGTGGAATTTAAATATAGTAAATATTAAACTTTCAGTTCCCATTCTTTTAAAGTTAGGGTTAAATCCTACGGATTCAATGGTGCTAGGCCAGGATAGATGGACTCAATATATCTAGAATCAGGTTTTACTAGTATGTCAGTGGGAAAAATATTGATTCTAACAAAGATGATATACTATAGTTGCTTCTCTGTGTCCAACATTTACTACTAGCACAGCAGGAAATTTATAGAAAAACAGCTGTCTGAAGCTGTACTCACCTCACTTTAACTTACTTGGTGCGATAGGCAATTTTATCAGTCTAACACTTGTTCCTTAAATCGGGAGAAGGAAAAACATTTGCCTCAGATTTTCAGTACTGTAGTTATGGTATCCCAATTGTGTAACAATTGAAGGATCCTAAACTAAATCTCTCATTCAAAAACCAGACTAGGAGAGCTGGGTCTGCCTGCTTGAAATTTAGGGTGTGTTTTCAGGGAAATTGATCAAACAGAATATAAGTGTCTCTTTAGTAATACTGGGAATCAAATAAGTAACAAAGAAAGGTATTGGAACAGGAGAATCTTTATGTGCCCATTTTGTTTGCAACATGGGAAATAACCTAGAAATATCAGAAGTAGGATTGATGTTACTGATTAGATAGTTTTATTTTTAGAAATAGCTAGTTTATACTATTATGTAAAAGTAAAAAGTTGAGGTTTGATGTTATTGTTTTATTCTACTGCACCAAAGAGAGCCAGAAGTCAACTTCTTTTCCTTCTTTTTCCTCTTTTT
Source organism: Notechis scutatus (assembly GCF_049901735.1). Lineage (NCBI taxonomy): Eukaryota > Metazoa > Chordata > Lepidosauria > Squamata > Elapidae > Notechis > Notechis scutatus. Next base: position 68,065,679 of record NC_142009.1, on the reverse strand, counting down.
TTCTACACTTCTCACTTTCCACTTTCCCTACCCTATTTTTCCTACTATTTGCTTTTATATTTTAAAATGGAAAGTATCAATAAAAAAGATACAGTAAAAGGAAGTAGGATTGAGCAAGTACTTAAAAAGAAATAGAAGATTGTGATGTATATTTTTCAGAATATGTACCTGGCAGTGAAAACAAAGAATCTTAAAGACTAATTAATGTACAATTGCATCAACTTTTATAGATCATGGCTCATTTCATCTGATGGAGTGCTCCAATCATCTCTGGTACAGTTAACACTCTTGGGGTGGAATTAAAGGCATTTAAGACTTAAGTCAATCTGGACCCTATTACATCATCCATATGGGAGTTCCAATGCTACAAGGACCAATTGTAAACAAAGTCAGAATATTGAGTGCATCTGTCATAGGACTATTTTCTCTGTTACAAAGAATGTGCTTGTAACTGTGATGTTGTCCTGATGTATGCTTATAGAATAGATATTTTGGAAAGAAATTTCTATAGACTGGGCTCAATCCTAAACATGTGTCTTGTTGGAAATGAGGAGATTTATGTTTATGGCTATAATAAACTCACTTTCTGTCTTTCTCTTGCTCATCCAACATTTCAAAAAATATGCCTACAAAGCACTTTGTTGTTGTTGATGATCTTGTAATGTTCATTGGTTTTACAATTTATAGACTTGGAATCAAAACAGCAATAGACCAAGCTTTCAGTTTTCTATAAATGTTCCATTGTAGAGCACTGTCATTAATTATCTAAGATTATCTGAGATTAAGCAGTTCATCAATTAAATCTGTAAGTAAATTTACCCAGACAGATATTCTGAACAACAACAAGAAGCAAGCAAATATACAAGTTTTCCCAGGAAAATGGACATAAAATAATAAAATAAAAATTGATGTGCAAAACAGGAGCACTGCAGACTGAATTGGAAAATGCAATAATAAAGGAAGAGATGAAATTAAATAAATTACTGTACTATACAAAGTTTAAGTATAAAGCGGTGGCTAATTAATACAATACTAGTATAATATAGTTGCTGCTATATAATTGTAGCAACTATATCAGGGGTCGCCAACCTTTTGGACCTCAGGGGCCACCAAACTCATAATTTTAGATCCCAGGGACTGCTAACCGGTTCTGTGGGCATGGCCTAATTTGTGGGTGTGGCTTGGTGGTCATGTGACTGGCTGGGCATGGCTTGTATGTAAATATTATAAATGTTTATATAAATATTGATATTTTTTTTTATAAAAAAAGAGCAACTTTTACCCAAAATCAGGCAAAGCAGGCAGATTGAGTTGCTCACAGAATCGCACATTTATTCAGAGATCTATCTATCTGCCATTGGCTAGCTCAGTCTGTCACATAAAATTTGCTAGAAAGCAAACTCACAAAATTAACTCACAACACACTATACATGTAAATATTGATTTTTTTTATTTATTTAGAAAAAGAGCAACTTTTACCCAAAATCAGGCAAAGCAGGCAGGCAGATTGAGTTGCTCATAGAATCATTCAGTGATCTATCTATCTGCCATCGGCTAGCTCAGTCTCTCAAATTTGCTTGCTGTGAGTCTGCACTGAATTTTCTTGCAAGCAAACCATCAGTCCTAAGGGAGGTTCGACTGTGCTGAGCCAAAGATCTAAAGGGAATTGCCATGCATTGCCTATGAATTATTGTTATATCACTATTTCATAGCTGTTTAACTGGTTGCTAAAGTTGACCCTTATTTTATGGCATGTAATCAATCAATTCGATAAAATTTAAATAAAGTTGTTCTCGTATTAGTATCTAAAACAAAAACAAAAACAAAGCAACAATTTAAAATTGAAAACAAATACTTAACTTAGCTAATAATTAAACATTTTTAATAAAACTACTAAAAATCCAAGCCAAGGGTCTTCAAACTTGGCAAGTTTAAGACTTGTGGACTTCAACTGCCAGAATTCCTGAGCTAACGTGACTGGAGGAGGAATTCTGGGAGTTGAAGTCCACAAGTCTTAAAGCTGTCAAGTTTGAAGACCCCTGGTCCACACCATTCTCATACACTCAGATAAGCTCACTAAAGAGAGAAACATCATTTCCTCCTGATATTGGAGGAAGAGCTACTCCTTAAATATTGGAGGGAAAGAATAAGTGCCATTAGAGAGAAGTCCAATTTTCAGGTGATAGTTGATAGGTGGGAAGACAAATAGCCAAGCCTCCTCTGAGGTTTAGTAATAGTCCAGGTTTGTAATGTGAAAGGCATTCTGTTAGATTAAAACATCACTCAGAGATTTTTTCTAATAACTAAGAATGTTTGATTAATTCAGCTTAATTACAAAAACAAATGCTGTTTCATTGTAACTAACATAATTTGAAAGTAACCTTTCTGTCACCATTAACATGATTTTATATGGCTATGTTCACCATAAAGCTGGAGTAAAAAAATAATAATGAAATCAAGTGTTGGAAGATTTATTTCTAAATGAACATGTTTAGGAAGGTGCTGGAAATGGGTAAATCAGAAATAGAGTTGTTCCATTGCAAATCTTCATATAAATTAAGCATTTCAAAACCATGAAAACCTATTTTATAGTCTATAAATTCACCAGTGTACTTGATTATTGTTATGATTGTGAAAATGAATCTAACCTTTTGTTCAAAGAATGTCCAAGTATTTTCCCCCCAAATTTATCAAGAAAAATGAATAATATTTACATTTCAACATAGTTCATAGACAGACTGTTGTTGCAAAACATCATTTCAGAAACATGGATCTGACTTGTCACAAAGCAGCATTCACTCTGATAAAATACGCTTTAACGATTCAATTTAAAAAGTTGAATTTCATCTCTTCTTATGCATCAACAGGATTATTTTTGGAACCATTAAGCATAAGATTTAATTATTGAAAGCAATGAGTATGTTAAGGCAACATGCTGATACTGTGATGGATTTTTTTTTCTCCAAGCACAGTATTAGAAAAAGCCAATTGCAGTGAGCCTTGTGCCCATTTCAGTTGTCATTTACATCTTGAGTACACACACAAACACACACTCACTTGTCATGCCATTGGCAAACTCATTGGTCTTGCTAAAATATGGGCTTTATAATACAGGTGGAATGGATACCTTTGCCATGTGGACTGTGCTGGCTTCCATTTTCTTTCTTGGTGCAATTCAAGGTGCTGATAATTACTTTTAAAGACATGAATGACACAAGAACTGTTATTTGCAAGATCTCCCCTCTCATATGACCACTCCATTTGATCAGATAGGGTGGGCATACACCAGGTCCCTTTCCTTAAATGTTGTTATCTGGTAGGACAAGTAGACAGTAGCAGCTCCTGCCCTTTGGAACACCTTTTCCCCTGAGATCTGGCAGGACCGGCCCTGCCTAGTTTTCTGCAAAACCTTGAGGACCTGGCTTTTCCCATAGGTGTTGGGTAGAGTGAGATTGGAGCCTAGTAAAGTTATTTATTGTGTGGGGTTGATTGTTTTTGGGGGTGCCAAGAACTTTATAAGTTGTCCAGCACTCTGATGCATAAGATGGATAGTTATATAAACCAATAGGATGGATAAATGAATGGATTGGGGGAAAGAGGGAGGGAAGGAGGGAGAGAGGGATGAGTAAGATAGATAGACCGAGTTTTGGTGCATCCAGAAATTAGGTAAACTGATTTTTTTTTGCAAACCTCTAACAAAAAACAAATAAAAACCCAACTGTAAATTGTCATTGGTTCATGAGTTACTTACAAAAAGGCAGTACTTTCTACTATTGGGAACTTGCAGTAAAATACTCGAAAAGGCAAGTTGATGATATGTAAGAAGTTAACAAGATAGAGCTGAGAATCTCATATTGATATTACATCAGCTGGATGTCCAATTTGTTGTTGCAAAATTTTTCTCTTGAAATTACAGCTTGCTTAAAAATAGCCATGTAATTTCATCCCCTACCAATTAAAGATATGAGTATTTTACTGCAAGTTCCCAATAATAGAAAAGTACTGTAATGAGTGCTTTATGGGTTGTGTAATTTGAAATTATGTAAATTATATAGCTACTAAACCACTGTAAGTGGAACTTAAGAACCAATTTAAGTTTAATTAACACACAATAATGGGGTTATTAAATAGCTACATGCATAGCTGATGAACAGAGGAAACAAAACTCGTTTTGTTTTCTAGAAGAAATATTTTCAATACTCTGAAGACAGCAGGTTGCTGGGTTATGCATTAATGTTAGCCTGAAAACTTACCTTAAACTCTTGCAAAGTGGAAATCATGGGAACCTCTTGATAAAGATCGGTGTTCCAGCTTTAGACATAATCTAGTGGCCTCAGAAGTGTGTTCCTGCATTGATCTTTGCAATCTGAAGGGTGGTTATATGTGTGTTTCTTCTACTCCCAGTCATTTGAAAGCAAGAAGTGGGCTTTGAGAAATGTTCAGGCAGCCAGAGTAAGTTCATTTATGTCTGAAACATGCTAGCATCCCACTAACAGAAAAAGGCTATTTTATTTTTACAGACACCTTCCCACTTTATTACCATACTTTTAAGGTCATTTTTAATGAAACTGGGGAAGAGATAAAGGCCATTTTCTGGTACTGTCTCTATTTATAACAGGGGTGGGGAACTATTGACCTTTTATGACCTGGGGAGTTCAGCTCCCAGGATTCCTGAGCCAGCTATGTTGGCTCAGGAATTCTGGGAGTTTAAGTCCATTAGTCATAAAGGAGCCTTACTTCCCCACAAGGAAGCCTCAATGGTGCGCTGACAATTTTAATAAATGAAAATGAAGGGCACTTGCAATCTAGTTCTTCACTGGAAATATTCTTTCCTGTTGAGAAAGGTGCCCTAAGTCCCTTGATCCCAAAAAGGGAAAGGGAAGCAGAGAATCACCTTCACGAATCCTAAAACCACGAATAAACTGAGAAACTTGATGGAATTATTTTTACTAATATGTAAAAATTGGGCATCTACCTGACTGGTTTGTGACTCATTGCTATCTTGGATTAGGGATGGCTTTACAATAGTTGTTTAGCTAGTTTTTGTTATTTTCCTCTTTTGTGGTGCCTTACTAAATATAGAGGTCCAGTTTCCTATACACAGCTTGTTTTGTTTAGTTTTTAGTTAGTCACTGATGGGGAACCATAAGGATTAGAGCATACTAGAGCATAAAGGACTTTTTTTAACATTATTTATGGTAGTATACTGGCAATCAAACATTCACAGCATTCAAACCAGACCTGTCCTTATCAAAACCCCAATGGAATCCTTCCACTGTAGCCGTCTTCCATTGTCTCCAAGCAAAACTCCAGGAATGCAATTCAAGACTGACTTCCCCATTCCAATTTCTTTGATTTTGAGTTTCAGCCCCTCTGATGTACAGTTTGTTTATGCAGCTTACAGGTCTGCCTGTGAATCTGCAAACATACAAACAAGAAAACAAGCATTTAAATTCTGCCATTTGTCAGAAAATGATAGGTGCCTAAACTGAACAATATATCTACATTATATATATTACTACCATCGTGTCTAATTTTGCATAAATGTTTGAAGAATCATCATTGTGTTTTTCTCTAAACAAACTGACATTCATTTGCGAGTTCAGAAGTAAAAATATATCTATATCTATAAATATACACACAAAGGAAACATCTAATCTGTGAAATAAGCAAATATGGAAGATAAACTAGTTGTCAATGATGCTGACATATATGTATCTTTAAATATAATCTGTTTGTCTTTGTTGAAATTTTATGCCTATAGCTCTAGACAGGTTTAAAAAAACAATTTTCTTTATTATTACTACCTAACTACCTACCTATTTCCTGGCTGTATTCACTATCTGTGAAATCAAGGTTTTTTAAAAATACTAATTTATGTTGAATTTCCTTTGCTATTGTAATAAAAATCCAAATATCTCCGTTGCCTATATAGATTTCAGTGGGTAGGACTGATCCCCTTCATTTCAAACAGAAATAATGCAAGATCCACTTAAAGAACTTAGGATCTACTCCTTCTCAACAGAGATTCAGGTTAAACTGATATTACTTAATTTTTTTAACTGTTACTTGTTCAGTTTTACAGAGCACTTTCTCCAAAAGTACATGAAAGCTATTTAGTTCCCATTGTCAGTTGTTGCCCATAGATTTGTTTTCGAGAACCAACAGTATGTCAGTAAGACATTTATTTGGAATGCCATCTAGTTCAACCCTTGGTTTCATGCAGGAAATGCAAAGCTAAAGCATCTGAAACAGATGGCTGTCTAGACTCTTCTTGAAGGCTTCCAATGATAATGCTGTCATGTAAGTAATTATCAGCATTGCTCTGGGGCAACAGAGGAATGAAAGAATTTACTTCTCTTTTGGAGCTGTGAGATCATCTGCCCTTGATTTTTTTATAAGGCTTCTTTAAAATAAGAGCCAAGGAAGGCACAGTTTTCTATGCCAGGTCAACTCACTATGGTATAATTATTTTATTTATTTATAGGATTTATAGGATTGCCTGTATCATATGATGACTCTCCATGCAATCCATAAAAATATAGTTTCAAAACAAAAGTATTCTTCCTCCCCAATGCTAGACCAATCATTCTAGCACCTCAAACCCTCATGCTAATCCATTGCTTGGGGGAAAAGACAAGTCTTTATAACCCACAGAAAGCTAAAAGGATGGGAATCACTAAGATCTCAGATGGAAAGCTGTTACAAAGGGCTGGGTGGTCACCAAAAATCCATGCCTCTGAGGTCCCAACAAATGCCAACATTTAGGGGAGCACACCTATCCTTTAACCTAGTAGGAGAGGCAGATAGCCTCTGGGAGAGGCAGTCCTGCAAGCAACCTGGTTCTGTGCCATGTTAAATCTGATAACTGGCACCTTGAATTGCATCCAGAAGCAATGGAAGCCAGTGCAGCTCACACAGCACTCTTGTTATTCAAGGGAACCATTATTCTGTCCCATTCTACCACCATCCCAGACTTGGGGCTTTGTCAACTCCAAATATGTACCCCAGGATTCCCCAGGATTCACTCCCGCACAGGAATTCTCCCATCTGGAAATCCAAAGCAAGTTCCTAAAGTCCCCTCACCAGGTTCAGAGTCCAAAAGACAAGTCCAAACACAAATCCAAGTTCAAGATTCAAGAAGCAAGGCCTAAGTCTGAAAAGCAACATCCAAGTCCTTTAGCAGCTTCAAGGTTTTAGTCCATGGCAAGAATCATGATGGCTGAAGGAAAGCAGGCAAGAAACGGATGAATTGTTTCAGTGCTCCATGTGCTGTGCTAAATATCAGGAGAGGTGGGGCATCATGAGTAGCTTCATTGACCTGCTTTTGCCCACCTCCTCTCAGTCCTGGGCATTCATGAATCAGATGGAAGAGGCAATTCCTTCTCATCCTTGCTGACCAGTTGCAGCTGTGCACCTTCTCCCCCACTGCTTTTCCAGTGGGGCCTCTGTTCTCTTGAGCTACAGCTGCATCTCTCCTTTTCTTCTGTTATCCAGTCTTTTATCCAGTCACCCCTCCAGTGACCTCTCCATTGAACCTGGTCTCTCCAGTCCTGGCTCAGAGCCTTCAGCAACTTTTTGGCACTCCTTCACATCCCTCTCTAAAGTCCCCGGAGCAAGTTCTTCCTCCCTGTCCTAGCTGGCATCTGAAGCACGTCTGAAGTACGTGCCCACTGAACTGGTTGTTACACCAGTTGAATTGCACCATTGGTAAGAGGTGTATAATTGGTATCATGATTATATTGATATAGTGCCTCTTGCTGGCTGATTACCTTTCCCAACAGCTTCATACACAAGTTAAATAGGAATGAAGAAAGACTTGAACCCTGAGGCAACTAACATAGTGGGGGCCTAGGGCTTGTCAATCATGACTAGAAGGAAGAAAGGAAGTAAAATGTGCATATATTTTGTGGAATATTCTGTGGGAGGAAAGGAGGTTCATCCTTTTCTTTTTGTCCTTCCATGTCCTTCCCATTCTTTAAAGTATGCAGGGAGATGCCAACAAGTTAAGATGGCTGCCTTGACCATGCAATCTACCCTATAATTGAAAAAAGAAATGGAAAGAGTGATCTAAGGATGATTCTATTTCAAATGTAACACATTTTCTTTTAAAGACATGAGATCAGGTATCAGTAAAATATTCTACTATTATGATAAACCAATTTTTCTACTGGTGTTCAGCAAAAGGAACACAACTCATCCGGCTGTCTGCTGTGCCAGTTTTGGAAGGCGCTTGTCTTCAAATAGATACATTGATGTCACACATATCGCTTGCATGTCTTACAGTACAAGCTAGCTATGATCCCAAGTGAGGTTACAGCTGCAGTATTGTAGACCTATGTGATATGAAATCTAATGGTGACCTAATCCATACTTGCAAAGGCCAGAATATTATTAACTGAAACCCGTACACTTTGATGTCAATTTTAATGTTTTTTTTTTAATTTTACTTTTTCAGTATTGCATTAAGCAATAGAGGGCACTCACTTTCTTAAATATCTTGTTCCACTGAAGTTTTCTTTAAGAATATTATTAACTTTCAAACAGTCCATTTTTTTTAGGTAATCCTGAGTGAAAAGCTTTATTTTAAACAAAGTTTTCTTTGGCTCTATAAAAGTTTTTCTTTAACACATTAAAACATATTTGTGTTCTTGTTCCTGCACCCAGAAGTATTTTTGTAGAAGGAATCAATCTTGTCTTTCTGATACCTCCTCTTTTTAAATATTCTCTTTTCCCACTTCATAAAGCAGCCCATTAACTCTGTAACTCATGAACATTGACTTTATTACATGGCAAAATAAAATTTTAGATTAAATTCCAATCTGTATTCTATTTTTTCCCCATTGCTTGCTAATATATCACTATATTTTGATTCCATTGGTGCAGTAAGTCAGGGAACAGATCATTTTAATTAAAGAAGCTTTTATTCTGAGTTGCTCACAAATCATTTTCAACCTGTTGATGTGAAATCCATGAATCACTGGAACTGTGGTGTTTCATTTAGAAAACAGATTTGGAAGGTATTTATTTTACTCATAAAAATAGAAAATGTCATTATCTGCCCACATTTGGTTGCTTTGCTATTCAGTTCAAATGTTAGATTTATCTCTTTGCGGTAGGAGGTCACAAAGAATTTAAGCACCATGTATTTATGTGATAAGTTTGTTAAACATTGTTGCTTGCCATGGTAGGAAGCAAGGTCTGGTGATGAGGGATCGTACAATAAATGTTAATGTATTATCATTGCTAAAATGTTGGAGAATTCATTAAGGCTAAGGCTATGATTGGCATTGCTTTTCATTAGTCACTGCAAACTTATCAGGTGGCAAACTGTAAAGGAGGTAAATTATTAATTGAATTATCTTGTAAAAAATAAAATAAACAGGACAGGATCTGGGACAATGAGATGGGATTCCTTTCAAGCTGTAGAACCTTCCTGCTTTTCTTTTACTCAATATGCTTCTATGTTCAGGTTGCTTTTGAAGATGAAAGAATCTTCCAGAATAATATATCAACAGGACAATTGGTTCTAGTTTTCTTTTTTTTACTCTGGGATTATGTTGTTGATAGATTTATTCTATCCAATAATATATTTCTATCTCATTGTATTTTATGACTAGGCTTTTTATATAGGATATAGAATTTATAAGCAAATAAAGAAGGATCCAAGAGATTTAGAAAAAAGAGCAGTATGAATAATGCAAAAGCTAGCATTTCCACATTAATAACTGTTCATCAACATTAATGATTTTTCTGTAAATATTAATAAATGAAATGACATATTCTAGAGGAGAATAACATGGTCTTTGATTACTGAGATCCTTAAGAAGTCCCAGGATAAGATCAACCAAAACAGCTTGGAAATGGCATAGTTATTTGCTTCTACTATTTTGAAACTATTTTTAAACAACTATAAAAAAACCTCACCTTCACTGAATGAGGTTATAATTGACTTGCTTGTTCTTGGAATATATTTGGAAGTCGAAACAAGATAAAAGATTATATCTATATCACCTTATTTCTCAAGAAGTTACATAAATTTGTGAGAAGTCTGAAGGTGTTCTAAGTTATTTGTGATATGTTCTAACTTCTATGAGATAGCAAATATTCTCCAGGAAATGGTGCCAGAACTGAAAGGCCTCCTTGTTGGCTAAAAATATGATAAAGATTATAATTTCATGCAGTGATAATAACCCACTTTGCTTCTGCACATCATTAATGAGAGCAAACCCAAACACAAACAAACATAAAAAAATCTTTTAGTAAAGTACCTTGGCCCCAGTTACCTCTCTTTGCATGGGCTAAAATAATAGCGCATATCACTCTTCACAATTCTATCTTATTTAATCCATCTTAATTAAATCATTAAATTTGTATCTTTTGCCCATTCATTATCCCTCTATCTCTTCTTATAATAAAAAGAATTTCTCCTGAAATCACTAATCAGAGTATGATGCCTTTCTATCCTCCCCTAAGTTAGTAAAATTAAAATTCAACATAACAAATACCCAATTTGGTTCTGCTTGGTACATTCTATCCACCAAAAATGTTTAAATACATTGTATCCTCCTTTTCTTCGATATTTTATTACATTTCAAAAATCAATCATTATTAAATCAATCATTATTAAAAACTTCAACATTTCAATTTTAAACTTCAACATTTTAATTTCTTATTAAATCTTAAACCATTCTAATTTACTATTTCAAATATAAATGTTACAATACCATCTTCTGTACCTTAGCAGAATCTTTCTTACAGAAATTTATATTTCATCCTTTGTCTCTAAAAAAATCCCTCTTCTCCCATCCAATTTTAAAGCTTTGAGGCTTTTCTCCGCCTTTCCCTTTCTTTCTTCCCCCACCAAATCTTCCTACCCCCTTCTTCTTCTAACCTCTGCCTTGCTGGGATCCCTTCTCTGTTGTGTTCCCTTTTTCTCTTGTTTGTTATCATTATATTTATTTTGCATCATATTTTTCTCTTTCTCAAATATTTTTTTAAATCTTAAGTCCTTCATTTTCCTTGCTCTCTTCCTTCCTTCTTCCTTAGATAAGTTTTGGGATTCAGTGAAGATGGCGTCTTCGTCTCTTCCTTGTTGTTCTTCTTCCGTTTCCATCTGTTCCATTGTCTGTTGATAATTGACCAGCGCCATTTCTAGAAATAGAAAAGCTTTTTCCATGCCATCTTTGCAGGCTGCTTTTGTTTGCTCATATTCATCCCTCAGGTCTTCAAAAAGGAAAGCCATTGTAAATAAATCTTTTCTTTTCTTTATTCCTCTTCCTTCTTACACCAACCAAATATTCCGAGAGAAAGGCAAAACAATCCCAAAATCCACAATTCTCAATAAATCCAAGCAAGCCAAAGTTCCCCTTCCTCTTCCAGGGTGGTATCAAACAAATAAAAAAAGAGTCCAAATCTATATTTTAAAGCCTTATTAAGATTGTATTTCTGTCCTCAATTCTTTAAGGCATCTCCTCCAACAATATCCAAATTTATATATTTTCTTTATCCTCTCCCTTCCGGCTTAATTCCGTCGGGAGGGAGAGTAAACTTTCCCTTCAGCACCTCAAAATAGCCGCTTTTTTTTTTCTCTTGTGGAAAAAATCATCAAAAAACCATCTTTTCCAGGAATTAAATTAGATAAATCTCAAAGCCCTGGGTCAACCAAGAAGAACTTTCACTTTCAATAACTTTCTCTTCTTCCTCCTGCGCATACTTGCCCGGCTGTCAACTTCTTTGTGGCGGCCATTACGGACCGCCGCTGCACCGTCCTGGTAAAAGGAGGTTCTGCCGGCCAGGGAGGGTCTGCAGCACCCCAAACCCTTCCTCCGGATCCCCCTTACCTTCAGCTACCCCTGCAGGGCAGCCTTGCTCCGCACCGTCCGGGTCGGAGCCCCAAAACGCTAGCGCGGCAGGGATTATGAGAATATTGGGAAATTATTGTAGAAAGACGGAAAGATTTAATATGTAATGATTTGTTTGTTGTTGAAACTTTTAATAAAACTTGTTTTAAAAAAAAAAAATTAATGAGAGCAAACCCCATTCCCTGCTTACAATGATGATGTTACCCAGTTTGGTAGTGAAACTTCTGTGAGAAAACAATGAAGCTCAGAGAGTACCAAGGACCTCACAAACCGAACTAAGTCTAAGGCAACTTTTATGCAATGTTTACCATGAACTCCTGGGATCCCTAACCCTTACTAAGTTCAGCAAGTGTAGTTCCCTCTGTGAGCATTGGAGACACATCTGAGGGATATTAAATATCTAACAATCAAACTTTTTACATATCACTTTTTAAAAAAACATGGACATGCATAAGGGTCCACAAGTGCCTTGTGTATAAGCACGAGAAAAAAATTTGACAGGGAAGGAGATTGTCTGGACTGTGAAAGCTGCTTCTAAGGTAAAATCAAGGCCTTGGCTTCTACAGAAAAGTGGCATGAAGAAGAATGGGCCAAGAAGTGAAGATATGTTGAACTTTGGAATACTACCTTTTTGATAACTGCAGTAAGTTGTTTGGTCAGATTGATACAATAAGAAATTGGCAAAGCCCTAGAAGTGTAGATTTCTGAAAATGTGAGAAGTGAAGGGATTCCTGAGACAAAATAAGTTGTACCTTATTATTTATTTATTAAACAAATTTATATGGCCATCCAATTCACACACATAGATGATTCCAAATGGCTTACAACATTTAAAAATCGACTATGTAAAAACCCTTTAAGCTCCTCATCCACTCCCATGGCAGCAGATTTAATTGGTTACATCAAACATAGGGAACAAATGGTGTTCTTTGCACACCTTATACAAAGACTGTGTTTTAATTACAGTAAAAGACAGTGCCATGAAATACTTATCAAAGACAATGCAAACCATGAGCTCTTTATCAAGGGAAATAAACACAAAATGTATAATAAAGAGAGAGAAAACATCCAGAACTTTTATGCAGCAAACGTGTCCACCATCTTCTTCCCAATTCACAAGGCCACAGTAACCACACGTTCCTTTCTAAGCAACTGCTTCATTGAATGGGACTCCATCAGAGACTTGCCTGGGAAAGTTTCCAGCTGCATGTCCCCTGGTTTTGATCTGAAGGTTGTACTAAGACTTATGCACTGTTACAAAATAGGAGACACAAGGCACATTGCTTGGCTCAGTCCTGAGATGGAATAGCTGCCGAGAGAGGACAATTTTTTCTGCAGGGGTTTCCTGATGCTGGCTGGTAACTTGGCATCTCAGAGATAGTTCATTAGGTGTTAATGTGCCCCCTTTGCCTGGAAGATACATTAGTTATGGCTAAATAGCACTGGAGTCATGTTGGAGGGCTTGTATATACTTTCCTCCCTCCCCTTTTGCATGTTAATGTTGCTTCCAGTTTGATTAGGCTACTGAATTAGATCAGTGCTGGTCTCAAGCTAGGCTGATAGCATGAAGCATGATAGCATGAAGAGCAAGAACAGATGGACCAACAAGGAAGGCACTTGTTATTGTCTGAGGTTGTCAAGGGAGGTTTCCTTCCCTCCCTCTAAACAACTTTGTCACCCTTATACGCTTGTATCAAAAAACTCTTTTAATACGTGAAATAAAAACAAAACATCTCTCTACACACACACTGGGGGGAGGGGAGAGGGAGAGGGAGAGAGAGGGGGAGAGAGAGTTAATATTATATGTATTTCTGGCCTGGGGATTGGAGATCTGCTCCTGGGAACCACAGCTCCCAAGCTTTGGTTACTTTAGGACTGCAACTCCCAGAGCTGCTTTAAATAAATCAAGAAAAAAAAATCAGGGAAAGAGAATTGAGAGGGGTGCTGGTATATCTTTGATTTGTATCTGATACATATTTTAATTATTACTCATTTTGACTTTGGGAGAATATCCAGCTTTCTGCGCATTTAGGAAAGACCCCAAGCAAGCTCACAGATGTGTGTGAGGATGTGAGTACACGTTGCAGGGTAGTGGTGGGGACAGAGCTTATAAATATTGTAGTGATGAAATTCACTCCTTTCATATATGTGGAATTCTTTTCAAAATTTGTTGTGTAATTTAGATCAGTAAAAAATTGTTCGACTTAATTTTGGTTAATTACACAGTTATTTAGATTGTAAGAAAGCATTTTAACGTTTAGATGATTTGGGGCTTTTGAGATGGATCTGGTGCATATTGCTCTGGGTTCCCACCCATTGGGCTTTGGTACTGTCTCTTGCCCTTACCACTTACCAATAACTGTGATGCAACCGGAACAATCTGAAGCTGAACATGCTTAAAACTGTAGAGATGAGAGTGGATTTTAGGAGGAGCCCCCCTATTTACCACCTCTTACTATCTTCAACAGCACAGGATCAACAGTAGAATCTTCAAAATTTCTGGGTTCTATCAAACCCCAGGATTTGAAACGAACATCTAATGTTAGAACCACCATTAGAAAGGCACAACAAAGCATGTCCTTCCTATATCGGCTCAAAAACTTCAGATTGCCCCAGGAGCTGTTGATACAGTTCTACAGAAGAATTATTGAGTGTCACTTGTACTTCTATAACTGTCTGGTTTGGTGCAAAACCAAACAGGGCAGCTACAGATTTTAATGAATAGTTAGGACTGCGGGAAAAATAATTGCAACCATCCTGTCTTCCATAGAGGACCTATATATTGCACAGAGCAGAAGAAGGGCTGAGAAAATATCTACAGTCCACTCACATCTTGGACATAAATTGTTTCAACTCCTCCCTCAGGATGCCCCTAAAGGGCATTGTATGCCAAAACAACTAGACACAGATACAGTTTTCCCCCTCATGTCATCACTCTGCTGAACATTTAATTCCCACAGTATTGTCTTATGTCCAGGCATATGACTCATGTAGTATGAGTGTATTATTATTATTATTATTATTATTATTATTATTATTATTATTATTATTATTATTATTATTATTATTATTATCTCTAAAACCTTCTCTTTTTGGTATCATCATCATCATCATCATTATTATTACTCTGTTGTTTTGTGTGTATACTAAGAGCTTCTGCACTGGAGACAAATTCTTTGTGTGTCTAAACACACTTGCCCAAATAAAGTATTGTATTCTAGTTGATTTCCTCTAAAAGCTTGGAAGGTAGAGATAAAAGCACTATATTGAAAAAAGGCTGCCCAATTTAATCACCAGCTAGAAGACCAGTATTAACAGCATGTGAATTTTTTTAAAAACAGAGATAATTTTACTCACATCTCATTCTTGCTGTTTGGAAAGTCTAGCTTAAGTTGATTCTGAACTTGAAGTTGATATTCTAATGTGGGTTAAGATTGTAAAAAAGATATCTTTTTTATAAACAAACACAAATCTTTTCTTGTTCCTGTTTACAAAATGACTATCTGAGAAAATAACATGTAATTTTCTGAGATGACAGAATGGCCCAATTGTTCCAGAATGAGTTGGAATTCACATAATTTTGCTTTATGTTTTTTAGGTGGATATGGGGGGAGGGGGGGTGATAATCAAGCTTGAGTGAGTTGCCTTTTCGGCCGCCCGGCCGGCGCGAGCCGCCGCCCGGTTCCGCTGCTTGGATATTGCAGCTGCTCTTATTAGCTAGAGAGAAAAAAAAGAACAGTCTACATTAAAATCAAGCTTTGAAGTGATGCTCTATGGCTTCTTTTCAAGTGAATTTTATTCTGCAGCTGTTATTTGTAGTTATGTGGGTTGATAAAGATTTTGACAGTTTGTTCTGTAAGATTTTTATTAATATAATTTCTATTACATTTATTCTAAAGAGGAAGTTTGAGTGTATCAGAGTATTCTTTCTTAAGAAAAAAGTCAAGATAATTCAAGATGAGACAAAAGTATATGACTTTTGTCTAAAGGAAGTTGCCAGGAATTGTTAGACTATCTTAATACTATATTCATATGAACATAAGAACACTGCTGTTAACCCTAATCAAAGTCCTTCTTTGCGGTGACTGCACCCTCAAGAGTGAGAGAAGCTCTGGGGGTCCTGTAGTTTGATGTTGGGGATGATGTGTGCAGTGGGTTGTGAAGTGGAGTGTGAGGTAGAAGAGGTCCTATGGCCAGGGAGGGCAAAGGCAGGTTACAGGTTATGTTCACTTGACTTTGGAGTTTGGAGTTCATGGACACCATGGCATTCATGGGCTTGCCCTAGATCACATAGAGTCCAAATACAGTTGATCATATGCTTTTATCTTGGAGCAGTTGCAATATGATCTGAAGGCTGGGGATGTTAGTTAGTCTTTTGTCCTGTTTGATGATGTTCTGTTAGTTTTGAAGCTAGCTAAGCCTTCCCCATTCACAGGGAGATTGGACTTATTAGATGGGTCTGCTCCCTGTGACTAATAGGCCTAGGTTGATTTTGAGATTTTGTCCTAAAGATATGTTGCCAATTTGACAGAGTCTTGGTTTCCACCTGGAATGACTATCTACATAGATTGTTTCTATGCAGTCTCTCCTTGCTTGTCACTCTTTGGATGCTCACTGGTTTTCTGAGGAACTCTGGGAGATGAAATGTCACAAGTGACACCTAAAGCATGATCGGAGAAAGATGAAAAGGTGAATGGACATAAGTAAGCGTTCATATTATATAGGGCTGATAAAAAAGTACGATTTTAAACTATTTTTCTGAAGATCATTAATCCACAGCTCTTTCAAAAGTGACCTGTACTCTATTGGGCATGGATTACATTAAAAACCATCTATGTAGGGAACGGTGTAAGGAATATTATAGTATGTGACTGATAAAGTTACCTAGAGTTGCACTTTGATTGTATTTGGAAACATTCTGCCACTACTTCAGTCTTCAAGACAAATAGTGTTGATAGCTTTATTCTCTATGAATTCATCTAATCTACTTTTAAGCCATGCAATTTAGTGGCCATCATAATGTCTTGTAGTAATACAATTCCAGGTATGAGTTGTACGCTATAGGTAAGGAACTGCTTTCTCTATTCTAAATTTCCTTCAAGGCAGCTGGATAGATCCTAGTCTTTGGAGAGAGAAAGTAAAACATTTTTCATGTTCATTTTCTCTGTGCCATGCATAATTTTATTCCTTGGTATGGATTCTTCTGCAAAACTTCTTTTCATTGCAATTGGACATGAGACATACCAATAGATGGCAGACACATGTGGCAATTTGTAATCCTGTATTTTCAGTTTTCTGCTATATTTTTATGTTTGATGCTTAAATTGTTGATCTTTACAGGCTCAACAGCAGGGATTCACTGAAAAGGAGTCTATTTGAAAGAGAAGTATAATTTCTTCTCTTATGGAAATAATTATTTTCCCTATATTGCTGAGGATGACCCTTAAGCAAATACTTCTCTTTAAATTTATTTTGATTTAAGTGATTGAAGCTCTCTGTCCATAATAAAATTTAATTAGAAAAATGTCTTTTTAATATATTTGATCTAAATATATTTGATGCCCTTCTTCAAAAGAGTCCATGCTGATGAGTATGAATGAAACAATTTGCAAAACAGCAGGGTAATGAAGCAGCAAAATGTCCTAACAGAACTGGGAAACCAGTTCTGAAAACTGAATAAACATAAAAATGTTGAAATGCATTCCTATTAGAGATTAGGATGAATGAATTTGCAGTCTGATAGATGATAGATTAAAAAATGCATTGGCAGATTTCAGAAAAGGCTGAAGGACAAAAGATCAGGTAAGCACTCAAAGATGGACAATGGAAAGTATAAGAATTTACCTTTGCATAAATTACATTAAGTTGCTTGATTCTGTAGATCATGCCAGAATGTGAAAAACATATTATAATATATTCAAAGAACCTAATGTTTTTTTCTGAGAAACCTAAACAGAAAGCTATAGGCAGAACTGAATTCAGAAAAACAGAGAATGAGGAAGTGAGTGAGACAAGCATGTGTATTGTCCCTATCCCTGGTTAATTTATACAACAAATAAAATTTAAAAATGGCAGGATTGGAAGGCATGACAACAGGTACCAAATCACAGAAACAGATGGACCAGTTAATTAAAAAAAAAAAAATTAACAGCCCATTATACAAGTAAAAATAAAAAATGTAGATAATCTTAAGTATTGAGAAGATGAGTAATGTCAACTAGCATATTTTGTAAATCCTTGAAGGTGATACAGTGTTAATAAACAGTATTATTTTATTGTGTTGAAGAGGTAGAAGAACGGACAAATCCCCCAGTTTAAGGTCTCAAGCAGAGAGAGGGGGGGGTCATTTTGTTTTTTTATATAGTGCTCTTTCAACAATCATTCGTTTAAAGTTACACGCTTTTTTTTTTTTAGGGTTTTAGGGCTGAATGTGGAAGAGAAAAAAGAACAAAACAAGATAGATGCTTTTAAACGCTGGTTCTGGAGATGGTTAGTAAGAGTAAGAGGAATCACAAGAAGAACCAATCAGTCAATTATAGATCAAATAAGGTCTGAATGCTTCTTTGAGCAGAGGATCAGCAAATGAAAAACTCTGTACTTATGAATATATGATGGAACAGGCTGTTCTACTGGAAAAATGGCCATGGTTAGTAAGGAGGCTGGACAAAACCAAGAAAGCAAGATTTATTTCCTAAATATTTAATTTGGCCCTACCCTGCCAGGTTTTCGGGTAATCCTTAAATACATGGTTGTCTTCCTTGGTACTGGCTGTCAAGAAATTAGTTTAAGCCCATGAGTTTTTATTGTTATTCTGGGTATTATTTGTGCCTGTGATTTAAATATATTTATTATAGATTTCAGACCAGATGTATTTTGTTGATCGTTGCAATTTTTTTAAAAAATATTTTTTTACATGCTATTAAGTGCTCAGAGACATATAGCGAGGTGGAAGGCCATTCAAATCAAGTCAAGTCAAGTCATATCAAATAAAAAAAATATTTCAGATATGGTATTTTTAATGCTCATCTGGGGGAAATATACAATCTGGCAAACTAATCAAAATTGTGTAGCCTCATCTATAGTGTTAATTAA
Organism: Notechis scutatus; assembly: GCF_049901735.1. Classification (NCBI taxonomy): domain Eukaryota; kingdom Metazoa; phylum Chordata; class Lepidosauria; order Squamata; family Elapidae; genus Notechis; species Notechis scutatus. The sequence goes on along the minus strand of NC_142009.1, from coordinate 68,046,723 downwards.
GGTAGAATTGCATTGGATGCTTTGAGATGCTTTTTCTCAGATCTCTTCCATCTGAACTGACTTTTTATTAATAAGTTAACCTGTGAAATGTCTTGCATATTTCTATCTTTTCCATTCCTCCCCAGACTCCCCACAGTCTCTTACATTGAGGGAAATAGAAGAAATGAAAAGTAATGGGTATGGTAAATGGATAGGATCAAAAAGATTAAAAGATTACATTTAGACTATCTATACATTACTGCTAGGAATAAGTTGATATGTGAATATTTGTCCAAGCAATTATAGAAGTCAAGCTTGACTCTGGGGTACGTAATTAATATGCTGCAGAAGAATTCATATAATAGGATTTCTCAGCATTCTGGAAAGAAACAGTCCTTTACCTTAACAAATGGATGGATTAGAGATATTTGGGAAGTAAGAAATAATCTGTAAAGCTCTAAACCATACCAGCAAATCTGGAGAACGACACATTGAATGAAATATAGGAAGAAACCACTCTATATTTTAAGGATACTTGCTTTTTTCAAATTATAAGTTTCAAAATAAGGTATTAAGATGCTGTGATGTGCCTATATCTAGACCGACAGTACAAAGGCCAGAGTCAGGCAGACCATGGTTTCTTTGTGATATTCTGTGGAAGTGAAAGACTTTCAAGAAACAGAATAGAAAAATATTGAAATTCTGGAACTTTGGTGTTGGAAATGGTTTCTGAGAATACTGTGGATATCCAAGGAAATAAACAAATGATCAATGAATCATTCCCAGTTGAAACTACCGTGTTTCTCATATAATAAGGCCGGGTCTTATTTTTTTTTGAGCCCTGAAAAAATGGCTAGGCTGTCTTTTCGGGGGTGACTTAATTCCCCCCCCTTGCATCTTTGGGTGGGTGGGCAGCAATGGCTTGGATGTTGACCTCGGCGTTGGTGGGGCACTTCATATTGGGTCAACGCAGGCAGCACAATATCCAGGTGTGCAACAAAAGTACTTCCTAACGGCAAGCCCCCCCACCATTCCCCCATTTCGCATGTTTTAATATAGGCCTTAATTTGGGGGGAGGGGCTTAATTTCATTTCATGCCTATAAAACATGCTGGGACTTCCTATTGGGGGAGGCCATATTGTTGGAGAAACAGGGTATGATGAAGTCTGTCCATGTGTTTTTAAGACATTTAAGGAGTTTTTACAGTGTCCTCTGACTGCTTATTGATGCTCATTAGATGGGCTCTTCTAATCTTGTCTGTCAGTCTTAACAAAGTATGATGCAGATGTCTCTTGTTTTTCCTTTTTGGCTAATTGGTCTTTTGGTTTACTTAAGATGTTTTGGATGGTGTCTTATAGTGATGCCGTTGGTTGTTTCTGAGATGTTTTTGATGTACAGCAGTATTATCCTTTTCATAGCTGGTGTTGTTTGTGCTGTAGTGGGTTCAGTGGTCAGGCTTTTTTTGATAAAGTTGCATGGGTATCCGTTTTGTTGGAAGATGCTGTCTTAATTGTCTATTTCTTTTTCTGGGTTCTGGCAATGTGTTTGCGCTCATCTAGATGGTATTTTTACACAGGTCATCTTGTGGAAGGTTAGGTTGTTACTTTGATATGGAGCACTTTGTTAGTATGGGTGGATTATTATTATTATTTTTTAGTAGATTTGTGTTTCCAATTTGTAGCCATTTCCTCTGCTGATAAGGATGTCCAGGAAGGATAAAGTTTTGCAGTTTTCTTCCTTTGTGAATTTTCTTCCTTTGAGGTCTTAGTTGATGGTTTTATGTGCTTTTTCTAGTTGTTCCTTTTTTGATTATAATAAAGGTGGAGCTATACATGTGAGCGCATGCACCCGCTTCTCAAGCAAGCATAATTGTGCATGCAAGCACACTCACCTGCAGCTCGCGCAGTCCAGTTCCGAATGGAACACAGTCCATTATCAGGCCATGGGCCAGTGGTTGGGGACACCTGGTGTAGAAATTAGGCTCATGAATTCCTGTTCTATAACTTGCCCATTGATAAAGTTCAGGGAAAGAAATAACCAAGTTATTAAATAACCAAATAACCAAGTTTCACTGTTTCAATATTTTGGGATAAAGAAGAATATGAAGAATATGTTATGTACAATAATATAAGTGTATAATCATGGCAGTGGTGATTGTCTGTGAGAGAGTGCAAACATATGGTTGAGCAGCCCTTGGAGGGACAGGTAATTATTCTTGACTGCCAAGCTCTCTGAGAAATGAGATAGGAGGACATTTGATTTTACAACTGTATGATTGCTTGCATGAAATATTTAATGGCCATATTGGATAAATTAGATCTCTGTCTGCATAATGCAATCAAAGAATAGTATCTTTAATTATTTACATGGTACAGCTGGTCAGTTTTTCTCTATCAGATTCTCTCAATGGTATTGGGCTCACGTTGTTAAAAGTTTAGAGGTCTGAAGCCAGAAAATGTGAAAGTGTCTTGCAATCAAATGTGACTCTGACACTCAGGAATTCGCTCAGTGCAGAGTAAATGATATACAAGACTGAGCACAATATGAGCCAAAAGGAGAGGGGACATCATTAAGGAAATTATCCCCATAAATGAATAAAAGCTTTAGATTTAGAAACAACTGGTTATGGCCAACTCTTGGCAGCATTCTCTGAGATACTTCATAGAAGCTATTAAGTTCCATCAGGATCTCCATGGAGGCACCCAATTAAGTCAATAAGTGAACAGACATAGTGGGAGGCTTAATTATAGCTTTGATTTATATATTAATAGCTAATTTGACTTAAATAATCATTTATAATGGAAGACTGTTTTTTATTTTTTATTTTAACTACCTAAAGATTTAAAACTCGGATCACAGCTGGAATTCTGAGATTGTTTTCAATTACACTCAATTCTGTTTAGATATACTAGGGTTTCTATTTATGCCCATGCACACACACACACACACACACACACACACACACACACACCACATACCACACACCTGTTAAAAAAACAAAACAGTTCACATTTCATTTTGTTTTATTTCTAAAGAAGACCTTTCTCAAAAAAGAGTTTGAAAAGATTTTCCAGTATCAAATACATCCTGTTTCCACACTAAAATGAGGAGCATGAATAAGAGAGAAGGCATTTAATACACATGCACCTATTTTACTTCTAACGTTGATAACAAACTTTTCATTACTAAAGTCATTCCAGTTTTATCAAATTAAAATGCCTTACAGTGAAATGGTTATTTAAAACACTCTAAATATCTCTGTATCCTAAGAAAGATATGGGACAAAATAGGCATTTCAAAACCATTTTACCCCTCCCATATTAAATATCCTGAGGAGAGCAAAAGACTTCTGATGCTGGGGGTAGTGCCTTGTGGGCCCAACACTAGTGGAAACATGTGACAATGCAGAGCATCTCTTTTTTCTTTTTATGGATTGTTTATAATTTCTTTCAAAAACAATTTTAGACCAAATCAAATGCTAGACTAATCCCCCTCTGACTGTGATAGAGGCATGGTGGATGCCATTTTGACTCTCTTACCCCACTCCAGATAGGTTTATTTATATATTTGTTTGTCAAACATGTACAAGATAACAAGTATAAGTATGAACATAAATAAACATGAACAAAGGGAGTAAATACAGATAAATGGGGACAATAAGACAGGGATGGTAGGCACACTGGTGCGCTTATGCACGTCCCCTTTAAGGACCTCTTAGGAATGGCTGAGGTCCATGGTAGACAGTTTGAGGTTGAAGCTGTGAGGAGTTGAGGCTGTAACAACGGAGTCGGGTAGAGCATTCCAGGCATTGACACTGTTGCTGAAGTCGTATTTTCTACAGTCGAGTTTGGAGTGGTTTACCTTGAGTTTGTATTGGTTGTTTGCCCATGTATTGTTGTGATTGAGGCTGAAAAAGTCATTGACAGTTAAGATGTTGTAACAGACAATTTTGTGCTTAGATCAGACCACAGGCAGTGCAGTTCTAGATTGTCCAGGCCCAAAATTTCAAGCCTGGAGCCATAGTGAATTCTATTGTGAGTGGAGGAGTGGAGTACTTTTCTTGAGAAATACCTCTGAACCTGCTCAATTGTGTTAATGTCCAATATACAGTGTGGGTTCCACTGGACAAGCTGTATTTGAGAATTGGTCTGGCAAAGGTTTTGTATGCCCTAGTTAACAATTCAATGTTTCTGGAGAAGAAGCTTCACAAAATAATATTAACAACTTTTAAAGACTTTTTGGCAATGCTGTTACAGTGGAAGAAGTTTTTCTTCCAATTATTGCTTTATTTATTTATTTATACCCCACCTTTATTATTTTTACAAATAACTCAAGACAGCAAACATACACAATACTCCTTCCTCTTTCCCCAAAAACAACTGCCTGGGCTCATGGGTTGAGTGAAAGTGACTGTCCAAAGTCATTCAATTGGCTTTCATCTCTAAGGCAGGACTAGAACTCACAGTCTCCTGGTTTTTAGCCTGGTACCTCAACCACTTAATCACTGTTAATATTTTGGGAACTAGAATTATTTTCCAGGAAATGGATATAGAATAATAAAAAGAATAACTGGAGGATTACCGTGAGAACCTATCTTTCCATCTCCCCACCATACAGTCATAACTGATGAAGCTTCTTGGATGAGAAATGAAGCATTTCCTTCTTTCTCAAGTAAAAAACAAAACAAAAACAGTCCAGTTATCTTTTGAAAAAAATCAACTTTGAAACAACTATGACCTGGAAGACTGAGAATCTCCATAGATGTTTAACTGCATAGACATTTAACTGGAACATCCAATTTTACTTAGCATCAATTAATTGGATGTTGGGGAGAAAAGGAAAATGATCCAGCATCATGGGAAGAAACAGCATTATTCATACTTCTAATACATGAAGTATAAATTCCATGATTAACATCTGAAGAGGGCTAACTGAATGATCATTTGGAAAGGAAAGAACATGACAAATGTTCCCAAGTAAGCAGTACAGAAGTCTCGCTGTTTCATTTCTTTTTTTAGATGCATCATATTGCTGGGCTACCCCAGTTAAATTATGAGTTAAATGAATACTGAACCTCATGTGTGTGGTTCTAGCAGTCTCCACTCCACAAAATTCAATTTGCAAAGCACATTGTCCCAACTGTAATAAGTCAAAGTGAAGCTATCAATGTTCCCATTTGGTTTAAGATGTCTGTGGAATGTTATATACAAATCCTACTATCAATGAAATGATCTATCGTGTACCAGCCTGACACTGACAAAACTCTGGGGATCAGGGGAACCAATGGATACATAATTCACCCAGTGCATATGGGATATCAAAAATAAGGAGAAAGTGCACATTGGAACGACTTCTTAATTAGCATGCTTCCATTCCACTAAATTATGAATGCCTGCTACATCAAGGATTTCAAAAATGCTTAATGGAAGGAGAGAAATGACAGCTTGAGTAAAGCTTAAAAATACTGTATGCATCTATGAAGAACATGGCAGAACTTCAGGGATGTTTAAAGCAGATTCTTTTGTTTGACAAGAAATTCTTCTTTACTATTGCGATTTACATTGTAAACAATGAAAAAGATTCCAATGAAAATGTGTTACTTTTTTAAAAAATTGCAATATTTGTGTATCAACCCAGTGTGATGTTTCCTTTGGATGCCTCTTCTGACTCTTCCTCAGAGGCCAGCTCGAGGGAGAATGAGGTCATTTCTGGCATGTCAGGAATTACTGACCCTGAACTTCTGGCAGAACAGGCTTTGGCTGGAGACAGCTTGCAGGCTAGTGAAGAAGAGGGGGACAAGCTCCTGGCTGTGGTAGATCTCAGAGCATACAGGGCAGACAAACAGAGGTCTTCCAGATTGCTCAGGAAAAGGCCACACCCTTATTGATGCACTGGGCTGCACTGGGAGCTATTTAGCATTGCAGGCAGAGGGAGGCATTGCTGGAAGCAATGTGTGTGAGTTGTGGTTGCGTGTACATTCATGTTTCCTGAGACTCTGAGTTTGTATAATGAGCTAATGTGGATGTACTTTAAGTTTTGCCTGGGGGCTTTATGTTCATTTATTGGACTCATTGTTTGAGCAGCTTGCTATCTGTTGTAAACTAATTGCCCATTGCCTGGGGAATTAATCTGGGCTTGCTTGTGGCTGGCTTCAGTTGGGACAGCTCTAAAGCCAGGTGAAGAGAACTGGGGGAATACAAATAAATCCCTCCACAAACCACACTGATATGTGAGTGTGAATGAGTGGGGCAGCACACCCAATCACAAGTTTGGGTACTGCACAACATACAAAAGATCAAATCAAATTCCCAACTTCTTAGAATGTAAAACAGTGTTAATCATCATAATAAAACTGATGGTCATCCAGAATCAAACTTTGAACCATAGAGCCATTGAAATAAAATGGTCTTCATAGATTTTGAGCATGAGAAAGCATTGGGGCTAACATACTTATGGTAGCAATGAGTTCCAGAGCATGGGGATTCTTACAGAGATGGTTTGCTGCCTAACTCATATCCCTTATATCCCTTGCACCTCACATGGGTGAGACACTCAGTAGCCCTTTGGGTGGGCAGAATATACTTGCCAAGGAGGTTCTTAATGTGTTCTGGTGTGCCCATTTTATGGATGATAACTAGCACTTTGAATTGAGCCTAGAACTGAGACAAGGAGTTAGGGAAGTATCCTAATGATTGGCCCATGATGCACAACAGGCTTTCCTAGCTAGCAATACTGTATTACAGTGGTGGGATTCAAATTTTTTTTACTACTGGTTCTATGGGCATGGCTTGGTGGGTGTGGCAGGGGAAGGATACTGTATAACCTCCATTCATAGGTAGTATTTGCCAGTTTTCCAAACTACTCAAAATTTCCACTATGGGTTCTCCAGAACTAGTCAGAACCTGCTGAATACCATCTCTGTTGTATTAACTGAGGCTTCCAAGTCATTTTCAAAGGCAATTTTATGTAGAATGCATTGCAGAAGTCCAGTTGAATGATGATCAGCTTTGCCAGGATATCCATTTATGGTAGAGCTGCAAAAATTAGACAAAAATCTCCTAGCTATAATTCTATCTGTTGCTGGGTCAGAACCACTAGATGGAGGATGACAATGTCAAGAATAACCCCCAAGTTCATGTTTTTGAATAGCTCAAATATTTATAGATTAAACCACAACTCCATTGCTTCCTATCCTGTCTTTGACAGTTTCCAGTTATTGGATCAAGAACTATATTTTGTCTGAGTTAGTACTTCATAGAACAGAAGTTTGATTCGCCTTAAATGCTAAATTTAAATATTGGTTGAAAACCTGAAACTTTAGTCTTCCACTAAGTGGCATGAGAAAGCCACAAATTTCTATATAATTTGATTTTTTAAAACAGTTTTGAAAATTTGCAGGTGTACTAGAACAGGGGTCTTCAACCTTGGCGACTTTAAGCCTGGGGGACTTCAACTCCCAGAATTCCCCAGCCAACAAAGCTGGCTTTGTGGCTGGGGAATTCTGGGAGTTGAAGTCCCCCAGGCTTAAAGTCGCCAAGGTTGAAGACCCCTGTAACTAGAGCATAATTTAAAACAGTTAAGTTTTAGTTAAGTTAAAATAGTTAAAAAGTTAAAGTTTTGGTCTAGCTTTCTTTACATTTTTTCTTTCTTTAACAAGAAAAAAAAGTGCTTAGAAAACTTTTGCTTAGTTAAACATGTTTTTAATTATAGTGACTCTTTAGGTTTGTCCAATTGCACATAGCTGCATTCTGATTTGTTTTGTGCAATGATTTTTGTTGTTTTTGTAATGGTAAAAGAAATGTCCTTTTTCCTCCCATGCCCTTCCTATTTTGAAAACAAGTTTTTATAAAATCCAAAGACATTTAAGAACATTTAAGAAGAAACTTCATCTTGGTAAGAAATCTGGCAAATGGATGGAGTTTTTGTGCCAGGCATCATCAGCCTGATTTTGAAAAGAAAAGAAACAGGAAAAAAAAGGAAACAAGCAGGAAAAGAATTCTTCCTACTTCCACTCTGTGATTTCATAGGCAATGGATTAAACGGCATTATTGAGGAAATGTGAGTACATATAGTGGGAAATAATAGCAGAAAATTCCTTCCTATGAGATGCTGAAGCTGTTTTTGCATGACATGCTTATCTGATCTGACATGCTTATTTTCAATCCATTCAGTTTTCTGCATACAGACAATATATTAGAAAACTGTGATTAGTTAGCTAGTGATTATCAACATGCCATGCCAATACAGCCACAAAGTGAAAATAAAATAAGGGTTGGGTTATGAAGATGGTGGCCCTTATTTTGGGTCCAGAACCAGTTCACTTATCCTACCTAGAAGAAGACTAAATATCATCCTCTTTTAATGACCCCATAATCCCTTGCGGGGTGGAGTCTGGGTAACTGAATGGAGCTGAGTGTTTACTGGTCAGATGCCCTTCCTGTCACCATAGAAGAAGACTAAATATGCTTCTCCTATAATCCCAAACTCAGCATAATCCCAAGCGCAATTAACACTTCGATTCAGTCTTAAGTGAAGCTGCAAAGAAATTAAAATGGAGTTTGGCTATTGTTGAACAATCTTCAATGCCTGGGGATTTAAATTATGTAAGAGTTTCGCTGCCTACTTGGCATTATTATTAGGAAGACAAACCTCCCATTAAGATTAATGATTCAGTTAATATGGCTGCTTTTAATTAGAGACTCTGGAAACACTATCTTGTTTCATATTTGAAATAAATTAAGAAATACATTTTTAGAACTACTGATTTTTTAGCTTTGTATTTTGCTTCAATTTTGTTTGAGCGATGGGCAAACATGCCCTGTATCCTGTTTATGAGAACCAAATCAAGTTACAGGAATATCCCACAGATGCAGGTATCTATCTTCATTTTTATTAATTAATACTTCTGTCAGGAATCAACAGAAATTTGAAAACAACAACAACAAACAAACAAAACAAACCATACCCAACAGAAAAGTTTGGAAATTGGAATAGTTCCTAAAATCAAATTCTTACTCCCCCTTTCTCCTCACAGCATTGAAACAATATTTAAAGCTGCAAGCTGAGCTGACAGGAATAATGGTTACTCTAAATTAGTATCTTCACAAAGGAAAATGTTGTTCTGACACCACTACATTGACAATACATAATCAGAGCTGACATCCAGCTACTTATTCTATTACTATCCTAAACAAAAAGCTTCACAACATAAATATATAGTTTCATTTTCTATTTAAAACCTACTCTTCCTGATGCTTCTCTTTAATAATCAAAATCTAATCTCAATTAACACTTAAACATTACAAAAATTTAAAAATATTAAACAGTATCAGAAATAACTTTACACACACACACACACACACGCACACACACACACACACACACACAAATACTAGATGTTGTAAACCAACCCCTTTATACCCAATTAAACATTGGCAAAATGAGATCTATCCAGTCAAAGTAACCATTAAAACCCATTAAAATAGCCTTTACTCTGCTACAGTATGCATTGTCAGCTGTGAGGCCTTCTATAGAAAGGTATAGAAGGCTTCACAGCTGACAGGTACAGAAGGTATAGAGGTACAGAAGGTCTCACAGTATTCCAGCACTCATTTGCCTGCCCTACTGGAAGTATTCGAATGTTAAATATTACATTCTATTGGCAAATTTTAGTGGGGTTTCTGGGACCATTCTAAGATTTCCACAGGGTCTCACCTAGCACTGGGTACCTTCTGAGTGTGTAAAATAAGCAAATACCGTATTTGCCGGCGCGTATAAGACGAGGCCCGGCGTATAAGACTCCACCCCCCCACCTACCGGAAACGCCCTCCAAAAATCCCCGGGCTGCAGCGGCAGGGCAGAGTGCCAGGGGCCGTGGGAAGAACAGGAAGGCTGCAGCCTCGGGGCGGAGCGGGCGAGGCGGGATGAAGCGGAAGCGACGCAGGGGATCCAGGAAGCCAGAGGCGCCTTCGCTCAGCGATCCAACAAGCATCCGAAAGCCGGCAGTGGATATACCGCGTATAAGACCGACCTCCCCACTGGGAGGCATGTTTTTGGGGCAAAAAAGTGAGTCTTATACGCCGGCAAATACTGTACCACTTGTGTCACCTGTATATGTGATTGAAGTGATTAGTGGTTGGATAAGCTAGAGGAAAAAAACCATCTTTGCACAATGCATAATTATTTCATGGAATGTGGTAAAGGCTTTAAAAAAAAGTCTTTAAAAGACTTGATAGATTCATGGACCATTGATTTGTATTGACCACTGTATTTGTATTGACCACCAGAAAGTTGACAACTATGACCACTGTGCCAACTATCAGTGGAAATTTTTTCCTCTGTGGTTTCTAGATATTTGGCTAGATTGGTAGCAATCTTGATCAGCATCTTATGGTCCTCATTTATCTTCAAAATTGCCACATCAGCTCTGTAGAAATGACAATTTAAGTCACTCTACGCCCGCTTATGAGTTATAGACCCAAATGGCTTGAACTCCTTAATCATAATCTGATCTAAGCAAGAACCAGACAATCTCATTAGCCACACTAGCAAACAAAAGACAAACATTAGCAGTTTGGACCAATTTCTGTTTGCAGTGTCACAAAATGTATTTGTGTAAACATTCTTCTGCAAGTGCCTACAATTTCTGACTTTGAAAACATATAAAAATAAACAGATGATTCCATATCTTGCAATCTGAGTAATGCAAAAAGGTCAGTTAATTGATGTGCTATTTATATTAATTATAGTTTACAATCCTAATTAAGTCACTGTTAAAATTCAGACCTGCTGTAAACAAACTTGAGAGAAGACAGTTGGCAGCTTGTGACAGAGAAAGAAGGCAGGATAATCCCTCCCCTGCAGTATTTCTGGAAGTGGAATGTTGTAATGACGAGGCAGTCGAGTTGTTTGATCATGAACAACTGAATCATGATGATCTTTATTGGAGTATAATCTTGCATTTATATACATTTTTAGTTATCCTCCACCATTGGTTAACTTTGGTTACTGCTTAACTTTCGTTACTGTTTAGTACAGTAATCCATACAATTAATTATCTCTAGTTAAAGTCTAACATATGTTTACTTCCCCTCGCTAATCCTCTTTTATCCATAGATTAGTGACTTTGTTTGCCTGAGTTGTATTTGCTTGGAAACATTCTTTATCTGAGGTTTGCCAACCGAGATTGGAATATTCCTGCAATTACAACTCTACAGTAGAAAGTCATTTTTACACCTAGAAAATGTTATTTAACAGATGAATGATAGCCCAGATTAGGGATTGAATATAGAGGATGAACAAAGTCCAGATGGTAAGCTATGGTCCAGAAGTTCAGCACATAAGTCTGCATTACAAGATGCTTGCAAGTCAAGCAAATATTTACAAAATAACAGAACCAACTGGGATTTCAGATTGGTTATAGGGCTGAACCATCTAAACTGGGGTACAAAATCATTCTGGCTGGGGAATTCTGGGAGTTAAAGTCCAAACAGATAATCCTTGATTTATGACCACAATTGAGTGAGTTTTCCATGGTTAAGTGAACTGCTACATTTGCCAAATGAGTCATGTGACAGTTGTGTGAATCCAGCTTCCTCCATTGATTTTGTTTGTTGGAAGCCAGCAGGGAAGGTCACAAATAGTGATCACATGACCCCAGGATGCTCCAACTGTGGTAAATATATGCTGTTGGTCAAGTGCCCGAATTGGGGATGCTGTGATGGTCTTAAAGGTGAAGAATGGTTATAAGTCACTTTTCAGTGTTGTAAGTTTGAATGGCTTCTAAATGAATGGTGGTAAATCAAGGACTACCTATATCTTTTAAAGTTGAGAAACACTGATCTATATATGAAGCCTACCAGACAGGAATGCCTCTGTGCATCACTTATTTTATCATGGTGACATACTTTTTAATGTCCAGCATCTTTGCTGGACTTGAAGATAAGCCAGATTTTGAGACACTAGAGTGGTAACAAATAGCTCATGTTTGCAAATGAGGCAACCATTGGATCTGGTTGGTGTAGATAGTGTAGGGTTGGAAAAGAAAACTATCACAGATTTCTATGGAATAAATTTACAAAATCTACGAAAAAAGAATTTGCTGAGCAGGATAGACCACAGGTTAATGCATTAATCTTCCATATTGACTTTAAACTACAAATATCATTGATAAAACACCCAATTTTAATTTTGGGAATATCTTGATTTTACCTCATCTTTTAGGCATTGTGTGGGTTTTGTGTGTGTGTGTATTTAAAACATGTTTAATGGACACCAAAGTTTGTGTACTAGAAGTATCTCAATGTAAGCAACAGCAAAGTGTACATGGTAGGATAAGAAACAGTCCCTAATTCTATCTGTATGCACTGATGAGATCTGAGCTAGTAATACTGAGCAGGAAAGGAGGTTGGAATAATGGATTCAGTATGTGACTAATGAGAAAAAGCCAAATTTGTAAGGGGAAATTATTAAGGTTTAAAAAAATTAATACTGCCAGCATTGGCCAAATCTAAAGTGCAATCAAAGAGTGTTTAGCAAAGAGTGTACATTTCTGCTTATTGCATTTCTGGAAGGATATAGTAAAGCTGCAGAAAAAGGCAGTCAAAGAAACAATTGATTGGAGCAATTCCTCTTTGAAAAAGATGATCAATTCTGGCTTCTATTAGATTAAGTAAAATGGGGAATTGTGGGAGGAAATGATACAGGCACACAAAATTATGAATGTTATGAAAAAAAATAGATTGGAAGAAGCTGTTTTCTGTCTTGCAAAATGCAAGAATCTTTGATTGCCCAATTAAGCTGAGCAATTGCATAGTTGGAATAAAGAAAAGGAAGAACTTCAGGTAGAATGAAAAGTGACCTGTGGAATTCATTACCACAAGATGTAGTGATAACTATCAATTTAAATGGATTAAAGGAAAATTAGACTATTTCACAAAGCATAAGAGTCATGTTTTTTTTAACTTAAATAAGATCATTTAATGGGAAGAAATTAATCAAAACTAACTTTTGGCTCTTTGTGTTTTTATAAAAGCATGAAAAATGTAACTGATACAGTAAATATTTGTCAGATCTGTAGTTGAGGTTTATTATTAACAGAGTTTCATCTTGTCTTCCTGAATCAATGGTTGCTTTTGTTGACATTCGATTTTTATTGTATTTTCCTGCTTGCAGTAAATAGACTTTTGATTTAGCCATGGCATTTGCTTGAAAAGCCCAACTCCAGGTGATTCAAGGCTTCCATTAATGGTCTTTACAATTATTCCCTGGGTGATCTAAATTCTGCTTCTCTCATACTGTGTTTGGCTTGATTTCCTATTGAAGAATGAAAAGTTTGCCCCTCTAGATACGTCAGGAGCTTCTAAAAGCTGAATGGAGGGATAAAGGAGGGGGAAAAAACCCAATTAAGGTCAAAAGCAAGAACAATGAGTTTGGAAAAAAAAAGAACTTTGGATTTTTTGCCCTTGAATGTGTGCCAAAAGGTTTTTTTTTAAATGCTGAATGGTGTGATTTTGCCATATAATTTCTTGAAAGCTCACCCATGCCATTTATCCTTCTTGAATGCAACAACAGAAACATTATTTTGGTTATTGCAGATATGTGGATATACAATATTCAGTATAAATTACACAAAATAAGGAACATGGCAATCATTTTGTGTCTTATCTGTTGTTTCACAAAACAGAAAGAAGTGTTTCCCCTCCCTACCATGGTAAATTCTCCTCATTCTTTCCAATATATCACCAGTTAAATCAGGATAGCTTTGCACTGCTATGACATTTGGCAGATATTGCTTGACATTTGGCAGATATTGCTATAGACGAAATGGCTGCCACAGAGAGCCCAATGGAGATCAGAAGGGCTCCAGGATCTATTTCAGTGCACCAGAGGTGGTATTCAGCAGGTTCTGACCAGTTCTGGAGAACCTGTAGCAGAAATTTTGAGTAGTTTGGAGAACTGGCAAATACCACCTCTGATTAGAGTTTTTAGAGTATCCTTCCTCTGCCATGCCCACCAAGCCACACCCACAGAATGGGTAGTAAAAAAAAATTGAATCCCACCACTGCAGTGCACTTCCCTATATTTGGTGTGTGTGTGTGCTAATGCCTTGCATAGTTTGCCAGAGATGCTTTTAAAGGCCCGAGGAAATGACTACGGAGTTTGCTTTTCTCCAGATCTGACCAATAGCATGGAATGGGAAACTTTCAATCTTTGATTGTTTTGATGGCTTAGCACATTGTGCAACCCCAGTTTGATTGACTAGCTTGTGATTCATTTGCATTATTTACCCAGAAAATTGATTTCTTAAATTGATTAATTCAGTAACCAAGTTAAGTAGTTATTGCATGACTGCAAACCAGAAAGTAACACCAATATTTTCATATTTCTTTGAGAAATTCCTGGCATGGCAGTTGCTTTACTTGGAGTGCTCCCAATGCTGGGTACTCTTGATGGATTCATATTAGCTGAACAGAGGGGACAAATTTGCTCATTCAGTTCTCTTCCTCTTTTTCTGAGGCTGAATTTGCATATTATGCATAATTTTGGTTTCATGAATTAAAATATAGTTTGTTTAACTTTCCAATAAAATGGCACCATCAAATAACGAACTTATTTATTTATTTATTTATTTATTTATTTATTTTTTTTGTCAACTGCTTACAAGGTAATAGGTATAAGTAAAAACATAGTTATGAATACATGGATACATATAAGAAAAAAAAAAGAAACAATAGGACAGGGATGGTAGGCACGTTGGTGCGCTTATGCACGCCCCCTATAGACCTCTTAGGAAGGAGTTGAGGTCAATAGTAGATGGTCTAAGGTTAAAGTTTTTGGGGTTTGGGGAAGAAACCACAGAGTCAGGTAGAGTATTCCAGACATTGACAACTCTGTTGCTGAAGTCGTATTTCCTGCAATCAAGTTTGGTGCGATTAACCTTGAGTTTGTATCTATTGTTTGCTCTTGTGTTGTTATGGTTGAAGCTGAAGTATTCATTGACAGGTAGGACATTGCAATGTATGATTTTATATATCATACTTAGATCAGACCGAAGATGGTGTAGTTCTAGGTTTTCTAGGTCTAGAATTTCAAGTCTGGTGGCATAAGGTATTCTGCAATGAGTAGAGGAGTGGAGAATCTTCTTGTGAAATATTTCTGGGCTTTCTCAACTGTGTTAATATCAGATACGTAATGTGGGTTCCAGACTGATGAGCTGTATTCAAGTATTGGTCCAGCAAATGTTTTGTATGCTCTAGTTAGTAGTGTGATATTACCAGAGAAAAAGCTACGTAAGATTAGGTTAACAACTCTTAATGCCTTTTTGGCTATGTAGTTAGAGTGGGCTCTAGCACTTAGATCATTAGAGATGAGTACTCCAAGGTCCTTGACAGAGTTTGTATCATCAACAAGGTCTTGACTATTCAGCCTGTATTTTATTTTCTGATATTTTTTTTTGCCAATATGTAGGACAGAGCATTTATTTGTTGAGATTTGAAGTTGCCATTTGTTTGACCATTCTGATACATAGTCAAGATCTTTCTGAAGGGTAGCAATATTGTCTGTGGTGTTGAATATCTTTACATCATCAGCGAAGAGAACACAGTTGCTCTTAATATGATCACAGAGGTCATTTATGTAGAGTATGAAGAGAGTTGGTCCTAGAACACTGCCTTGGGAGACACCACTGTTGATAGGTACATAATTTGATAGGACGCTCCCAATTTTGACCATTTGTTGTCATAATGGAACTAGTTTAGCCAGCTTTAGTTTGTGGTAAGTGTTACATGTAAATTCATATGAATGAAAACAAATATATGCATCCCAGGATAATGTTGCAAGATCAAATCTGGGTCAGTCAGTGGGACCAGACATTTATATCTCTGGTTCCAGTTACTGACCCAGATTCAATCTTGTAAATTCATACTTCACTGAGTAGGCTTGGTCCTGTTGCTCTTCTTTGATAAACCATGGAAAAAAGAGGTAACTTAAAGTGAAGCTGGATTGAAAGCAGAGTGGCAGCTGAAAACCATGGTTTGTCATTAGTACACCTGGAAAATCAAACAGTAGTTCTTACCTACAATAAACATGAACTGAGAGCTACTGAGGTGTAAACATCCAATTCATTCCTTCCTTCCTTCCTTCCTTCCTTCCTTCCTTCCTTCCTTCCTTCCCTCCTGTTGGGACACCTGGCCTATTACTTGTTAAGGATGTGGACTCAACTTGTTTCCAATGCTCTCTTGTAATTGTGTAACAAAGAGGTCTGTAGCTGAATTGGTGTGGTTAGTTAGGAAATCCAAAGGATTTATGCAAGGTAGGGCAGTTGAAAAACACACATCTAAAGAAGGCAATGTCAAACCACCTTTCTCTATGAAGTCACCAAGGTTAATTAGCAGGCAAATTTACCTTTAGTTAATCTGCTACCTCTTTTATGCACTCTTCCTCTATAGTTCCTTCTTAGTCAAATGTTAAGATTGTATTTTCTGGAGATCACAGTCTGTTGTCTTCTTGTATTTTGTAAAGTGTCATATGCATTGCTGACACTAAATCATGAAATAAAAAGCCTGCCAGCAAACAAGGTCCTGTGGTAATATTCCATCAATATTTCCTATTTCTTGAGGCTTCTGAACAGATGAAAAGAAGTTTGAGTAAGATCACTAAGATTTGGTTTTTCCAGTCTCTCAAGCCTGGGGCTCTTGAACCAGAACATTTCTTCTGGTTCCAAATATTTTATTCCCTCTTACTTTTTGGAACAGCTCTCAAGGAGAGAAACAGTAGATGTTGTATCTTTGTGGCTCTAAGCTAACTGATTGCCAGCAGCTACAAGATGTAGAACAATTGCAATGTTAAGATCACTGATCTGTTAGGAACACTATACAGCAGGGGGGTGTCAAACTCATGGCCTACAGGCCAGATGCGCCACATCCACTCCCGTTTTAGTAAAAGGGGAAAAGTTGCAATACATCACATGACAATGTGTCATCATGAGTTTGATACCCCTGCTCTATTCAGAGTATTGCAGTGTAAATTCAGCACCAGAAAACTAAACACAGATGGCTGAAGCTTCATTTAATTTCTTTATAAACACAAGTAAATTTTACAATACCAGTTGTAGATTTCTCCAACATGTAGCAAACTCAAACAGAATCAGACATGTTACAGGTTCAGTTCAGAGCAGAGCTCAGCTCATAAACAGACATCAGTTTCACTTTTGTTCAGCAGACAAGCAAGCAAGTTAGTTTCTCTTTCACTTTAGAGCTGAGCACAGAACAGAGATAAACCACGCCCAGATTATCTCTTTAAGTTTTAGCCCCCAACTCAGCTCTCATTGGCTCACCTTGTTACTAAGCTCTATTCCAGTTCATGAATATACTCTGACATGCTCTACAGCAGTGGTTCCCAAACTTTTTCAGTCCACTACCCCCTTGGTGCTACAAACTTATCCTCAGTGTCCCCCACCCAGGGGTGGGACTCAAATTTTTGTGGGTGTGACCTAATTTGAGGGCGTGGCTTGCTGGGCGTGGCTTTCTGGTCACGTGACTGGGTAGGTGTGGTTTGGTGGGCATGTTTGGTGGGCATGGCCAGGTAACTGCAAACCAAATACAAGTGTTCCTCACTTAATGGACGGTTGTTTAGCAAGTGTTCTAATTTATGACTGGCCTCCCCAGAGCTACTTGACTTGTTTTTGGAGTTTTAACAGCCACACACACACACACACACATACACACACTCCCTTCTAACCCTACTGGAGCAGGTCATTGTACTAGGCTCGGCAGGTGGATAGGTAGATAGATAGATAGATAGATAGATAGATAGATAGATAGATAGATAGATAGATAGATAGATAGATAGATAGATAGATAGATTGGTAGATAGGTAGGCAGGCAGACCTTTTGGATGAATGTATGGATAGGTAGGTAGGTAGGCAGGCAGGCAGGCAGGCAGACCTTTTGGATGAATGTATGGATAGATAGATAGGTAGGTAGGTAGATAGATAGATCTATATTGGTAGGTAGGTAGGTAGGTAGACAGAAAGGTAGGCAGGCAGGCAGGTAGGTAGGTAGGTAGGCAGGAAGGCAGGAAGGCAGGCAGGAAGACATTTTGGATGGATGGATAGGTAGGTAGGTAGGTAGGTAGATCGATCGATCTATATTGGTAGTTAGATAGGTAGGTAGGTAGACAGAAAGACAGGCAGGCAGGCAGGCAGACAGACAGATCTTTTGGATGGATGGACAGACAGACAGACAGACAGACAGAATATGACAGTGGCGGCAGTTCAGGAAAGTAGAGCAAAGCCAGAGTGACTTTCCCAATGTGCTACTGCTGCTACGTTCAGCCCCTTGCACCACTCCAGTGCAACAGTCAATGGGATGAGCCTGAGGTGCCGGTGCCTCAAATGCCCCCCTGCCACCTCTTAGCGCTCCCCCTTCAGCAGCCACTTCTGAGCAGAGCCCGTCCCACCTCCCGTAATCCCCGACATCGCTTCGGACCGACTTCTAGGCCTTGGCCCACCAAGCAAAACCTCCCGACACTCGACTCCACCAAGAATGCTCAACATGCCGAAAGGCCCGCCCTACGTAATTCCTGCGAGACAACTATGAGGAGGCACATGCACTTTTACTTCGCTTCCTTGGGAAGACCTTCCTTGCAGCCGGCTTGACCCGGCCCATGTGGGGACCTATCGTGGCTCAGTGCAGTCAGCACTTCCGGGATGGGAAGGGTGAATCCCGCCTGCAGCACTGCGCTGATTCCCTGTGCCTGCAAAATCCTCCAGCCGCCGCATCTTTTTTTCTGTGCGGCTGGACTCCTCTAGTGACCCCCTGCTGCCTCTTAGCGCCCCCTGCCAGCCCCCTTGCCTCTTAGCGCTCCCCTAATGCATCCCACTGCTCCCCCAGGGGGCAGTACCACCCACTTTGGGAACCACTGCTCTACAGTATGAGACAGCATTAGCTGTTTTGGAATTGCAGTTTTATACATTTATTGTGGTCCTTTAAATGTTGCTGAGTTGGATGGATGGTGAGAAGTCTAGGTCATCAATCTCTGGAGGACCACAGCTTCCTCATCTCTACAGAATGAGTGATGGTGTTATCCATCCAGTCATGACCAACTCTTATGATTCTATGGGTCAGTTTGCTCCATATCTTCCAACCTTGCACTAATTCTTTGAGTTGTTCTATGCTCTGGCTGGTGTTAGCTTTGATGATGTCCAGACACCATGTTGTTTGGCAACGTGGTTTCTCTTTACTGCTAACTCTTCCAAGCATAATTGTTTCCTCCACTGAATTCCCTCATATGACATGGCCAAAATAAGTGAGGTATGCTTTTGTGATTTTGCTTTCCAGTGACATGTCTGGTGTTACATGCTGCAGACAGAATAAATAGTGGTCCTCAAGGATCTTTTTTTTCTACCTCCCTCATGCAAAACCCCAACAGGTTTGTTATCTCATAGCTTTTTCTATGTTTTGAAATGTTGCTCTGTTATTGCTGTTATGATTTTGATCCCTTTCAGCTGTGACAGAATAATATTGAAATTATCCCAGAAAGAGGGACTTAAATTATCATTTTTGGAGAAATGGTCACTTAGCATGTTTGGTAGCATAGGACAATATCCCAGCAGCCCTCCCCTCTCCGCTATTGTTAGCTGATGAATCTTACCCAAATTTTGCAGAGAGACAAAAGAAGAGGGAGCAGAAAGGTAAGACAAGCCTGGGATTTTGTGGGACTGCACTTTTGCAAGCTATAATTTTCCTCTGGTGACATGAAATACCACTTTATTATTTTTTTAAAAAGAAAACTGTAGTTCTGCAAAATTAGCCATTGATCTTCTATCTTTGGGAAGACTGGATGAGCCTGCACAGCAATTTCCAAAAGAAGAAGCTGCATTAAAATGTATTTTCAAAATTTGTACCCATAGAGCTAATAATCAGTACTTTTCAGTTGTACTGAAAACTGGAAATACTGGTGTTTTTAGAGATGCTGTGTATTTTCTTTTTAAAAAAATATTATTTTTATTCATTTATCATGTTTGTATAGCTTCCCATTTTGTATAAAAGGGACTTTGAGCAGTGTGCAACTTATAATTAAAAATAAATACATAAAAATCCATAATTATAAATAACTATAAAAAGGTACACAAAATAAAGGATGATATTAACTATTATAAGGGAGCCAGTAGCAAGTATAAGAGTAAGGATAAAAATTATACTATATTTTAAAACATGGAACCCATTTTATGTGGGTTATAAATTGGTAAGTAATAACTCATTCCAATTATAATTCATTCCAAATTTTATTTCAAATTTATCTGGACCTTTAGTTCATTTTTTCTTTCTAAAATCAAATGTCGGGGTTGGGGGTTTTTTGGGGGGGGGGGGGTTGTGGGGTGTGGGGTTTGGGTTTTTGGGTTTTTGTTTGTTTTTTGGGGTCTTTCTTTTTGGGGGGGGGGGGGGGGGGGGGGTGTTGGGGGGGGGGGTGGGGGGGGGGGGGGGAAAGAAGGGGAAAAAAAGAGGAAAAAGGGAAGGGGGGGAAGGGGGGGGGTGGGGGGGGGGGCGGGGGGTAATTTTTGTGGGTGGGGGGGGGGGGGGGTGGGGGGTGGGGGGTTTTTTTTTTTCTTTTTTTTTTTTTTTTTTTTATTTTTTGCCTCCTCCTTTTTATTTTTTGGGTGTGGGGTTTTTGAGGGGTAAGCCACTTAAACAATGTTTTTTTGGTTTTTTATTTTTTTTCCCAACACCTTTTTTTTTAATTTTATATCTTAAAAAAATTGAAAGAAACTGAAGGGGAACATCTTGAAGAATGGCATTACATCAGAATGAATTTGATTTTGTTTTAATTTGAACATTTAATTTTTCTACTAATTATTTCACTCCTCTGCCAGGCATTCAAGGCCAATTTAATTTTTTTATATATTTCAGGAACAATGAAAACGAGCACCTAAATGACTTGTTGAAGGGGCAACAAATGCACTTTTAAGGAGGAAAAGTAATGAAAGATATGTTGTGATATAATGATTTTAGTTTTATTTATTTATTCAATTTCTATGGTATTCCATCTCAACCAAGTGATTCTAGGCAGTTTACAGTTCTGTGAATCAATTAAAAAAATAGAAAACATTTTGAATGCAAACATGCACACAAAAATATTTTTTTTAAAAATTGAAATAGTTAACCCATTAACAGGAAAGACAAGAAACAGACCCTGGTACACAGCCATGTTTTTAAAGCCTCACAAAAAGCCAGCAGGGTAGGGCCATTTTAATCTCTGAAAGGAGAATATTATATAGAGCAGGGACTATGGTGGAGAAGGCCAGCTGACATTCTTTGGCTGACTAGATGTGTAGCTCACACAATCTGCTTGTTTGAATTGGATGGTTAGAAACTCTTGGAAAAAGATGGTCCCTCAAGTAAACCTAGTCCTAAGTCATGTAGGACTTTAAAAGTAACAACCAGTACCTTGAATTTCACCCAGAAACACACTGGTAGCCAATGTAGCGCATGTAATAGTGGTGGTACATGTCCTGTGTGTTCAGCACCATTTATTACCTGCTCAGCCACATTCTGTTCTATACCAGCTGAAGTTTTTAAATGCTTTTCAAAGGCAGTATTTGTGTTTGTACATGGCACTGCAATGCAAGTAGAAAAAGTAGCTATCATTGCATTGTGCCATAATGATGCATATTTCACAATTTTGGCCCTGTTATGGTCAGGAATAGTCAGAGATATGGTCAGAGATATAATAATATCTCTCTCCCCATGTTATCAATTGACTCTTACTTTGACATTGGTGACACACATTTCTATCACATTTCAGGCAGCAAAATCAAGTAGCAGGCCTAGAACATCCTCCAAGAGAGGGGCTATTAGATATTCAATGGGGGAAAAGTCAGTGATGTCAGACTTCCCCCATTGGTTCATTTTCCAGGTGGGAAAATTAACAGCCATCAGTGACTGAAATTGTGGACAGCAGCCTGTAAAAAGAACAGCAGGCACACCAGGTGGCAGTCTTTTGTTCAGAGCTAAATAAAGAAATCCTTTCCTTCTACTGTGTCGTGCCTCTTCAATCTAGCCCATATCTAACATTGGCGGCAGAAGGTGTGATATGTTGTATTATTAAGAATTTGTCTATTTTCATTTGCCAATCCCCTGGTCCCATTTTTGCTAAGGTTTCCTTCGTGACGTTATGGCTCTCTCTGCCTGCCAGTTATTCTGGGTGTGTCCAGGTGCTGATAATGCATGGTGGATTCCCTGTTCAGCTAGGAAACATCCAAAATTGTTTGCTGTGAATTGGGGCCCATTATCCGATACCACAACATCTGGTAACCCATGTGTGGCAAACATTTCTAATAACTGTTGATGCATATTCAAAGTGGGTGGAAGTAACGATCATGAAAACCACCACAGCAGACGCTGTGATTAAGGTATTGAGAAAATTGAGTAAATGCAGATATTTGAACATAGATCACTTGGTCTATGGTCACAACTATGCAGGGGGGGGGCATGGGTCCCTGCATGAGTAGGGTAAGTCACAGACCCCCGATCTTATAGAGTAGAACTAGAAGATGGGAAAATATGGAGCAGACACATAGACCAACTCCGGGGATGATTGTGACAAAATCTGAATGACCAGAAAACCTCAGAAACAGAAACACAACATAGAGAGGTAAGACCAACCTAACAACTACAAATACTGAAAACACAAGCCTCCCCACTCTAGGGTGGGACTCAAACTCAAGTACACCACAGGATAATTTAGCTGAAGGGGTGGGGGGAGAATCCAGCAAAAAAACTCAGAGCCCTCTGTTCCATCGGAGCCAGCCCTGCCCCTGAAAAACCCTGAGGCTGGCTCTGGAGTGACAACAGACCCAACTAGTCAGGTTGCCACCGCTGGGGGGGGGGTGAACTGTGAAGGTCCAGTCGCACTCACAGGAGTCCCTCCTACTTATGTGATTATGTCTGTGAGTGAGAACTGATTGGATGAATGCTTCTTCCAGGAGGTGAGGCGTGTTAGATATTCAATGGGGAAAAGTCAGTGATGTCAGACTTCCCCCATTGGTTCGTTTTCCAGGCGGGAAAATGAACAGCCATCAGTGGCTGAAATTGTGGACAGCAGCCTGTAAAAAGAACAGCAGGCACACCGGAGGGCAGTCTTTTGTTCAGAGCTAAATAAAGAAATCCTTTCCTTCTACCGTTGTCCTGCCTCTTCAATCTAGCCCATATCTAACATTGGCAACCTGAGAAATTCAGGTGAAACAGAATATCACTCTTTCAGTCTTCCTGCAGCTGCCACTTGAAGGAATTGCCTTACTGAATTGAATGTTAAGGTTCTCCACAGTGGCTTATTCAGCCATAATGTCAGTCTTTTGACATAGGCCAGTTTAGGTCAGATTCTACAGAAGCTATTGGAAGTCAAAAGCCTGACAAGGTTTTACCTTCCCTCTGTCTTGTATCAAAGTGAATCAAAGCAGACTGATTTTTCCCCTCTAATGCCTTTCCACCTTGTTTTACTAATAGTCTCTGCATGCCTTTTACAAAGTCATCACTGTAGTTCTCTGCACGTGGATTTATAAGCATGTTTGTAAGGTGAACATGGTTTCAAAACTCCTGCAAGAATAAAAGTGCCTGAGGGTAGATTTCTCAGTTCCATTCTTCAATAATACCCTCATTCACTTCATGTTTCCTCATGTGCTCTTTTGATTTATAAGAGCAGCCTGTTTTTATTTTATTTATTTATTTTGATTTGTCAATTGCTTACAAGATAATAGGTATAAGTATACACATAGTTATGAATACATCAAATGGGCACATATAAGAAAAATAAAAGAAACAATAGGACAGGGACGGTATGTTGGTGTGTTTATGCACGCCCCCTACAGACCTTTTAGGAAAGGGGTGAGGTCAATAGTAGACAGTCTAAGGTTAAAGTTTTTGGGGTTTGGGGAAGAAACCACAGAGTCAGGTAGAGTATTCCAGACATTGACCACACTGTTGCTGAAGTCGTATTTCCTGCAATCAAGTTTGATGCAGTTAACCTTGAGTTTGTATCTATTGTGTGCCCTTGTGTTGTTATGGTTGAAGCTGAAGTATTCACTGACAGGTAAGTCATTGCAATGTATGATTTTATATATCATACTTAGATCAGACCGAAGATGGTGTAATTCAAGGTTTTCTAGGTTTAGAATTTCAAGTCTGGTGCATAAGGTATTCTACAACGAGTAGAGGAGTGGAGAACTCTTCTTGTGACATATTTCTGGACTTTCTCAACTGTGCTAATATCAGATACGTAATGTGGGTTCCAGACTGATGAGCTGTATTCGAGTATTGGTCTAGCAAAAGTTTTGTATGCTGTAGTTAGTAGTGTGATATTACCTGAGAAAAAGCTACGCAGAATTAGGTTAACAACTCTCAATCCCTTTTTGGCTATGTAGTTACAGTGAGCTCTAGCACTTAGATCATTAGAGATGAGTACTCCAAGGTCCTTGACAGAGTTTGGATCATCAACAAGGTCTTGACTATTTAGCTTGTATTTTATTTTCTAATTTTTTTTGCCAATATGTAAGACAAAGCATTTATTTGTTGAGATTTGAAGTTGCTATTTGTTTAACCATTCTGATACATAGTCGAGGTCTTTTTGAAGGGTAGCAGTATTGTTGGTGGTGTTGAATATCTTTACAACATCAGCGAAAAGAACACAGTTGCTTTTAATATGATCACAGAGGTCATTTATGTAGAGTATGAAGAGAGTTGGTCCTAGAACACTGCCTTGGGAGACACCACTGTTGACAGGTACAGAATTTGATAGGATGCTCCCAGTTTTGACCATTTGTTGTCTGCTTGACAGGAATGCTTCTATCCAGTTATGCAGGTGTCCAGAGATACCATAAGATTTTAATTTTAGGAGTAGGTTGTTGTGTACCACTGAATCAAAGGCTTTACAAAAGCCTTTAATTGAGTCTATTGCTTTGCCCTGATCGAATTGTGTAGTCTAGTGATCC
Organism: Notechis scutatus; assembly: GCF_049901735.1. Classification (NCBI taxonomy): domain Eukaryota; kingdom Metazoa; phylum Chordata; class Lepidosauria; order Squamata; family Elapidae; genus Notechis; species Notechis scutatus. Next base: position 68,021,759 of record NC_142009.1, on the reverse strand, counting down.
CCAACCTTTTTATGCCGCGGCCCGGTACCAGCATCAGCTGGGCGCGGCCGACCCAGACCGGCATCAGCTGGGCGCCGCGACCGTGCCGGCATCAGCTGGGCACCGCCATCTTTTTGATGAAAAAGTGCTTCCGGTGACCTCACCGGGCTACTTTTCGTCAAAAAGATGGCGGCGCCAGCGCTTCCGGTGAGCTTTTCCGGTAGAAATGGCTTTCTACCGGAAAAGCTCACGGAAGCGCTGGCGCCGCCATCTTGATGAAAAAGTGCTTCCGGTGAGCTTTCTACCGGAAAAGCTCACCGGAAGCACTTTTTCATCAAAAGAAGATGGCGGTGCCCAGCAACCAGCGCCCGGTAGGACTTGTTCCGCGACCCGGTACCGGTCCCGGACCGGTGGTTGGGGACCCCTGGTGTAGTCCATATGTTTTTACAGTGTAACAGTTGCAGATTACAGGATATTTTTTTTCCTGAAGCCAAATTATTTATTAGAGAGTAGGTTGTTTGTCTCTAAGTGGAGGATAATGGATTGGTTAATAATTGATTCCATGACTTTACAGATGATGCAACATAAAGAGATTGGTCTGTAATTTTCAACTAGGCTGGGGTCTCCCTTTTTGAAGATGGGGATGACCATGGCTAATGACCATAGGTTTGGCAAGGAAAGATTTTTCAAAGATTATGCTTAGAGGTTCGGCTATGGCAGTGGATAGCTTTTTTAAGAAGTAGGCACATATTCGGTCCGGTCCAATAGATAGAGATGGTTTTAGATTGTGTAGTGCTTTTTCAACATTGTCTTCTGTAAAATTGATATTTATTAGATCACTGTACTTTTCTGTGGTTTGGCTAGGAAATACTGGGCATGATCCATTGCTGTTTACAAATACTGAGCCAAAGAATGTGTTAAAGAGTTTGGCTTTAATGGTGTCCTCGTTGCAGTCTTTACCATTAGATCCTATCAGGGGTGGGATGGACCTTGAGTCTTTTAGTTTGTTGTTTACAAAATTGTAAAAAGCGCATGTGGAATTGGTGCATAGAGGGTTTTCCTCTTGTTTAATGTGATAATTGGTGCATTCAGTCTTTATCTGGTGTCATACATTTTGTATCGGCTTTTGAAGTTGGCAACATGACCAGATTTGTTTTTCCACCAGAGTGATCTCTTTTTGGATTGAAGTTTCCTTATTGTTTTGGGTAATCTGTTTTTTTTTGTTTTTGTTTTGGGAGTTGTTATTGGTACATAGAGTTTGATGACTCTTTTGACTTCAAGTAAAAATATGTTGTAATGGTCTTCAACAGTATTGCATCCAGTGAATAGAGATTGCCAATCAAGGGATGAGAGATCATTGTCTATAAGATCATAGTTGCCTTTTTTGAAGTTATAATTGGGGATTATGTCATTGTGATGATTTTTGTGTGGGTGTATGTTGAAACAAATGTCAATCATATTGTGGTCACTGTTGGAAAAGGGTTCTTTAGTTTGTATTCCATAAATTAAATTCAAACTATTTCAGAAGATGAGATCGAGGCAGTTGTTAAGTCTAGTATTGTTGGTTACTAGTTGTTCCAGTCCCAGATTGGTAACAGCATTGTAGAAGGTTGCATGTATGGGTTCAGTTGTACATTCCTTTAGGGTCCAGTTAATATGAGGTAGATTGAAGTCACCAAGAAAGATAAAAGTGTGTGGGCAGGATGTTGCCCATGTTAGTAGTGAATTTAGCTTGTTTACATGCTCGATGTCATAATCAGGTGCTCTGTAACTTAGTAAGAATTGAAATGTGATATTTAAGGATAGTTCACAGATGATGGTCTCAGGAAGAGCAAGCTCCTGGGTAACTTGGATGTTTTTTTAGATGTAAGGACTTTTTATAGAAGATAGCAATACCACCTCCTCTACGAATTTCACGGTCTGATCGGTAAACATGATAGTCTCTTACTGTGGTAATGGAGTCAGGGAGAGATGCATTGAGCCATGTTTCACAGACAAATATGATGTTGAATTTAGTCATATTTAGTAAGAGGAGTAATTCAGGTATTTTATTAACAAGGCTTCTTGCATTGAATAGCTTGCATTTAAGGCCAGCTGTAGTTGGAATTGAGGTAGTTAAGGGCATGTGTGCCTAGTCTTGGGTGATGGTGGATAGGTTGAAGTATTGTGGTTGAAGGTTAAAGCTGAGTTGCGGGTTGTGTGACTTACTTTTGATACAGTCAGCATGGTAGTCAATGTACAGGTCCTTCTCTCCATTGTCTAGACGTTTTTTGAGTTCAGTGCGGGCACGTTGCTGTATGGTTAGGTCAGGGCGAGAATGGAGGTTCTTATGGTTGGTGTTGCTTTTGGCAAGTGAATTTATAGTACATATGAATTGACGTTTGCTTGATTCATTTTTGCAAATGACCCTGCAGAAGCATGGGGCCACAGAGCCATCTCTGTTTTTGAGCTTTCGGCCAATGCGGGAAATGTCAAGTATTTCATCAGGGGAGATAGTTGATGCTTGATAATCACTGAAGATGTTTCGGACAGTTGTGATGTCATCATTGTCATTGGTGTCCACTAGACCAAATAAGATGGCATTTGGACATTTCCGTTCACGCTCAACAGCTTCTCTGATGAGGATTGGGATATCATTATTTGTTTGATTTATGTTTTTTGTGGATTGAGTTGTGGTTGTTGGGTAGAAATGTGGTTTGTAGCTATTGGATGTTCAGGTTTTTGCATTTTGTCTTTTTTTTCAAGGTTGGATAATCTTTCTTTTAGGGATGCTACTATGGTGTCAAGGGATGTTATTCGTGTTTCTATGGTATCAACTCTTTCAAACAGATCCAGTTTGGGTCTGCATGATTTGCAGAGATATGGAAACTCATTGGATGATTCTAGGTATTGAATCATTTGCTCGGGTAATCCCAAGCAGTCATGATGAGCGTATTTGTTACATAGAGAACATTTGATGGAATTTTCATTATCCTTTAGTTTTATAGCATTTAAGGCATGTGCAGGAGTCTTGTGGTTCATTGGCGGGGATTACTTTTTCTTTAGGTTGTGGTTTGGCATTGGATTTTTTTCTTGGCATGGTAGGTTTGTTAAGATGGTATGTTGATTAAATTACTTAATGAAACAGTTTTGGGTAATCAATATAGCCAATATCACAACAATCAATCAATTGCAATAATCTCTCTAGTCAAATAATTTTGCTAAGCAACAATCAGTCTAACTAATTAATTACACTAATTGCTAATCAATTAATTACACTAATCATTAATCACACTGTTCAATTAAATTCACTAAATCACTAATTTTACTAATTAATTAAATTACATGAATCTTTATCTTTTAAACTAATCAGTAATTATACCATTTGCACTAAACACTCTAATCACACTAATCAATTAAAACAATAAATCAACTAAACCATTAATAAATTATTTTATAGAAATTGATTATCTAATCATTGATATAGGTAATGAGGTAGAAAAGTTGTAAGTTTTGAGGTAACCAATTAATCAGTGTTTGATTAAAGTAATGAGGTAGTATTGAGAGTCTTCAAGGAAAGGGTTAATCGTTTTACTAGCAGCTGTTATTTACTGGGTGGGAGAAATTTATTGCTTCGATGGCTGCTGCTATTACGCTGTAAACAATAGGCAGTAACAGGATGTTCAAAAGCACGCTGGATTATTGAAAGAGAGCAAAACTTGCTGAATTAAAACACTAACTACAATCAATATGTCTCTGAATAAGATTGTTTTCCAATAGTTTCCCAAAGTTCTTCAAGTTGAGTAGCAGTAAAAATACAGTCCAGAAATTTGGGTTAACCAATCTAATTTGTCCTTTACTTTTAAAGTTACTTCTAGCTGCAATATCTTTTTTTTCTTTACTAAATCTGACAGTCATTCCCGATCGTTAATCGCAGCTAAATTCCTCCTTTGAGTCCCACTTTCCAAGGAAAATTCCACTGCAGAAATTGGAATGATTCTTACCAAGACTAAGCACGCTGTTACAAGATCTTTCCTTTCTTTTTCTCTTCCGTCTCAGCTTCCTGGCTTCGATTCAGCCATGCTGGCGGTTCTCTTTTTAGTTCAGATGGAGGGATTTTCTTTAGGTCAGTCGAGGAGATTCTCCTCTCCTCGCGACTACCGAAGCATCCCTTTACCTTTACCACCGGTCCAGGGTGACTTTCGGCTCATAAGAGCCTCAGGGCTTGAATAAATTGGCAGGACTTCATGGAGCTGCTGCTCATCCGCACCGCTAAAGTTAAATAATCTTCATGAATTGTTAACAACTCTTAGAAAATCCATCTATGCATGAAAACCATTAGTCTTCATCGGTAAAGTCTTCACCTATCTTTTTTCTTTGTCTTTCTTTTAATAGCTATCTCAAGTTTAAAAATATGGCTTTGGAATGCTAATAAATAAGGTGTCAATATTGCTCTGTATTTTCTTCCACAGATGCAACAAGATTATGTATTGTATGACAATTTGTGTGGGCTCTTGCAATGCAAATTACTGTTGTATAACTTGCTTTATTATAATTACAATATGCAACTTGCTTTATTTGCAGCCCAGTTTAATCTGGTTTAATTGCTAACTGGAGCATTGACTGCAATGAAGGTATCCTCAGTGCCATGGCAAGATGAAGGAACTTTCATTTTAATCATCAGTTACTTGTCCAAATGAGAAGGAACAATGCTGAAAGATGCTCTTCCATATATTCTGAAAATCCCACATAAATAAAATGACAGACAGTACAGTATTCATTCCAATTGGAAAGCAGCAATGGCACATTTTAAAATGCAAGCCTTAATTTTCTGGCTGTCAGTAATATAGAATTATGTAAAGCAGGTTGTAAACAGGTTGTGCTATATAATACCATGCTTTTAATTTCTGAAGTTTAAGTTGTCTTTAACAAAAGTTCTCCCATTTTTTTTGTTCTCATAGTGAATAATGGTATGATTTGCAATAGATTAGGAATGAATCCTGTGATTTTTCAGATGTATACATGACTGCTTCCAAATAGCCGAAAGAACATTTTTGACATATCATCAAACCATACAACTGTAAGAAAATTATTTGGGATAATTCAAATAAGTCTACAGTGAATGAAACTTGAATTGAAAATATATATTCCATTAAGCAATGTCATGTTTCATGATTAATGCTGAATCTCTCGATGCCCCTTTCTCCTAACTGAAACCTCTTTTAAGATAAAAAAGATAGCATGTTTTGAATTATTTCCTGACTGATTTAACTCCAAGGTTCTTACACAATACAATGAGCTTCTTTTGTGTGTTAGAGTGCAGGGAAAATCAAATGATGGAATGAAAAGAAAACATCAGGCTGAAATGTATTTCTTGGCCTACTGCAATGAATATAAGCCCTGAGCTTCACGTACACTTACAAGGCCCTCCCCCACTTCATGCCCTAGATATTGGTATAAATATCTGTTTCAGTTACATTCTTATTCTACTCTATTGGAAAGCAGTAAGCAACAGTAAGGGGAATTTTCAGTACCTATCACTGAAGGGCTCTATCTGATGCTGGAGAAGCCCAACTACATCTTTGTCATCTATTTGTCATCTTCCCAGCTTATCATCATCTCCTTAGATAGGATGGTTAATTCACAGTTCTATCATTCAAAATGAATAATGCATTGCTTCTACTTAATTATGCCCTTTAATGCTTCCTGCTATCCTTCTGAGCTAGGCATGGCAAATTATGAAAAAAACGAATGAACAGGTCCAACGTAGAGAAAGAGTAAGGTAAAGAATAGGAAAGGATGGGAAGTGAAAAGAGTGCCTACTAAATAATTTCTTCATTGGTTTTTTTAAAAAAGGATTTTGGTTTTTACTTATCTTTTTTGGAGTTAAAGTTCCTTTTTTGAATTATCTTCTGCCTTTAATTTATTTTGCTTGTTATACATAATGGTTTCTCTTTGGCAGTCTCTTTGTGTTAAGAACTATTCAAGAATATAATTAATTGGAATGGATGCAATATCCAGGACTTGCTCAGTGAAAGCATACAGATATGATACTCCTCATCAAATGCCAACTTGATGTAGTAAGTTGAGTTAAGACATGGAGATGTTCCATGTGGCAGCCTTAAATTGCTTGTTTCCTGTGCAGAAACTGGAAATTAAATTGGTTTAAGATTTTGATGTCTGGATTTCAATCCTTTTTTCAATTTTTACAATGATTTATGTCATGTTCTGTTTGGAGAGTAGTTATCATGGCCCCTGATTGAAGGATTCCCTGTTCTTTACTCCCTATCTTGGGGGAGTAAATTCCAACTGCTTTCTCTATGTAGGTGAGTCTCTGAGGAGACTTGACTTCCATTGACAGACCTTTGTATGAGCCCTTTTCCATTGACATATTCTTCTAGCAGACACTTCCCCATGTATACCATGTCTGCTGGTGGATTTAGGGGACAAAAAGAAAAGAAAGTAACCAGCATAGTAACCTTTCTTTTTCTCAGTTGGGCTAGAAAGAAAACTGTCATAATTCTCTAAATTTTATCTGGTTTAAACAATAAAAAACAAGTCCTTCTATGGTGAACTTGTTAAAAAATCATTGCCATAGAGCAGAGGTGTCAAACTTGTGTCATCATGGTGGCTAGTCATGAGACAAATCAGGACTTTCCCCCTCTTTGTTAAACTGGGCAGAGGCAGGGCCAGCATGTGACACATCCGGCCCACAGGCCACAAGTTTGACACAGCTGCCATAGAGGGTAGTGGCAAGTGACCAGAGAGTTAAGAGGCATTCTTGATACTTCATGTGGTAGTCATCTGGTGTGGAGGCATATGTTTACAATGCAAAAAACCCATCAAACAAATAGACTGCTTCTGCCAGCAGAAGCTTGGAAATTTTCCTTTTGATGTATAGAAAAAAAACATGTGGAAGTTGCCTGTTAGTCAAATTGGGAACAGGATCTCCTTCTCAAGATATAGCTATTGGGTTGTCCCCAGATAAAGGTAACTGGACATGCAGATCAGTCCATAATGAAATATTATATAGCTCAATGTCACCCAATGAGCCTACGACTGTGTGGGATTTGAACTTAATCTCCACAGTTTTAGTCTAGCAATTTGCATGACTGCTTGTTATCTTTGTGGAGAGTCTGGTTGTGCCTAAAATAATAAAAAATAACCATCACTATAATGGTAATATACTTTTAAATGCTAGTAAGCCAATGAAATCCTTGCTTCCTACTTTTATGTAATCATACTTCTATAATGATTCTGCAACATGATTTCATTTTCATTTTGGGCACAGTTCCCACACAGCATGTACAGGAAATTGAGGCATAAAGCAGGTGCCAAAGATAGGATACTTAGTTCTGAATTGTTAGAGCTGGGGCTGACAATGACAACCAACAAGAAGAGTTAAATGTTCACAAAACTATACACATCTAAACATTCAGAAGTTTGAAACAAATGGACAAAGTGAACAGTCTTAGGAACAAATTAATGAGAGAAATCTGCTGATGAAACATCAAAACAATTACACAATGGTTTTTAATGTTCCCATATTTGTTCTGTGGGCAGTGCAAAATTAGAACATTTAAAAAAAGAAAGAAAAGGAAAGATTGAAATGTTGTGTAAATGTAATGTTGTGTTTTGTGAATTTTTTAAAAAGCTGACATAAAATAATGATAGATTTGTGAATTTAAATTGCTGATATAATTAGCAGCAAGGCTGGAAAATATTTGTAGTTACTTACTCTGTGTGAACTGAATAGGATCCTCATTCTAAGCACATTCAGGCAAGCAGTCATATCATTATTTGTACTTGTTACTCTGCCATTGAATTCTGCAATCATATCAATTATAGTTAGAGTGTTTGGAGAAAGCAAAGTAATTGGAAACTATCTGAGATAAATTGCTTAATATTGGTCAAAGGTAAATTGTGATAACATTAATTTAATTCCTGATTTGTCAATGATATAATTAGTATCTCTATCAAAGAACTGCATTAGTTTACTGAGAAAATGCAGAACAGACAAGAAATTATTGCAAGATTAAGTTCTGCAAATTAAATATGATGGCTTAGCCCACGATGAAAGGGGATCTTTGCTTTGATAGGAAGAAAGGGTAGCAAGAATGATAGAATCAGATCTTCTTATATTCTTAAGAAAATTAAAGCAAAAACTGCTACTTAGGTCATATAAGAATTAAATAAACTAAATAATCATACAAATATTAAGAAATGACTACTTACCACAGACAGCTTACTTAATTAGCTCTGGTTTTGGCATGTCCATGTGTATGTATGATTGATTCCAGATATCCAGTGTTTATTTTTCTACAGGCTGTTCTGTCCATCCATCCATGTTTTACTATGATATCCTAGAATTACATATCTATGAACCTGCCGTTCCTCTATGTCAGTGAGTTTAACCATTTTTGGATTAAGAGTCATGAGTGGGTTTTGATATGAATGTTGCTAACAAAGCATGTAGACCATGAACCACAAGGAAAATGTTATTAAATATAACTTAAATGTTCTTAGAATAAATTAAATAGAATGTTTATGATATGCTATGTCTGTCTCTCTGTGTGTTCAAAAATAAATACTGAGTCAGTAACCCCTGCATCCATTGTATCATCTACTGCATCTGGCATTCATAACTAATTGTCGAAAACTTTTGATTTCTTTCTGACTCAGAAGTTAGAATCATTAAGTAAGTCTCTTTTGGGTCAAGTTCAACTGCTGGTGATTTCATGCTCTAATATTTTATATGAGATAGTATAACTGGTTGACTAGTATAACCAGTTCTCATATTTTTTCAGTTCCTGAATATACTTCTGGAAACTTAAAAGAACATTTGAAAAAGTATGAAAAATTGCTGACATGATTGAGTAGTTTCTAGAAGACTTTTAAGTGCAAAACTTTTGGGTTCAACAGTTCCATTATATCCTGATCCACTGAAAAGAAGTTTTAAAATGTAATTGAAATATTTTCATCCTGCTTTCTTACTTAAACATTGAAGGTATTTAATTTTAAATCAAGTGCAAAAATATCATGCATAAAGCAAGTATTTTTTCTCATGGTATCTAATTATCCTATATTATTTACAAAATTGGAGATAACAAAGTGTTGGAAGATAAAAGCCCCTGTGACATTCCTGATCCCCCTCCTCCAGATCACACATCAATCTCAATTACTTCTGATCTACTGGCAACCTCAAAATAAATTGAATGGAATACTTTATTTGGCCAAGTAATTAGACACACAAAGAATTTGTCTCTAGTGTAGAAGCTCTCAGTGTACATGCAAAGCAATAGAGTAATCATCATCACCATCATCACCATCATCGTCATCATCCCAATTTAAAAAAAAACAAAACTTCTCAGGACTTTAACTCAATGTTTTTCTGGCTCATCATAAAGCAGTCTCTGTTTATTCAGGCTCCTTCATAAACATGAAACAAAATGAAACATTATAAAAATAATGTTGCTCTTAAGGCAGTAGCATTGAGGCTCCCTTGGAAGTTTAATAAAGGACAGGATCTTTTAATGAACAGTAGTGAGATGGTCTTCTCTCACATGGCTCGAAGCAATTCTTTCTCAATCATTTTCATGTCCCTTTGGGATTTCTACTCTACAGAAATTTATTTTATCATTCTCTTCAGTAGCTGCTGATATAGGCCACACTACGCAGATCAAGCCAGGAAATCAAATCCTGGAAAGCTAAAACTAATCTTACTGAAATTGGCTATAATAACAGACTCTCACAAGCTTGTTATGCATCCTCTTATTTCTTATACTACAGTGGATTAAGTTTCCAAATGTTATCTGGCTGATCTTGAGTTAAAAAATGATTTATCCTCTTTTGCTTAGGAAATAGAGCTTCTGTATCTCCATTAAGGTCATCTCCCTTAACCTCTACAGCTTGGAATGATTTGAGATCAGGGATGGGATTCAGCTGGTATGGACCGGTTTGGGTGAACTGGTAGTTCCAGCAATTGTTTGGCACCGCCCACCCCCACCCCCCTGCTCTATTCCGTGCTATATTTCCTTTGTTTGAAGCCCAGCTGATTGGCCGTATCTCAGCTGTTTTTACTCACCTGGGCTGCAGTAAAAGGTAAGTTTTCCTTCTAGTTCCAAAAGCACTGCATGCACGGAGTGCGTATGCCTGCGTGAAGTTGTTGCATCAGTTGAATCCCATCACTAAGTGAGGTTGTTTACTTATGTAATCAATTTATATGGCTGCCCCCCTTGCAATAATGTCTCTGAGAGGTTAATCTGAGGTGAAAACTCAACATACAATGAACAATCATATAATACACATAATGGCAAGCAATCAGTGTCAGGAGCTCAGTTAACCTTTTCTGATCTATGTCTGAGCCTGGCTTATGGTTCAATCCAATATATATATATATTTCAAATGCAGTTTATTTAAAAAATCATGGTTAAGCAAATAACAGCTTATTACAATGAAAGAATCCAAAAGATTTACAAAGATAAAAGATATCATTAGGAAAGACCTGCTTACCAACACAATAGGTCATGGTATCAGTCTGCCTTGAGCTGAAATCTCCATCTCAACAGTACCGTGTTACTTTTTATGTATCACCTTTTTTCTCCTAGAAATTTAGATTAGTGACACAAGACAAGAAAATGCTTAAGTTAAAATTTAAATATGGAATGTGTAATGTTCCTATTTTCAAACTGTTCTTCGTAATACATTGTGAATACTTCAATACAACCAGTGATTCAAACTCCAGCAGGTACTTTCTTTTGTAAAATAATATATATTTTTAGGCTGCAGATCCAAACAACTGACAGCTCAGTCTAGATCATATTATTTCCTATGTGAATTCCATTGCTTTAATTAGAAATAACTTACAAGTCTGCATCCTTACAATTGTCACTTAGAGATGGATTGAAGAAAAGCCAGAACTGACAGTCTAAAGGAATTAATACCTGGATGCAAAAGAAAATGTAAGAATTTCTGGATGCCAATGGAAAAATTGACATTTTTGTCAGAACATGGGAAACAGAAATATAACTTAAAATATAAACTTCAACATGCTATGATTGAGGAAGGGAAATAAATTTAGTTCTCATCTTTTATCTTTCTGTTGCTTCATCCTAATTTACTGTCTTTTGCTTTCCCCTATGTTACATTGGATCCAGATATAGCTATGATTAGAATTAACCCATATATGTCAACATAATTTCAAGACTTCAGTTCTAAGCATGGTAAGACTAGGTGTAGGTGAATATATTTTGATAGATAGAATACAATGTAAAACAAGTCAGGGGTGAGCGATAATATCGATAATCTTGAAAGTTGAATAGCACTATTCTTTATTGTATTATCTGTATTTTACGAAGTCTAAAATCCGAATGCAGCATATAAACATATTACAACTGTGCACACCTTGATCTCTGGAAGATGCCCAGGTTTTGTTGAACTGTAAGATGAATAATTTTCTGACATGTTCGATCAGGATTTCCAGTGAAGATCTTATTAGAATAACTTTGCTTGACTTTGCTTAATCTCACAAATCTTCTTTTGGGAAATGAGCAGTGAAAAACAATCATTTTACAAGGTTGATTTTCAAATTATGGATTAAAGTCTTAGGAGCAGATATATTTTCTCTAGTTATTATTAGTTTGAACACAATATATACAATCACCTGAAATCATTCACTCTTATGCTAAATGAGACTGGTTATCACATCATTAAGCACAACAGGAATATGAAAAGCTCTGCAGCGGATGCACACTGTCATTTTTCTTTCTCCAAAATATGAAAATGAAACCTAGTTTTTCCTTCCAATCAAAGGAATCAACACAAAGTCACAAAATATAACCGCAAAATACTCCAATTTATAGACCTCCAAAAGGCATCCAATATCTTATTTTGAACATATACTGCCAAGTGAATTAAGTTGTAAGGATGAAAATGGTACAGAGTTGGTATTTATCTTAACATAGCCTCAACTTTGCAACTGAAATAAATAAATCAGGGAAAGGGAGATGGCAAACAACCAAGCAAAGCAAATGGTACCATACCTTATGGGAATGTTGTTACTTGACAGACGGAAATCTGCTTTCACAAAGAAGAAAGTTTCAGTGAAATCTTCAGTGAAGCTGTGTGAGCTATTGAGAATCAGTGGGATGTCCAGAGAATCTTGTGTCATTAAATGCAAGCCTGAAATTATAACTGTTCAGTCAGGTTTTTATTTGTCTGAGGAATAACACAAAGATTTGATGCTTTCTAAAGGTAACAAATAACTCTTTATCTCAATAAATGCAGTTTACTCTACTGAGTAAATTGCTTTTTTCTTTTTTTGGTGAAAAGACTAAAAACTGCTTTTGTTTAGACTTTAGTAGAGATGACAACTGTTTCTGATATTAACAACAAATGGAAAAATCAATAAATTGACACAGGTGGTTTTGTAAGAATACCCAACAACAGAGATTTCTTCCGATGTTAAAAGTACATGTACTTTCTCTGAGTTATCTCTCAAAAATTGCTTTTCAACTCAGCATCCTCTCAAATAGTCTTTTAAATTAAATGTTGTCCAGCTACTGTACATTACATGTACTCTAGGCAAATTTCCTTCCATTCACCTTCTATTCTTACTGACAGGTAATTATCATTTGCAATTGCTGTCACATATATTTTTTCAAAATGATTTCCTGTTCAGCAATGGCTAGCAACAAAATGTGGTGGTATATTCATGATGTCCACAGAGAATGTTATCTGCAAACGAATAATAAATTAATGGAAAATTAGCAGTGAAGAAAGGAGACACTCCCCATCTTACCTTAGGTATTAAATCACATGTATTTTAATTGTTTGGATTTTTTTATGTACTAGTAGTTGCCACACAAATTTATTTATGCATTTAAAACATTTATAAGTCCATCCCTCTCATAATACAATGAGTGTTGACAGTAAATAAGGATTCAAGCTGAAACAAAATAGCAACCAAAACCAACAGGATAAGTATATAAAAATGTGTGAGGTCTAAGGGCGTTCCACTTCTAGTCCAAGAACTAGAACCAAATTGATCAACCACAATGCTCATTTAATCTCCTGGTCCAAAATGTGGGGTGGCATACATTGCAGACCAGTCTTGTGATGTTAAAATATTTGATTTTTACTTTTATGTGGATAATTCTTACTGGCATCTTTGGAGTTAAAAACCCCCACTTAGAATATTTCCAACAGGCATCTCTACTTCTTCATCAATTTGGAACCAGCTCTTTGATACAAGGCATCAGATAGTTTTGAGAAAAATGTTTATTTATTTGTTTCTGAGAATTTGGCTTTTTTGTTCTGGATCTGCTGAGGCTTATTTGAAGCTCCTTATTTCTTTGCCTTTTTGGCTTTGCAGAGTTTGTACTCAATATTTTCAAATTGGTAGGAACTCTTGATTCAGACTACATCCCATTTGCAAACTTTCTTTCCCATGCCATAAAGAAAAAGGATCCATTCCTTTAACTGTCTATGTTGAAGATTTATCTCTCCCAGCCACAAAACTGTTGAGATGCTGTAGCATGGGAAACTTGAAAATGTACCATAGGGTTGGTATCAGAACGGAGTGGAAATGGGCAGTGGCTATCCATTTATTTTACTTCATTTTTATGTGGAGTGGAGATTGGGGAATTTTTGTAAATCCGGGATCTGAGGTGACTTGAGAGAAGAAAATGGAAGAACTAGCAGTTTTCTGTTGAGGAAGTAGTGATTGGCTCATGATGATATTTGCTTATTCTCTATGACATCTGTTTTATTGTCTATTCTCTTAGTCGACTACACTACAAAAATCAGCTCATGATGCTATAGTAAGGTAACCTGGTCTCAATCATAAGGTTTCAAAAAGTAGGGCTTCTCTTTCTTCCTCTCTTTTTATCCTGCTGTTCACTTCACTCAGGCATTTCTGGAATAGATTGTCTGCGTAGTTCTCTCTCTCTCATTGCATTTTTCCATCCAACTATTTGTCAGCAGTGAAAGTACAGCTGTCATCAAACTAATTCAGCATTATTAGATGATACTTACATTTTAAATACTCTTTTCTTGAGTATTCTTCCTATTTTCTGCAGCTCCCTATGTTGTTAACACCCCCATGGGGGGGTGAGGAATAGTGGTAAAATAAAGTCACCAGTTGTCATAGTAACCAAAATGCTGATAACAAGGCCCAGCAATTAAACAAGGTGAGGTGTAAAGTTGTTATGGCAACTATATATTTTAATCAAATCAGCTAGGAAAAATCAAATTAAAAAATCAAGAAATCAAGGAATAGTACCTCAAGTTTGAGTCTGCAATGTCTTTAGCAAATTGATTTAGGAAATATCAGCTTGTAAAAAAAAACAAAGCTAAATTTCTTCTGGTAACCTCATAGAAACATCCATGTAATTTTATTGGCAATTATATGGAAATAAACCTTCTTATAATATGTTTCTTTACTTTCTCATGGTTGCAGAAGAAGATATGAAAACACTACAAGCTATCAAAGCTTACCTACCTAAAACTGGCATATTTGAAGGGCTACACAAAGCTTAAGCCTCAATTTATGTAATTTTGGGAGAAGATATGACTCTTTTTAAAAATTGCAAACAGGTGCTGTATTTATACCCCTCTGTGCTGTAAAACATCTATGTTGCTATATGTACTGTCTCACTAGAATCATAATTATTCTCTTTGTACAAGCAATGTCATGAGATAGCTTTGTCATTTTTTTTCTTCACGTACTGTGCCTGGTTTATGTTCACAAATGCTTTCATGTGGAAAAAAATAAAGAACCCAGTAAGCCAGTGAATCAATGAGAATTATTTTTTATTGCTTGCTGTGTTTGTAAGAAAAAGAATACCACATGGGCTCTTTGTACCACTCCAGAATTAACTCTGGATTTCTGTGTTCTTAGGAATAAGCATGTGCACATATTTAGCAGTTGAGGTAATTAATTTCTGGTTTAGTTTAGTTTAGTTTAGTTTATTGTCATTGCACCTCATACAATGAAATCAAACACCATCTTCAGTGCACCATGACCATGAAAATAAGCACAACCACACATCCTTCACGCTTCACACATTGAACCGGGACCCCCCCGACACCACACCAACACTGCACTATACAGCATAATTCAAAAGAGCTACTGCCCTGGATAGAAGCTGTTTTCAGCCTATTTGTCCTTGTTTTTATTATTCTGTACCGTCTGCCAGATGGTAATAGTTCAAAAAAAGGGTGCCCAGGATGCGATGGATCTTTGAGAATGTTTTGAAGTTTCTTAAGCAGCGGGAGCTATAAAGCTCTTCCAAAGAGGGGAGAGGGCAACCAATGATCTTCAGGGCAATGACATTAACCCTCTAGAGTGCTTTCCTATCTGCCACTGTGCAATGGCAAATCATACAGAGGTGCAGTATGTTAAAATGCTCTCTATGGAGCAGTGGTAGAAGGTCACCAGCAGTTTCTCATTCAGTTATTGTTTTCTGAGAAGCCTCAGGTAGTATAATCTCTGCTGGGCCCTTTTGACCAGTGCTGCAATGTGAGCACCCCAGGTCAGGTCCTCTTTTAGAGTTTAACTGCTGTATATCTGAAATTACAAAAAAAGGAGATAGATTTCTTTGAGAATAATAAAATCTGTAGAGTTTCTGGGAGATTTGATTTATCATTTGTAGGAATTCTTTCCTCCAATGGAAGAGATGGAGCTCAGGGTTGAACTATCGTGTCTTTAGTGATCTTTGTACTTGGTTGTTTGCTTATAGATATTCCATTACCCAACTAGGTAACTTCATCAGTGTGCATGAATCTGGGGCATGCTATTTATTTGTATATAATAGCATGCTCTGCCAGTTTTGATGGGACTGTGGTTTCCCCCTTGGTGGGTTTTTTGATTATTATTATTTGTCTGATTCAAAAAAGACAATAACAAAACCTAGGAATGAAACCGAAAGACTAGAACACATTTCCTTAGACAGATAAGCAAGGATCAACACCAGGCAATTCATTCATTCATTCTAGAGCCAGTGCAGCTAGCAAAGTAATAATATTATATAGACCTGCTGATCTATGCTCACAAATACTTCTCTTGGTGTTTTCTCAATCAATGATAATTTCCAGATAGTCTTCAAGGGCAACCCCAGGTAAAGTGCAATGAGGCATGAATGACGGTAGGCAGAACCTCTTGATCTAGGAAAAGGTGCAATTGGTATAATAGAGTTGTGCAAAGACCTCCCCCCTTCCCCATCTACAGCTGCTACCTGCTCTTCAGATAGGAACTGTGAGTTCAGAAGGATTCCCGAGTTGTACATTGGGCCTGCATGGGGCATTGCAGCCTCAACCATTAACCAAACATGGTAAACATCCTTTCCTAAATTTTAAGGATGGGTGGGGGGAAATCACAATCAAATTCAGTCTTGCTAGGGTTGAATTAAAACCATTTCCCCCATTCAGACCTCCACAGACTCACATAGTGGGGCAGAAACTTCATATCATCATTTGCTTGGCCATGGACATCATTTTCCTAGGATATTTTATTTAAGTTAGCACAGTAATTCCTGACCTCAAATTAAAACAAAACAAAACAAAAGTAGGGGAAACTGTGCCAACTTTTCAAGATAAAATTTACTTGATAACTTTTCAGAACTTTATCATAGAGTAGGAATTACTGTTTTTATTTTTATATAATTACACAATGTACATAATATAAAACAAGGTAGATGGGATATGTAGCTATACATACATGTTTATTTTCCTTTTTCAAGAGTGGGGATGAGGGAATTTTTGTTATGCAGGCTTTGGAGGGCCATGATATTTTGCTCTTTATTTTCAGCATTTTGACTCAACAAATGTTGTTTGCATGGACCGTTTTTTTAACTCTTAAAAAGAAATGACACTTTATTGTAAGAGGAAAATGACCTTTCCCCCCCTTAACAACAACAAAGATTGGGTGCCCAAATAATATTTTGCTGCTCTGCTTCCGTATTTGTTTTCACTTATATTTTTTAAATGAGGTGTTTGGGTCCATAAGTAACTACAAAGGAATTTAGCTGATTATATATAGGATCAAAATTATAAGAATGGAACTGTTCACACATGATACCTTACCTCAGCTAAGTAGACCAAAAGTTTTCAAAACAAAGATTATAACTTAATAACTCCCCTTAGTCTCATGAAAATTTCAGACCTTCCAAGATTTAGGTGACTTTCTGAGAAAATACTGAAATCTTGCTATTGAGGAACAATATTGAAGAACAATATTATGAGGGAGAAAGGCAGACAATAGTTTGAAATTGCATCATAGGGAAATCTAAATATTAATGTATGTCTAAAAATATGTTAGATATAGATATTGGTTGTATTAATCTATTTTTGGTAATATTTTTGAAGAGTTAGAGTTATACAGTGTTAAAATATACAGTGCATTCAGAAAGTATTCAGACTCCCTTTGTTTTTATTAGTTTTGTTCTGCTGCAGCTTGGTTCTCCAGTTATTGAAATTCATTTTTTTCTTCATTAATTTAAACTCAGTATCTAAAATTTATAGGCATTTCTAAAATTCTGTTTTCACTTTGTCATTATGAATTTCAACAACGGTAGAATCAGGCTGCAGCATAACAAAATTGGCAAAAGTGAAGGGGTCTGAATACTTTCTGAATGCACTGTATATTTTGGTAAAAATCTTAAGAGCTTTTCTCTTTGATGAGAGGAATCCAGCAGCCAGTTTCCCAGGAGATGGTGCTGAGAAGTCCAATAGTAGGACAGAAGTGCAATCATGGTCTCTTACTCATAATTTTAAGCAGATGAGATTCAGAGGAATGCTTATTTTGATTCTATAAGCATCATACATAAGTGGAAGTCATTCATAGCTTTATTCTCCGTGATTCTGACTAGTTTACCTCCTTTCAAAGTCATTTAAATGTTGCACCTTGTGAAAAAGTATGTAAATATCTCAAATTAATCAAATATTGAAAAAATAATAAAGACTTCATACAGATATAAACAGAAAGAAGAAGATAGCAATGTTACAGCTCAACCATGTACTGATTTTCCACAATTCTTTTTTTTAATCAAGTTTTTATTTCAATCCACACACACAATACATTAACAGTGTGGCATCAATATATCATTTTAGTATAAGCAGTTAATAATATCTCTTAATACACATATTCACATTAAGTCACAACTTCATTGCTTATTTTCAACATTTCAACATTCTCTCCTAATATCAACCATGATATCAGTTAAACATACAATACCTTATAATTTCATTATTCAATTTCCTTTCCAATTTTATTTTTTAAATAAAAAATTCTCATTTGTCAAGCAGTGTGGTTCCAAGTTTCACATCTCAATACAAACATGACCATAGTTACCTATTCATTTTATTTATTCAGTTTCATATCACATTATCCTTATTAATATTAAATGTTAAACTTATTTTATCCAATTCCAATTCATATTATAACTTAATTCATTTTTCTTAGGGTATTCTCATATCTTATTTTACAATGTTATTTAAAATTCTTATCTCATTTCTATGTTAATTTCCCATATTACCTTTTTCTGTCACATTTGCAATTGCTCTTCATCTTCGTGGTGGCCATTTTAAACTGTTGCTGCAGCTTGCCTTTGAAAGAGGTTTTTTCCTGTCAGGGAGGGGAGATGCAGCTCCCCTCAACTCTCCAAGTGATTTCCCCTTTCTTCACCACACCTCCAGGGTGGTTCTGGTCTCAATTGGGACCCTCCAGCAAGTGAGCTCGGGCAAACCCGTGCACGATCGCAGATTCCGCTATGACTCTGATGATGAACAAACCGGAAGTCAGATTTTCCACAATTCAATCTCACTGGATAACCCAGATTTCTAACTTGTTCACAAGAATAACAAAATCTCCTTATTCACTTTTCCATCTCATCCAACAACACCTGAGACACATTGATTGTGTCCTTCCTGATTAATCTTTTGTTGTACCCAAAACCATTAGAGTTTGCCACATATGGGTTGCTCCAATTCATCACTTGAGGTACTCTTGTCTGTATGTCTCTGGATCCATAATATAGCTCTCAGGGATTTTGTTCTAATCTATACAAGATGTTCTGTATCTAGACCAATTTTGGTTGAACCAGTGTGAAGCACAGTTATTTATGAAAAACTGTATTTGGAATCTCCATAATTTCTGTTCACGAAAGTAGACAATCATTTAATAAACTGCATCTCTTTACAGAACATTGAATTGAATCAAAGTGAAAGTTTTCAAAAAGATACCTTATTGTACAATTTTAAGAAGTTCACTGGAAAACAATGAGGTTCCTTAGAAAAGCACAGCTGTCCCCCAGGGCAAAGAAGGGAGAAAAGGCAATATAGCCTGCCTAAGAGAGGTCAGAGCAAAAGAAGCTACTCTGAAAAGTTAAGGAATCAGTTCTCAACAAATGAACCAGAAAACATGTGGAAAACTCTTAAAAACATCACTGGCTTCAGCAAACCTCCTTCCCAGGCAGAAGGAAATCAACAACTAGCAGATGACTTGAATGTGTTTTACTGCAGGTTTGAAAAGAAACTACAGTCACCTATCTCCACAACCCACATCTCAAACACACCAACAACAGCCAAGCCTGCTACAACTGGCCCCAATCCATTGGGCTCACAACCTCTGGTGATCACAGAAAAAGAAGTGCAAGATTTATTACACAGACAAAAGCTAGGAAAAGCACCAGGGCCAGACAAGATAATTCCTTCTTGCTTAAAAGTCTGTGCTGACCAATTGGCCCCCATCTTCACCAGAATCTTCAATAGATCACTAGAGATGTGCTATGTTCCTTCCTGCTTCAAACACTCTACCATCATCCCAGTGCCAAAGAAACCCTCCATCAAGGAACTGAATGACTCCAGACCAGTTGCTCTAACATCTGTAGTTATGAAAATCTTTGAAAGGCTTGTGCTGTCCCATCTGAAAACCATCACGGATCCGCTGTTAGATCCCATGCAGTTTGCATACCTAACAAATAGATCGACAGATGCTGCTGTTAACATGGCTCTGCATTATATCCTACAACACCTTGAATCTCTCAATACCTATGCAAGGGTCCTCTTTGTAGATTTCAGTTCAGCATTCAATGCCATCATTCCAGACACTCTTCTAAGTAAATTAAACCAACTAGCGGTACCTGAACACACTTGTAAGTGGATCATAAGCTTCCTAACAGACAGGAAGCAGCAGGTGAAGCTAGGCAGAAATATATCCGACACCTGTACAATCAGCACAGCCCCCCCCAAGGCTGTGTGCTTTCTCCACTTCTCTTCTCCCTATATACCAATGACTGCATCTCAAATGATCCATCTGTTAAAATACTGATGTTTGCTGATGACACAACAATGATTGGTCTCATTCAAGATAACAATGAATCTGCATACAGACAGGAGGTTATACAACTTGCCTCGTGGTGTAACCGGAACAATCTGGAACTGAATACACTCAAAATAGAAATTTGAAGGTCTCTACTGTTGATACTGTGTTGTCTAGTATTGTAAGAGGTGGTAGTATGGGAGGGTTTCCTCTAAAATCCTAGGTTCTACTATATCACATGACCTAAAATGGACACCTAACATCAAAAACATCATCAAAAAAGCACAACAAAGAATGTTCTTTCTGCGCCAACTCAGAAAGCTCAAACTGCCCAAGGAGCTGCTGATACAGTTCTACAGAGGAATTATTGAGTCTGTCATCTGCATCTCTGTAACTATCTGGTTTGGTTCTGCAACCCAACAGGACAGACATAGACTTCAGAGGATAATTAGGACTGCAGAAAAAACAATTACTACCCACCTGCCTTCAATCGAGGACTTGTATACTGCACAAGTCAAAAAGAGGGCTGTGAAAATATTTACAGACCCTTCACATCCCGGACATAAACTGTTTCAACTCCTTCCCTCAAAATGACACTATAGAGCACTGCACATCAGAACAACAAGACACAAGAGCAGTTTTTTCCCAAAAGCCATTACTCTGCTAAATAAATAATTCCCTCAATACTGTTCGACTATTGCAAAGTCTACACTACTATTACTGTTAATCTTCTCATTACTCCTAATCACCCATCCCCTCCCACTTGTGATTGTAGAACTGTAACTTTGCTGCTTGTATCCTTACGATTTATATTGACTGTTTCCTAGTATGATTTGATTGCTGATTGTACCCTATGACTATCATTAAGTGTTGTACATTATGATTCTTGATTTTTAACGAATATATCTTTTCTTTTATGTATACTGAGAGTATTTAGACCAAGACAAATTCCTTGTGTGTCCAATCACACTTGGCCAATAAAGTATTCTATTCTATCCTATCCTATCCTATTCTATTCTGTTCTATTCTGTTCTGTTCTGTTCTGTTCTGTTCTGTTCTAATTATTTAAAACTTGGATTTTCTGAATTTAAGTGAATCCAAATGCCATTTCCTTGATTCTAAATGTCAAGACTTGTGTATATCTCTAGGGTTACTGCTTCTTAAAATGCTATTAAATAGTCTGGGACAAACAAAGGCATTTCTAGGACTTTTACTTCAGAAGACAAATGTCAGTATCCAGCTGTTGCTTAGATGGGACACAAAAGAAAAGAGATCAGCGGTATCAAAATGCTGAAAGGAGGGGCTTTTTACCACCTGTCACTTCTCATTTCAAGGTCATGGCTGAGATCCAGAATGGGTATCTGTGGGCCTGCATTTTCTCATTTTTGCTTTCCAGTAGTAATTTGGGCCTGGACATAATTAGATGAAATGAAAAGCTAATGAAGGACAAACAAGTCAAGTACTCTACCTTGTGCATGTTAACTAAAGGGAAGGATTGGTGCTATTGGATAAAGATGGCTCCCTTTCAAGATACGTAGCATCATGCATGTCTTCAGGGAGGATCGTTGTGGCATAGCAACCTGACTAGTGTTTGAGTACTGAGTGATAGAGCATTTCTGTGCATTCAAATCAATTTAGAATGAGTGACATCTGCTATTACTGCTTTGCTACAAAATGAATTCAGATTAGTCTCTCCCAGGACCCTGTGTTATTAATTAATTAATTATGTTTCTTTTGATTAAGGACATTGTGTAATAATTTTAAAGGCAACAATACAGCAAACTGAGGAATCAAAACATGTTATTATAGGGCCCTTGGTGGTCTCTGAGCTTGGCTGTTTTCTTGCAGATGTTTCATTTACCCAACTAGGTAATATCATCAGTGCTAGGTCTAATGATGTTACTTAGTTGAGTAATGAGATATCTGCAAGAAAACAACCAAGCTCAGAGACCATGAAGCACCCCCCAATTCACCTTTGAGCTATAAATATTCTCTTCTATGGGTACATGTAACTATAAATATCAGCTAGATGGAAGATGCTGAAGTACAAAAGTGACTGCCTTGATTAGTGACTGCTCATAGTTACAGCAGTGATGTACTTTGCAATAAATCCTTGCATTGTAATGGTGAGAAAGACCTTGATAATATATTGCCTAGGGAGTTTCCCAGCTTTTCTGGCTTTGCGGACCAGATGGGGGCGGGGCGGAAGAGAGGGGATGGTTCCATGCAAGTGGTGGGAAAGTGTGATGGGCACGTGCTTGCTGCTCACACAAATGAAGCATATGTGATTGTACTTGCCAGCTGCTCACAGTGGGGATGTGCACTTGCGCTCACCTGCCACTTCCACAACCCAGTTCTGAAGGGCTCAAGGATTGGGGAATGGTCATAAGTGAAGGTGTTGTGACTCCGGGATTTGAATCTGGTCCGTTAGCAGATGTGAGCTCGAGTGAAGAAGATCTGGCACTGAGATTCGAACCTGCATTATTAAGTGATTTTGAAGGTAGCCAGGATGAGGAGGTGGACTTAGCTATGAGACACGAACCTAATTTATTGGAGGTGTCGGAGTCCTCTCCCTCCCCTGAATCTCCCTCTCTGATTACGCAGCAGCCGGTAACAGATAATCAGGAAAACATGCGAGAGGTTTCAAGTGAGGAGGAGGACTTTGAGGGATCCTGGCTTGACGTGAGAAATAGACGGAGATTGAGACGTCAATCTCAATTGGGAAAGAAGCGTCAAGCCAGTGATTAATTAATGAGACTAACACGCCCCCTTAGGGGATAAAAAGAAACGGATTGGCTTGAGAAATTTGCCAGAAGCAAAGTGTCTTGTTAGAGCGAAAGTACTGTGAAGATTATCTGAGGCATTGTGATTTATAGGCACTTCAGGATTGCCAAACAGATTTCAGAACTACTGCTGAGGACTGGAAAAACCTCAGCAGTTATCTTTGTTGGGGTTTGTTTTTGGTTGCTTATATTTTTGGAACTTTTGTATTTTGATTGCTCACCTGTGGATACAGGTGAGACATAACATGAAGGCATGGTCCATAACTGAGTGGAGTGGAGAAAAGACTCAGAAGGAGACAGTGGGAGATTTGTACTTTCAGACTTGTAGGATTCTGTTAATGTAACCTCATAATAAATTAGAATTAGCTCATCTGGTTGCATTTCCTGTCTGGTCTCTAACTGGGAAGGCTGACATCAGTCTTGCAAGACTGAAAGTACAAATCTCCCACCATTTTCTTTACAGGCTGAGAAGCCAAGTAGGGTCCTTTCTGAGCCTCTTTCTCCACCCATGGTGCAGCAGTGAGCTATGCCATCTCTTATCCAACTATTCTATAGGAAGCAGTTCTTTGCTCCATGTCTCAATATCGTTCTCACATACTGCAACATGCATTAATGATCTCTGCAGCTCTGAAAGCAAACTAAAATGGAATTAAGATCATAAACTTAGTTGCGTTTTCACTTAGCAACTGTTTTGCTTAATGACCAAGTTGCAGGTCTCTGTTGTGTTTTCTAAACAAGGACTACTTGTTATAATCTTTACCTCAATGTAGGAGACAGGTAGTAGATCTTCTTGTCAAACTTGTTCTCCTCTACTCACCTTATGTCAACTTGTCGGTAAAAGAGAATGGGTCAGATTGATTTCAGTCCAATTTTCCTTAAGTATCCTGGTTCAGAGCTGTGAAAGGTTTCAAATGTTGGTATTATAACTTTTATTTGAACTTAGAAGTGAACTAGAAATAGACAAGAAGCTGCTGAATTGTTTCAGAGCACTGATTAAAGGTAAAACACCGACTTAGTGTCCAACTATAATTAATAGCCTAAAGGCAATGTTTTGAATTTAAGGAAATTACACCCAAGGAGGTTGTAGATTATAGCAATAGCAATAGCACTTAGACTTATATACTACTTTATAGTGCTTTACAGCTCTCTCTAAGTGGTTTACAGAGTCAGCATATTGCCCCCAACAATCTAGGTCCTCAGATTGTTTATCAGAGGTGGCAACTTATATCAGACCTATTCATAGCAAGATATTCACATCAGCCTTTTCAATTATGATATTAGGCAGGGCACTAACAATGTTTTTCTGTGTGAAAGTTGGGGTTTTGAATTGGGTTTCAAGGTAGAAGTACTATCAGTGTACCTCCCAAAGACCTTGTGTATACATTTCAATCCTTATTTTGCCATTTAGCACCCAAAATTGCATCATAACGAATCAGCCATTTTGTTGGCCAGTCTGGAAAACATGATTTCTGTCTGCTTTGCAAACCACAAATGGGACATAAGCAACCCCATGCAGCATAAAATCCACAATTTGCCCATCTTAGCTGTATTAGAAAATAATATTATTCTCGTGGGCTCAGGCTATCAATAAACTGTGAGAGAAAAGACAAATTTAGTGGATGGAATTGTAATAAAATAGAAAGGATCTTTATTTTCTCATTCACAAATTCAGGGAGTGTGGCTGACAGCATTTTAATGGGAAATTTAATTAATGTGAGATTACAGTAGAAGTAACATAAAAATACCAGGCACATATGACACCAGCACACACATCACATAAATTCTGAGTTTAGTTTGGCAATTAGAATAGAAGCCAAATGGATTTATAATGAAGGGGGACTTGAAATACATTCATACTCTTTATATCACTACAGCAGTTGCTTAGAATTGTATTTGCTTTAATGATGATACTTTGATGAAAATGCTAACACCTTGTACTGAATTCCTGGCAAAAGACATATCTCAGTAAATTATGTATTCATCATTTTCCCACCCTAAGTTAATTGTGATGCAGGTTTGAAGTGCTTAAACATTCGAGTACTCTTAATCATTATGAATTCTCATATTCTAGCCCCTGAAGCAATTGAAGCTTCTAATGTCAGTATATGTTTAAATATATTGGATATTATCCAAATAATTGATTTATGGTACTGTATTAGGAAGCAATATTCCAGCATGAAGGGTAATGGGGGTAACTTTTATTACTTGAAGCCATGCTTGGGTGATATTCATGCATTAGGCAGATTAGTTTTCTCCAATATATCACTTTAAGTATTAGTACCACTTTATAAAACCTTAGTAAGACCACACTTGGAATAGTGCATTTTGGTCAAAAAAGATGTTAAAACTTTGAAAAAAATTCAGACTAAGGTAAGTTAAAGGCCTGGAGATTAAAAGATATGAAGAATGGGTGCAGGAACTGGTTATGGCTAGTCTAGAGAAAAGAAAGACTAAGGGTGATATGATAGCAGTATTATTGCAGTATCACAAAGAAGAGGGGGTCAAATTATTTTCCAAAGCACCAGAAGGCAAGACAAGAACAAGAAACAATGAATGGACACTAAGGAGGAAAGCAACCTGGAATTAAGAAGAAACTTCCTAACAATGAGAATACTGGTAATTAATCAGTGGAAAAGCTTGCCTTCAACAGTTATAGATGCTTCATCACTGGAGGTTTTTAAGAAGAGATTGGACAGCCGCTTATGTGAAATGATATAGGGTCTCCTGCTTGAGCAGGGGGTTGGACAAGAAGACCTCCAAAATGTCTTCCAGATGTTTTTTGGGTGCAATTGTCAGTGAAAGCACAAGCATTTTATATGTGCATTAATAGAAGCTGGTGATTGTTCGGGATATTAAATAGGGAATTTAAAACAAATATTTACCTTCATACAAGAGGTTACTCTTTACATGATTCATTCAGCAGCCTGCCTCAAGCCAAAGTCTCACCCAGTATTGTGCTGGATTATAGTTTCCATCATTTCACCATTATACTACACTGAAATTTGTTATACTTCATTGAAGTTCCCTACACTACAGTGTAATGATAAGGCAATTCTTTCTTCAAGTCAAACCTGTCTTCTGATTATCAAGATACAAACATGCAGTGATGTCACATCATCTTCACTCAGAATATTTACTTCCCAGGCTAGCCTATAGCCTTGCGGATGCTGGTGGTGTAGGAACTTGCAAAAAGCTTCAGTAGAATCTGTTTTTCTATTGGGAAGTGATGGAAAATCTATTGAAATGTTGAGTTAGCCTGATTTGAAACTCATGTTAACAGAGAGGGTTTGGATTTTATATTAGAGTTGACATAAAACAATGGCTTTGATGCATTAATCAAGCCCTGGTTGTTGATCAGGACTGGCAGATATGTTGTAACTCCTGTCATCTCATCAAGAAGAAATTTCCTTGGAAGCATGACTTGAACAAAAGGAACATTTTTTTTTTCCATCAGTGATGATTTTGATTCAAAGTTGACTTTCTTAGAGCTGTTTTTACAGTAATGAAAAAAGTCAGAAGAGATAGTTGTGAATTTCCTGTCCTGGGCTTAGTTTGGACCTCCATTTAATGCAACTTTGGGAGAATTCACTTCACCTAACCCAAATTAGGTGTTCAATGCCATTCTTTTGAGTCTGTCTTTCCCAATTCTCACTAACCACTTCAGTGTCACTGTTCCTTCCTTTCTTTTCTGACCAAAGTTTGAATATGAGCAGACTTACAAGGAAGAAGATATTGGTATCTGTGTTTAGCTTTCACAGAACCGTATATGTTTTGTCACAAACTAAATAAATGATGGATTCACTGGAAGTTGATTAATAATCTATTATAAACATTTTGTACAATTAATATACCAAATCTTTTGATATTATCACCCTGTTGTATTTTAGTACTGTACAATTTACAATTTAAAGATTAATATTTACATTATTGCTTAGACCATTCTTTTGTTTACTTGCAACTCATAGATAGGCTGCCAGATTATGATTTTCACATAGATTTTATTGGTTATTTGTCATTATTTTATTCTAGAACTTTTAACCAGGTTTTTTTTTTAACCATACTGATCTTTGACTTTAACAAATATTCTAAATAAATACTCATTATTTAATAAATGGGGCTTTACACTTTAATTAATTGATTTGAAGACATATTGATTCACTTTATGAGATCAGTTGAACCACAACCTAGTTCAGAAAATAAATAAAAATATAATTATATTGGAACCTTTTTTTTTACAGTTGAAGCAAATAATTTCCCTGAAACAGAAAAATGGTAGAAAGAAAAATGATTTGGTGAGGGGGTAGTAAAACAATAGAAAGAACAGTCCACTGAAAATAAGGCAAATAAACAATAGAGAGTGTTGGTTGTGTTCACCTTTCTCTTTTACAAAATCACAGAGATTTATTAGTAATTTCTGTGAAGAATGAATGCATTTTTTCCTCACCAGCCTGTCAGGTTTCTCTGTGTTTTGTAGCTTTCTTTTTGTTCTAATTCTCCTTATTTTTGTCCTTTTCAGACCTGACAACATAACAGTTTTGACTTGATCACTGCTTATCTGGAAACATTATTTCTTTGTGGTGCTTTTCCTTAACAAATTATATTGATTCTCATTCTTACTCTTATCTTTTTTCCAACACTTGATTGCTATGACAGCTAGAACTTTGATATACAAATGTTTAGTTTTTTTAAAAAATGAAATGAGTCACACAGACTAGAGAATTTGCAGAAATTATTTTGAAATATGCTTTATGTTAGACATTCAAAGAAATTTACTTAGAAGATACTCAATATATTCAAAATTACACATTTTTAATAGACTGAATCTTTCTTTCTATATTAGGAAAGATGCTTTCACTTGAAACTACAGAAGAGTATAGAGCTGATGGATCATACAAGCTTTTCTGACCTGGACATCATTTAAATTCCCAGAATTCTCAACAATAGCCAAGTTAGCTGGGGAGTTTTTGTGAATGACAAAGTACATATTTGGAATAATACAGGTTGGAAAGACAGGGAAACAATCCTTTTAAAAATTTGATGTTGAAATGTCATTTTTAATATGACAGAAAGAAGGCAACATTAATCTTAATTAAAAGTATCCTATTTATCTATGTGGTTGCTAAGAGTCAACAATGATTTGATGGCCCATGATCAAAACATCAATTAGTTTTGTGCAATCAGATTAAAGGGATGCCATTCCTATTAATTAGATTAGATGTTCTGATCCCACTTGCATCTTTTTTTCTTGCCTTTGGAAAATGGGAGTGGAGTTAAGGTTGTAGGTAGCCCCACAGAAATTTGGAAGCTGTGGTAGAAGAAGCAAACTAACTATCCTTTTGCATCATGGTGGCTCCTTTCTTCTGAATTTGGTGAGACTCTCCAGAATGCCAAAAAAGAAAAAGAAAGAAAGAAAGAGATAGAGAGAAGAAGAGACAAGGTGCAAAATTCAGGAAATGCTGAGAGATTTTATGCTGGGCTGGGAGTAGGTACATGTTAGGAATATGGGTCACCTAGCAGCTATTTGGGTTAGAAATATATATAAACCAGGATAAACATTTTAAAACTGTATCTTTAAGAAAATGCAAAAACTGTAATTAGGTGTGGTTTCTCAAACAGCCATAAGATGGAGCCAGAAACCTGGGTTGTTTAGTCTGAGTCTCAGAAGAGAGTGTAAGTGTATCTCTGTTTCCTTCTGTTGGAAAGTATTGCCATTCCTCCATTTCTTCTAATTGACTGATATTCCTGATTTAATGTAAGTCTGTTACTGAACTGTTTTTTGACACTGGACTTTGATATTTGGATTATCCCTGGATTGAAAACTGACTGATTTAACTTGTGAATGACTTTGGATTGCTTATTTTGGACTTTGCTTAAACCTTTCTGGAAGTAAAAACCTACATTTACTGTACAGTGTATCTGTGTGCTCTGTGTGTATTATTCCAACACTACTCTCTATACGTCTCCCTGCATGCGCTCATTCTCCTAACGGGGAATTACCTCAACAGTACATCAGCGTTTAACTTTAGAATGTAAAAAAGAAAATTTGGCTATGTGTTGATTTAGAGCAAGCATATGATAAAAAAGAATAATCTTGAACTATGGAACAAGATTACAGAGTTGAAGGTTGGTTATTGAATATGATAGAAGTGAAGATGAAAGTAAAACATTCAGATGAATACATGGAATATATTGAATGTTTCATGAATGGTTTAACAATGAGCAGAGGCTAAGGCAAGGATATTTTATGTGAAATGTATGTATGTATGTATGTATGTATGTATGTATGTATGTATGTATGTATGTATGTATCAAGAAAGCCTTCATTGCAGAACCGATTTTGAGGCATCCTGATCCCCATCGTCCGTTTGTGGTAGAGACAGATGCATCCAACGTGGCCATTGGGGCGGTGTTGTTACAAGCCTCTTTGGCACACCTCTTTTTCCATGCACATATTATTCACGGAAACTTACTACTTCCGAGCACAATTATACAATCTGGGGAAAAGAGTTGCTGGCCATCAAGGCTGCGTTTGAGACCTGGCGACATCACCTTGAGGGGGCTCGGCATAAGGTGGAGGTTCGGACGGATCATCGTAATCTGGAGCACTTGACCACTGCTAGGAATTTGAACCAATGACAGCTCCGGTGGTCGTTGTTCTTTGCTAGGTTCAACTTTTCGGTCACTTACATTCCCAGTGGTCAAAATCGGAGAGCAGATGCTCTGTCCTGTAAACCAGAGTATCTTTGTCCCGAGGACCCCCTTCTTCCACGTATGGTACTGCCACTGGAATCTTTGGCCGTTATCCAGGAACCAGTGGATTTAAGGGCTCAGGTACGAGAGGCGCAGCGCTTAGACAATTGGTCGCAGCAAAGAATGGGGGAAATTGGACCTGACTCCCCATGGACTCTGGAGGAGGGTTTACTATGACATCGGGGCCGATTGTATGTGCCCATCAGAACACTTAGAGCCCTCATCATGACCCAATGCCATGACAACCCAGCTGCGGGCCATTTCGGGTTCTTTAAAACCCTTCATCTGGTCACAAGGACTTTTTGGTGGCCTCGAGTCCGGCATGACGTCTTCGCCTATGTTGCTTCCTGTGTACCGTGTCGGCAAGCGAAAGCCGCGTCGGGTGCGCCTCCTGGTCTCCTTCAACCACTCCCGACTCCGAACCGACCATGGGGGGCAATCTCCATGGACTTTTTAACACATTTGCCCTCTTCGTCGGGTTATACGACGGTACTTGTGGTGGTTGATATGCTAACCAAGATGGCCCACTTTATTCCCTGTTGGAAGTTACCATCGGCTCGTGTTACTGCCCAACTATTTCTGCAACATGTATTCCATTTGCATGGATTTCTAGTCTGGTGCCTTAACCACCAGACCAAACTGGTCTAAGGAAGAGTAAATGGGTTGAAGAAGGGGAAGTAGACACCCCGAAAAAAGATAAGTTTTTAAAGGGCAACATATGAATATATGGCAAAAATGGTTTGCGAGGGAGACACAGAAAGATCTGGAAAAGTTATACAATGTGTTGGTATAAATTACAACAGTTGTATCTCTTTTCTTTTCCTTAGCCCATATCTTTAATTTCTTTTGCTTACTAGGTCTTCCTCTGTTCTTTGTTTAACCCAAAAGAGAATATTGAGCTGGATGTACACTACAGGTATGCATGTCATAGCTTCAGAAAGCATGTGAAACCAGGTGGATAACTATATTCTAGTTGTCATCCATTCCCATGGAAGGAACAAGGGTGCAAAAATTGAATTCCTGAGATATTCCTAGTCAGTCCCTATATGCCTTGCCAGTGAATTGTCCAGAAAATCAACAATACCTCTTCTTCAGAGTTGACCTTTGTTATGTTTTCCACCCAGTGTAACTAAATGATTTGGGCAATTTGATTATTGTGAGCAGAAAAAAGTATGACAAATTTTCTTTTTCAGCTGAACATTTCTTAAATAAAATGGTTTTGTTCAACTTCAGTGTGTTCCTGGATTTTTGGCTATTTTCTGTTACTGTCTTACTCTCTAATCCTTCCTTCAGTTTGTCCTTTGATCCCACCTGGTTCTTCAGTCCTAACTTCTGGCTCATCTCCTGACTCCCTTCAGATTGCTGTCCATGACCCTGTCCTTACACAATTGCACTCAATAAATACTGACAGAAGAGAATTACCTGCTGGTGTGGATTCTGATCGGAAAGAGGAAAGGCTCCACAGTACATCAAACACAGGGAGACTCTTTGCTGCCTCTTCTGCATTGAAACTCAGGCATGTCTAGTTTCTTTTTGTACACCACCTGCACAAAGTTCTCTCATGGCATGTTATAATACACTCAGTGCAGAGTCTGGGGAAGCGATTATTTGCCCCTTATTTTTTTTTTCCTGCATTTGCCTCATGCCTTCTTAGCAGAGGTGGTATTCAGCAGGTTCTGACCAGTTCTGGAGAACCGGTGGCGGAAATTTTGAGTAGTTCAGAGAACCAATAGCGGAAATTTTGAGTAGTTTAGAGAACTGGCAAATACCACCTCTGACTGCCCCTGTCCCCATCTATTCTCTGCCTCCCGAGTCCCAGCTGATTGGCTGGGTTTTCTTTTGTTGCCCTGCACAGGAGAACTGAGCTGGAAAGCAGATTAGTGGGGTGGGGAGGGAATGGGATTTTACAGTATCCTTCCCCTGCCACACCCACCAAGCCACACCCACAAGCCACACCACACCCACCAAGTCACACCCACAGAACCGGTAGCAAAAAATTTTGAATCCCACCACTGCTTCTTAGGCTATTACTATTATTGCCCTAAGGAAGCCATTTAGAAAAGAACAACAATGGGAGAAATATGGTGTTATTAACAACTAGTGCAGAATATATAAATGGGGGACTATTATAATAAGCAGGAACAGAAATGTAAGGGAGCTGCCTATGGCATACATTTGAATTGATTGTTTAATCACCAGACTGCAATACAAGGCAGGGCCTCTAGGGCTCCTTCTTGTTGCATTTTTCAGCAGGTTGATTTTGTTGCTTTGCCTGTCAAATAAAACTGGGCCAAACAGGGTATGCTTTGTTCCATAAATGGACCACGCTTGAAGCCCAGGGGAACAGACAGATAGCAAGAAGTATTAATAGAGAAAGGGCAACGATGCAATTCACTAGAAGAGGCATCAGTGCTAACTGATGTATAAAGCGACACAGTTTGCTGCTTTGACAGATTCTGCAGAATTATCATTATAGAATTTGCCTCATAAAGGAGAAGTGTTCATAGTCCAGAATGAAGTACAAGAGGTGAAAGAAAAGAGGACGTTCTATGGGTGAGGAGTAGTCTTTTGATATACAAAGACAGAAGACAGATGGAGAAGCAGTGTGAGCGTGGTCAAAAGAACCAGAGTGGTAATTCACAAACGTGCTGTGATGCTATCAAGAAAGTCTAGAGGAAAGGGAAAAACAATCATCAGTTTTCTGAGAAAAGCACTCGACCAATAACCAGTATAATAAAGTAGAAGCAATCTCATGTCAGAACTTGGAGAAGGTATTAGAAAAACCATGAATGAGTGGCTCAGAAAGTGAAAGCCAGCCCTAGTGAAAATTTGGTCTGCTCCTTATGTTTCCCTTGAGAAGTGTTGTAGTGGAATGTCAAACAACTTTTGGATAGCAAGGTAGAGGTTTAGGCCACTTGGTAAGAACATTTCTACCAAAGAATCCCACAATGTAGCATCCAATTTCAGTGCCTGTTTCATTGCAAACATTCATGAATGCCCTGGCCAAAAGCAATGAAAGATGAGCTTGTGTACCTTCTCATGATAATTCTTACAGCAGTTTAGAGAAGCATCTAAAACAGGGGTGTCAAACTCGATTGCATCAGGGTTTCATCTTGGGGGGGGCAGAGTGGGTGTGGCCGGGGTGGGCATGGCCAGCTTGACGTCACTCATGTTGGGGGCACCTGTGGTGGCCCGAGTGCTCTGCCAGTGAAAATGGGTTCCTGAGCTCCATTTCTGGCTGCAATGGCCTCCTGCCATGCTCTGCCAGTGAAAAAGAGTTCCATTTTCACCATCAGAGGCACCATGGGCCAGTCCTTCACTGCTTCCAGGGCAGCCCCAGGGGCCAGATCTAAGCAGCCTGTAGGCCATATCTGCCCCCCAGGCCTTGAATTTGATACCCCTGATCTAAAATATAGGAAGATACATTCAGAAATACAACAGCAACTTTTAGGATGGGGACAGAATCTCTCTTCATGGTTTCTGCAAAAGGTCACATTTTGGAAAACTGTTGGAAAAGTAGTATGGGTATTCCAGAATGATTATTGGCTTTTGCTTTTGTAGCAAAATTCATATAAATCCCTTCAGTTCTCCTTCACCCGATCTTTGCTCATGCATTTCTGTCCTTGCAAGAAAACCAATGAAGAAGCCATGCTTAAGCTGAAGACACTGTATCAATTAGACTACTTAAGAGGTATGGATTTCAACTTCCAGAATTCCCAAACCAGCAGACTGGTTGAAGAATTCTAGGAATTGAAGTCCACAGCATTTAATGTTGCCAAGGTTGAGGAACACTGACCTAGATAATTGAAAGAACTTTGCTGATTTAAATGAATATAAGATTTTCTGATTTTTACTATAGTTTGTCTTGGATTGGTATAGAAGGAGTAAGCCTATGTGGCGGGCGGGGGGGGGGGGGAATAAAGAGAAGCCAGATTTTTTTCCCTGATAAGACTTTCACAAGCCTTCTATTTTCCCTAGCATTTTAGATGCTATCCCACTTTAAAAAAAAACAAAACTGTTTTTCTGCTTAATAAGCAAGGTTGCATTTCTGCTGAGAATATCTTATTGACACCTGGTACGGTTCACAAGGTGGATCTGTGCACCCACAAGCAAACATCAATAATTTCATTGACAGTTTCTCCCACATAACTATGCATAGAGTTTCATTCATACTAAACCTAATAAATCGGATATTATGAAATATTTATGATGATGCTTGTGTGTTTGTATATATTGATATGTATCATTCGGGTGAGACCCTGGCCTTTCAGTTGTTACACTGACTTTAACTGCTGTGCTATGAAGCTATATGAGATTTTGTGTAAAGCTACTTTTAGCCTAATGAAATGAAACATTTAAGAGGTTCAAAAGGCTACATGTGCAGCCACCCATGCTTTAAGATAACTTCATGTCTGGTTCCCTTTGGATTTGGGTGTTGGCATGCAACAGCACAAATATTTTAAAATATTTATAAAGCTGCCCATCTCATGAGATATAACCCTGGTTAGCAAAAAGCAAAGGTAAAAAAAAAAAAATCCAACACACCAGAAAAAAACCTGCCCCCAACTACATCATTCAATTATACAGTGCTGCAGACTGCAACTTTGCTTTTACAATGCCTCAGGGAAAAGCCAAGTCTTAATGGCTGTCTAGAAAGCTAAGAGGGTGGGATCCTGCTGGAGTTCCACACAACAGGGGCTTCTATAAGAAGGGCACCTTTCTTGCCCCTATAAATGGCCACATTTAAAGGAAAGCACTTTCAGCATATCCACTCTATCCAAACTAGTGGATGGGCCAACAGGGAGAGGTGGTCCTGTGGATGACCTAGCAATGTTCCATGTGGAGCTTTAAAGGTAATAAGCAGCAACTTAAGTTGCATCCAAAAGGAAACTGGGAGTCAGTGCAGCTGATGTAGCAATGGTGCAACATGGGCAAACCAAGAAGTGCCCTATATTGTATAAAGTTCTGTGTTGATCTGAACTGTAATTTCTGGGTGGTCTCCAAGGGCAGTCCAATGTAGAGTATATTAGACTACTAGTGTAATAGTCCAACCAGGAAATGAACAATTCATGAATGAGCAATAGCACTTAGACTTACATATTGCTTCAAAATGCTTTACAGCACTTTCTGGGTGGTTTACAATGTCAGTATATTGTCCCTAACAATCCAGCTCCACATTTTATCGACCTTGGAAGGATGGAAGGCTGAGTTAGGATCGATCGAACTCCAGGCTGTGGGCAGAGTTTGCCTGCAATACTGTATTCTAACCAGTAAGTCACCAGGGTTCTTCCATTGACTTTAAAAGTTGCTATGAAAAATGGAATTGGCCAACAAAGTCATCAACTCCCTTCCCCACTAATCAAGTAATTAATCCTGCATTACCAAGGTTGACAAGAGAAGCCAAAGTCATTTGGTGGTCTGATCAAGAAAGAAATTATCTCATTTTAGTAGAATAGTTTGCTCTTAGCTGCAAAGTTAGGTTAACTAGGCAGGACTTAGGTAATCTGAATCAGCCAGATATAATGGGCTGGGCAAAGGTAGATGTCTTGCATAAAAACCATGGGTAGCCTGAATGAGTTTTCCTAGATAAACCTTTGAAAAGTAAAGTTTCCTTTGAGTGAAGTAGATACAGACTGGATATAGCCATGCAGATTTTAAGATAATAGTGCGTGCATGCTGGGATGGGATTCAGTTTTTTTAACAATCGGTTCTGTAGGCGTGGCTTAGTTGGTGGGTATGGCTTGTTGGTCATGTGACTGGGTGGGCGTGGCCAACTTGACAGCACTCATGTCAAGGGGTGCTTCTCCTCACCTGGCCTCTCATGACAGTGGGGATGCTGCAATGGTCATAAGTGTGAAAAATGGTCATAAGTCACTTTTTTCAGTGCCATTGTAACTTTGAATAGTCACTAAATGAACTGTTGTAAGTCAAGGATTACCTGTACAAAAATACAAAAAGCTTCTTTGCTTGCAAAAAGCTGCCCTAAATACCAATCATTGGAGTAAAAATACCTGCAAGCCAGAGTTACAAATCAGGCAGGTGCCAGAGCACCTTGAGGAATGAAAATAGTTAAAATGCAGTGATAACTATCAAGCAGCTAACTCTTGCTCATAAAGTGAAACTCTTTAGCAGAGAAGTCATTTAAGCTCTCCAGGAAAAGCACATCCAGGAAAAGCAATCCTTAGATCCATTTGCACCACTTAAAGATACTAGCTGGTCTCACTCACCTCACAAGATATCCTAAGGAAATCATCCAGATTTAAGGAAAGGTCACATGCCCCCCAGAAAGGCAGTAAAAAAATCAGTGCCAAGCTTGCATCCTGCCTCTTGGAAGTATACCCCAAATGGACAGTGCCAGTTAGTACTAAAGCAGTGAAGGAAGACCCCCTTCCCAGATAGAAAATGAAACCATGAGGCAGGAAAAAATTCAAACACAATCCAAACAATTAAATCACAACAGTAGCTGTTGCTTGTTGAAGCTGAATAGGGAAAATTATCCCATCAATAAACACAGGATTAAATGTCACCAAGCACAGAATTAAACTTCACCAAAAACCAGTTTTAGATCAAAACTCAGAAAGGGTATGTAAACTCATGTTTGAATGTAAATCTTTCTAGCTAGCCAAGAAGCCTTGATGAATGTCACTCATCTCGTTTCCTTGTCATTAAGAGCTCCTTTCCGAGGCAATGGGAATGTTATAAGATTCAATATTTAGATCTACTGCTTAACTATGTATTTAATCATTTTGGATTTATTATTTTTGTTTATTTTTAAAAAATTAGTAGATAGAATGTACCAAGCAGAATCAGATTGGGTATTAGGTGTTATTTTAAATGTTAATTTGATTAATTTAGGGGAAGATAGAAAGGCATCATACTCTGATTAGAGATTTCAGGAGAAATTCTTTTTTTTTTTTTTATTATGAGGAACGAGACAAAGGGATAATAAAGAATGGACAAAAGATACAAATATAATGACTCAAATTAAGATGGATTAATTAAGATAGAATTAAGAAGAGTGAAATGTGTGGAGAAGCTAATATAGAAGACATAGAATGGTAAATAAAATAAGTAATGACATGTAAGATGAGCATGAATATAATTGAAGTCCATGAAGAGAGAGATACCTGGGGCCAAGTTACTTTCCTAAAAGATTTTTTTATGTTTTGTGTGTTGTGTGTTTATGTTTCTGGGAGAATTAATAAAACCTTGCAGAAATATAGAATGAGAATAATGGTAACCAAGTCAGAAAGAAATAGATGAAATAATAATAGTGAAATTGAATAAGAGTAAAGAGAAGTAAAGAGAAACTGGATAAGAGGTATTTGTATGCTCATATGGAAATGGTTTAAAATAGAATTATATTGTATAAAATAAGGTTTTATTTGACTTGTAAAATTTATAATGGAAAAAGGTTTAAGTATGTAATGGTTAATGATGATTTGTTTGTTTTTAAAAATTAATAAAACTTGTTTAAAAAAAAAAAGCTCCTTTCCGGTTATTCAATTATTTCTTCAAAGTGCTGATTGTCCAGGGAAGTATTTCCTCCCAACAGCAGGGTAAAAATCTTAAAACAACACTTCCTCTTTAAGAAAGTCAAGCCCCAGAAGCTCCGGAGACAGGAAGTCTAGGCGTACTGGCAAGAATGTAATAAGGGTGGAAAAAAAACAAAAGGAGATTACTTCTAACGACCAGTTCTCCCAACTGCTTAGAAAGTTAACAAGGGGTTCTATAGAACTGGACAGAACCGATAGAATCCCACCCCTGTGTGCATGGTTTGTCACTGTCTTTTCTGCATTTTTTTAAAGGCCCCAGTCTAATTTACAGCCTTGGAATTACAATAGCTGGAGGTTTCTGTTCTCACCCTCTGAAAGCCAGACAAACCTGACCAAGTATTGCTACCTCCTCAATAAACTTCTGACAACTAGAACTTGTACCTAATTGAAGCCATGATCTGTCATGTGAATGGTTTTCACTCTAGAACTGCCTTTATGAGTTTCTTGATGTGAATTTCTTAAGGTTGGGTGAGATAAATAAGTCGGTTTATTGCCTGATTCAGCAAATGATGGAAGGGCAGCATGCCCTGGTTGGGAGATATCCGTGGATGGGATTGTTTGTCCTTCCTGAAAAAGTAGTGTAAAGATAACTAAAGTAGCTATCAGAAACTTCTGAAAAGCCCAATGGCTATAGGTAATGACTGATTATCTATAGCCATATGGCCATGTCAATTCTTCAAGTGGATCCTGTTATTTTCTAGGATGTTATGCCTGGCATCTAAAACTTACCTTGTTCATTCACAGCCACACTTTCATTAAAGTGTGATTATTATAGCTCCATGAATATTTTGGAGGGGGAAACATTAATTATGTGCCCATCAGAATAATGGAAAGGGTAATTATCCTTATTGTGCTTAGTGACATCAAAACCTCTATTATTCTGTGATTGGAGCTGTATAATTATAGATAATTGCTGCAACTGTATAGTCTGCTCAAATTCAGCCCTACAATAATTACTGTCTTTTAATTAAACATGTTTAGGATTGAAAAGAAATCTCCCCCCTCACTTCTTCATTACATTGAAAAATAAACTCTGTTTAAGTATAAAAACAACAGAAACTGCTAACTAGTGGATTTCGTGCATTGGCTATTGTTTTTCTTCTTTTTCAAAGTTAAGAGGACAATCTTAACAGCTGTAGAGCGACACAGTCAATCAATGATACAAATGATGACAAAAAACATGTTGTGAGATCTCGGCTAATGGCTTACATGATTTGATTGTTTCTAGAGTACAATTTAATTTTCCCTCTTCTTCTTTTCTTCCTTCTTCTAGGTGAAGACATTCCCATCTGCAGTTGAAAGATATTGGAATTCAAAGAAAACAGCTAGGAATCTTGAAATATCTTATCCACACTTGATCAGTTCTTACTACTTCATAGGTGGAAAATTTTATCTCACATCAGAAAAATACTGATCTCTGAGTTGACACTTATCCTCAATTCAGTCAGTAACGGATATGTATTTTATGATTCACCATGAAGGCCAGAGACCTTCTATATTACAGTGATAAATCTGGAAGATAATTATGAATATTGTCAGGTTTAATATAGAGGTGAATTACAGGGGAATATAATATTGATAGCAATAGCACTTACTTATATACTACTTTATAGTGCTTTATAGCCCTCTCTAAGTGGTTATACAGAGTCAGCATATTGCCCCCAACAATCTGGCTCCTCATTTTATCTACCTCAAAAAGATGGCTGAGTCAACCTTGAGCCTGATGGGAATTGAACTGCCAAATTGCAGGCAGCTGATAGTCAGCAGAAGTGGCCTGCAATACAGCACTCAAACCACTGCGCCACCAAGGATCCAACCAGTCCTCTAGTGATTAAATTAAAACAGAGATATTTCCTAGAAGATCTTGATGATCATCTACAGTATGAACAAATATCACATTAGAGATAGATGTCTAATTAGGAGGACATTAATTGAAAGGGGTTTATGTGAATGGGATTGCTGAGGTGTCATATACTTTCTTTCTTGCCCTATCCATGTTTGGTCAGATGCCCAGATTTATCATAACAGAAAGCAGTATACAAAGTCATCAAACAAGCAAGTAAACAAACAAATGAACCAAAGTGTCTTTGAGATTTGACAATCTATCATGTCCCTTCATGTTGGTAAGGTTTAGTAGTGAGGTGGGTTTTAGTTGAGTGTTGTACACCATACAGATATATGTTGTGACAAGAATTGAGTTTTAATTTTTAACTTTTTTACATTGCAATTTTATGTATATTTTCTGTTAGCTTTACTGATTGCAATTATTGATAGAAAAACAGGATATACAGTATGTAACATAAATATATGGATGCAACTTTTGACATGAAGTACTGGTTGCTGTTTCTGTTTGTATTTTCATTATCATCTGTGATAACATATATATCACCAGCTGCCACACCCACCGACCCCCAAACTAAGCAAACTGACACATGCCATAAACACATAGCCAGACCTCAAACTCAGAGCCAAACCAAAACCCGGAACGCTACATCACAGCCATCTGCTCAGGATATCACATCACGGAACTCAGGAGATTACACCACAAAACCTCAGGATGTTGCAACACAGCCAACGACCCAGGAGATTAAAGCACAAGACCCCGGGATGTCACAACAGTAGAACTCAGGAGGTCATCACACAGTCCATTACCCAGGTTGTTACAACACAGGAGGCTGATAGACACACAGCCAGTACCTCAGCCACACAGGTTCCTAGGAAAAAGCTACCCAATCTGCAAACATCAATTCCATCAACCAATCATGAAATAACATCACAGCCAACCAGCCCGCTTACAACAGAGCCAGCACACCACACCTCCCCACCAGTATTTATAGATAGACGGCAGCTACGATCACACTACAACATATTTTTACTTGAAGTCAAAAGAGTCATCAAACTATATGTACCAACAACAACTCCCAAAACAAAACAAAAAAGCAGATTACCCATATCAATAAGGAAACTTCAATCCAAAAAGAGATCACTCTGGCGGAAAAACAAATCTGGTCACGTTGCCAATTTCAAAAACCGATACAAAAATTTATGCCACCAGATAAAGACCGAATGCACCAATTATCACATTAAACAAGAGGAAAACCTTCTAAGCACCAATTCCACCCGTGCTTTTTACAATTTTGTAAACAACAAACTAAAAGACTCAAGGTCCATCCCTCCCTTGATAGGACCTGATGGTAAAGACTGCAATGACGACACCATTAAAGCCAACATCTTTAACACATTCTTCGGCTCAGTATTTGTAAACAGCAATGGATCATGCCCAGTATTTCCTAGCCGTACCACAGATAACAACAATGATCTAATACATATCGATTTTACAGAAGACAATGTTGAAAAAGCACTACGCAACCTAAAACCATCTCTATCTATTGGACCGGATGGAATATGTGCCTACTTCTTAAGAAAGCTATCCACTGCTATAGCCAAACCTCTAAGCATAATCTTTGAAAAATCTTTCAGAACCAGCTCCTTGCCTAACCTATGGTCACAAGCCACAGTCATCCCCATCTTCAAAAAGGGAGACCCAAGCCTAGTTGAAAATTACAGGCCAATCTCCTTATGCTGCGTCACCTGTAAAGTCATGGAATCAATTATTAACCAATCCATCATCCTTCACTTAGAGACAAATAACCTACTCTCCAATAAACAATT
Organism: Notechis scutatus; assembly: GCF_049901735.1. NCBI lineage: Eukaryota > Metazoa > Chordata > Lepidosauria > Squamata > Elapidae > Notechis > Notechis scutatus. The sequence continues at coordinate 67,980,723 of NC_142009.1, read as the reverse complement.
TGGTTTCAGAAAAAAACTATCCTGTAATCTGCAACTCTTACACTGCAAAAACATATGGACGACACAACTCGACCAGGGCAAAGCAATAGATGCAATCTACATAGACTTCTGTAAAGCCTTTGATTCAGTGGTACACGACAAACTACTCCTAAAAATAAAATCCTATGGTATCTCTGGACAACTGAATAACTGGATAGAAGCATTCCTGTCAAACAGACAACAAATGGTCAAAATCGGGAGCGTACTATCAAATCCAGTACCTGTCAATAGTGGTGTTCCCCAAGGCAGTGTTCTAGGACCAACTCTCTTCATACTCTACATAAACGACCTCTGTGATCATATTAAGAGCAATTGTGTTCTCTTCGCTGATGATGTAAAGCTGTTCAATACCACAGACAATACTGCTACCCTACAAAAAGATCTTGACTATGTATCAGAGTGGTCAAACAAATGGCAACTTCAAATCTCAACAAATAAATGCTCTGTCTTACATATTGGCAAAAAAAATCAGAAAATAAAATACAAGCTGAATAGTCAAGATCTTGTTGATGACTCAAGCTCTGTAAAGGACCTTGGAATACTCACCTCTAATGATCTAAGTCAGGGTGGGCAAACTTTTTGGCTCGGGGCCTCATTGACTTTTAAAATTTGACAGACGGGCCACCACCTGGTGTCGAAATGCCTGTCATTACAAGTCAAAATTAAATGAATGCAATCATTCACATCAAACCTTAATTCTGTACCAATCTTCGGCGGGCCGGATTAAAAAGACCAATGGGCCGGATGTGGCCCGCGGGCCGTAGTTTGCCCACCCCTGATCTAAGTGCTAGAGCCCACTGCAACTACATAGCCAAAAGGCATTAAGAGTTGTTAACCTAATCCTACGTAGCTTTTTCTCTGGTAATATCACACTACTAACCAGAGCATACAAAACATTTGCTAGACCAATACTCGAATACAGTTCATCAGTCTGGAACCCACACTACGTATCTGATATTAGCACAATTGAGAAAGTCCAGAAATATTTCACAAGAAGAGTTCTCCACTCCTCTACTCGTTGTAGAATACCTTATGCCACCAGACTTGAAATTCTAGAACTTGAAAACCTTGAATTACGCCGTCTTCGGTCTGACTTAAGCATGGTATATAAAATCATACATTGCAATGTCCTACCTGTCAATGAATACTTCAGCTTCAACCATAACAACACAAGAGCACACAATAGATACAAACTCAAAGTAAACCGCACCAAACTTGATTGCAGGAAATACGACTTCAGCAATAGAGTGGTCAATGTCTGGAATACTCTACCCGACTCTGTAGTTTCTTCCCCAAACCCCAAAACTTTAACCTTAGACTGTCTACTATTGACCTCACCCCTTTCCTAAGAGGTCTGTAGGGGCGTGCATAAGCGCACCAACGTGCCTACCGTCCCTGTCCTATTGTTTCTCTTATTCTTTTATTTTTCTTATATGTACCCATTTCATGTATTCACAACTATGTATACATTTATACTTATTATCTTGTAAACAATTGGCAAATCAAATAAATAAATAAATAAATAAATAAATAAATAAATAAATAAATAAATAAATAAATAAATAAACACTTTGCTTGCATAAGCACGAAGCCAAAAGCACCAGCCTGAAGATGGCAAGTGGGACCTCATCGAAACGTCACCAAGATACCCTCAATCTTCCACGGGAAAAGACCTGAACACACCAAAACCTGCATACCTGCACTTGTGAAAATCTATGAATATACATACATACATACATACATACATACATACATACATACATACATAGATCTTTGGTTATTCTTGGCAATGTTTCGACGAAATCTCACTCGTCATCTTCAGGCTTGCGTCTTCGGTTTTGTGCTTCTCAGAGTAATGTGAGCTTGCAGCTGCTTCTTCCTTTTAACTTCCTTTTAGCTAGTGAGGGTGTGACTTGATTGGGTGGGGGGCTTGGCTGTATTCTGATTGGCTGGGGGTGTGTTCTGATTGGTTGGGGGGTTGGCTGTGTTCTGATTGGCTGGGGGTGTGTTCTGTTCAGGTGGGGGCTTGGTTGTGCTCAGGTTAGTCTTAGTTGTCGGGGGATTTGAGCTGGTGAGCTGTGATCCTGTTGTTTGGCTTCACGTTCGTGGTCATGCCACATCTTCATGGTGGGCATCCATTCGCTTCATGTATGGGTCGGAGGGGTTTGAAGCAGGTCGTGATGCAGCTGCGGTACGGCTTCTGGTCTGTGGTCATGTCTCATCATCTGTGTGGGATGAGAACACACTCCCACCCAATCAGAACACAGCCAAGCCATCACCCAATCAAGTCACACCCTCATTAGCAGTTAAAAGGAAAAATACCATATATGTAAGTACCCGTAAAAACTTAAGAAAACACACACACACACACACACACACACACACACACACATATATATATATATTTGTTTTCTTAAGTTTTCATGGGTACTTTACATGTATGGTATTCAGCTTTGCTCGGGTATTTTCCCACATCATTGTAGTTGTGCTTTTAAAGTTGTAGCAACGTTTTGGCAGAATCTCATCTGCCATCATCAGGCTTCTGTATTACTTACATGTATGGTATTTAGCTTTGTTCAGGTATTTTCCCACGTCATTATAGTTGTGCTTTTAAAGTTGTAGCATCGTTTCTCATCTGCCATCATCAGGCTTCTGTATAGTGTTTGTCAGCCACATACATTGAACAAACCAACAGGAGAATAAATGCACGCATCGCAGAACACGAAAATGCAGTCAGAAGAGAAATACTTCCTCCCTCTTCCAGCACCTTAAAGCCACAGGACATGAAATTAATTTCGAAGGAACCAAATTAATATCCAACACTGAACACTCCAGCAAAAGAATAATCAGGGAAGCCATTGAGATAGAGAAACACCCCCATAACATGAATAGATGGGACAATACCTCCTGCCTACCAGACATCTGGAAGCTAGCCCTCACCAACAAATGAGTCCCAGCCATGAAAACCAACACCAGACCCGAAACAACACGGGACACCCACTGCTAATCCCCCTCATCAGACCGAGGCCCAAGCCCATCCTATAAACAAAGGACAACCACCATCCAGAAAACAGACCACGGCTGCCTTGCCAGCTGTCGCACCCCCCGACCCCAAAACCAAACAAGCTGACACACACCAAGAACACAGACCCAGACCCCAAACTCGAAGCCAGACTAAAATCCAGAATGCTACATCACAGCCACCCGCTCAGGATATCACATCAGAAAACTCAGGAAATTACACCACAAGAACTCAAGAAGTTGCAACACAGCAAATGACCAAGGATATCACAGCACAGGACCAAGAATACCACAGCAATAAGTCTCATAAGGTTATCACACAACCCATTACCCAAGCCGTTACTACACAGGAGGCTAATGGAAAAGAGATCAAAACACAAACGACCCAGGAGATTACAACGCAGGACCCAGGATACCACAACAAAAGAACTCGCAAGCCCATCACACAACCCATTACCCAAGCCATTAAAACATGAGAGGCTAATGGAAAAAAGATCATACTAAACTAACGACCCAGGAGATTACAGCACAAGATCCAGGATATCTCCACAACAAAACTCACAAGGCCATCACACAGCCCATTATACCAACATCAACTCCATCAACCAATCAAGAGGCAGCAGCACAGCCAACCAGCCCAGCACACCAGCCCCCACCACCAGTATTTATAGAGAGATGGCAGCTCTGATCACACACTGCTTGCACTGGCACGAAGCCGAAAGTACCAGTCTGAGGATGGCGAGTGGGACCTCACCGAAATGTCGCCAAGATACTCTTAATCTTACATGGAAAAAGACCCGTACTGTATTGTGTTCATCTGTGAGTCAGACTTTTACAGTAAAAGTCTGTAAAAGTCTGACTCACAGATGAACACAATACAGAAGCCTGATGATGGCAGATGAGATTCTGCCAAAACATTGCTACAACTTTAAAAGCACAACTACAATGACATAAGACATCCCCAATAAAGGAGTGGTTCTGCAGGTGGTGACCACAGACCACTTCTCAGTTCCTATGCTTTCTGGCTGATGGTTTGGTCACTTTTGAATGCTGGCAGTGCTTTCACTCTAGTGGTAGCATGAGATGGAATCTACAACCCACACAAGTGGCTCAGGTCGTGCAGCTCATCCAGGATGGCACATCAATGCGAGCTGTGGCAAGAAGGTTTGCTGTGTCTGTCAGCGTAGTGTCCAGAGCATGGAGGCGCTACCAGGAGACAGGCCAGTACATCAGGAGATGTGGAGGAGGCCGTAGGAGGGCAACAACCCAGCATCAGGACCTCCACCTTTGTGCAAGGAGGGACAGGAGCCCTGCAGGGCTGCCAGAGCCCTGCAAAATGACCTCCAGCGGGCCACAAATGTGCATGTGGCTGCTCAAACGGTCAGAAACAGACTCCATGAGGGTGGTATGAGGGCCCGATGTCCATAGGTGGGGGTTGGGCTTACAGCCCAACACCGTGCAGGAAGTTTGGCATTTGCCAGAGAACACGAAGATTGGCAAATTCGCCACTGGTGCCCTGTGCTCTTCACAGATGAAAGCAGGTTCACACTGATCACATGTGACAGATGTGACAGGGTCTGGAGACGCTGTGGAGAATGTTCTGCTGCCTGCAACATCCTCCAGCATGACCGGTTTGGCAGTGGGTCAGTAATGGTGTGGGGTGGCATTTCTTTAGGGGGCCGCACAGCCCTCCATGTGCTCGCCAGAGGTAGCCTGACTGACATCAAGATGAGATCCTCAGACCCCTGGATTCCTCCTAATGCAAGACAATGCTAGACCTCATATGGCTGGAGTGTGTCAGCAGTTCTTGCAAGACAAAGGCATTGATGCTATGGACTGGCCTGCCCATTCCCCAGACCTGAATCCAATTGAGCACATCTGGGACATCATGTCTCGCTCCATCCACCAACGCCACATTGCACCACAGACTTTCCAGGAGTTGGGGGATGCTTTAGCCTAGGTGTGGGAGGAGATCCCTCAGGAGATCATCCGCCACCTCATCAGGAGCATGCCCAGGTGTTGTAGGGAGGTCATACAGGCACGTGGAGGACAGACACACTACTGAGCCTCATTTTGACTTGTTTTAAGGACATTACATCAAAGTTGGATCAGCCTGTAGTGTTTTTTTCCACTTTAATTTTGAGTGTAACTCCAAATCCAGACCTCCATGGGTTGCTAAATTTGATTTCCATTGATAATTTTTGTGTGATTTTGTTGTCAGCACATTTAACTATGTAATGAACAAAGTATTTAATAAGATTATTTCATTCATTCAGATCTAGGATGTCTTATTTTTGTGTTCCCTTTATTTATTTATGTTTTCTTAATATATACTTATACAAATGGATTTCCCTAGTACAGTAAGAAATCACATTTCTTGAATGTTATTTTTATGAAAACAGGTTTTTTTTTTAAAAAAATGGTTCTTTGTGCTCTCTGAGCTTGGTTGTTTTCTTGCTATAAGAAGGATAATACTGCCATACATCAAAAATATCTCAAAAACCAACAGACTATTACAATTACAAGGAATCAACATAGAACACAAACCAACTAAAGCCCTCCAAAATATCCTAAGTAAACCAAAAGACCCAGTAGAGACCTTCCATTAGAAACAGGAATCATCTACAACATACAGTGTGAAAATTGCAACAGCCACTATGTAGGACAAACAAGCAAAAGACTAGCTGAACACATCCATGAACACCAACTAGCAGTCAGAAATCATGAAGAAAATTCTTTAAGTTCATAACATATGGACAGATTTAGCCATAGTTTCAACTGGGAAACCATGAGCATCCTAGACCAAACCAAGTTCAAAAACACTAGAAAATTCCTAGAAGCCTGACACTAGTGATGGAATTCATCTGGCTTTCACTGGTTCAAGCAAACCATTAGCTAACTTTCTGAGCAGTTCAGCCAACTGGCTGTTGGAAGAAATAGCCTTTTGTTTTTCCCACCTCAGAGAATTAATCCTGTCAGAAAGGCAGGAAGGAGGCATTCTGGTGTGCCTGTGTGTGTTGTTTCTAGCCTAATCCTTATCTTTATTGCCCTGCTTAAGTGTTTTCAGAAACTGCACCTGAGGTTAAGCCTTATTACATTGTAACAGCTAATGGTTCTTGGCTGTATGCCCAAAGAGACAATCAGCAAACCAAAAAGGAAACAAAAAGACTAAAACATCTCCCCACCAGGAATCAACACCCAGACGAGCACAGATTAACACCAAGTTTACCATCAACAATGAAGAAGTATACAATGCCCAATCAAGGAACTGCCAAGCAAGCTAACAGTAAACAGCCCTCTAAGACCATTACCCCCAACATGAGAATGGCAAATTCTTAGAAAACAAAATTAACAATCAGTTAACCTGGACTAGACTAAACTATCTAGATAATAACCAAAATTTAAGCGAAGGTCAAGATTTGGTCTGAAAAACAGTAAGGAAGTATAGAAGGAAGTTAACTAAATATTTAACAGCCAGGATGTTCTGTGTGATTCTTATTATTCCTTTGCAGCTTTTATTTTTCCTCATCTCTGTCTGTCAGCAGTAAACATTTAAACTATGATGAAATCAGATCATTCCAGCTTCTGTTTTTCAAGGAACATGGGAGCTTATGTAGTCAACATATAAAACAGAGAAACACTTTGAAATGGAGGCAGAATTTACTTTCTTGATAATATTGTACTTCTGTGCTGGTTGAAGGATTAACAGGGTTGGATGTTGAAAGGTAGGGGTAGGCTATCTGGAGTGTTCAAGAGCCAAATGCTTTCAAACTCAAAATAACTTTCTGGCACTTGGCGACCAGAACCATTGTGAAAAATCATAATGTAATCCTTAAAACAATAGGATTCATTTTAAAAACACTCCCCAGCTTCTCACCATAGACCTATGGGGAACCCCCCCCTGCTTTTCCATGTTACACCATCTCCTCTATAACTGCTCTTATCTCCCCAAATATGTTGCCCATCTTAATGAAAACTTAATCATTTCCTTGGCAAGCTAGTTCAGACATCTGATTCTTCCCTTGGGTTTAAATCTTTGTATAGTTGTCTAAAATCAATCCACTGTTGTGTGCATCACTACAGAACACACACAGACATGGACTACAAAGATAAGACTATAGAAGAAAGCATGTGGCCAACCATGAAAGGTAGAGTGTTAGTAAGCTACCATGCAAAGAAATAAGTTGATCAATAACTGTAGCAGAGTAGTCACATAGAAAGGACAACAACCTAGCATGCGAATACTTCCCTTCTATACCAAAACACAGTTAACAAGTCAGAAAAAGAGAACCTCTGATTTGCAGATTTTCATGAAGGATCTGTTAAGGCACCAGTTTCCTATCTATCAGGGGTATTTCATTTTTCTTCCAGGAATGATTTAGTCTAATTCATTAATTGAGTATTTGATTTTCAGCTCAAATGGAGACTAATGCCCTGGTTTTAAAGTAGCGGTAACTAATGGTACATGAAAATACATTTACTCAAATCTAAGTGGTGAGTAATCATAATCACTTAAGGAGCTGTCAACACCTCAGCCCTCAGAGGAATTTCTGCTTGTTTCATTTGAGTAGGCAATAATTTCTTCATACTGTTAATAAAAGCTCAAAATGTCTGTGAGTGAAAACTTGCATTTTCCCCTGCAGTTTTTTCTTTTCTTTCCCTAGTTTCACAGATAAATGGATCAAGGCCTTGGTTTTCTGTTGTTGATTTGTCACAGATATTCAACTTCAAACTTCTGACTTTAAGTCATTCACAGATTTATACTTGGAATTTCTTATATTCTCCTCTCCTGCCCTGCCTTGTCCAAATGGGTATTTTTCTTATTCCTGATTTGGGATTGTGGTGGCACAGACTGCGTGGCCTTCATTGCTGAGCCTTGATGCCAGGGAAGTGATGCCTAGGGGAGTGATGCCTAGAGCGTTGGCTTAAAAAAAAGAAGTGAAGCATATCATAGCATTTCTGCATTGCAAAATAGTCCATTGAGTCAAATCAAAGTTGCCCCACAGGCCTAGTCCTCACACTCCTCATTTTTTCCCCTGAGTCTGAAGGAACAGAAAATGGACAACCTAGTCCCATAGTGAATAGAACTACTATGTTTGAACTGCCAAAATTCAGACAGATGCTAGATGGCAGCAAGGAGTTGCTGTGTCTCATATCTCTTAATTATGCCCTAGTGGTTATGAATTTTGGCAGCTCAGATATAGAAATCCTAATGGGAGAAATGTGGCAGATGTCTGAATCCCAATGTTATGAATTATATAAATCCCTACCAAACACATCCTTCCTTGGGCATCATTTCGAGGATTTTCTGAGAAAGCCTTTTTAAACAAATGCAAGCAAAGGACATGATAACTTAGCAAGGATAAACCAGATTAAGTGAGAGAGTTTTAATCCAGAAGGATCCAAGGAAATTCAGATAACTAAGGAGTAACATGAGCTAGGTATTTTAATTCTTATTTTGATCTTATGCACCATGGTTGGGCCAAATTTTTACCATAACCATGCTAATTTCACCATAACAAGGTTGGGCCAAGTGTTCTTAAACATCTAAAAGAACATGTTCACAAATGTACAAACACACACGCACACACTCACACAGCACATGTAGGATCACGTAGACAATGTTCACCTTGCTCCCAGATGCATCATTTTTCTGATATCTCATTATTTTAACTAAATCTGTGGTTTATTGTTATAATGGGTAAATGAAGTCACCTTGTTAATCTACATATCAATATTGTTTTATGTAGATTTTCCAATGTTGTGTAATTATTATTTTGACTGCCAACATTAAATCGATAGCAAGTTCTTTATTGTTAAGCTTCAGGTTTGTTCCTGTAAACCAGTGGTTCCCAACCTTTTTTTCGCCCTGCACCCCTAAAGAAATTTCACTCGAACCTCCCACTCCCTGAAATTTAGACTTAAATATAAAAAAAATAAAAATAAATAAAAGTGCCAATATCCTATTATTTACCTGGACTTTTCTCACACCCCCTGGAATATCGTCTCGCACCTCCAGAGGGTGAGAGCACCCCAGGTTGGGAACCCCTGCTGTAAAAGAATGTGCTAAGCCTAATTCTGGGAAAGATTCAAATTTTTGCTAAGTGATGATACTTATCTCTCCAAAAATTTATGCCAAAAACTATAGCTTTATCACATGATCACCACAAAGACCCTTTTGACAACCTCTTCAACATTTGGAAGCATAATTATGATGAATATATGTGCCAGTTGAAAGGGAGTCACATGTCAGCAATGTATAATCTTCTGCTGCAGTTCCTGAAGCTGAGATGAATCCATCTGGTTTCCATAATTTCTGCCAATTTGTCTCCCATATGGGGTTACTGACATCAGTATCCCAAGTTTCCTTTAAGCCATATTTCTAATTGTGGTAATATTCTATAAATTTTTGATATGGTTCCTTTGGGTTGTCCTAAATAGTAAATTATTAAATTCTTAAAATTGGTATAAGGCTGTGTTGCTGAAGATTTAGTATTTCTATATGGTTGAACCTATGGTAATTTATCTTCTATTTGTTGCTCCATCTGATCTTTATTGAGAGGCTCCCTATTACTGTAAAAATCCTTTAATATATAAAGATTGTATTTGCTCAAAAATTCAATTTTAGTGAAACCTTAATGATTATCTTGACCTGTTATTAAAGAAATTAAAGGAGAAACATCCCTTGTTAAGGCAAGGTATATACTCTTCCAAATTTGAAGCATCATTTTAGTGAAAAACATTTTCAATTTGTTTTAGTCTAGAAAAATACTTTGGGTGGAAAAAATAAACATTGATTAAAAACATTATTTGGGTCTTACTTAGTTTTAATTTGGATCCAGCCAAATTAACTCAGTTGGTATGCCATTTCCATAGCGGCCAGAGACTTATACAGCAGAGACCCCTGTAAGCATTCCCAGTCACTAATGGTATCAAATAGGGTTGTGTGCTCACACCAGTCTTTCAGCATGAAAGACTGTTGAATGCTTTATTGAATGATGCCTTCCAGGACATTGATGCTGTAATCAGCTTCAGGTACAATTGGATGGGAAACTCTTCAACCTAAGGAGATTTCAAGCTACCACCAAAGTGAAGGGAACTGTTTTGATAGGCTTCCTCTTTGCTGATGATTGGCCCTTGAATGCTGACTCAGAACCAGAAGTACTAGTTAATGTGGATACATTTTTCACGGCTCATCTCAACATTGGACTTACCATCAATATCTAAAAAACTGTAGTCCTCCAATAGTCTGATCCTCGCTTACTGTACACAGAACCCCAACTCATAATCAAAGGGCTACCTTATGCCACCAGACTTGAAATTCTAGAACTAGAAAACCTTGAATTACGCCGTCTTCGGTCTGATTTAAGCATGGTATATAAAATCATACATTGCAATGTCCTACCTGTCTATGAATACTTCAGCTTCAACCATAACAACACAAGAGCACACAATAGATACAAACTCAAAGTTAACCGCACCAAACTTGATTGCAGGAAATACGACTTCAGCAATAGAGTGGTCAATGTCTGGAATACTCTACCCGACTCTGTAGTTTCTTCCCCAACCCCCAAAAACTTTAACCTTAGACTGTCTACTATTGACCTCACCCCTTTCCTAAGAGGTCTGTAGGGGCGTGTATAAGCGCACCAACGTGCCTACCGTCCCTGTCCTATTGTTTCTCTTATTCTTCTTTTATTTTTCTTATATGTACCCATTTCATGTATTCACAACTATGTATACACTTATACTTATTATCTTGTAAACAATTGGCAAATCAAATAAATAAATCAAATAAAAAATAAATAAAATATAGGCACTGAACCACTTTAATTACCTTGGTAGTACCCTTTCCCAAAAAGTGACTATTGATAAAGAAGCTAATTGCCGAATAAGCTCTGCTTTCAGTTGACTGCATTCCACTGTATGGAGAATGTCAAGGAGTCATCTCAGTAACAAAATTGAAGGACTACAGAGCCCTGGTGCTCATTATCCTTCTGTAGACCTGTGAAATGTAGACTATGTATTGAGGGCATGGAAGACAACCTATATCATTTTCACGTGGCTTACCTTTGCAGGATATTAGGCATCAGATGGCAAAACAAAGTATCTGACACCAAAGTTTTATCTAGAGCACACCTACTATCAGTCCACGCACTGGTGATGAGGGCACAGATCTGATGGGCAGGTCATGACACTCATATGCTAGATGAGTCCATATCTAAGTAGCTCCTTTCTGGGAAACTTTCTGCTGAATGAAGCATGGAGGGCAGAAGAAATGTTACAAAAACACACTAAAGGCCTCCATGAAGTGATTTGATATAGATTCAGCCACCTGCAAAATGCAGGCACAAAACTGTCCTACCTGCCATAGCCTCATACACAAAGAGCTTATAAAGCAAGGCACACTGCTGAAGCACAACGTAAATAATTCATCATCATGGCTGCTGTTTGCATTTATTTATTTTGTGGATGTTTTTACTGTTTTTAAAAAAATTGTTTTATAATTTTAGAATTGTAAGCCGTTCAGAGTGACTTGGTTGAGTTGGGTCACTATAGAAACTGAAGAAATAAATAAGCATAAGTGTGTGCTGCATAAGTCCAGAACCACTTGTGCAACAACTGCAGGGCCTATACACGTCTGTCCAAAATGTGCAATAACATTCTATGTCCAAATTGACCTGATCATCTTTGGACATGCCATATATAGTCTTAACATGATTTTACAAAATGGTGTTGACATCTTCATCAATGATGATGGTCGAACAACACCAGAAGTTTGTATTTTCTACATTTTTTCCTTTGCGTGCATCTTGCATTTATGTTAATGTACTTATATTTGTTAATCATAGTTCAATAAAAACAATAAATAAATAAAAACTTCAAGGAGGACACAGTGAACCTTCCTTCTTCCTTCCATAGCCCATTGCGCATTGCTGGCTTCTCTCTGCTAATCATGGCCAGAAGCCAGCAATCTGGCAATGGTTACCTGACTCAACTGGTTGGGAAAAAATGCTGTAGGACACATTCCCCACTGGCTAACTGAGTTGGCTATGTGACCAATCAGCTAGTTTTTCCCTGGCAATCGTTTTCTTGGCAATCCCTTTCCTGCAGTCATCTAGAGTAATATTGTTAAATTAAATATTAAGCTGGGGGGGAGGGGGGGGAGGACGGAAGGTTGCACATGCAAGACGAATCTCCATTTTCCCTTCTCTTTCAACAATAAGTAAAATTCTGATAGTGTTGCCCCTCAAATGTCTTATCAAATTGAGGAGTGTAAGCAAGACACTTAATCTCTTAGCATGCTTGCTTTGTACAAGGCTGTGAATACAGGGAAGATAAATATAGGCTCTGTTTACACCATTAGAAACATTTGAAGACACTTGGGCAGTTGCATTTGCCCTCAGTGCTCAGCATCCTTTACAGTATTTATTTAGAAATGATGATTTCTCACTTCCCCCACCCAGGTTTTCCTTCCCCACTCTTTTAATTGGCACAATTTGGCTGTGCAATTTTAGACCATCGTTGCACATCATTGGCAGCTAGGTTACTGCCTTTAACTACCCTAAGGGTTTAACATATGGTTTGTTAGAAAACAAATCTGGCATTATTGACAGATAGCAAAAACACCCTGCAGAAGGTTGCAACAAGAGCATATCAATGGGAGCAACGTTTAAAATAGTTGCTAATGATTGCAGTCTTGCTGCAAGACAGAGAGCCAAGGGTTTTGAAAATAGCATGGTAACAATAAAGTTAGAAAACCATATCTATGCTCCTATTGGCAAAAGACCTTGTCCCATGTACACACCCCGAACAAGTATAAGGGATCTGTTAGTGCTTCCAATGTTATATTATGTCGGCCACTGGCATTGCCTGTACACAGTTTGTGGTAGCTAAGAAGGTTTCAGGTACAGGTAATCCTCAATTTACAACAGTTCATTTAGTGACTGTTCAAAGTTACAACAGCACTGAAAAACATGACCATTTTTCACACTTATGACCATTGCAGCATCCCCAAGGTCACATGGTATACATTTGGATGCTTGGCAATTGATTCATATTTATGACCATTGCAGAGTCCCGGGTTCGTTTGATCCCCTTTTCCGACCTTCTGGTAAGCAAAGTCAATGGCGAAACCACATTTACTTAACAACCGGGTTACTAATTTAACAACTGCAGGGATTCACTTAAGAAAGGTGGCAAGAAAAGTTGCAAAATGGGGCAAGACTCACCTAGCAAAGAGAAATGTTGGGCTCAATTGTGGTCAGAAATCAAGGATTTCAAATGAAATTTCTGTTTCTAAAATTCACATTTCTCCCTATCTTATGATCTGGTTTACCAATAAAAAGATGTTTGCACAAGTGTTTGAAGAAAACCTTATGCGAGAAATATATTTTGTGAAAACAAATATCTGTGCAAAACTGTAATAGGAAAGCAGTTCATAATATGCAACCTTTTAATATAAACTTGTTTTTTCCTCATTTCTAATTGATACAGAAATAAATAAAATAAGATTTGGAAAAGAAATTGAAAGAAGACAGCTTTGACAGAAGCTCCTATTGATGCTATCACCAACTCTTAATGTCACCATCAAAGTCAACTAAAAGCTATATAGCTTAGACTTGTCTGCCATCTATAGAGGTTTAACTGAAAGGGGAAAAATCATTTCATGCATGACATACTTCATAATGATTCCAGCATATATTTCTGTTCCTAACTCTTTCCATCTCATGAATGGAAATTCAACAGCTGATATTATTCATTAACTTAATATTTTATTGTAGACATTATTAAATCACTTACCAATGTAACTGATAAAGTTTGAAATGCCACTCAACAGGTTTTACTTAATATAGTTTTCAATGTTAAAGGAAACAACTTGCTCGGTAATTTGGATATGCTTCATTATAAGTTTAGATTTTTTCTCGTGGCTAAGCACTACCTACCATTGCTTGAGTCAGCAGAAGCATACTCCAACATGAGGTTTACTGCCCACAATTGTGATACCTATTTCATGTTGTCTGTATTAATGGTGTCTGAAGCCATGTTAAGGATAGGGATTTTAGTGCCACTCTCTTTAATGTGATAAGAGTGCAGAAGGTGGCAAGTTATTACAGAAGGCTGTTCTGGCATGTTTGGCCATCTGTTCCAGTTTTGTGAAAGGATTATATTTGTGTATGTATGTTCAAAAAGAACTTGACTAACACCTAATGTTAGGTAATAATGTTGAAGAGAAAACTCACAAGTACCATACCTACCTCTCCCTTCTTAGCTGTTTTAATAGTGAGGGTGACCCCATTCTATTCATTTACTCAATCAAGACCAGAAACCAAATAATCAGTCTCCAAATAGTTTATTTGTAAAAGTCTGCAAAACAAGCTGAGTTACATAAAGGACACATTAGCCAGGCTTCTAAGGTGAAACACTTTCTCACTCACCAACACTTTCTCAATTCAGGCTATATTTTCAACCTAGACTATTGGTTACAAAATTGATATCAAGCAATCCATACTAGAAAAAGTCCTGGTAAAATAAGCAGGTATATAAATGTCTTATTTCTATTGAGCTTTGCTCCAAGCTGTATCAAGGGCACAAATTTCTTTTCTCACACTAATCCTTCTGGACATTGGTTTAGTATTGTTGCAGAACAGCTCCAAACAGCTGGCAGGCATGATGGAGTTCTATCATGGTGAGATAGAAAAGAACTATGCATACTTCTTTCTTTCCTAACTCCCCATGCATCTCTTGTTTCCACCACTGGTCAGCTGCTATTTTATTTTATTTGGTTTGTCAATTGCTTACAAGATAATAGGTATAAGTAAAAACATAGTTATGAATACATGGATACATATAAAAAAAAATAAAAAATAAATAATAGGACAGGGACGGTAGGCACGTTGGTGCGCGTATGCACGCCCCCTACAGACCTCTTAGGAAAGGGGTGAGGTCAATAGTAGAAAGTCTAAGGTTAAAAAGGTGCAGGTAAGTTGGACATGGCTGAGCAATGTAACAAGTTCAGAGGAAAAACCTGGTATGGATTCTTTTGTTGCCCAAAGCAGAATGGCCCTAAAGCAGAGTTCTGACAAATCGACCGGTGTTAGCTTAAAATGGCCAAGAAGTGTCAGAGCCCCAGGGAACACCTGACTCCACCATCAATAGAATTTCCTATGAAAATGTGCAGTAAAGAACAACTTAAGACTGCTTCAGGTAGGAGCTGAATATTAAATAAAGGCAACATCAGGAGAATGTGTCAGAATAAAAAGGTTACTGATACATGTTTGTTTCACAGTTAGATGCAAGTGAGGAAAGAATGCTTCAAAACTGAAGGTCATAGAAGCTGGCTTCAGATTTGCTTATTATTTGTTCATTTATTTCAATTTATATGGCTGTCCATCTCAGAATCATGACTCTTGGCAGCTATTTGAGAGATGGATACTTACACTTAATCTAACAGATGCCACATAATTCATCAATTATTGTTGATATTACTCACAAACTTCTGCTTATGACATCTCCTTCTCTGGAAATGGGAAATGGGTGAGAAGAATGGAAAAGTCCATCAGACATAGTAAATTAACATTTGGGGTATTTTACCTTAACTGAATCATGCACCTTTTGTTCTCCCCTTAAATTTGAAAACAGAAAGGTATCCCTAGTGGCATTAAGTTCTGTTGCCTAATTTAAGAGAGATTTGTCAATCATACATTCATTTACAACAGGGGTGTCAAACTCATGGCATCACGCTGTCATCACATGATGTATCTTCTTTCCCCCTTCACTAAAATGGGGGTGGACATGGCCAGCATGTGACACATCCAGCTCAGGAGCCATGAGTTTGACCCCTCTGATTTACAAGTAGCTCTGACAGGAAACCTGCAGACCTCAATGTGTTGTGGACTACAACTACCAGAATCCCTTGCTACTAGCCATGTTGTTTAGAGCAGGTGAGAGTTTAAGTCCAAATAATTCAGAGAAAACCAGATTGACTGTATGCAGCACTTATAACTATTAGAAGGAAATTCCACTGAATTAAGTTAGTTACTTGCCAAGAAATCCATAGTACTGTGGTCCCACATTTCATGCATATGTTTTGGCTGTGTGTCAGGTTGATCCCTCTTTCCTTGCTAAAAGAAAAGCAAAGAACAATAAACTTCCCCAGACTCCTGTTTTATGTAGTTTGGGGCAAATAACAAAAAAAAATATAGCTCAGAAATGCCATTTTCATTCTGAAAGAAGAGAAGCTGTGTGGAACCTTAAGGGTAATCAGGCACCAATGACAATTTCACCACTACCATTCCAGTTGCACTTCATCTCTGCAAACATACTCTTTCCAATATAAAAAAGCCACCAGAAGCAAATTAAATCATGGTCCTTTTTGGACAGAAAATCAGTTTCCAGAGCTGGGCTGCCGCAGAGTGACTTTTCCTCCCCAATTAAAGTGAACACTTTAAGTACCCTTTTATAAACATAACATTATGGCTCTGAGCAATCTCTTCAGGGAAATAATGGCACTGCTGGAAAACAATGGCAAGAGATCACTGCAAAGGGTGCAAGCTAATGGCTAATTTCTTTTACAACCTTAACAATATAAAAGCAAGGGTCATCCAAGGTGCAAATCTAATTAGAGTTATGTATAGGTGCTGCCTAGTTATCGGTGGCTCATCTTATATGTCTGCAGATGTGAGTAGTGGTGTATGTATTTACTGCAAATGATTTGTTTAGTCTATTTCACTTCAAAACTGAATTCTACACTCAACAAAGTCTGATTCTTGTTGCTTCAATATCCAGATAACCAATGCAACTGATAAGTGGGAGAGTTTCTATCTATCATATATCCATCAAGTATTTTCCCATCCTGTTACTCAACCACCTGATTCCACCATCAACAGAATTGCCAAATGAGACAAGAAGTTCCATTTAAAAAGGGAGGAAGGGGGGGGAATTGAAAAATAATAATAGGTGGGACAATTTTAACATTATAATAACAGAATAACAGAGTTAAAAGGGACCTTGGAGGTCTTCTAGTCCAACTTTCTGCTCACACAGGAGATAGGGGACCCTATACCATTCCAGGGAAATAACAAGTCATTCCGCTCATTAATTATTCTCATTGACAGGGAATTCATCTTCAGTTTTAGATTGGATCTCTCCTTGGTAAGTTTCCCTCTGTAACTTCTTGTCTTGCTCCCAGGTGCTCTAGAGAATAGGTTGACCCCCTCTTCCTTGTGACAGCCCCTCAAATATTAGTAGACTGCTATTATATCACCCTTAGTCCTTCTCTTTGTCAGACTAGACATACCCAGTTCCTGCAATCATATCCACATGTTTTAGCCTCCAGTCCCCTAATTATCTTTGAAGTTGCTAGTGACACAGTGGTTAGAATGCAGTATTGTAGGCCAACTCTGCCCACAACCTGTAGTTTGATCCTGATGGGCTTGAAATTGACTTCTATCCTTCCATCCTTCCAAGGCCAATTAAATAAGGAACTGGATTGTTGGGGGCAGTATGCTGACATTGCCCAGAGAATGCTGTAAAGTACCATGGAGTGGTATATAAGTCTATATAAATTGATATTGCTCTTCTCTGAACTCTTGCTAGAGTCTCAAAATCTTTTTTCTCATGTGGTGACCAAAACTGGATGCGGTATTCTAAGTGTGGTTTTACTAAGACAGAATAAAGCAATACTAACACTTCACATGATCTTGATTCTACTCAATGCTATTAATGTCTGAGCAAAAACCATGGTCAAAAAAGGATTAAACACCTCTTGTCTTTCGAACAAATCACAAACATCAGCCACCTATTCTCCAAATAGTCCTAAATTCCTATTTTGTTCATTTTAAAAAACTTATTATGTAAAGCTGATTAAGGACCATTTGGAACATTACAGCCATGCTCCCAACAATATGTAAAATCATAATCATAAGGGGAAGGGAGAAAAGTGTATAAAATATCATAAATATCTTTCGACTGCAATTTTTAGTTCTGCTATCAAATGAGAATTCTGTTGTTAATTATTACTGTTGCCCACAAATAATCTTCATGACATGTCACATGAACATTTAACTTTTTTCATTTCATTGCTAAATGGTACTCAATACACACTTCAGTTGTTTCCTCTGTCTCAATTTCCTTTACTAGGAAAAGTGTTAATCTTATTCGGGGGCGATAATGAATATTGCTTTCCAGAATTTATCAATCTAAATTATCAATATTGTTCTCCTTAATAAATATAATGAGGAATTAGATACCAGTGATACCACAGCAATATTTTAATAATGGGCCACTATTAAAATAATTTGACTTTACAGTGCAATGCTGCTGCCTTTGGTTACCCTGTGTTTCTCCTAGGATCATCATTAATATTGTTTCAAATGTTCAGGAGCAGAATGTTTTCCATTCTTGCAGCTGGTAATAAGCCCTCTATATGCACAGAAGGAATTTATTTGTTGAACAACAACTTACAGCGACATCTGTTTGTGTGTAAAAGCTTACGTCAAGAAGACTATGCATCCCTTGATTATGTGCATGGGCATATGTGTAGAGACATCAGGAAATGCTCTTTGATTCTTCCATGACATTGCATTTCTGTGCATATTCCAGTGTTTGCACTAGCACAAATAAGAAATTCATATGCAGCTGTTCCTACAGTGGGACTCTATGAAATCTGATATAAACCAATATTTGCAGATATCCAAATTACATCAAATGGCATCTAATGAATTTATAGTATCTGGGGAATTTTCAAAGGCTGGCCAAGTACTACAGATAGAAAAGTATTGCACAATATATAGCTCTAATTTCTCCCTATTTTCTTTCTATAAGGCACTACAAACGATTAATTTCATCATCTCTTTATCTCTCAAAGTTTGTTTCCATTTGCTCATTTGATTGGCTCTTATCTTCTTCTTATCCCTATATTTCCTAGTATTTTGATTTCCATGCTCTAATTTTAAGATCATATTATAACACATTTTCCAAACACATTCCTATTTTGTTATAGTTTTACATTTATCCTCTAACTGTATCACACAACAACCTTGAAGAATATACTAATGTGGTCATTAAAAGTCAACAGGGACTTGATGGCACATAATCATTATTGCACAAACTGAGATCAAGTTAGAGCTAAAATAACAGAAATAACAAAAATAACAGAATAATAGAGTTGGAAGGGAGCTTGGAGGTCTTCTAGTCCAGCCCTTTGCTCAAGCAAGAAATCCTATAACATTTTAGACAAAAGGTTGTCCAATCTTTTTTTAAAAAAAACCTCCAGTGTTGGGGCACCAACAGCTTCTGGCGGCACATTGTTCCATTGATTAATTGTTCTAATTGTCAGGAAATTTCTCCTTAGTTCCAGGTTGCTTCTCTCCTTGATTATTTAGTCCATCCATTACTTCTTATTCTGCCCTCAGGTGCTTTGGAGAATAGCTTGACTCCCTCTTCTTTGTGGTAGCTCCTGTGATATTGGAATACTGCTATTATGTTACCCCTAGTCCTTCTTTTCATTAAACTAAACATACCCAATTTCAGCAACCATTCTTTATATGTTTTAGCCTCCAGTCCCCTAATCATCTTTATTGCTCTTCTAAGAGAATCAAAGAATTGAAAGGGACCATTTAGTTAATGCAGAAATATAAATTATAGGATCCCAGAACTATGGATCTTTAATCTCTGTTAAAACAGTCTATGTTTCTGTGGTCCTAGGAGTCAAAATATGACAGCACATAATCACATTTCGGTTTAAATACATGCAGTAAGGGATGTATTTGATTTATAATCAAATTGTACTTAGTATTAGGAAGTCCCCCCCTCAACTTTAATTAGACTCTATTATTTTGTGTCCTGTGCTTTAGAATGATAGAAAAACTTGTCCTTCTACGAAATATCTTTTCAGGTAGTTGAATAATGTCAACCTCACTCAGTCTTTATTTCTCAAGGCTAGAAATGCACAATTGCTACAATCTCTCTTTGCAGAACATTATTTCTAGTCCCTTGACCATACTTACTACCTCTCAGAATTCCAGGCCTGCTGTATCTGCCTTCAAATGTGGTGCCCCAAACTGGTCATAGCAGTTGAGGTACATCAGAACAGAATAAATTGGATTAACTTCCAATGATTTGGAAATGATATTTCCATGAATGCCTCTTAAAATGGTGTTTGCCCTCTTTTAAAAGATACTTCATACTGCTGACTTGCATTCCATTTGAAACCAACTATTTCTGTTTCACAAGCACTATACTTAGTCACTATATCTCTTCCTATACTTTGCATTTGATTTTTATTTCACAAGCAAAGACATTTGCTTTTTCATTTTGTTACTTTCAATCCATTTCTTGAAGCATTTATTTCTATATTGTAGAATATTACTAATCTCACCTAGTTTTGTGTAATTTGAAAATCTTTCAAATAAAAAGTAGAAGACCCAGCCCCTACTTAAGGAACCCACTCCAGTTTAATGGCCTACTTCTTCCTAGGATGACTCATTATTGAATAGCTCTTATTATTAGCAAGCTTCTCTTTGTGAAGATTTAAAAGCCTTCTTTCTAAAATTGTTACTCATATGCCTCCATGCTGAACAAAACTAAATTTTGTATCTTCTACTTTATAAGTTTTTGGGAAATCACCCACATGCATTCTTTAATATTCTCTGCTACAGTCAAAACATGTCCAACTCTTGTTGAGTTGTTCCTCATCATTTTGGTCAATTGTTTTAGCTGTTGGCCTAAAAAGGTCCAAAGGAATGACAAAATCATTTAAAATATTTTCACACAGCAGAATTACAAACAGAATTGGTAATCTGTGATTCTCAAATAGAACAGTTTCCTTTCAGTCGGGCTTTCTTGAGCTTAGAGTCCACCAAAAAGAATGAGGGGACTGCAACTGAGAAGTTTTTATGTGATGTGTTTGGGAAGATGACATTCCGGTGTAAAACAAGCTGGCACCAAATAAGGGGTGTTACTTGTTCAGATGAATAAGGATATAAAAGAGGGGATTTCAGCTTCATTTAATCCATAAGCATTTTGCTGACTTTTCTGACTTTGCCAGAGTTTCCTTCATTATTTCTTCTCTGCCTGAGAAACCACTGAGACAACTCTTCCTTGCCCCCACTCTATTGTGCTGTGAGCCAGTATACAAATGCCCTAGTATCAACATTTATTAAACAGAATAAAAATAAACTGTAATGGGATAAGCAATATATCAAAAAGCACATTTAATGGCCCATGAAGATAAAGGTAGAAGAAGATGATGTTTGAAAACTCTGATCATGGATAACATTTCAGCCACAGAACATTATTAAAGGGCTAGTACATTTGAGCTGGGAAAATCTTCATAGCTATAAAGAGTAGCAAAGAACATTTTCTAAATCTCTTTACTGCCATTCAGGGTTCATTCAGTTTTTTGCAATCCAGATAATGTAACCTTACTTGTATGTGTGTGGGTACCTTCAAGATAGTCTGGACTCTTTTGGTACCTTCAAGTCAGTCTGTGCGTATATGCATAATTATGTATGTATGTATGTATGTATGTATGTATGTATGTATGTATTCATGTTCATGTAGTATATATTGGAGTTGGTGACCCTTTGAGAACTGTATGCAACAAAATTTCATTTTAAAGTATGCTGATTAATGTACATTCAAAGTGACAATAACGTTATTCTAAGTTTCCTGGTAAATACATGGACAAAGCCAGGCAATTTTCTTGGCAACATTTTTCAAGTGTTTTGCCATTGCCTTCTTCCTAGGGTTAAGAGAGAGCAAGTGAATCAAAATTATTCATCTGGCTTCATGCCTAGAACTTGCACCTCCTGATTTCTAGCCTAGTGTCTTTAACCATTACAGCAAACTGGCTTTTAATCATTTATTATAGCTACTAAAAAGTGAATGAAATTTGACTGCAATGGATGTGGATCCAAATGGATACTACATACAGTATGCATTACAGTAGTCATTGTAGAAGTCCATAGGGTAGTCATTTGGTCTACTGTAGATTAGACCACCAAACACTTGTTCAAGTTAAGGCATATTTCTAGGGCCACAAATGCTAAGTATTTAACTACTCATTTAGTTTTGGCCTGAGACTTTAGGAAATCTCTGTCCACTGAAGACATGTCGAAAGAGACTAAATCAATCAATCTGAGACTAATTTTTGCCTACTTTAGGTAAAAATTTGATGATTCACTACATTATATATATTTTGCTATAATAAAGAACATTGGGATTAGGGTAATATTGAATAGATGATTGTTGCTATATCAGATTCAACTTATACTAGACGTTATTAAATGAGGTGCAAATAAGAATCCACTCTTAAATGTTAAAAGTTCATTTTCTATTCCCTCATATTTTTCTATTTATAATCCTTTCAACTCTGGCATCAAGGGACAGTATTTTATAACTTTTGATCAAAATTTCAATAAGATCCTTTGTAGTCTTTAATAGTCAAGTGCCAATGTTGGAACTAAGTAATATCAGATAGATAAGTATAATCTTTGTGAGTTTATGATTGTGTTTGTGAATTTTATGGATTCCACTAAATTATTCACTTGAGAAGAATTCAAGAGTTTCCTTATTACATTACATGTATAATGTATAGCTGAAATGGAAAAGTTTGTAAGGAAATATTTTTCTATCCATAATTGAAGTGATACTGACCAGAAAATTGACAAGAGACCCATTTTGTATGTTTCAGACCAGTTTATATTGTTCCTATGTGGCTGTCAGATGGCAATTCAGTGTACAGAAAGATTTCCTGTAATGTCACAGTTAGATGTACGGATAGCATATGCTAACACATGCAGTCATGTAATGGGATATTTTTTCTATGAACAAGATGTATCACCATTAACCTAGAAAAAATAGTAGCATTCACACAAATGTATAGGATCTTGGATGATAGAGGCAGAATGAAGAGTTATTCACTCTTTTGTCAGTTCCAATTGCCCACTGAAACAGAGATGCAACAGACTGAATGTCAAACCAGGTACTATTACTTTCTGTAGTACATTCATTTCCCTTTCCAGAACATCTTGGGACTACAATGTACACAACTAGATCATGAGAAGAAAGATTGAAAGTAAAGTACATTTATACATGCCTATTGTGCTTGCAGATTTTCCTCCGTGTCATAGATGTATGTGTATGTGTCTCTATGCATAATGGTTATCCTTTGAGAGCTGGATACAGTGAAATTTCATTTTAAAGTATGCTGATTAGTGTACATTTAAAATGACAATAAAGTTCTATTCTATTCTATTCTATTCTATTCTATTCTATTCTATTCTATTCTATTCTATTCTATTCTATTCTATTCTATTCTATTCTATTCTGGCGTCATGGTGTCTGATGAGAAGTGGGAATTGCCTTAGGAAACAGGAGGAAGAGATGCAAACTGTACAACTGGCAACTGGTAAAAGATATCTCAGTTCGCAGAAACACAAGTGGCATTGGAACTGTTTCAGAAGGGATCCTCCCTAGTTTTCCAGATAGCAAAAGGACTGTAAGGGAGAATATTCGCTTGATGTAATCTTAGTACAATTTAGCTCTTGGTTGTGTTTCTTGTCTAGGCTAACTTGCAGGGTACCTGCAAGTCTTGCAAACTGATGTGTTAGGGAGAGAAAAAGAAAAGGAGGAGGCATGTAGTGACTTTAAGGAGGCATGTAGAGCTGAGCATTGTACTTTTAAGGCAGTAAACATTCCCTCACTGAGTGATTCTTAATTTATTTAGTTTGCCAATCTAGCTTCACTAACTACTGTAGCATAAAAATAGTTGTAATAGCAGTCCACTTGACCAGAATTAAGGAAATGTTTCAAACTTTAAGAAGGTAAAAAAAGAAAATGAAAAGGGGTAGTTACGTTCAGCAATTTTTTTTTAAAGTTTTATTGTTTTCAAGACAAACATAAACAAACACAATATAAAAACATCAAACCAACTTCCATATATGTGCATACAGTGTGGCGGTTGATTTACAAATTATTTTGTGCTTCCACTTCGTAGTCTTCAATTACAATTGCATTGTATATGTTCTCATATTGTCAATCAAATATTCCTAAATACATTAATATCATTGTTAATCAATCATTTGACTATACTATTATTCATTCATGTTTTACAAGTTAATCCATATTTTACTTAATTTGTTTTATGACAGTTCATATTATCATCTCAAATCTATCCTATAATCATTTTGTAGATATAATAAAAAATATATCTTTATATATTCATTATGTTCTAAAAATCTGTATATTTCATTACCATGTTTTATTGTCTAACCATTGATAGAATAGATCCCAAATTTTATAAAATTGTTTATCTTCTTGTTCTCTGATTTCAAATGTCAATCTACTCATTTCAGCACATTCCAATATTTTCTTAATAGCTTCCTCCTGTGTTGGTATTTTCCCATTTTTCCAGTTTTTAGCAAATACAATCCTAGCTGCTGTTAATACATTTACAATCAAATATTTCAATTCTTTACTATATATTTCAGGTAAAATTCCCAATAAAAATATCTCTGGTTTCAAGTCTATATGCTTTTTTGTCATTTTTTCCAACCTTGTGTGGATTTTAGTCCAATATTTTTTGGCATCCGCACAAGTCCACCACATATGGTAATATGAGCCAGGTACCTGATGACATTTCCAACATTTTTCAGATTTGTTCTTGAACATTCTTGCTATTCTTGTTGGTGGGAAATGCCACTTGTAAAACATCTTATACAAATTTTCTTTATATGCTGTTGACGTTGTCATTTTATAATTTTGAGACCACAATTTTTGCCATTTCTCTAGATCAATCCCATATCCAAAATTCTTCCCCCAAACAATCATTGTTTCTTTGACTTGTTCTTCTTCTCGTTTAATTTCTAATAAATATCCATACAATTTTTTAATCACCTTTTCATCAGTACCTGTCAAAATCTTATCTAAATCAGTCAGTTTATCATAGAAACCTTCTGTTTTAGAATCTTTATCATACCTTGAGTGTATTTGCGCATATGAAAACCAATTCATCTTTATACCTTGTTCCTCTAGTTTTTGCATAGATTTGAGTTCACACTTTTCATTCAATATTTCACCATATCTAACTGTTTGTTCCCTTTTGTATATTATAGGATAAGAAAATGCTTCAATAGTCGATAGGCAGACTGGAATTTTTAAATAACATTGCCTTTTAGTCTTCTCCCAATTTAACCACAGAGACTCCCACATATAATGTCTTCTAAAATACCCCTGTGTTTTAGTTTCTTTATACCATAAAAAAGCATGCCACCCCAACAACAGATCATGTCCTTCTAATGTCAACAATCTAGCATTTCTTAATGTTATCCATTCCATAACCCACATCAAATTTGTAGCTTGGTAGTACAACTCCCAATTAGGCAAACCAAATCCTCCTCTTATTCTAGCATCTTGCAAAAGTTTTAATTTGATTCTTGCTTACTTACCTTGCCATATATATTTCAACACAATTTTATTTAAATCTTCAAAGTAATCTTTTCCAAGCCGAATTGGAATTGTTTGGAACAAATATAAAATTCTGGGTAATATATTCATCTTGATTGTTGATATTCTTCCTATTAATGACAGTTGTAAATTTTCCCATTTTGCCAAATCTAGTGCTATCTGCTGCTTAAGTTTAATATAGTTATTCTCTTTTAGTGTACTACATTTTGCTGTCATATGTATCCCCAAGTACTTGATCTTATTTGTGATCTGGATTTTCAATACAGATTTTCTTCCTTTTGTCTTGATAACATATTCTTTGTCAAAATCTTTGTTTTGTCTTTATTTATTTTCAAACCAGCCACCTTCCCTTATACCTCTATCTTTTCCATCAATTTTAATGCTGTTTCTAGTGGGTCTTCTAAAATGAAAACCAGATCATCTGCGAATGCTTGCAATTTAAATTCTTCCTTTTTAATTTTCATCCCTTTTATGTCCTTTTCTTCTCTGATATTTCTGTTTAGCAATTCCAAGGTTAACACAAACAACAAAGGTGACAGTGGGCACTCTTGTCTTGTTCCTTTTCTTATATCAATAGAGTCCGTTAATTCTCCTTCTATCATTACCTTTGCCGTTTGCTTATGATATATAGCTTCTATTGCTTGAATAATTTTTTTTTACCAAACCCCATCTGTTCCAGCTATAATAACATAAATTGCCAATTCACATTGTCAAATGCCTTCTGTGCATCTAAGAATATCAAAGCCATTTGTTTTTCAGGGTGCGCCTCGTAGTATTCCAAAGTGTCCAAGATTACTCTCATATTGTCTTTAATTTGTCTCTTTGGCAGAAATCAATTTTGGTCAGGGTGAATAAAATTATTTAGGTATTTTTAAAGTCTTTCTGCCAATATTGAAGCAAAAATTTTATAATCTGCGTTTAGAAGGGAAATAGGTCTATAGTTCTTGATTTGTAATGGGTGGGCTCCTCTTTTGGGACCAGTGTAATATAAGCTTCTGACCATGATTTAGGTATCTTCTTCTTTAACATAACTTCATTCATAACTTCTAGAAATGGAAGATTCAACGATTCTTGTAGTGTTTTGTAAAATTCTGCTGGAAGTCCATCTGGGCCTGGTGCCTTTCCATTGTTTTGCTTCTTAAGTGCTTCAGTTAACTCTATCATTGTTATATTGCTTTCTAACATTATTTCAATCTCTTTAGGTATCTGGGGTAGGTTAGCATTCTGTAAGTACTGTTTAACTCTTTCATCGTCAATATTCTCTTGTGTGTATAGTTTCCCGTAATAGTCTCGTATAATTTCCTTCTTCTCCTTACTTCCATAGCAAACTTGGCCTCGATCATCTATTAATTGCAATATTTTCCTTGATTCTTTCTCCTTTCTTAGTTTATATGCTCACCATCTACCTGGTTTATTTGCATCTTCAAAATAGTTCTGTTTCGCACCTCTGATTTTCTGTGCTAATTCTTCTTTTTCCATTAATCCCATTTTATGTTTAATTATATCCATTTTTAACTTAATGTCCTTTTTCTGTGGCATTTTCTGTAACTCTTTTTCAAGTCCTTTATACTCATCCTCTAATATCTTAGAGGCTAGTCTTTTCATGGTATTTCTTTTCCTTGTATAGTCTATTATCAAGCCTCTGGCATATGCCTTCATTGTATCCCATACATTCTGCATTGATGTGTCTTCTTTTTTATTTTCTTTAAAGAAAAAAGCCAGTTCTTTCTCCATCCTCTGTATGAAGTCTTTTTCTTTTAGTATAGTATTATTTAACGTCCATCTAGATCTTCTTCTTTGTCCTTTCCATTTAATTGTCATTGGATTATGATCTGCCCAAATACTTGTTTCAATATTTATTTCTTGAATATTGGCTAACAATTCTGTTGACATCCATATCATATCTATTCTGGACCATGATAAATGTTTGTTTGAATAGAAGGTGTATTGTTGAGTCTTAGCATTTCTTTCTCTCCATGCATCTTTTAAATTTATTTCATCTGTCATTTTAAAAAAGGATTTAGGGAGGCTCTTTCTGTTTTGTTTGTTGTTTTCTGTGTTGTATAGTCCAATTTATTGTCTACAATTCCATTAAAGTCTCCCATCATAACGATATTAGTATAGTCCAGTTCAATTATTTTCATCTGTAATTTTCTATAAAATTCTTCTTGATTGTCATTCGGGGCATAGATTGCAGTCAGGAGTGTTTTCATATTATTGTCCATTATTTCCACCATTAATAATCTTCCATCGTCATCCGTATGGATCAATTTCGCTGGGATAATATCTTTAATAGTATAAAACCACTCCTCTTTTCTTGCATTGTGTCAAAGAAGTAAATATTTTCCCTAACTTTGGCTGTATCAACAGTTGTTCATGTTGCTTTTTAATATGTACTTCTTGTAGGTAGATTATATCAAATTTTAATTTTTCTAATTTATGGAAAGTTTTCCTTCTTTTAACAGCTGAGTTAAGTCCGTTTATGTTAATTGTAATCAGTTTGTTCTCTTCCATGGTTATACTTTATAGGTAGGTTTGGCAGCTCTCGTAGATCTTGGTTCACGTTGTTCCTTAACTTCCACCTTTCCGCCTACTGCACCTTCTTCTTTTTCAGTCACTATTTGGCAGTCCTCTTGGAATTCAATTAGTGACATTTCTTTTTCTGTCTCCTCCTCTTTCCCTCCAAAGTATTCAGTATAAAATAATCCAGCTTTCTCAATTGAGTCAATTCTATGTCTCTGTTCTTGCCATGTGAACATTAAACCTTCTGGAATCAGCCATCTATAATTCACCTCTTTTTTAAGTAGAATTTTAGTCAGGAATCGGTATTCTCTTCTCATCTCTCTCACTCTTCTGGGTACTTATTTCAGGACCACAATCTCCTTATCTTTATATTTCAATGTTTTCTCTCTTGCCACCTGCAATATTTGCGTTTTAATGGCTTTCTTTGTAAATCTGATGTGAACTTCTCTTGGTAAGCTATTTCTCATTGCATATCTTGTGAAGATTCAAAAAACCTTGTCTATTCCATCCATCATCTTCTCTTGAGTTATTTCCAGAGCTTCAGCCAAGATTTCTATCATTATCTCAGCTAAGTTTTGTCCCTTTTCTTCTTCTATGTTTTGGAATCTGAGATAAAATTCTGATCTATCCATCTCCCATCTCAGCATCCCACTTTTATCTTGTTCAACCATTGTTAATCTGCCATCAATATCTCCAATCTTCTTATCTCTTTGTTTATCTTCTTCAATTTTTTGGAATCTCTCATCATACTTCATCATCATTTGTTGAATATTCTCCACCTTTTCATCAGTTTTTTCTATTCTCTTTTCGATATTCTCTGTTCTTGCTTATATGCTTTGAATTTCTTGCATTATCATCTGCAGTGTCACCCTTTCCTGTTCTTTTTCTTGTTGTAACATCATCTGTATTGAGCGTTGTCCTCCAGATGGTGAAGAGGAAGAAGTAGGAATTGAAGAACCAGCTGCTGTTAGTTTCCTGCTCATTTCAGACAATTCAAAATCTTCAGGTTCTTCTAGACCTTAATCCACTTGTGAAATAACCAATTGTAATTCCAAGTAAAAATAGTGGAAAAAAAGAAGCAAGATAAAAAATAATTCTTCAGGTTCTTGTATACCTTAACCGAATTGATTAATTAAATAACAGTAAAAACTCAAAGAAGGAAGAAAAAAATCATGAACAGAAAAAGGAAAAAATTGTTAAATCTTGTAGAAGGCAGAAAAATAAAAAGTAAAAAAACTAAAGAAGAAAAAAAAAGTTCTTCAGGTTTTTCAACACCTTAATCCAATTAAAAAGTCTCAGGTATAAAAAGATGTACACAAAAAAAGGAAGCCACCAAAAAATAATAATATGGAAAGTAAATAAAAAAAATACAGGGGAGGGAAAGAGAAAAAAGAAAAAAGACTACTCCCTTAAAAAAAAGAAGAAGAAAAACATTAATACTAAGACTTTTCTTTTAAAATAAAACACAAAAGTAAAAATTAGGCTCAAAAAGCAAAAAGAAAGACAAAAGCAAGTTCCAAAAGGCCAAAGATCCAAATGACTATTTCAAATAATAAGCTGAGAAGGAGGGGGTGTGAGGAATAACTCAGCTTAAAAAAGAGAAAAAGAGCACACTGCACCTATTTAGTTATCAAAGGCTTTTGTTAAGTTTTATAGCTCTCTTCTCTAGAGTCTTATTATCTTTTTTCTGTATACTTCAACACCAGACTCCAATACTGATAGAAACCCAGAAGAGCACCTGCAATAATACTCTCCCATGCTCTTCCCTCTATCTTATCAGACAGGCTCAAAGTCCTTGAAAAGAAGTCTGAATTCTTTCTCAGCTTTGTCTGGTCGAGAGAGAAAAAAAGAAAAACGATATTTCTAAGCTTCTAGTTGGCAGTGTTACAAAGTTTCCTCTGTTTTCACTTTTCCCCTCCTTTTCCAAACAAATTATTATAAAAATTAATTAAAAAGGAAAAAGGGTTTAAAGGAAAAAAAAGCTAAAAGGGAATCTCTAGCCTGAAATATTATAAAGACAAAAAGGAGAAGAGACAAAAGAGAAAAAATAAGGTAGAAAAAAAAAGACCAGTCCAGTTCAGAGTAAAAAATCATATATAAAGAGTCCAGCAAAAAAATAAAATAAAAAAAAATTAATTTGACTTCTCATTTAAAATCACCGCTTAATCACTTCTGTCTGAGATTTTACAGATTCTTTCTTTTCCTTAGGGTGTCCTTTTAAATCTTAAAGTAAAGAAAAAATTATCACCAAACCGGCACACTTTGTCTTTCCGTTCTCTTTCCTTCTGGAGCTGTCCCAACTTCAGCAGCTTTAATGGTTGCCTCTTTGCCGCTGGCAAAAAGAGCTTCTCCTGGATCTACCAGGAACTTTGCAATATCCCTGGGATTGACAGGATGTGCTCTTTACATTCACCATCTCTTTGGGACAGTTTAGATCCATTTGGACTGTCCAGGAGCAAAGATATTGGCAGCGATCTCAGACTTCCAAGATCGCATGCCGTATCATCGCGATGCCAGCTCCGCCCTCCCCACATTCAGCAAAATTGAGGAAAAAACACTGAAGGAGCTAGTTTATTCTGAATAAGTAATATCAGACCTGCATTAATTCTCCCTTCTTTCCTTTGTAGAATTACTTGTCTCAACAATCCTGGAACCTTAGGCATATACTATCTCTTAATTTTTCACCAATTCTTCTCACAATTTCCCCACGACTTCATTGTTAAAAAGCTGGGTGTCCATGTTAGATATATTAGAAACTGGTTCATAATGTTACTTAATAGCTCCACAATAGTCTGGAAGAAATTTTCAGAAGAGGGCTATAGGATATTATCTTTGCCCTTGAAACCATCAACATTTTTATAAAGGACCTGCAGGAGGCAATTGAAGGGTTTCTCATGAAATGTGTAGATGAGCTGAGAGGCCATCAATATAAAAAAAGCAAAAACTTGAAAGCAGAAGTACCCAACTTCTTCCATAATCTAGATTGGTCAGTCTGTATTTGCAGTCTTGTGTCCAATTCTAGATGATATATTTTAAATAGAGTGCTACCAAACTGAACTGCATCCAAAGAATAATTCTGAGAAATTCAAAACCAAATCCTTTGGCAGCACTGGGCAAAATTCAAAAAATCAGGGGATATGATTGTTTTTGAACCTTCCAGAAGGCTACAAGAAGTTGTGATGATATCATCAGCAGGGGCTATTTTTGGCTCTTTATTCTCATCTTCTGGTTTGTAAAACACCTCCAAATTACAGCACTGATTTTCATCACAAAATGGTCAAATTTCAGTCCATGTCAGCCCATAAAAGAGGCCAGGTCCACACCATATTGCAGAATCTGTGGAACAAGCAAGCTTTAATTTTAAAAATATTATCCAAATAATCACTGAATTCTGGCAGCACAGTCTTGGGATGCTGGTAAGCAAGTTTGAGTACCAGAGCATGCCATAAAGCATGTAAGCTTCAGGTTGTCTATCTCAGTCCCATAAGAAAAAGCTGAAAGACCTTGTTAGTCTGGAGAAGTGAAGATTAATAGCTATCTTAAGGTATTTAAAAAACTGTCATGAGGAAGATGAAGTAGAGCTTTTTTCTATCGCTTCAGGGAATGGAACTAGAATCAATAGACAGGAACTGCAAGAAAACATTTTGGTTAAATAGTAAGATAAACCATCTAAGTAAAGAAATAGCTGAGCATTAGAACAGAGTGCCTTATGGATTTCGATGGAAAAATATTCTACTTCTCTTGGCATATTTAAACAATGACTGGAGACCCATATGCCATAGCTTGCAATGCAGATTTTGCAATAAAAGGTGGATTGGATCAGATCAATGTTTCTCAGCCTTGGCAACTTTAGGATATGTGGACTCTCAGGATTCCCCAAAGAGCATGCTGGCTGGGAAATTCTGGGTCTTGAAGCCGATAAGTCTTAAAGTTGTCAAGGTTGAGAAACATAGCACTAGATGTTATCAAGGATCCCTTCCAATTCAATGATTCAATATTTCCGTAGCTCTGAAGTGTTCTCAGGCTTTGAGCTGATTCTGCCCATGCAGATGGACCATTGGCTATCAAATCTAATAGGTATCCTATTTCTCCTGGGATTTCACTGAGCAACAATAGGATTCTTATTGCATTGTAGTTTGTTCATTGTCTCCTCTGAAGTTGCCACTCACTCCGATAGTTTAGGGGTGGATCCAATTGATTTTTTGGAGAGATGCCTAAGAGATTTTGTGGTGTAGAACTGGAAGTTGTTTGGTAATTTATATTTCACTGAATACAAAGTCAGTGTAGTATGATTAACTAAGATATTTTAGCAAATTGCTTATGTCACCTGAAACTTTTCCTTCAGTGCTTTGAGATTCTATGGATTCAGGAATCAGTCCTCTAGGAACCTGCTTCCTCACAAACCTTTCACTGGCTGAAGAGGTGGTGGTTCAACCAGATTCCCATCAGTATAATTTTTGATATATAAAATGTGAGGAGCAACAGTGGTATTGGAAATGGACCCTAAGTGTGCCCATGCAGGAATGTGAATGGGGAAATGTAGGACAGTATGATTGGATAAAAGTATATAAAGCAAGTTTTCTCACCTAATGGTTTCAATGGGCTTTTATCTTTTCACTGGAGTGGAATACACGCATAGTTTAAAGTTCTAAAGTGCAGCAGAGTTAGTGAGAAATGTGTGGCCTTTCTTTAATTCAGGAATTTCTGTCTATATGCATAATAAAACATGATTGCCAAAAGGGGAATGTTCATTTTTTGCATGCAAAGGCAGTACACCTGAACAGAAATGATGAGAATTAACAACAGGAGATCCATCTCACTATCCCATTCTCCTTCTGAACTTGCCTGAAGCATCTGGCTGTCCAGCACCAGTAGAGAAAGTATTGGGAGAGATGGATCATTAATCTGACAGCAGGGCCATTATCTTGTTCTGTTTTTCATTTGCTACAAAACAAAATAGTTATGCAGGAACAAAATCATTTCCTAGAACTCTTCTTTTTTCTCTTCCACATAAACATATACTGTATGAACATATGTGCAGGCAAAGAGTAAGTAATTATAGGATTCACTTGTGTTTAGTACACCATTCAATATTATCTGCTTATAAGTAAGAAAATAAAGATCCTGATCTTAAAAAAAAATGTTCAGTTTAGTATCAGTTTGGAAATTAATTGTTTTTGCCTGGATATAGCTTTACTCTGATTATCAGAGTAAGAAGGGGCTGAAAATGTCATGCAGGATGAGCTTGATTGTTTCCAACCTTTGGGCAAAACTAAGAAGATATAGTGCCTTGTTCCACTTTCATCATTTGGAACCAGATGATCATTCTACAATAAGCAATGTCTCCAGATGTATCAGATTACAAATCTCATTACTAGCTAACAGGAACAAGATCTAAATTGTTGGGTAATCAAAGAGGTGTTGCTCAGCATCAGGGTACCTGGTTAAAGAATTTATCTAATAACAGAACATTTCAGGACACTCAACTCCTCCATTTATCAAATTGTTGGATCTTTTGATTTCCTGTTTCTGGTTCCAGTCAGATGCCCGGTAAACCTTCCATGATTTCCCCAAATGAAGTTTTTGGCATCCTAGATATCCAGTCTGCCATAGTCCCCCCCCCATTTGTGTGTCTCTCCTCTCTTACTCACACACTCATTCTGATATTACCAATGTGCATATGCCATGTATAAACACTACAGGAAAGCAAGCTTCAAATAATCATGGGCATCACTGAATTAAGCCTCTTTTTCAGCTTTAAATAGCAATGGTATAGCAAAGAAATTTGCTTGTGATTTCCTGGATCTGGGGAACCACAGTGGAAATTAGTTTTTGAATGCTGGTTCTGACTAAGTTATTCTCTTCAAATTATTCCCTCCCTTGACCTAATCTGTCTTGACTAATTATGAAGTTAAATGTTTACTCTGTGGGGGAATATATAAAATGTACTCATTCATTTATGTATTAATTCAACATATGTAACTCAAACCAGTGACTCTGGGCAGCCAAATAGCAGTCAAGAGAAATTATAAAAGCCATTGTCAGCATAACTAGAAATGGGACCCTTCACACATGAAGGACTGCAGGCTCAAGTACATAGCCAGGTTTTCAAAGTCTTCTGAAAGGCCAGCAGGGGCCATCCTAATTTCAGGATGGAGGGTGTTCCAGAGGGGCAGGGGCTATTGCAGAAAAGGCAAGCTTCCAGGTCCTTCCAGCCAACATTCTGACATTGTCTAGTTCAGGGCTGTCAAATTCCAGGCCCGTGAGTCGGATGCGTCACGCACTGGCCATGCCCATGCCTCATTTAGCGAAGGGAAAATAGTCCCGATACATCACATGACTCTGCCTTGATGACGTGAGTTTGATACCCTTGGTCTAATTGCACCCAAACAAACTTCATAAACATAGGAGTTTCTCTAATGTAGACACTGAGGTGCAGGACTAAATGCAGCCCGTCCCACCCCCCCAATATAACCATACTCACAAATCTGACAGGATATGAGTCTGAAGGGCAGTTGAAAGAAATTTAGGAAATGTTTTGCTACTAAGAACATGCATATATTTATTTAGCAAATTCACATAGCTGCCCATCTGATAAAAAGTAACTGAAAACTTACAAACAGAAAAACTGTTAAAGCCACATCATAATATAACCCCCACATCAGATATGAATAACAACAAAACAAAAATAAAGGAATGCCTATATTATATCCCCGACTCTCCTCAATAGCCCATAACAGATATCAGCACTTAAGAGATAAAGAGATGGCTAGGTCTATTCATAAGCAAATATCTTCACTCAAGATCCTTCAAGGCAAAGCCATTAAGCCATAATAGGAATTGCCCAAAGCCCTTTCATTACATCACTCAGCAAGATTCAATCAAGCTTGGGACTCAAAAGACAACCTACAAATTTACCCCTGCATGGCCCCATGGGAGTCTGACAACCAATCAGGATACATTTCTTGCCACAGGAACAGGAAGCAAGTTCAAAACCCAACAGTGGTTATAAATCTCTCTCCCTCTCTCACCCTTGTGCTCTTTTTCCCCAAGACCTCAAATCTTGTGATCCTGCTGTCCACCATCTTTCCAAGGAATCTCTATGTTTCCAGTGTCTTTCTCCCTACTTGGAATTGAACCCAGATGGACATTTGTTCCAACAATTCATTGAGTAAATAGAGTGAATTCTTTTCTTTTTCTTTTTAACATAATCTCAAGAATGCCATCTTAATAGTTTTCAGTGACTCAGCACATCTTTTTCTTGATACCAGATTTACAATCTCAGGCTAATTTTCTTGGTGTTCAGCCTTGTTTTCCTGTTCCTATATATGTCTTTGTTTGTTTCCAGATGTTTCACTAATCTTTAAATACTATGATAGTAAAGGAGGTCCAGGCAGATATAAATATGTACTGTATCTGCTATAATGGCAGTTCTTAAAATAGTTGGTACAGATGTTGTTAGCTTTAGCTTTGTGCTAAATTTCAAAGGCATAATCATGCTGAAAACTTTTTGTTTTTCATTTAATAAGGAAAGCTCAGATTCATCTAACAATTCATATAATTTAATTGCAGTAACCTGCCTCCTCCAGAAAGCTGTCCTATGTATGAAATAATCAAAATTCATGAAATAAAACGTTTTTAGATGCAATTCCATATCACAGAACCTGAGTACTAAAATATGCAGCTTCTGTCTTTTTAGGCCAGAAGTAAATTTTTAGTCCATTGGCAAAGCAACGAAAACTAATCTACAGTTATCAGAAGCATTCCACATAATTAAATTCTCAGCACATCTGCAAGTAGCAGCTGCTATAGTACTTCAGCAACATGCTGCTCCAAGTTTGGGATTTGCTTTGTTTTTTCAAATAGGCCACCTATTGAAAAAAAATCTCACATAGAACAACATTCCCCAAGGAAAAAAATGGTTATTATATTTTTATATTGATATGCAAATCTTCATGGCTTTTAAAAACATATACAGCTCATAAACCAGAAATTCTTCCGCTCATGAAAAATTCAGCAATGCTTTAAAAGGCAGTTTAATCCAAGGATAGGACTGGAAAGTAGAATATAAGGTTCAAGAGATCTATTTACATTAGCTGGCTCGATGCAAATAAAAAATGTTATTATATATTATCTATGCACAGCTTCTCCCTGTCTTAATTTAATATGAAACAGCAATATAGAGCTCTGGCTTATAAGATAAAATTATAAAAACAATTGCTTTAGGTCTATAATTCTCATCAGCTGCAGCCAATATTTCCAATGATCAGCAGGCATAAGATCCTGTGGTCTGTAATCTGTGGAGAGCTTCTGCATTCTACGATATCTGCAAAAAAAAAAAAAAGTATGTCCCTTTCAAGTAGAAAAGGGGAAGGGATGAATTAAATGAGATTTTTTTTATATGATTCCACACTCATTTGAGGGAGAACCATCAGAATGGGGAAATTATTGGGGAAAGCATTCTCAAAATGCAAGATTAATGCTTAGGACCATGTCTTCCAGTTAGAATACATTGTCCCAACTATTAATCTTTCATTTTGAGAATGCATCCCCCTGAAGTTCCCTGATCTCTCAGTTGTGTAGAGGAAATGACAAAAAGAGTGAGAGATCTGAAGAACAGTAGCTATCATCCAGTAGTAGTAAATTATATGGCTGTCTTTTTAATCCCCCTTGACTACTGTAGGTTATTGGGTATAGTTGTTTGTCTTACAAGCCTGTAGCTTTCATATGCTCCATAAGTTCTTGAGGGTAACTTGACCATTTACGAACCAACTATATGGTTCCTCTTTATCTCGTATGGCTTAACCATCAAGGAAATGACACAGAACCCCCAGCTGATGATTGGATTTTATTATATTTCATTTTTGGTTACAAGACAAAATGCATGTTTGAAAGGCCAAACTATTCCCCTTTCAATAAACTTAAGGTTCCTGTTATAGTTTACATTGTTTTTTAAATGATTGAACAAACAGCTCTTGTCACTTGAGGTAGGAGGAAGATCAACTGCCCCTTTTATTATTTGCACTTCTGTGGCAGGCCTTTTGTCATACACTGGCCTGATTCCTTGTAGATGAAGTTTCAATTCCTTCAGAGCTATGTGTAAAAAAGATGGCTGGTAGGTTTGCTTCTCTGGATTGTAACTTAGGAAAGTAATGTGGAAGTTGGTATCAACTAGTATAGTTGAACATTTTGCCTAATAATAGGCCCAGCCTTAAGCATATTTTCAACCATCTCTATCTATTGGACCGGATGGAATGTGTGCCTACTTCTTAAAAAAGCTATCCACTGCCATAGCCAAACCTCTAAGCATAATCTTTGAAAAATCTTTCAGGACCAGCTCCTTGCCTAACCTATGGTCACAAGCCACGGTCATCCCCATCTTCAAAAAGGGAGACCCAAGCCTAGTTGAAAATTACAGACCAATCTCCTTATGCTGCGTCACCTGTAAAGTCATGGAATCAATTATTAACCAATCCATTATCCTCCACTTAGAGACAAACAACCTACTCTCCAATAAACAATTTGGTTTCAGGAAAAAACTATCCTGTAATCTGCAGCTCTTACACTGCAAAAACATATGGATGACACAACTCGATCAGGGCAAAGCAATAGACGCAATCTACATAGACTTCTGTAAAGCCTTTGATTCAGTGGTACACGACAAACTACTCCTAAAAATAAAATCCTATGGTATCTCTGGTCAACTGAATAACTGGATAGAAGCATTCCTGTCAAACAGACAACAAATCGTCAAAATTGGGAGTGTCCTATCAAATTCTGTGCCTGTGAATAGTGGTGTCCCCCAAGGCAGTGTTCTAGGACCAACTCTCTTCATACTCTACATAAATGACCTCTGTGATCATATTAAGAGCAACTGCGTTCTTTTCGCTGATGATGTAAAGCTGTTCAATACCACAGACAATACTGCTACCCTTCAAAAAGATCTTGACTATGTATCAGAATGGTCAAACAAATGGCAACTTCAAATCTCAACAAATAAATGCTCTGTCTTACATATTGGCAAAAAAATCAGAAAATAAAATACAAGCTGAATAGTCAAGATCTTGTTGATGATCCAAGCTCTGTAAAAGACCTTGGAATACTCATCTCTAATGATCTAAGTGCTAGAGCCCACTGTAACTACATAGCCAAAAAGGCATTAAGAGTTGTTAACCTAATCCTACGTAGCTTTTCCTCTGCTAATATCACACTACTAACTAGAGCATACAAAACATTTGCTAGACCAATACTCAAATACAGCTCATCAGTCTGGAACCCAAATTACGTATCTGATATTAGCACAGTTGAGAAAGTCCAGAAATATTTCACAAGAAGAGTTCTCCACTCCTCTACTCATTGTAGAATACCTTATGCCACCAGACTTGAAATTCTAGAACTAGAAAACCTTGAATTATGCCATCTTCGGTCTGATCTAAGTATGGTATATAAAATCATACATCGCAATGTCCTACCTGTCAATGAATACTTCAGCTTCATCCATAACAACACAAGAGCACGCAATAGATACAAACTCAAGGTTAATTGCACCAAACTTGATTGCAGGAAATACGACTTCAGCAACAGAGTGGTCAATGTCTGGAATACTCTACCTGACTCTGTAGTTTCTTCCCCAAACCCCAAAAACTTTAACCTTAGACTGTCTACTATTGACCTCACCCCTTTCCTAAGAGGTCTGTAGGGGGCATGCATAAGCGCACCAACGTGCCTACCATCCCTGTCCTATTGTTTCTTTTATTTTTCTTATATGTACCCATTTCATGTATTCATAACTATGTATATACTTATACTTATTATCTTGTAAACAATTGACAAATCAAATAAATAAAATAAATAAATAAATAAATATTTTAAAGCAGGAGTCTCCAACCTTGGCCACTTTAAGACTTGTGGACTTTAACTCTCAGAATTCCTCAGAATTCCTCAACCTTTGCCAGTGGCTTTAAAGAGCTTTTTATTCCTGAAGCAGTCCTAGCCAAACAGGAATTATAGGGGGTGAATTTGTAGAGCTAACACTTATAGTTAAAGGATTGAGTTGTAGTCTTATTCCTGAAGCTAACTGATCAGACACTGAGTCATTTTTACAAAGGGGAGAGTCTGGTTTATAAGGCAAATTTAAATCTGTTTTCTAAGATTGCAGTATAAATGCCCCCACATATTTTATCAATGTCTATGGTTAATGAATATTTCATGACATTAATATACTTAAGTCTTATCTGTAAAAATGTACTAAGAAGTGACATATTTTCAAGTTATTTGAGCCAGATAGATGGAAAGAACTAGCTATGCTTGGCTGATTTTGAAAAGTTAAGCAAAATCATGTGGAGTTTGTACTTAAGATGAGAGAAGATCAGAAAATCTCAAAGTTGCAGGCAAAATAAAATAGAATAGAATAGAATACTTTATTGGCAAAGTGTGATTGGACACATAAGGAATTTGTCTTGGTGTAAATACAGTAATACATAAAAGAAAAGATAAATTCGTCAAGAGTCGAGAATCATAAGGTATGACACTTAATGATAGTCATAGGGTATAATAAGCAATCAAATCATACTAGAAAACAGTCAATATAAATCGTAAGTATAGAAGTGACAAAGTTACAGTCATACAGTCACAAGTGGGAGGGGATGGGTGATAAGGAGTGATGACAAGATTAACAGTAATAGTAGTGCAGACTTTGTAATAGTTGAACAGTGTTGAGGGAATTATTTGTTTAGGAGAGTGATAGCTTTCGGGGAAAAACTGTTCTTGTGTCTAGTTGTTCTGGTGTGCAATGCTCTATAGCGTCATTTTGAGGGAAGGAGTTGAAACAGTTTATGTCCAGGATGTGAGGGGTCTGTAAATATTTTCACAGCCCTCTTTTGGACTTGTGCAGTATACAGGTCCTCGATTGAAGGCAGGTTGGTAGTAATTGTTTTTTCTGCAGTCCTAATTATTCTCTGAAGTCTGTGTCTGTCCTGTTGGGTTGCAGAACCAAACCAGATACTTACAGAGATGCAGATGACAGACTCAATGATTCCTCTGTAGAACTGTATCAGCAGCTCCTTGGGCAGTTTGAGCTTTCTGAATTGGCGCAGAAAGAACATTCTTTGTTGTGCTTTTTTGATGATGTTTTTGATGTTAGGTGTACAAAACCATCTTGGAAGAAAGCAATGTGAGACTACTTAGTATTGCCAAGAAAACTACATGGCAAGTCTACAAAGTCAGTAGGAATCCAACTTGACTTGAATGGGACTTTACTTTTAAAGCCATTTACTTATCAATGTCCAAAGGTTTTATGTAGGCAAAGTTTCAGTCAGACCATGCTTTATCAAATCTTAGGACCAGAATGTTGCAGTATTTCTATTAAAACCCATAGAAATGATAGGTAAAGATAAACAGTCTTTGGAGAAATGAGATTATTAAAGTCAAACTAAAACTATGCAGAAAAAAGAAATTCTTAGCTTAGGCTTTAACTGGCAATATTGTTCATTTCTGCTGTATTAAAACAGTCTGGTCGATTTCCAGAAACCATTAGTTTATGGACAGCTGGATATTTACAGCAATTTATAAACACAATAAAAAGTTGTGCATGGATTTTTTTTAAAAAATAGATGAGTTAAAATCTGCAGAATGAAATGTCAACTTTTGCAGTGATGGAGGCTTCCCATTTTAAGACTGTATTCTTTTCAAGTAAAAAAAAAAATCAAAAGGTTTCCTCATCCAGCTAAATACTGATTCCCAATTTCACCAAATATCATGTGCATGCTTCTATAGATGAATGTGAATAGTAACACAGCTTTCAGATGCTGATTGAAATGTTGGTTTTGATGACTCTCTCTCTCTCCCATCATGAGTCATCACAATTCCATCTTGCTTTGCTTTGATTGTCACTCAGTGTTTCAAATTGTCTTCCTCTGCTTCCTTGTTTGAATCCCCAATTGAGTAGTGATTTCAAGCAAATTTCATTTTCTGCACTCCACAATCATGTGGAGTGTATGTGCATATGCTTGTGCCTTCCATGTGTATGTGTATATGCTGGTGGCTGCATTTCATTCATACACTTGCCTAAGAATAGCAATATACTGTAGAGCAGAGCAAATAAAAATGTCCGGAATCATAGGATAGCTAGCTAGTAGTTTGAATAGAATAGAATAGAATAGAATAGAATAGAATAGAATAGAATAGAATAGAATAGAATAGAATAGAATAGAATAGAATAGAATAACAGAGTTGGAAGGAACCTTGGGGGTCTTCTAATCCAACCCTCTGCCTAGGCAGGAAACCCTACACCACTTCAGACAAATGGTTATCCAACATCTTTTTAAAAACTTCCAGTGTTGGAGCATTCACAACTTCTGGAGGCAAGTTGTTCCACTGATTAATTGTTCTAACTATCAAGAAATTTCTCCTTAGTTCTAAGTTGCTTCTCTCCTTGATTAGTTTCCACCCATTGCTTCTTGTCCTGCCCTCAGGTGCTTTGGAGAATAGCTTGACTCCCTTTTCTTTGTGGCAGTCCTTGAGATATTGGAACACTGCTATCATGTCTCCCCTAGTCCTTCTTTTCATTAGACTAGACATATCCAGTTCCTCATATATCTTCATATATTTTAGCCTCCACTCCACTAATCATCTTTGTTGCTCTTCTGTGTGTTCTTTCTAGAGTCTCAACATCTTTTTTACATCGTGGCAACCAAAACTGAATACAGTATTCCAAGTGTGGGCTTACCAAGGCATTATAAAGTGGTATTAACACATCACATGATCTTGATTATATCTCTCTGTTTATGCAGCCTAGAATCATGTTGGCTTTTTTGGCAGCTGCTGCACACTGCTGGCTCATAT
Organism: Notechis scutatus; assembly: GCF_049901735.1. Classification (NCBI taxonomy): domain Eukaryota; kingdom Metazoa; phylum Chordata; class Lepidosauria; order Squamata; family Elapidae; genus Notechis; species Notechis scutatus. The sequence continues at coordinate 67,938,828 of NC_142009.1, read as the reverse complement.
TTAAATGGTTGTCCACTAGGACTCCGAGATCCCTCTCACAGTTACTACTATTGAGCAAGGTACCACATGTACAGTACTTGTACATTTGATTTTTCTTGCCTAAATGTAGAATCTTACTATTTTTCACCATTGAATTTCATTTTGTTAGATAGCACCCAATGTTTAAGTCTGTCAAGATCTTCCTGTATCTTAAGCCTATCTTTTGGAGTGTTGGCTATTCCTGCCAGCTATGAATCCATCTGATGGTGATGCTGTCTAACCCACATTTTTTTACTTTATCTAGTAGTAGGTTATGGGCTACTTTATCAAATGTCTTATTGAAGCCCAAGTAAATTTTATCAACAGCATTCCTCTGGTCAACTAATTTTGTCACTTTGTCAAAGAATGCAATAAGATTAGTCTGGCATGATCTGTTTTTAACAAACCCATGTTGGCTTTTGGTTATTACTTTGTTTGCTTCTAGGTGTTTGCTGATTTGTTGCTTGATTATCTTTTCCAGAATCTTCCCTGATTCTGAGCTTTTTAAAAATTCTCTTTGATAATCTGCCACAAACTATATTACAATTTGGAATTCTTGCTACATTGGAAGGTGGGAAAGAGATGGGAAATTATATATTTTGGTTGTGATAGATATAGCAGTGCTAAATGACAGCAACATGAAGAAGAATGAATATGTGAAATTAGAAAAGTACTAGGGCTTGAAGGAGGAACTAGAGAAAATGTGGAAAGTAAAGATCAAAATGCTCACAGTAGTAGTAGGAACACTTGGGGCTGTGACTCTGAAACTTGGAGAATTGTTTCAACTGATCCCAGGAACAACATCAAAGTTCTCTATCAGAAAAGTGCAATGCTTGGAATAACTAAGATACTGCACAGAACCTCAAGCGTTCTTAAGGGTTCAACTCCAGGGCCTCTAGTAACAGATCTGAGTTTGAGACATACCACCTATAAGGATGAGAAGGGAATTTAAACACATACACACAATCACCCCCCCTCTCCACACACCCATTATTTCTACAAACTAAGGTGTTTATCATTACAGTGTTATTTAAATAAACCACTTGTACTTATTCCAGTTATACAATGACCTTGGCTTAGCAAAATATTTCTTATTTCTGAGCTTTTTTGTAGTTCAACAGTATCCTTTCCTTATTTAATCAGTATTTTGTTTGGCTATCTTCTTTAAGTAGATAGTTTCATTTTAGCCTAATGAGGAACACTGAACCTTGGTCATACTATTCCTTTCTGATTCCCAGTCTGTCCTTTTCAAGGCAACTTCAATCTTTTTTTTCTAGACAGTCTGTTCTTCAGAACTCTCTTTCTAATCCTGCCTGCTCTTATTGAGTCTTCAGTTATGGATTCCCCCTTCCACCAGGGATCATCTATCCAATTGTGGTTGGTTTCTTCCAGTAATTATAGTCCATGCTCCTTGGTTCAGGCAACATCTCCAGTCCACATGGCACAAACATATTGCTCACCTTTGTCCGCAAAAGCTGACTCTCATATTTTTTAGCAAAATGTGGATGTGTCTGCTCAAAGGTGCATTAATCTGAGATTGTGTCTTGCAATGTACATGATTCTTTGTATAAAATTGGAAAACAGATACCAATTCTAATCTTGAAACCAATTTCTACCAATGTCCACATGCTGGCACTTCATTCACCAGCCAAAGAAAAGGAAGTCCATCTGTTACAATTCCTTTAATGGAAAAAGCCATACTTTACTCCCCTCTGATCCCTGGAGAGAATTATAAGGATAACTAGACAGTTTATTGACTGAGATACAGAATAGTTCAAAATGCAGTCATTTAATATATTGGAAAAAAATAAGAATGCTGAATTTTTGTGCAATAATAGAAAACTATATTTGAAGGAGTCTGATCACAGATATTTGTGGCTACAAGGAGTATTACACTACCTGCATCTGATACAAAATAATATATTAAATATGTTCCTGTCCATGTAGTAACAATTACTTTGATAAAAAATAATATATCTGCACAATTCAATTTATTTATTGAATTTAATTATTTAATTTCTGAATATATTTACAAAAATTGTCTATGGGAAATGCTAAAAAAGTAGAGATTTGTTTAATTTATGCCTTCTTTTTTGCTGTTGCATAACAACTAAATCAAAAGACAGATGGATGAAAACATTTACCATGAATCTCATGGAAGGTAATGATCATACAGTGTGGTGGGCATCATATTTTAACTATCACATGAATATGTATACACATCAGTGATGTCAGTTAGCATTTTTATAAACTATGAGTGAAAGGCTGGGTCAACAAACAAACAAACAAAAAAGAGGAGACTGTAAAAATATGCAGTATTTTTATAGCAAGAACAATGGCTAAAACAGAATAAGATTTGCATTTAAAAGGAGGAAGGTGCAAAAAAAAAGAGAGGGGTGCTAAGCACACCATCTTCAGGTTCTGAATTAAAGACACAACACAAACCAAATAAATACATTACAAATGTGTTCATTGCAGCTAGTGATGAAGTTAGGGGAGTTGAATAAAAACTTTTAATAATAAGCTTGAGAATTTAGAGGAAATAAACAGCAAAAAACTAACTAAGATTTTGATCTTAGAAAATTATAAACAGATAAGGAGGTTGAAATAAAATTGGGATATTGAAACTTTTACAGTAAGGCTTTGGAATTAATTATAAATTTATGGAAAAGAAGTTCTAATTTGGTTTTTACAAGATAAAACAAAGATAAGCAATTTCATGATTTCAAAAACTGGACACCAGAAAGATTTACAAGCCTGAAAAATATTGCAAAATGTTATAACAATGAAAATAGTAAATAAGACTTTTGAAAAATAGAGTCAGAAATATGTAGCCACAATATCAACAATGTGTGATAGAATATAGTAGGGTGAATTTCCAGGAAGAGGAGATGCATTCCAGAGGAGTAAGAGGCAAGTAGGTCCAGTTACTTTGTGTGAGAGAAAGAGGGTAAAGCTAGCCCCTCCCCAATAGTTCCCAGAGTGTATGCTTGATTGGATAGCAATAGCACTTAGACCAGGGGTCTTCAAACTTGACAGCTTTAAGCAGTGGTGGGATTCAAAAAGTTTTACTACTGGTTCTGTGGGCATGGCTTGGTAGGTGTGGCGTGGCATGGCTTGGTGGGTGTGGCAGGGGAAGGATACTGTAAAATCTCCATTCCCACCCCACTCCAGGAGAAGGATGCTGCAAAATCTCCATTCCCTCTCCACTCCTGGGGGAAGGTTACTGCAAAATCCCATTCCCTCTCCACCCCACTAACCTGCTTTCCAGCTCTGTTCTCCTATGCAGGGAAACAAAACAAGGCTCAACCGATCAGCTGGGACTTGGGAGGCAGAGAATAGATGGGGGCGGGGCCAGTCAGAGGTGGTATTTGCCGGTTCTCTGAACTACTCAAAATTTCTGCTACCGGTTCTCCAGAACTGGTCAGAACCTGCTGAATACCACTTCTGGCTTTAAGACTTTTGGACTTCAACTCCCAGAATTCCTCCTCCAATCATGTTAGCTCACAAATTTTGGGAGTTGAAGTCCACAAGTCTTAAAGATGTCAAGTTTGAAGACCCTTGACTTAGACTTATATACCACTTCACAGTGCTTTACAGCCCTCTCTAAGCGGTTTACCGAGTCAGCATAATAGAAAACTTCAGTTTGGCAGGATTCTATCTATAGCTGTGGAACAATAAAGAACTCCACTTGGAAGAATCACCACATGTCTTTCTTGGTTCTTGAGCCTAACCCAATGTCAGTAATGATGTCTTCTTCTATATCCAAAAGATGGTTTTGAAGAAATGAGTTGTAGAACAAATGTCATTTAACAAGATAGAAATATATTACTGACAAGCTAAGAGAGTGACTTATAAAAGAAAATGGCACTGGTTTTACAAAAGAAACTGGCTAAGATGTAGAAATGTATGCAATGGAACAATAAAAAAGTGAGAAATAAATTCTGTGACATATATGAATGAATTAAAAATTACGACTGTTAGAAGTGAAAAAGAAGGAATATAAAATTGGTTTATTTGATCAAGGTTGAGCAAATAGGATTTGTTGTTAGTTCTGGCAACCCTTAATGGAGTTTTTGCTGACAGTAGATTCAGCAGAAAAGATGCCTTTTTTTGTTTTTGTTTTTCATAGATAAGAGATGGAATATGGATGAAGAGATAAATGTTGGTAATCTTAGAGTGGATGAAAAGTCACTAACTTCAGGATGAAAGTTGGAAGTTACTTTATATATTTATTTTTCTTTCTTTATATTCTTATTTTTACTGTACTTTTTATTCCTTCTTTCTATTTTCTTTTTTTTTAACTTTAGTTTGTATTAGATTTTTACTATTGTAAACAAAAATTGTTAATAAAATTTTGTGCCAAAAAACAAAACAAAAAGGTGAAGCTAGTAAAATCAACTGTAAAAAATGGCTCTATCGTAGTTCCTCTACAGTTCCTTTTTCACAAAGAGAAGATGTGAACGCCTGGCCATATTTCTTCAGCAGAACAAAACAATACAGTTTTTGTATTTGGCAACCTGAGAATTCAGCTGTATGACAAACTTATTAGTTATGCGTTTCCATAGAACATAGTTCTGCAATTGGATGTCCCCCTGAAAATAAAAGCCCCAAATTCATGCTGCACACAGGAGACACAATGTACCATTAAAATTCATGAACTTTAACTTCCACATAATAGTGAATTTAAATGCAGTGTCAAATTTACTTACAAGACTAGTATCAACCTTTTTGTTATTCTCAGATAGTTCTCCATTTCTAAATATGCACTTAACTAACTCTTCCTCTCTCTCTCTGCTCCTCCTATCTTAATTAGCTTCACTTTAAAGGAGCGATTGTTTTATTTACTGAAGTATTGCCCATGTCTTTATGAATTGGAAGACTTATTAAAAAAACAAAAACAGTCACTGTACATTGGAGCACTTGAAACAAAATGGAATGGAATAATTGATTTTGTTCCAGGCTCGTGAAAAATACAGAGATATATATAAGCTTAGACAAAATACTGAGGTTGGAGTATTTTGTATTTGGAACATCTTGCATAATTCTAATAGATGCTCATTAAAAAGATACGCCTTATATCTTGGCAGTTGCTGCAAATAGCCTACAAACAAATGAGCCAAAAGTCTTCATGAAGAAATAATGAACTCAAGATAACCACTGTATCTCCTGCAATTTGTTCCCTTCCGGGATGCATGTGATTGCTCAATTTAGGAATCTCACAATTCCCTCAAGCAATCTTTAGACAAAACAATTCAGGCAACTGATATGCTTCATTTATTTCCCCCCCTCCCATTCCTCAAAGATGGGAGAGGCCTAACCTGGATGAGGTAACCAAGGCTATTGAAAATAAAGATTTCTTTTCCCCATTTCTTCAAGGAATCAATTCTTTAGAAGCAATACATGCCATTCAGCAATTTCTAAGAAATCAACAGAACAGAGGTGTGTTAGATATTAAACAGAGAAAAAAATATACTACCACTGAAACAGAATTGGAAAGTTTTCAACCACTTGGAGGTTTTCCACTTGGAAAACTTTAATAGGGATAGTATGAGGGAGATGATGAAGATCTTTGAAATATATGAATAAATAAATTTTAAAAAATATTAGAGGCAACTTTAAAGTGTTACTTTCTCATAATTAATGCGGAGGTCACCAACAATTGCCAGCTATTTTTTTATTTAAAATATGTATATATAATACTATTTAATCCTGGGCAGCTCATAAATATCAAGAAAACATAAAAAACAAACAAACTCTTGGTGCCCCCAAAATAATACTTCCCCAAATGTCAGATATGCTGGGCTTCAGTCAATGTGTGCAGGAAGAGCCAAGTATTGTCCAATAAATGTATCAGAATGGCCAAAGATCAAGAATTAGTAATCCAAAAATTCTTGTGGGCTTCAAGGAATCTATATTTACTAAAGACATTACAATGCAGTTTTCTATTTGGAAGCATACTTTGTGATAGCCAAATCTCCCATTATGGTCAATGTTACGAACTAAGCTAACACGTTCATTAACAACCCTAATAGTTTTACTTAACAGCAGGCTCGTAATCCTGCACTTCTGATTGGCCCGCGAATAGCGAGTCGTGATTGGTCATTTCTGGCTGATCTGATTGGCTGACAGCGGGTCACCTCTGATTGGACGCTTCTTAGAGCGGTAAACTCAAATCATTGGTTGTTTGACAGCAGCCAGCTCTATAAAAGAGCTGCTGCTGCCCAAGTATTTTGCTCTGTTCTGAAGTTACTAATAAAGAGCTGAAGTCACATTTCAATGCCTCATCTCCGTTCCTTGCGCCCATGCTCAGGACTTAACACTGGCGACGAGGATGGGATGCGGAGACGATAGAGCTGACTGAGCACTCATCGAACAATACAGAGCACGTGGCTGAGAGCACAAGCAACAAACAGCAGGATGACCAGCGGCGCCATACCACCCTCTCCATTTGACCCGGCAAACGAAGACTGGGACTCGTATATGGACCGGTTCCAGATGTTCCTGGAGACCAACAATCTGAAAGATGCTACGCCTGGCAAGAAACAAGCGATATTCCTGACCCACTGCGGGCCCACCGTTTTTAAAATGGCTAAGGCGCTTGCAAAACCCGTTGAGGTGAAGACAATGGATTGGGATAACCTCGCACCGATCCTCCGGGCCCATTATGCACCCGCGGTGCCAACACTCATCCGAAGACACGAGTTTTACCAGAGGGACCAACGGAAAAACAAGAGTGTTGGAGACTTCATCGCGGACCTCCGGAACCTGGGTGGACTCTGTGGTTTCGCAAACCTCGAGGAAGCCATGAGAGACCGAATAGTTCTGGGATTAGATGACCACACAACACAGAGCAAGATTATGGCGAAGGGAGACATCAGCCTCACAGATGTCATCGCCGACGCTACTGCAGCAGAAGCAACCAGGAAGTCAGCCGCTCGGATGCGCCGAGCGAACGCACCGCACCGCCAACTCGCTAGGGACAGTATGCCTTCCTGTGAGAGGCACACTACTACCGCCCATCATGAAGACCTTGAATCCTCATCAGACAGCGAGGAAGAGGAGGTCAACAGACTCCAGTCCGAACGTGACCAACGAGACCAACGGAACCAAAGACTCCCGCGCCAATGCGCTGGTTGCGGGGCAAACCACCCGCGATCAGACTGCAAATTCCTCGACGCACTCTGCCGCTCCTGTGGAAAGAGAGGCCACATCGCAAAGGTCTGCCGAAGCAAGCGAGGGTCCAGTCCAATCAGGAGGGAGAATAATCTCCGCCAGGCTACAGGCAGCCTACCTGTAAATCGGGACTGCCTGAACCACCAATGGAACAACCACTACTACAGAAATCGAGCACCTGCCACTTCAACTAGACGAGAAGAGGCACACCAAACCATCACTATCGGCCACGCTTCGTCCCTGGATGCAAGGAAGATCCGAGTAAAGGTCGCTATTGAGAATCGACCTTGCGTGATGGAAGCCGACTCGGGGTCGTCACTATCGATGGTCTCCTGGAAAACCCTCAAACGGCTGATCCCTGCCATCCTTCGCCTGGACCTCAGCACTCAAAAAATCATACTAAAGGACTACCAAGGAAACAGAATTCCGGTTGTCGGCTCCAGCCACGTTCAAGTATCCTTCAAAGACCGCACCGCATCGCTACCTCTGACCGTCGTCGATCGTGACCGGCCCAGTTTGCTAGGTTTACAGTGGTTCGCCCCACTCAGAATTGAACTAGCTGGCATCCACCAAACCGGAAGCAACGACTGGGAAGAGGCCCTCGTCCAGGAATTCCAGGACGTTTTCACAGAGAAGCTAGGCAAGTACAAGGGGACCCCTATATCGTTTAATCTCAGTCCCGATGTAGCTCCTATTCGCCTTAAGCCTCGTCGGGTGCCTTTTGCACTCAAGCCAAAGATTGACGAGCAACTGGACAAATTAATAGCCCAGGGTGTGTTGGAACCGATTGACCACGCCCGATGGGAGACCCCAATAGTAACACCCATAAAGCCAGATGGATCGTTAAGAATTTGTGGGGATTACCGGGCCACCCTAAATCACGCACTTCAGCAGAGCACTTACCCGGTACCCATGGTCCAACACCTTCTTCACTCCCTGGGTGGCGGAAAAATATTTGCGAAATTGGACTTAGCTCAGGCGTACCAACAGCTACCCGTAGATTCGAAGACCGCAGAAGCCCAGACTATAGTCACCCACCGGGGTGCCTTTAAGTGCAATAGACTCCAATTCGGAGTAAGCATGGCACCAGGCATTTTCCAAAGTCTGATGGAGAGACTATTACAAGGCATAAAAGGGGTCGTGCCTTATTTTGATGACGTCTTAATAGCTGCCCCTACTAGAGAAGTATTAGAAAAATGACTCAGAATGGTTCTCCAAAAATTTAAAGATGCTGGCCTGAAGGTAAAAAAAGACAAGTGTCAACTTTGTACAGAGAGGGTGGAGTTCCTTGGATACCTTCTTGAGAGACAGGGAATCCACCCCACCGACAAAAAACTAACTGCAATGAAAAACGCCCCAAGACCTAGAAATAAGACAGACCTCCAAGCCTTCCTGGGACTCATTAACTTTTATAACATCTTCTTGCCCCAGAAGGCAACTGTACCTGAGCCCCTACACAGGCTACTCGACAAGAAGGCTTCCTGGGTCTGGGGACATCGGGAAGAACGAGCATTCCAACAAGTAAAAGACCTCTTAACCTCAGATGCTGTATTAATGCAGTATAACGAGACTTTGCCTTTAACTGTCACCTGCGACGCCTCACTGTTTGGAGTGGGAGCCATCTTGAGCCACGTCCTGCCAAACAGCAATGAGGCACCTATTGCTTTTTTCTCAAGGACCTTATCAAAGACTGAAAGAAACTATAGCCAACTCGATAAAGAGGCTGTCGCTATTGTGTCTGCCATTAAGCATTTCCATGAGTATGTATATGGAAGACCATTTGCCATAATCACCGATCACAAACCATTGCTTGGCATTTTAGCGGGAGACAAACCAACTCCCCACATTTTATCGCCAAGAATGACACGTTGGTCAGAGTTTCTAGCCGCATACGATTATCAACTGCGACACCGCCCGGGGAAAGCCATTCCCCACGCTGACGCCTTGAGTCGTTCCCCGCTACCTGAAGCCATCGACGATCCAGCTCCAACCCTAACGGCACTCCAAATTGAAACTCTTCCCTCACCACCGCTGACTGCACGAGACATCGCCACAGAAACAAAACGGGATCCTGTTTTGGCACGAGTCCTCAGCTGGGTGGAACGAGGTTGGCCTGACAACAAATTCAACGACACCTTGGCGCCTTTCAAACATCGGCAGACAGAACTATTCTCTCAAAAGAGCTGCATTTTGTGGGGAGACAGAGTCGTCATCCCAGAGAAGCTACAACGTAAAGTTTTAAAACTATTGCATGATGGTCATCCAGGCATCGTGCGAATGAAGGCACTGGCAAGAAGCTACGCATGGTGGCCAGGTATAGATAAGCAGATAGAAGCCTGGGTGGCCTCATGTAGCAAGTGCCAGGAAATTTGCGCTGCCCCACCAAAAGCAACTCCAACTGAGTGGGAAGCACCTCGCGGTCCCTGGTCCCACATCCACATCGATTTTGCGGGACCCACAAAAGGGCACACTTTTCTTATAACAGTGGATGCCTATTCCAACTGGCTCGAGGTCCACAAAATGAAGAGCACCACCACAGAAGCAGTCATTAAAAAATTGAATAAATTATTTGCTACGCACGGATTGCCGGACGTTTTAGTCTCAGATAACGGGCCCCAGTTCACTGCCCTGGCATTTGAACAGTATCTAGCAGACAGGGGCATCCGCCACGCTTTAACATCGCTGGGTCACCCTGCGGCCAACGGCAGGGCTGAGCGAATGGTCCAATTCGTGAAGAAGACCTTACACAAAATGGAACATGGGGACATTGACGACAAGATAACCAGAATGCTTCTCCTCCAGCACATCCCCCCCCACAGCACCACAAACAGAACTCCAGCCGAACTCCTGATGGGCTGGAAACTTCGCTCACACCTTGATCGCCTACACCCTACCTACATGCCAGAAAAGCCTTTGGGGTCCAGCAGCAAGTGTCGTGCATTCAAGGTAGGCGACTTAGTCTTTGCTAAAAACTTCTCAGTTGACCCACTGTGGGTCCCTGCTACCATAACTCAATTCACCGGGCCCAAATCCTACCGTTTGCAAACCGATGATGGAAAATTATGGAAGCGCCACATAAACCAGCTTCGCTCCAGACTGGCACCTACACCCATCTCATCGCCTGAATCTCAAACCGGGGAAGGACATCAAGGAGGCCAAGAAGAAATAGCAGACAACCTAACAATTGGAACTCAGCAGGCTACACAAACAACCATGGGATACTCACCTCTAGAAGGAGAACCGAACCGGGTGATTGCCTCACCACGTAGCAGCACCGCGATGCAAGCGAATCCAAGGAACCCCGATGGCAGCATTGGCGAGAGCGGCGAGGACGGCCCCGAGTCACACAACGGAGCAGCGGGACCGTCTTCGCCATCCAGCTCAGCAAGCAGCCCACCAGGACCAGAGAAACCGGTGGAACAGCGCAGGTCAAGCAGACAGGTGAAGCGACCTGCCTACTTGCGAGAATATGTCACCCCACCCCTAAGACGGAACCTAGGGGGAGGGGTGTTACGAACTAAGCTAACACGTTCATTAACAACCCTAATAGTTTTACTTAACAGCAGGCTCGTAATCCTGCACTTCTGATTGGCCCGCGAATAGCGAGTCGTGATTGGTCATTTCTGGCTGATCTGATTGGCTGACAGCAGGTCGCCTCTGATTGGACGCTTCTTAGAGCGGTAAACTCAAATCATTGGTTGTTTGACAGCAGCCAGCTCTATAAAAGAGCTGCTGCTGCCCAAGTATTTTGCTCTGTTCTGAAGTTACTAATAAAGAGTTGAAGTCACATTTCAATGCCTCGTCTCCGTTCCTTGCGCCCATGCTCAGGACTTAACAGTCAATTTTTGTTCCTTATCTTCATCCCACTTCCATTGGCAGGAAAGCTAAACAATTGTGAGCATAAGAAGAAATCCACATTGAATTCCTGTAATATTTGTGCCCTATATTTTTTTCCTACTCATATGCAGAACTGTACATTTTATTTCATTTCATCTGACTATACAAGCCTCTCTGGATCTTTTTGAATCTCCTCTCTTTCATCTAAAGTATGAGCCATCCCTCCCAGTTCTTTTTCATCTGCAGTCTGTATAAATTTCAGTCATCAAGTCACTGATAATGTTAAACATCACAGACCCCAGGACAGCCCTGTGGATTTCTGCTTGAAAGTTCTCTCTAAGCTGTAGGGGAGTTGTTAATAAGTACTCTATGGGTACAGTCATACAAACCAAGGTGTTGAATTACATTATTTTTCAAACTGGGTTATAGGATTACCTACAATCTCTATTGCTTTTCACCAGAACAGAATAAGATATATTAGAAAATGAGTATATCTTTTGGTACTCTGGATATTCTGAGGTCTATGTTGAAGATAAACAGGGTCTTAAGATAAGATTTATTTTGGACTAAAGAAGAGGGTTAAGTAAAATTCATACAAAATGCTAATTAAATATTTACAGACATATACCTGTATATTTCAAAAGATAATCTAATAGGATTGGAATTGCACCATATCTACAAACAAGATGTAAAGCACTTGACTTCAGATTAATGCAGGTCATATAACATTTATCACTATTTAATACCATAAGGAGAACCACAAAGCTTATTCCACAGACAATTTTCTTGCTGTCTAGAGAACACAACTCTAACATTAAGGGTAATATTGTTAACTCCTATAATAATATTTCCAGAATAGATAGAATTTATATTGATTGCCTCAGAGTTTGATTCCACTTATTGATATCTCTACTCTGTTGATCTGTTGTTGCTACTTAGCAGCTGTTTATAGAATCCTTGAATTATACTGTTGATTCTTCAGGCATGTTCTTCTGTTCAGTGCAGAAGTCCAACTTAAAGTATCCCAGATGGGTGACTCAAACCTTTGCATGAATACATCCCATGAAAAGAAGACATCAGCTCTCTGAGTAATTTTAGAATGAGTGATTATAGTAAGTAAAAAAAGATTCTAAACAAAAGATTCTGTTATCATCTACAATGATCTGGAGAACATAAAAGAAGTATGACAGTGATTTTCCATATGTTTATTAATAGCAGTTAAATCATACTTGAATGATTTTATCGCGGAGCTGTCTGTGATAACAAGTAGAATTCTATTTTGTTCTAAGTTTGTCTGGAAGTAAATTACTCTAGGAGATATCTCGTTCAACAAAGCACATGCCCATCATCTATCACCAATGTCTTCAACATTTTTCATTAGATGAACTGGCAACTCTCAACTAAAAAGAACAAATGGACATAAATCGTAAATGGCAATATAAAAAAACCACATGTAATTCTCCAAGACACTTGGCCACAAATACTTGACCACAAACCACTATGATGGCCAACCTTGGAATAGTTGAACTAGTGTATAATAACACAAGCATCTCCATCCAATGTATATTCTGGACGGACAGAAAACTGAGGAGATGGGGATTTGAGAGATATGGGTGGGAAAATTTATCTCAGTTTGCCCTATCTGTGTAAATGTTGTTTTAGTGTGATAAACGGTTTTCAAGATGGCTGTGCCCATGGATGCTGCGGCTAACCACTCCTTCTTTTAGTGTATGGTGTGTATGATTCTGTGTGTATTTTGGATCCTTTCCTTGATTGAATCCTGTGGGGCAGGGGGCATCTACAGTCGGCAAGCCTTGTTACAAATTGGACTGAAATGTGAAAAGGCTATTACGGATGATTTTATACATTCTTATAACATACCGAAGGAGGCAGCTAGGCCCCTGGGGGAGCCACGGATCACTATCCCTGTAGGAAGGAGGAAGAGGCGGAGAAAGAAGAACAGGAAGAGGAAGAGAGGATGCCATGCTGGGGTTCTCTTTAGGCTGAGTAAGTTTCCACACAAGCCTTCAATTCCAAGTATATTTCTTACCAATGCAAGATCTCTGACTAACAAAATGGATGAATTAAGGCTACAGATTGCAAAGAATAAATTCATCAAGAACTGCTGTGTTTTGCTAATCACAGAAACTTGGCTTCATTCACTCATTCCAGATGCAGCTGTTGAGCTGGAAGGCTACATAGCTCACTGGCAGGATAGGAGTAGAGATTCTGGCAAGATCAAAGGGGGAGGTTTAAGCCTTTACGTGAACAAAAGCTGGTGTATCAATACAAAGACTGTAGACAGCCACTGCTCCATGAATCTGGAGTATATGACACTTAAATGTAGACCCATATATCTTCCATGGGAATTCAGCGTGCTTTTGATTACTGCAGTCTATATCCCACCTGATGCCAACACTACCATAACTTTGGGATTCTTGTATAACATTGTTAGTAATCAGCAGAATAAGTATCCTGATGCTGTGCATATCATAGTGGGGGATTTTAATCAAGCTGATTTAAAAGAAGTGCTCCCTAAATTCTATCAGTATGTTAAGTGTGCTACTAGAGGAGCAAACATATTGGACAAAGTATATACCAACATCAAACATGGCTATAAGGTTATAAAATTACCACATTTGGGACAATCAGACAATATGTCATTGCTTTTAGCACCAGCTTACATCTCTCTTAGGAGACGGGCTCTGCCTATAATAAAGACAGTGGAATCTTGGCCAGAAGATGCTTCCCAACAACTTCAGGATTGTTTTGAGAACACAAATTGGGACATCTTTTACCACCCTGACCTAGAGGTGCACACTGCAACTGTTCTGTGCTATATCAAGCACTGCACAGATACTATAACTGTGGATAAATGTATTAGGATCTATTCCAATCAGAAACACTGGACGACCAAGGAAGTCCAGCACCTCTTGCATGACAGGACCAAGGCCTTTAGGTCCAGTGATGGGGCAAGATACAGTGTTGCCAGAGCTAATCTGAAGAAAGGTATTCAGAAGGCCAAGACTGATTATAAGAGGCAAATTGAGGATAATTTTTATAGCAATAACACGAGGCAGGTGTGGCGAGGGATTCAACAAATTACAAACCATCAACTGACCAATGTCATCCCTGCTGAGGGGGATGCTTCATTGGCAGAGGAACTGAATCATTTCTTAGCTCGCTTTGAAGTGGAGACATCAGAGACAGATAAAACACAACAAGCAGCCAATTGTAGCCCCCACCTCATTGTGGAGCAGGAGGTGAGGAGCATTTTGAGGGCTGTGGACCCTAGAAAGGCTGCCAGTCCTGACAGTATCTCTGGCTGAGTGCTTAAAGACTGTGCTGATCAGTTGGCTGGAGTCTTTACCAGGATCTTCAATCGGTCTTTATCCCAGTCCACTATTCCATCTTGTTTGAAGGCTTCCACCATTGTTCCACTGCCAAAGAAGTTCCCTATCAGTAACCTCAATGATTACAGACCAATGGCACTCACTCCTATCATCATGAAGTGCTTTGAGAAATTGGTCTGCTGGCACATCATTTCTGGTCTTCCGCATACATTTGATAAACACCAGTTTGCGAGGACTTCCGGTTTGTCGGCTTCGCTAGCGGCAGGGATTTGCGATCCTGCGCGATCCCTGCCGCGCTAGCCGCTTTGGTGTCTCCAATCCGTGGATCTGGAGGCTGGGGCTGCCACGAAGAGGCAGCCGAAGATAAAGGGGAGCTAGTGAGGGGTTTGGGGGTGTTGCAGACCCCCTTCCCAGCCGGCAAAACCCCCTTTTCCCAAGACGGTCGAGCGGCGGTCTGTAATGGCCGCCTCAAAGAAGCCGGCAGCTGGGCAAGATTGAGCAGGAGGAAGAGAGGAGAAAGTTGTCAAGAGAAAGTTTTTTTGGCTGACCCAGGATTTTAAGAGGCGTTTAATCCTGAGAACTATGGTTTTTTGAACAACACTTCGTTTCCAGAGGAGGATTACAAGCGGCAAAATTGAGTGCTGAAAGGGAAAGTTCACTCTCCTTCCTTATGGAATCAACAAATGGCCATTGAGAAACCTGTTGTTTTTTTATGAAAGTAATAAAAGGTAAAAACTTGGCTTGTAGTTGCTTGTTTTAAGTAGGTTGACTTAAGGAAGAGGACAATATTTAAAAGCATATATATATATCTGTGTTATTGTCTTGAATTAATCTTGATTTTGTTGGAGGCCTTTATGCCTTGAAGATTTTGAGACCAGAAATTAATTGCAATAAGGCTTTAAAGTATAGATTGGAGGTTTTTTCCTCTCCCTTTGATACCTCCCCAGAAAGAGAAAGTGAGAACTTTGTGTATTGTTTGGACTGATTGACTCTCTCTGGATCTTTGGGGAATTGCTCTAATTTTTGAAACATTTTGGTTGCTTTAAGAAGAAGAATAAAGAATGGCTTTATCTGTTGATGAACTTAGAGAATATGAAGAAAGAAAGGACGCTGTGAAAGAAGCCTTTCTCTTTTTAGAAATGGCGCTTATTAATTATCAAATACAACAACAGATGAAGGAAATGGAAGGAGAAGAAGAAGACGCCATCTTCAATGAATCTAAAAATTTAGTTAAGAGAGAAAGGAGAAAGAAAGGAAGGAAAATGAAGGACTTAAGACTTAAAAAAATACTTAAGAAAGGAAAAAATAAGATGCAAAACCAACTCAATGTTAATGTTATTGAGAAAAAGGAGAAAGGAATACAACACAGAGGGGAAGCTAAAGGGGGAGGGAAAAAGGTTAGGTGGGATAAGAAAGGAAGGGAAAAGGGAGGGAAAAGCCACAAAGGTATAAAACAAGATGGGAAAAAAGGAATTTTGTTTAGGGATAAAGGGTAATGTATAATTTTTTTTAAAAAAGAAGATTCTGCAAGGTACATAAGATGGTATTGTAGTATTCGTATTAGAAATAGAAAACTAGAATGTTATAAGAATTAACAAAAGATTAAAATGTTGAAATGTTTAGTAATGATAGATTTTAAAATTTAATAAAAGATTAAAAGGAATGTTTAAAATATTGAGTTTAATTAAAAAGTTTAATTTACTGTTATTTTGATCTTATTATAAACTCATTATTGTAGCACTTGTTTCTTGAAATAGACAATTGGAATGTTATAAGATTTAAAATTTAGATTTATTATTTAATTATATTAATTATTATGGATTTATTATTTTCTCTCTTTAGAGGTTAGTAGGTTGAATGTACTAAGCAGAATCAGATTGGGAATTTTAAATATTTTTAGGGGAGGATAGGCATACCTTGATCAGTGATTTCAGGAGAAATTTTTTTTTTTTTAAATTTGCTCTAGGGAATGAGATAAATGGATAATTTGGAGAATGGACAAAAAATATAAATATAATGATTTAAATTAAAATGAATTAAATAAAATAGAAATAAGGAGAGTGAAAAGCGGGGAGAAGTTATATAGAAGATATAGAATGGTAAATAAGATAGGTAATGGTATATAAGATGAGCATGAATTTAATTGAAGTCCATACAAAGAGAGGTAATCTGGGGCCAAACTACTTTCTTAAAAGAAGTTTTTATGTTTTTGTGTTTTGTGTGTCTATGTTTTCTTTGAGAATTAATAAAACCTCGGAGGAATGTTGGATGAGAATAATGTTAAACAAGACAGAGAGGAATGAAGATGATATTGAAATGGTGAAAAACAGAATGATGTTGTATAAAATAATATTTTATTTGACTTGTAAAGTTAATAATGGAGGTTTTATGTATTTAAAGGTTAACGATGGTTTGTTTGTCTTCAAAATCAATAAAATTTGTTTCAAAAAAACCCAAAAACACCAGTTTGCATACAGAAAAAATAAATCTACAGAGGACGCTATAACCATCTCTCTTCACACTGCTCTGACTCATCTAGAATAGCAGGAGGGCTATGTGAGGATGCTTTTTGTGGATTTTAGTTCTGCGTTTAACACAATTCTTCCACATAGACTAGTGTCTAAACTTCTGGACCTTGGGCTTTCTAATTCAATCTGCCTTTGGATTATGGATTTCCTATCTGGTCGCTCACAGAGGGTCAGATTACGTAATCATACCTCTTTAGCCCTTATTCTTAACACTGGTACACTACAGGGTTATGTGTTGAGTCCCTTACTCTATACTCTTTATGTGCATGACTGCATTCCCACTCATGTTAGTAATACTATTGCTAAATTTGCAGGTGATGGGACTCATCTCCGGGGGAAATGAGTCTGCCTACCGAGATGAGGTGGACCGGTTGCTTTCATGGTGTGGAGACAACTTGGTCCTCAACACCAATAAGACCAAGGAGCTTATAGTGGATTATAGAAGGAACAGATCAGACATCCAGCCCTTGCTTATCAATGGAGACCGAGTGGAGCAAGTGGCCAGTTTTAAGTTTCTGGGTGTTACCCTAAAAGAAAACCTGACCTGGGGTGCCCACATTGCAGCCCTGGTCAAAAGGGCCCAGCAGAGATTATACTACCTGAGATTTCTCAGAAAACAACAACTGAATGAGAAACTGCTGGTGACCTTCTACCGCTGCACCAGAGAGAGCTTTTTAACATACTGCACCTCTGTATGGTTTGCCAATTGCACAGTGGCAGATAGGAAAGCACTCCAGAGGGTTAATGTCATTGCCCAGAAGATCATTGGTTGCCCTCTCCCCTCTTTGGAAGAGCTTTATAGCTCCCGCTGCCTTAAGAAAGTTCAAAACATTCTCAAAGATTCATCTCATCCTGGGAACCCTTTTTTTGAACTATTACTATCTGGCAGACAGTACAGAATAATAAAAACAGGGACAAATAGGCTGAAAAACAGCTTCTATCCCAGGGCAGTAGCTCTTTTGAATTCTGCTGTATAGTGCAGTGTTGGTGTGATGTCAGGGGTTTCCGGTTCAATGTGTGAAGGGTGAAGGATGTGTGTTTGTGTTTATTTTCATGGTCATGGTCATGATGTGCGCTGAAGATGGTGTTTGATTTAGTTGTATGAGGTGCAATGACAATAAAGTAAACTAAACTAGTGTGGGGCAAAGGAATGTACAGTAAGGATAAAAACCTAAAGATTTATTCCTCACTGTAAGGTTTAAAGTATATAATCAAGTGTTGGTTAAACAAAGCAAAATTATCCTTCTGGTCATGAGGGCTCTGAAGTTTGCATTCGTACAGAAAAGATTCTGCTGAAGCCATACAAATATCAGGATATATTGATCTTCTGGCAGATCAAATGCAGTGCTTTTGTTTGGCATTCCAGGGCACCTCTTTCTAGAATACACTGCATTACCCTTGTCCAAACCATGTCTTTTTCTCATTTCTTTCTTTTGCAGCTGATGAGCAGATTTGAGGAAACAAGCTCAAATCTGATCATTACCTCTACCTCACAGGCTAATGGGCACTAAACCATAGCATGAATGCTTTTGTGTGTCTCTTAATTTCCAAAATTGCATTGAAATGAACACTATTTTTGAACAAATGCAATCTGTCTCTTTCCTGTTTCATACCTGTTTTTATTTATTTACAGAGACCTTAAGCAATTCATGTCAGTTTTAAAAATCCTGTTAGTAATGACTTTTCTATTGATTTCCAGATGATTGTTACATCCTGTTTCCTAAGATCTTGTTGTAAATAGTGGTTACCATGACAAGGTGCTCTGTATTTCCGCCATAAATATTGGCATCTATTTTTAATCATTATTACTTCCATAAATCTTGTATACTTTTCCTTCAGTATATTTATTCATACAAAGTTGAAAACTTAACTTTGTGGACTGATCAGACTCACCAAGACCATGGGACTAAAAGTAGATTTAAATTAATTCTGTGGCATGGAAAGCAGTAATACACGTAGCTCTCTGAACAGTCCAACTTGGAGTTAAAATTTCATGTAAAATGACTTCTTAAAAAATAATAAATGTATTGTTGCCTAAATTTTGGGAAATGATAATCTGGTTCATTTGATACATATTATGTACATAATTTGTGGGGGAAGAAGAAGGAAGAGCAAAGACATGGATGGACAAGAGAAATGGAGTTATACATTGATGGTGACATGGCATGAATTAGGTCTTGCATAAAAAAAGTACTAATATAATATATTGATCCATGAAAAATATTGTTTAATTATCCAGAAGGTTGATAGTCCTCATATGCCACCCCCAATCCAGCTGAGTGGTTAGTGGGTATACCATGGAGATAGAATAAAATGGGATGGAGCTCTTCAAATTACTACTGCTCTCTTACACTCTTGTGCTCTGGAGAGCTAATGATGGTTGCTAATCCTTACTAGCAGGTGAAGTTGGGTGGAAAGGGCAAGGAAGCCATGCTGTCCACCAGTTCCAATCCTTTTCCCATATTATATATTTAAGAATAGATGGCTCTTTTTGCTGTGGCACAATGCAACTCAACTATGCTGACAGTACGATTGATGTTACTATACTTTTCTGCCAAGAAGGCATCTTGAAGCCTTTTTCAGATTGGAAAGCATAAACCACAGTGAAAGCTGCAGAGAGATTGGTGTGTGTGTGTGTGAATGTGTGTGTAAAATGAGTTCAACAGCATCATCAGAGAAAGTTCTAACACTTTTTAGATTCTGGAGGAGTTAATGGAAAAACATACTTTTCTTTTATTCTTGACATCTACAGGTGAAACTCGAAAATTAGAATATCGTGCAAAATTCATTTATTTCAATACTGCAACTTAAAAGGTGAACTAATATATGAGATAGACTTATTACATGCAAAGCAAGATAGTTCAAGCCGTGATTTGTTCACAAGTAGTTCAAGCCGTGATTGAGATGATTATGGCTTACAGCTCATGAAAACCCCAAATCCACAATCTCAGAAAATTAGAATATTACATGTAATCAATAAAACAAGGTTTGTATATAGAACAATATTGGACCTCTGAAAAGTATAAGCATGCATATGTACTCAGTACTTGGTTTGGGCCCCTTTTGCAGCAATTACTGCCTCAATGCGGCATGGCATGGAAGCTATCAGCCTGTGGCACTGATAAGGTGTTATGGAAGACCAGGATGCTTCAATAGCAGCCTTCAGCTCTTCTGCATTGTTCGGTCTCATGTCTCTCATCTTTCTCTTGGCAATGCCCCATAGATTCTTTGTGGGGTTCAGGTCAGGCGAGTTTGCTAGCCAATCAAGCACAGTAATCCCACGGTTATTGAACCAGGTTTTAGTGCTTTTGGCAGTGTGGGCAGGTGCCAAGTCCTGCTGGAAAATGAAGTCAGCATTCCCATAAAGCTCGTCTGCGGAAGGAAGCATGAAGTACTCCAAAATCTCCTAGTAGATGGCTGCGTTGACCCTGGACTTAATGAAGCACAGTGGACCAACACCAGCAGATGACATGGCTCCCCAAATCAAGACAGACTGTGGAAACTTCACACTGGACTTCAAGCATCTTGCAGTGTGTGCCTCTCCATTCTTCCTCCAGACTCTGGGTCCTTGGTTTCCAAATGAGATGCAAAAGTTGCTCTCATTGGAAAAGAGGACTTTGGAATACTGAGCAACAAACCATTTCTGTTTTTCTTTAGCCCAGGTAAGACGCTCCTGATGTTGTTTGTTGTTCAGGAGCGGCTTGACAAGAGGAATACGACATTTGAAGCCCATGTCCAGGATCCCTCTGTGTGTGGTGGCTCTTGATGCACTGACTCTAGCCTCAGTCCACTCCTTGTGAAAGTCCCCAACACTTTTGAATGGCCTTTTCCTGACAATCCTCTCCAGGCTGTGGTCATCCCTGCTGCTTGTGCACCCTTTTCTTCCACACTTTTCCCTTCCACATAACTTTCTATTAATGTGCTTTGATACAGCACTTTGGGAACATCCAACTTCTTTTGCAATTACCTTTTGAGGCTTTCCCTCCTTATTGAGGGTGTCAATGATGGTTTTCTGTACAACTATCAGGTCAGCAGTCTTTCCCATGATTGTGATTTCTACTGAACCAGACCGAGAGACCATTTAAAGGCTCAGGAACCCTTTGCAGGTGTTATGGCTTAATTAGCTGATTAGAGTGGGACACTTTGAGCCTAGAGTATTGAACCTTTTTACAATATTATAATTTTCTGAGATTGTGGATTTGGGGTTTTCATGAGCTGTAAGCCATAGTCATTTCAATTATGACATATCACAGCTTGAACTATCTTGCTTTGCATGTAATGAATCTATCTCATATATTAGGTTCACCTTTTAAGTTGCATTACTGAATAAATTAATTTTTGCACGATATTCTAATTTTTTGAGTTTTACCTGTATACACGTTCTTATCATAAATATCTTAACACATTATATTTATATTTATCTAATATTAATTAATAACTTTAACTATAATCATTATTCCTATATTCTTATATAGTTTACAAATTTACATTTCACATTCTTAAGGTTTCTTACAGTTAAGTTTCTTGTCTTATTTTTTAGTTCTGTTTGCTAACCAATCATACCATTTATTCCAGATCAGGTAAAAATCAGAGTCATCTCTTTCATTCAATTTCAATGTTACCATATTCATTTCGGCACTTTCTGTTACTTTTGTAATATCAGTTCTTCTTTAGGAATATTGGGAGTTTTCCATACCTGTGCAAAGGCTATTCTGGTGGCTGTTGTGATACGTAGCAATAAATATTTTGTTTCTGTTGGTATTCTATCTTTAATAATTCCTAAAAGGAAGGTTTCCGGTCTGAGCTCAATCTAATAACCAGTAATCTCTTGAATCCAGTTTTTAATTTGAATCCAGAATGTCTTAGTCTTGGGGCATAGCCACCATATATGATAAAATGTACCGTCAACCTTCTTACATTTCCAGCATTTTGGGCTTTGTTAGGATAAATTCTTGCTAATCTCATTGGGAGAATAGAATAGAATTCTTTATTGGCCAAGTGTGATTGGACACAAGGAATTTGTCTTGGTGCAAATGCTCTCAGTGTACATAAAAGAAAAGATACATTCGTCAAGAGTCAAGAATCATAAGGTACAATACTTAATAGTCATAGGGTACAATAAGCAATCAAATCATACTAGGAAACAGTCAATATAGATTGTAAGAATACAAGCAACAAAGTTACAGTCATACAGTCACAAGTGGGAGGGGATGGGTGATAAGGAGTAATGAGAAGGTTAATGGTAATAGTAGTTCAGACTTTGTAAATAGTTGGACAGTGTTAAGGGAGAGTGTTTAGCAGAGTGATGGCATTCAAGAAAAAAACTCTCCTTGTGTCTAGTTGTTCTGGTGTGCAATGCTTTATGGCGTCATTTTGAGGGAAGGAGTTGAAACAGTTTACGTCATTTCTAAGGTTTTGGGTGTGTTCAGTTTCAGATTGTTGTGGTTACACCACAAGGCAAGTTGTACAACCTCCCATCTGTATGCAGAATAATCTGCTTTTCATTTAGCTAATAATTTGTGAAAATGGCATACTGAAGAGGAGTTTTGAATCAGGTCTCAAAATCTGAATGTATATTTGGGAGGAAATTATTTTTCAACTGGAGAGATTGAAGCAAACATGTTCAGCTGTTTAGATAGATAGGGAGAACAAGAAGCAACCTG
Source organism: Notechis scutatus (assembly GCF_049901735.1). Taxonomy (NCBI): domain Eukaryota; kingdom Metazoa; phylum Chordata; class Lepidosauria; order Squamata; family Elapidae; genus Notechis; species Notechis scutatus. The sequence goes on along the minus strand of NC_142009.1, from coordinate 67,916,253 downwards.
CAGAATAATGTGACACACAATTAATAATATGATTACCCTTGATGGATGATGATTTGATGGGTTATCATCATTTCTGCTCCATCAATGCTTCAAGAAATATTTGAGATTTTAAAGAGCAAGAGCCACAATTGAAGTCTGCAAACAAATCATATTAATGTTTCTAGACATGTGGAGTGAGATAATATTTTCTGGACCCATCCACTGGCTTTTTTCTGTTAGTGGGTGGAGTTATTCTGTTTATTAAAATTTTTAGGAGTCCTTAGAAACTAACGCAGGAGCATTTCTACATTTCACAACTATTTCAGTAAGTAACTGAAGCTCTGAAAAGTTTATTTTTTCTATAATTTGACCTAGAATGATTTTATTACATTACCTAGAAGGGTTTTAATCTATTTTATTTTAAATCCCTGTTATTTAATTATTTCTCAATTCTAGGTGGTGAATTATTTTAAGTGGATTGTATATATGTATGCACAGCAGCATTTGCAGTAGATCTATAGAAGAAGCAAGGATCATCAATAACAATGGCACTTTGACTTATATACTGCTCCATAGTCCTTTACATCCCTCTCTAAGCAGTTCATAGAGTCAGCATATTGCCCCCAACAATCTGGGTCCTCATTTTACTGATTTTGGAAGGATAGAAGGCTGAATGAACCTTGAGCCAGTGAGAGTTGAACTGCTGGCACTTGGCAGAATTAGTCTGCAATACTGCATTCTAACCACTGTGCCACCAATTGGGTTGTTTCTTGTTTTGTTCCTTTCACACTACAAAGAATCATTCATGGTAGTCTTACAATTAGAAAATATTCTTCCAGATTTTAACCCCAAAAGCAATAAACCTTAACAAAATGATGTGAAAAAACAAAGGAATATGACTACAAGTCAAACAAAATTGTTCTTCTTGGTGCATTTTAGAATGTATGTAGTATACAGTAATACTATTTTATGCATGGTTAAAGAAAAACACAAGCCATTATATAGAAACATTAGAAATCATATTGTCATACTTGGTTATGTTTTACTAGCATTGATACAGAAAGATTCATGGTTTCTCTTATCCTTATACTTGAAGTACCTTTAAATAGGATTCATTATGAGTTTTTTTTTTCAGCATGAGGAACATTTTCTGGTTTACAAATGAATCAGTAGCTTTTGCAGATTCCTGGAGAGTCCATTCTTCAAAGATTAATTATTGAAAAATTATGTTGCAGCGCTTTACAAAATGTTACTTAACTTTGCTATGTTGAAACCCCATTCTTATAAGTCAGCCTTCCTTCACCTGACATTCTAAAGATGTGTTTTCCTATGCATTTGGGGGTTGGGGGGGCAGAAGCCATAGGCTTGTGTTGTTTGTAATACAAAGGCCCATTATGAGTGGTCACAGTTGCTACTAGGAATCTAACTTTCTATGATAAAAGTGCTAGTGCAAAATATAAGCTAGCACTAATCCTGTCTGTTGTTTAAAAAGGAAGGATGAGGAAAATATACAGCTCCCAATTCTTCTCACACTCTTCCTATGCATGATTTGGGTTGCTATGACTATGCTTAAAGAGTTTTGTATGCATAGTTCATAATGCTGGATTGAAATGAGAATCCTACACAGCATTCATTTGGGTGTTTATATGCAAATCTCCTTCCAGCTATAGATAGACCCAGCCTGGTCATAGAAGTAATTTTTATTGCACAAAAGAAGGCAGGTTCAATTGCCCTCTGTTTTTAGGTTGGCCCATGGGGAAAAAATATGGTCTGAAAACTGGAATTGCTATTATCTGTCAGAATATTGACAAGTAACCATACTTATTGAGATAGATGGACCACATATTTGATGGGGTACAATGATTGTCATGGGCATACTCCTAGAACTGTGGAAGCCTGATTCTGCATTTATATGATCCTAGCTAAAAGTGAATAGAAAACAGCTGAGACTCCAAATTTATTTTTTATAATGTTAATGTTCCAGCTGCTGCAGTTGTATATCATATACTGTAAACTATTGAGATTTTGGTTGATTACAGCAGGTATAGCTGTAATAATAAATGATAAATGAATATATTAGTTGCATGTAGAGCACTAATTTAGCTCTGATTTAAATTTGGTCTTGAGACACATAGTAAAGTCTTCCTTTGAAGCCTATGGGCTCAGTTCATGATTTATCTGCAAGCAATAATTCATGGTCCCTGATGAAGCATGTTTATGTAGAACATATATCTGATTCAATGAATGCATCAAAACAACCTTTTGCACATAAATCTGCTGTGTTCGATTGCTACAAAAGTCTTTTATTATATATTCATAATTCATCCAAACTTGAAATTCCCTCTCTGCATCTATGAAACCAGCATTTCATTTGGGGTCTTGCAAGGTTTTCCATGGAGTGAAACAAAGCAACGAAGTTAACCTTGCAAGGTTTTCCATGGAGTGAAACAAAGCAATGAAGTTAACCTTGGTCAACAGCTTAACAAGGAAACCCAACACACAACACTAGTAAAAGTGTTGTGTGTTGAAGATACAATGTACTCAAAACAAAAGCAGAATTTTCTCACCCCGATGAATCTGTATGTTTGAATATGAATGAATAAGTTTTAAATTTGCAAGTTGCATTTCAGAAAGTCTCAAACTAAGGCAGGCACCAAGTATTTAGTATATATCAACACAACAGAAAGCTACCCAGGGAAACATCAATTTCTGCTTGTCGTTGTATCATGAGGCTTAAAAACAAGAGACAACAGGGAAAAAATAGAATGATCTGAATAGAATGTGGTATTTACAACTCTTGAGTAAAAAGCTGCCTCAAACTGACAACTGCCTAGAACAGAAAGGCAAGCTTTATTCTCTAAAGACAAATAGACAGGAAGCATTTTAGACCAGCCTGGGGGCTTCTTTAGTGACATCGTGCATAAAAGGAGAATAAAAATCAATATATATGTCTATTTTCTAGCCCTATAAAACTTTTTTCCAGGATTTTTGTTGCAGAATCTGCCATCCACAGAAGATGTGCTAGCAGTACCTTATGGCATAAAGTTTTTGCAACCCTGTCATAGAGGTGTAAATAAAATACATAAAGATAAATTTGATTGTGAATTCATTGAAGAGCAATTCTTTTGTTTTCCTTTCCTTTCTTGCCTTAACAAAGTGAAAAATCGTAGCAGGTTTTTGTAAAAATAGTTGACAAAAAGCATGGCAGTCATTAGTGGTCCTTCTATTTGATATCGCATTACCACCATTTTCCCCTTCAACATGTCCCACGTTGGCATAATGTTCAGAGGAGAGCAAATGCCAAACTTCCCTTCTGCTGGAATCAGATAAATATTTTCAATAGTAAGAATCTATAAGAAAGGAAATTTTTTTAAAAAAAGGGGGGGGGGCATTCCATTCATATCTGATATCTACTTTGGCAGATTGAATAGACTCTGTTGGATCAATGTTTTATTTTTTTGAAATGATTGAAAATTACTAATTGAAGTAATTAGCAGGTAGCTGTTCCAATGACAGTATAGTTCAGTTTTTCTTCAACTTTAGCAACTTTAAGATGTCTGGATTTCAATTCCCAGAATTCTGAAGCCAGCTATGCTACGCTGGCTGGGGAATTCGGGAGGTTGAAGTCCAGCTCTCTTAAAGTTGCCAAGGTTGAGAAACATGGTATAGTACATCAGTATCAAACCAGGCTTAAGTTAAAGATTAAAGTTAAGGATTTAGGATAGAGAAGATAATAGAATTGCTAATTGTAGATACACAGTTCAAATTTAATTTTTTTTACACATCTCTGAATTTGAAAGCAAAAGGAAGAGAAAAATAACAACAATTCAATAAATGTGATATGGCATTTCCAAACCACACTGCTCTCTAATTTTAGCTTAGGAAACCAGAGGGGAAAAATATAGGACTGTTAAGAGAGTGTTGTGAGTGTTTTAGGACCTTGGCTGAAGAGTAACAAACCATGCATCTTTGTTTATGGAGAAGCATCAATTCAGTGAAGAGAAAAACTTCACACTAAAATTGGAATCCATAAATCTGTACTATAAAGTTTCATGGTCAACAATGTCGAATTGTCTTTCTAACACAATAAAGGCCTGAGCCAACAGAAAACTTGAGTATTGGAAAACCTTTATCTGTTCAGACAAATTCATGAACTTGACTAATATTAATACCATATATATGACCACATAGCCAGTTCTTTATTTCATTAAAACACCCTCCTTTAAAAAAGAGAAAAAAAAGTCCAAGAAATAAAGTAACATCATGCTTTGCTCATAGTGAATCTTCTCCTACACTCAATATCTTTTCAGCACAGTATGAAACTGGATTACAAATAAATACATGTAGTCATCTTTGTACATATAGATTGGCCCTACAGATTCCATATTTGCTTCAATGTACATTATTTTATCTATCTATAAGGGGTTTGTTTAGGTATGCTCTTCATTATTTATTTAATAATTCTATTATGAGCATGACTCCCAGTGATTCCAGGCAGTTTACATATTGTTTAAAACATCAAAAAGAAAAGCAACCTGTAGTCTAAAAGACGGTCTTATTTATCATCACCAAAAATCTAGATCAGACTTCATAAGGAATCTCATTCCAGAGAGCAGGTGTGCTTCCAAAATTCTTTCAGATGGCATTGTTTAATTGAAATAAAAGGTAAAGATGCCAGAATGACAAAACTGGATGGGAAGAAAGGAAAACAACGTCAAGTGCAACTGGTCCCAGAAAAAGGAAGAGAACCAATATATAATAATGTTTCCAGTCCCCAACTTATGGAGTCAACTCAGAACAACAGTGTGGTTGACAGCATCAAGAGCTGCTGAGAAATGAAGGAATACAAGGATGGATGCCATCACCATCCCAGCTCCACCACAAGCATTCAACAAGTATGATCAAAGCTGTCTCAGCTGGCTTGAAACCTGATTGAATTGGATCTTTATAGCATTTCCTCTGCAGACTATCTTCTCAACAATCTTCCCAAAAAGGGAAGATTGGAGCTTGGTTGATAGTTATTGAAAACTATTGAGTTGAGGATAAGTTGTTGAGGTAGGGGTAAATTTTGATGTTTTGCTACCCTTATCACCACAAATAATCCCCAAAATGATCTCTTACCTACTGTATGTTTGGTTAGACTGGTTTGACTCTTCTTCCAACAGCACTCCAGGTATCTCTTCTGATGAATCATGTGCCAGAGATCCTCAGTAAACTAAAGGGTAACCTGGGGTCAGTATGGGGGAAATGCTGCATAGGAACAATATGCTCTAACTAAGGCCCCAGCCAAGCTCCCATTGCAGACAGACTAGTGTCTCAGCTGAATTACTCATTGTTCTGGTGTGCAATGTGTTGCGGTTCACCTGCAGCCGGTACAGACGGCAGTGCAATTGGACAGTGAGGAAGAGTCAGAGAGTCTGGAGAGGACTTGGACAAGGGTCCTGTGTCTGATGCAAAGATGGGGCCAGGACCATCTGGAGTGGGGTGCTGCCTTTGGAGCCTTCAGAATCTGGCAGCAGCAAGGCAGAGGAGCCAGGGGAGCCTGTGCGCAGAGCTGCTAGAAGGCGAGAGCAGCTGAAACAAAAGGGGTGACTCAGGGGTAAGGCTGGGAGGTGATTGCCCCTCCCATAAGTATAAAGGTCAGGCCAAGATGACGATACCTTTGCAGGAAGCAAAGTAGTTTAATCAGTTCAGAGTCATTCTTGAAGCTCTTTGTATTTTGATATTTTTTTTTGTACTTTGGTTGGTTTTTTTTCTACTTCAGTTTGTTTCTTTTCTGTTCATTTGATACTTCACAGAACTGAAAGATGCGTGCTTATCTCTGGGGACTGTTTGAGATTAATTCCAGCTGGGAATGAAAACAATTCCCAGCATTGCAATAAAATAAATCTTGTTTTTAAAAGATGTGTGTGTGTGTGTAATTACGGTTATACTGAGTCACTACACCCTGTCTCCTGGATGCTTGGCTGAAACCTGAAATCTGAGTGGTTACATCTCTACAGGGGGAATCCCCCTGCTTGGGCCCAACAGGGTCTCAGTAAGTCATTCAAATCTGATGTCCTCCTTTGAGATAAGATCATGGAGGAAGGCAGTTTTGTAACACACTGATCTGGAATTCAAAAGCAACGTCTCTATCCCAGGGCCACCAAAGATCACCCATCAGGTTCTGAAGGGAGAGACTGTGGGCTAAACAGCAGGCTGCTTTCAAGCAGAGCCATTATCCTTGAGAGTATCCCATGATACCTCCCTTTTGCCATAACTGTCAAGATGGTTCTTCCTTCCCCTTATCACATAAATGGAAATTCATATAGATGAATTAGCAATATCCACTGAAAACCAGATCTATCAAGTGGTTCTCATTTTGTTTTTTCACTACATTGCAAGAAGAGAAATGGCACTGATTTTTTTTCTTCCTTTCCCAAGACATGAATAGAATCAGTCTGGAAAGAGGGAGAGAACATGCGCTGCCTTTGTGAATTATGGAAATTTGATTTCTGATTCTTTTAAAATCTATTTAAATATTTCTCTGGGAAAGATAATTGTCAACTTTAAAATACATTAACTAAAATTTAGGGATCTTTTCCCCCCAAACCATTTAAATAATGTTTTGACTGAAATTAATATAATTCTTAAATACAGAAGTAAGAGATTATTTTCACTGTCTGTAGAGACTATAAAAGGGAACTAAATGTAGTATAAAGGCTTTATAAATTAAAAATTAATAAAAAAATAATAACTTGAAAGTAACAACTTGCTAATTTCCCCATTACAGCTAACCATTGTGGTTATTTCCCAGGAATGATTGATGGATTCATCAGTTCGAAAAAGAAAATATATAATAAGTCAAGAATATAATTGTAAAATTCTTTTTCCTCATCAGCAAGGACATTTTATCACTTGTTTATTAACAAACGTGTCTAAAATTATGAAAATCACTAGAACATACTTCTACCTTATAATTCTACCTGTTACTTACTTATACCTGTTATCTAATAATTGCTTGACAAAATAAATAAATAAATAAATAAAATAAAAACAAACCTCAGTTCTCTGACAGCAATTCAAACTCTGATATGCACGAGCTTCAGTAGACAATGCTGATTTTAGACTTCTTATCTTTTTTCCTGAGAATTTTTATTTATCCCTTAAAAATAAATCAAAATGAAATCATAAATAAAACCATCATTTACTCATCACGCATTCTATATACTGAAGCCCTATATATATCATCTTGATTAAAGATATATCAACACGATGAACATTGATCCTCATTATCCCCAAGAGTCAAATCTGATGCAGTGGTGTTTAACAGACTTCCAGAGAAAAACTCTGTATGAGAACATGGACTATTGATATTAATAGGTCACAAGCATGCACATGGACAGATGGGTCTAAAGGCCAAGAATCTCCAGCTATTTTATCCTACATGTCCTTTTGGAATTTAGAGAATTAAGGACATTGTAATAGTTACAAAACAGCTATATAACAGCATAGCTAGTTATAACAGACCAAGATATGCTAATCACCTTAAAGGGATGCTAATTAATTTACATGGTTTTACAAGCCATTTTCAAATTGACAGTTATATTTGTGGCTTCAGACTATGACATAAATTTAAGTCTGAAATATGCTAATGCCAACATGGATCCACATTTATTTTTAGCATCAGATTACAGAATGATACAATGTATGGTTTTACTATAGATATTTGAGAAGATACTGTATATACTCGAGTATAAGCCGAGTTTTTCAGCCCATTTTTGTGCTGAAAAATCCCCTCGGCTTATACTCGAGTCAGATTCCCTCTGAAAAAAAATGGTGTGGAGCTCCGGAGCTGGGCAGGCGCTTCCCTGCTTCCGTGTTTCCTTTGCAACTTTTAAGCATGGGGGTAATCGGAAGCAGAAAAGTTCTTGCATGAGGATATATTTTTTCTTTTTAAACTGTTTTTAGGGGGAAAGACCCACCGTCATGTGAGAATGCTCAGACACGAAATCTATCCGCCCGAAAATAAGTGTGTGTGTGTGTGTGGGAATTTTAACAGAGGGAAGACGTAAGGGAGAAGGCAAAAGCGATGGAAGATCCTTCAGGGGAAACTGAGGGGGAGACTCACCCTTGGTCCAGATGAGCCCCCTTCCCCACCCCTAAGGAAGCAGAGGCAGCCAGCAAGGGCAGGCAAGCCCCACTTCACAGACTCTGTCCGTCCTCGCTCCCACCCAAAGCCACGAAGTCTCCCAATCGTGCAGCCCAGATTCGCCCTCCCTCAGGGGGCAGCAACGACGCCCGGTTTTTCCCGAGACAAGAAGCTCCGCCGTGCAATGAAAGCGCCCTGGCTCTAGGCTCGCGGGCTCAGAAAACAACGCGAGCCGAGGTCGCCCAGCTCCGCCGGCTTCTCCAACATCCGGCACCGCCCTGTTCTATGTGCCGTGCCCGGCAAGTCCGAGCAGCCAGCGCGTGGAGCAGGACAGCGCCGGACATCGTTGGCTGCCTCTTTCGCAGCACGGGAGGCCTCCCGGCTGGCCAGCTGCTCTCCTCCTTCTCTGCCTGGGAGGCTTCTTGTGCTGCAAAAGAGGCGGCTAATGATCCCTGCCCGCCGGCTTCTCCAACATCTGGCACCGCCTGTTCTATGTGTCGGGCCCGGCAAGTCCGAGCAGCCAGCACGTGGAGCAGGACGGCGCCAGACATCGTTGGCTGCCTCTTTTGCAGCACGGGAGGCCTCTCGGTTGGCCAGCTGCTCTCCTCCTTCTCTGCCTGTTTGTTCTGTGTGACCGAGGAGGAGGAGACCGCCGGCTGGTTGGGGAGGCTTTCTGCGCCGAGGGAGGCGGCTGCTGGTGTCCGGCTTTGCTCCGCTTCTCCGATGGTCCGGCGCGCCCTGTTCTTTACTTGGGCAACCGGGCGCCCGCAACGGCGCCCACGGCAGCAACAGGCAGTTCCGCCCGGCTCCGCTCAGGTGTCTGGCTGGGGCTGTTGGGAGTTGCTGCCGCCGGTGCGGCCCCAGTCCCGCGTCGCCTCGGGAAGGGAAAGGCATGGAGCCGCTGAGCCTGAGCCTCCGGTGCCGCTGCTGCTGTTGCAAAGCACTGCCGCGCTCTTCCTTTTTGCCTTTCCTTCCCGAGGCGACGCGGGACTGGGGCCGCGCCGGCGGTAGCGACTCCTGACTCAGGGGGCCTCCGAGGGAGGGGAAGAGAGTGACTCCTGCCTCCCGCTGTCATCATCATCTTCTTTTGGGTTAGTGAATCAATTAAACCTTTCATGATAGTGAGATCGTTTCCCAAATTAATTATTTTTATTTTTGAAATTTACCAGTAGCTGCTGCATTTCCCACCCTCGGCTTATACTCGAGTCAATAAGTTTTCCCAGTTTTTTTGTGTAAAATTAGGTGCCTCGGCTTATATTCGGTCGACTTATACTCGAGTATATACGGTAAATCTTAAATTAAAAAAAAAACCATACATGTCAATAGGAACCTCTCCTTCTGATCCAAATTTATATTGTTAGATAACAATATGAACCTGATTTTGATTGTGTTTGTGTTTTAAATTGTTTGTTTAGAATTTTAGTGGTAATATGTGTTTGAACCTTTACGGTGATGTGGCCTATAGGCATCTCTCTCTCTCTCTCTCTCTCTCTCTCTCTCTGCTACTTGATTATGTTTGTAGAAGAGAAAACACATTTAAAAGTTTTTTTGTTTGTGACTATGCTAGCTGTTTCTTTAATGTTACATTAATGTACTGTTTGTTTTGTGAAAGAAAAAAAATCAATTCTCATTCAACTAGGTATTAATATTGCTTACACAGACCTCCTGCCATGAAAATTCAAGTGGTGTATTTTCTCTGTATGCTTACCCTTTGTGTGTATGTGTGAAAGGGTTATTATACTTTATGAAAGTATTCTCTGTTTTCCCAATAAGAGCGTGGCTTCCATTTAGTATGTTGAATATACTAATTCTTTCATTCAAAGAGGATTTAATTGCAGAAGCCAAAGCACATTTTCCAAGATAGTTGATGTGCCAACTCAGGAGTAGAAGCAGGGGTCAACAAAAGTCAGACCAGACTTTTCATTTTCTTAATTTCATTAGAACTTTTCTCACAGGGGAGAAGTTGGTGCAGCCAGGAGATCCGAAAGGACACTAATTTAATGTGTAACAAGCGCCAGCCAGTTTCGCTGAAACAGAAAGTGCAATCAATTAGTGGTGAAATATGGGGTTTCAGAAGGGACTGTTCAAAGACCTAATGGAAATGGGGAAGAAACCAAATAAAACTACCGAAAGTGAGTTAAAGCTTGCAGGGAAAAGATAAGGGAAACAAATTACAGAATGAGAAATTGCTAAGCGCTAAAGAGGAAAGGAATAAAGACGCAGCTCATATGCAGGTGTACAATTTTCATTCAATAAAGCAAAAACCTTATCAGGATGACTGCATTCAGAATTTGGTTCCCATCCTAAACATTTTTTTTTTTTTTGCAGCAGAAATGGACTCTTCCTCAGAATTTTTTCACAGGACAAATATGTAGATTCTTGTGTCCATTAAAAAAATGAAAGGGAAAGGTCTTGAAAAAAAAATGCATGAGAAGAAACATTTCCTGCAAATCTAGCTAGAAATGAAAGAGGAGGAAGAAGAAAAAAAGAGAGTGAGTGACAGAAGGATAATTTAAATGAATAAAATGCAAAACAAGCAGAACATGAATTAATTAGGAAATCAAAGTTCTTTTTTTCCCTGTAGCCAAATCAGAAACTACTGGTAGTCCTTGACCTATGACCACAGTTGAGCCAAAAAAATTTGTTGCTAAGTGAAACATTTGTTAAGTGAATTTTGTCCCATTTTATGATCTTTCTTGCCACAGTTGTTAAGTGAATCATTGTAGTTGTTAAGTTAGTAACACAATTATTAAGTGGATCTGGATTTTCTATTGACTTTATTCGTCAGAAGGTGCAAAAGGTGATCACATGATCCCAGGACACTGCAACTGTCATAAATATGAATCAGTTGCCAAGCATCTAAATTTTGATCTTGTGACTATGGGGATACTGCAATGGTTGTAAATGTGAACTGGTCATAAGTCACTTTTTAAAGTACTCTTGTAATTTTGAACAGTCACTAAATGAACTGTTGTAAGCTGAGGACTACTTGTATATTTTTCTTTGCAACTCTTTACAGAAGTGGTTCCCAAACTTTTTCAGTCCACTGCCCCCTTGGTGCTACAAACTCATCCTCAATGCCCCCCACCCAGGGGCGGGATTCAAATTTCTGTGGGCGTGGCCTAATTTGAGGGTGTGGTTTGCTGGTAACACGATTGGGTGGGCATGGCTTGCTGGTCACATGACTGGTGGCATGGCTTGCTGGTCACGTGATTAGGTGAGCGTGGTTTGGTGACTGGCAAACCAAATACAAGTGGTCCTCACTTAATGGCCGATTGCTTAGCAAGTGTTTTAATTTATGACTGGCCTCCCCAGAACTGACCTGTTTTGGGAGTTTTGACAGCCACGCACACTTATATACACACAGTCCTTTCCAACCCTGCTGGAGCAGGTCATTGGACTAGAATCGGCAAAGCACCTCTGATTAGATTCTAGTAGTGAATAAAATCTAATCAGAGATGCTTTGCTGATTCTTTGTTTTATTTGTATTTCTTTATTTTATGTTGCTGAATTGCATTGACATGTGTGTCCCTTCTTGTGCACAACCCAGAAGCTTTTGTGATTCTTTGCAGCAAAAATTACCGACCTCTGTCTTTGCTCTGCTTTTCAAACGTGCACAGCCACGTTCTAAGTGCTGGCCCCGCAGGTCCACCCCATTGAGCCCACTGCACTGGAGAGACCTACCCAAGCAAGTCTGAGCGGAGTGGTGCACCAAATCAATGGGGTGAGCCTGGGAGAGGGAAAGAGAGAGAGAGAAAAGAGAGAAAGAGAGAAGGAAGAAAAGAAAGAGAAAAGGGAAAGAAAGAAAAAGGGACAAAGAAAGGGGGCATGGAGGGATGGAGGGGGAGGGGAGGGGGAGGGAGGGAGAGAGAGAGAAAAGAGAGAAAGAGAGAAGGAAGAAAAGAAAGAGAAAAGGGAAAGAAAGAAAAAGGAACAAAGAAAGGGGGCATGGAGGGATGGAGGGGAGGGGGAGAGGGAGGGGAGGGAGAGAGAGAGAGAGAGAGAGAGAGAGAGAGAGAGAGCCTGATGCATCAGATTGAAATGAGGTCTAGTTTACAGGCTCTTTTCCACATTGAAACATCTTTGCCAGCACATTAAAACATCTTTGGCTTCTATTAATTAAAGGTTTTGTGGATGAAACATGGCCAAGACTATCAGGAAACTCTCACATGAGGCTTTAAACAGGATCCATTGGACCAGTTCTCCACCCTAAAAAATTAGTTTTCCCCAATGTATTACAGTTCCAATTCTGAAGAAGGCAAACCAAAATGTGTTGGTAAATTACAAGAACACACACACACACACACACTCCCTTCTAACCCTGCTGGAGTAGGTGATTGGACTTGAATAGATATCTCATTATCTTTCTCCTCCCTCTCTCCTTCCTTTATTTCTTTTTCTTTTTGTCCCTTCCTTCCATTCCCCCCCTTTCTTTGTCCCTTTTTCTTTATTTCTTTTTCTTTCTGTCCTTTCCTTCCATCCCCCTTTTTTCTTTGTCCCTTTTTCATTCTTTCTCTTTTCTCTTTCTCTTCTTCCTTCTCTCTCTCTCTCAGGCTCACCCCATTGACTTTGTGCACTGCTCCATTCAGACTTGCTTGGGCAGGTGCCTCCAGTGCAAGGGGCTCAATGGGGTGGAACGCGGCGGAGGCAGGATGTTTGAAAAGGAGAGCAAAGCCACTCTGGCTTTGCTCTCCTTTCCCAAAGCTGCATTTGGGGTGGAGCTCCTTGCACCAGAGCGTGCAAGTCAATGGGATGATTCCGCGGGGCATTGCCTCGAACGTGGCGGCAGCAGGATTTTTTCTCACCCCTGAATTGTGCCCTGCCACTCATGTCTGGCACCCCACTACCACCTCTTAGCACCCCCTGTCAGTCCCCTTGCCTCTTAGCGCCCCCTAAGGCATCCCACCACCACCCAGGGGGCGGTACTGCCCACTTTGGGAACCACTGCTTTACAGTATTAAAGAGCCCTTATGATATACTTCCTCTACTTGGACATATCAAATACCCATGTTACCTGAAACAGGAAATGAAAAATGAATGCATTTTCATTACCAAATAAGGAGAAAAATGTATTGGCAAAATATACTATCATGTATAGTTGAGTATCTTACATTGTGTCAGAGTTCATTCATTTTACAAGTCCATTACATGGTTTGACTAATTTTTTTTAAAAATAGATTTTATTAAATTTCTCATAAAATAAAACAAGGGAAAAAAAGAATGAAAAAGGAATCAAATAGGGGAGTTTATAAATGAATGAATGAATGAATGAAACAGTTATAAATATGAAATGCATTAATCTTTGATCTAAAATTCAGCATTATACAATATTCTTATAATCATAAACAATTTTAATTGTAAAATCACTAGATTAATATAGCATTTATTTTGGTTTCTAGCAAAAAGTTTGAAAGTGATTACCACATAGAAACAAAACTAGACAAAATATTTTCGTTAATCAAGGTAGTTGATTTCCTTGTCTACTTTCTTTTGTGGAAATTTCTATATCTTTTCATCACTGGGCATACAAAAGCATCGCTGAAGTTCTCATATATGAAAAACAAGTCCCATGTTTTTTCTCCAACTGCTTATCCATCAAACATAAAGAAAAATATCATGCAACTGGTAACCACTGTTTCTTCTAAGACGTGATTTATGACTTATGCATGTGAATCACACTGTGTGACCCAAACCATATTAAAAAAATAATATCTTATGTGTGAACATTGTCTATACACCTATGATACTCTCTTTTGATCTACATGCATAATATTTTTAGGGCAGCACCAAGAAAGTAAAATATTGTCCAGTTTGCATTATGAGTGATAAATGTCAGCCCATGTTTTTCACTGAATTTTTGGCCTTCTACTTGCAGTAGGCAAATTTTACTGGCAGCACTTATACAACCTTGGCTAATCTCAAGAGGCTTAAAAAGTCAGATTTATTTGTATTTAGATTGTAGTATTAGGGCTATAGATAAGAACTCAAAGACTCTATTGATATTTTAAAAATCCTTCATTTGTGCCTCCCTGGGAAACATGTTCTGCTCTCTTTATTCTTTTTATATTGAAGATAAAAAAGATATATCATTTTGGTATTGCAGTAAGACTTTAATATTGAAAATCAATGGTTTGCCATATAAATCAGATGGTCAGAAAAGTATTTAAACTTAATCAGAAGTTCTGGGGAAGGAAGAGATTAGGAAACCAAGTTCTACAAAATTAAATTAAATAAGTTAGAAGTGTTTAATTTGAACAGAAGATAATTAAAAAGTAGTAAGGTATCATCTTCAGATATTTAAAGGGTTGCTTCACAGATAATAGAGAGCACTCTTTTTTACTTGTTTCATATGGTAGCAATTAAATTCTAAATTATAATATTGCAACTGACAAACAGGGATTTATTTGACTAAATATTTAGAAAAAATATATTTTGTAAGCACTTGGAAAAGAAGCTCTTGCTTGTTTGAAGCTAGTGTGAATCTGTTAAGAATAAACCATGCCAAAGCAATCTGATTTCCTTTTTGATAAATAATTAGTTTAGTGGACCATAAAATGCCATTTGAATTTAGCAAAGCATTTTACAAAGTCTCCCATAACATAGTCATAAACAAAATGAAAAACTAAGCCATTGTTATTTGAATCCAGAGCAGGTTGAACAATTATATCAAACCATTCTGTGTCAATTATTTTGCATCTAGATATAGGAAAGTGTTGAGTGGCTATACCTATGATTCTGTTCAATGCCCTGGGCTGTTCAAAATATCCAGAAATAACTTGGATGAAGCATAGAAAAGTTTGCAGATAGGGAATAGCAAACAATTTAAAGGAGAGTATTAAGATTCAACATATAATATATATAATATAATAATATATTATTATATATTATATTATATATATTATTAATAATATAATATATTATTATATTATATAATATAATATATAATATGATATATAAGATATATGCATTTGTTCATGCAAAATCATTGTTATGAATATAAATGTGATTTGTATTTTTGAAAATTAGAATAAAAACAAATTTAAAAAAAAAGATTCGACAAGATGGAACAATGGGCATAAACCAGCAAGATAAATTTCATGCAGGAGAACTGAAAAGTCTCACATTGGGTTAAGAAAAAGGAAACATGAAATGAAAAATAAAACAAAATGAAATGAAATTGGGGGAGGGGAGTGAGTTGCAGTACTAGTGGTAAGGATTTGCGTTTCTTGGTAGTTCAAAGTGGAAAATGAGCTACTAGTGTAAAACTACTATCAAATAGTTAAAGCAATCCTAGACAATAAAGATGATAAAGAGTTTGGATGGCAAAAACGGAAAGAAAAAAATGACAAAACACCTCCAACTATTTCTCATTTGTTTAACTTGGAAAAGAGAAAACCTGAGGGAAGGGAGTCTGGGGTGGTGATGGTAACATGATATAGTACTGCCTTCAAATATGAAGGGCTATCATGTAGAAAATGAAGTAGAATTATTCCAGAAAACAGGAGACAAACCTCTGCATTTAAAGGAAGTAGATTTGAGTTAATCCTTGGAGAAAAATTCTTAATAGTAAGAGCTATTCAGTGATGGAAGAAAAATTGGTGCCCTGGCTGAAATTAGTCTTTCCAGTCACAAAATGATCCTCATAAAATTACTCTCTAGAAATGTTTTTTTGGGACAGCCGTGGTGGACGCTTTTCATTAGAACTGTAGCAGATGATGAAAGTTTAAATTACACATGTATCATTATTATTCTGAACAAGGATGTTCATAACCGCTATTTTAATTTTTTAAAGTGAAATATGATTACATGTTTCCACAAAATGTCTAGCATAGTCCCAATATTCTTTTTTTTTCCAATCTCTTTGCTAGTTTACACAATGAGCTGCTTCCCTCATAGATAGCACCCGCCTTTATCAAGTATTAATAGTTGTTGATAGTTAACTAAGACATCACACTTCTTTACACTGTGAAAAAAGCATATAACCATTTCATTCTCTTTGCATCTGTTTTTCCCTTCAAACTATTACTGCTGTTTCTTCACAAGAAAGAACAATTTTGACCTTTCCTCCTATTTCCCCATGACCCATTAGCTGTATTAATTTCCTTAGGCAACCCTGTGGTAGATTGGTTCACCTAAGAGAAGAAAAGAGAAGGAAAAATCAAGGAAGTTTGGGGAGAGTTATGTGAATATAACCTTGAGTAGTTTAATGAAGACCATCTAAGATAAACAAAAGATCCCAGAATATGGTTCATTGAAATGGAAATGTCATATGAAGCTTTGGGTAGTCAAGAAGGTATACTTGAAACCACCATTCTCAGTGTGACAAAAGTAATCTCAATCTAATTTATTCTTAAGTAAAGGGATGAACAATTTTTGCTTCTTCTTTGAACAAGAATAACCTTTCATTCAAAGCCTTTATGTGCCTTATATTTTGATAAGTCCCAGCTGGACTGCATCTGCTTTGTGTTTTGAACAGAACATTTGGTTCATTATTTCTTATTATCAGAACTGACTTATGTTCTCCTAATTGTAGTGAGAAGGTCATCCAGTGGTGTTTTTCAATTACTCTGGAAAATTCAGAGTAATTTGAGAAGATTTTCTAAAGCAAGCATAACAGCCATGATAACTACTCTATCAAACATTAAATGTAGATTTAATATCCCACTTCATAAAAATTGTTTTGTATACAGCTCAGCTGAGGAAACCGAAGGACTGGTTCAGACACCCGTACAAGGATTTACACTGTAATAGTTCCATGAGGAGGAAGTGATGTTTGACCCAATAAACTCTCTAGTACAAATGAAGCTTCTCAATGTCAAAGGGCATGAGCTCAGCAGCACTCTTACAAGATGCAATAGAAAAGCACCATCTACTGTATGCCCACAGAGAAACAGTCAGATGTAAAGATAGGTAATCTTCCCTCACTTAAGTAAAAATTGGCCTTGTGTTCATGAGTCTTTTAGTGAGTATTCAGTATAATAAAAAAACATGCTTTCTAGGATTTGTGTCCTGATTTGTAATGTTTACGTACATATAAAAATAGTATCCGACATCATTGTCCATGTCCCTTAACCTATTACCTTCTAGAACTGGAGACCTCAGAATTTAAGATCAATTATTATAACTTAATTTACCGTCCCCTACTATCAAACATACATACAACAAGGATTTTCAGCCTGTTATAGCCACCAAATACCTGTTGAAGGAATTTATTTCAAAGAAAATAATGCTAATCAAATAAAAGCAGAAGACAAGCCATATCATCAATTATCAAAGATAATTACAACATTGAGGAATTTAACATTTAAAAAGTACAGTTCACACATCTGTAGAACATCTACCCGTAGTTTTCTATGCGATGTTCTGTAGGTGAATCAACATGAAGAGTGTCTCATTAGTTCTTCTCCAATATTTATATGAGAGGGGGACTTTAATGGGTGTGCAACATTAGGGGAAGTTTTCTTGAAGTCTTAGTAATCAACTCCTGACATGTTTAAGGACATCCCCATTTAGTTTTCCTGGCAACAATTTAGAAAAGGTTTGCCTCCAGGATGATGATGATGATTTCCCAAGTGTAGACCACAGCACTGAGGTTTTCTTTAATCCTCTTCTTCCATCCAAATCTAACCATGACCAATCCTGTTTAGTTTTGCAAGGTCAGATGGATTAAATAATCCCATCTTTTATATCACCTAATTCCAGTTTTGTTTCTTTTTTGTATCAAAGGCTGAAACAGAATCTGGAAATCTGGGATTTTTATTTTTTTTTGGAAAAATACTTTATTAGTTTTACCTTTAAAAGAACAACACAGCTACAAGTTATGTACAACAAAAAGACAAACAGGCCTTAGCATAGGCCAAGAGGGAAAGAGAGGAAAGCCTAAGAGAGGAAAAAGGGAAGAGTAAGGGAGGGAAAAGGTAGAGTAGGGAAAACAGTTAAAATAAAACCATATTTTGTGACTGTCTGTAAGATCTTTTCTTCTTCACAAATATCATCGGCGGTGCTTTTCATTATCTCTGCTTCGAAGGCCCTCGGCCATAATTTTCCTAGAGGTGATCTATCTTTGGTTTAGCCAATTATACAAAGGATTCCAATTGTTGTAATAGGATGAGGATTCTTTATTTTTTAATGCTTGGGTTAGTTTGTCCATTTCGGCGCATTGTAAAATTTTCTGAATAACCATATGTTCAGTGGGAATGGAAGGTAATTTCCAGCACTGGGCGAATGTCAGTCTGGCTGTGGTTAAGATATGAATTACAATATACTTCGATTTTTTGGGTATTTGTTTATCGAAAATTCCTAGAAGGAAGGACTCTGGTTTGTACTCAATTTGTTCCTTGGTTATTTCCTCTAGCCAGCGCCTAATTTTTTGCCAGTACTTCTGGGTTTCCTTGCATGACCACCACATATGGAAGAAGGTACCTTCTATGCTTTGGCATTTCCAACAATTGGGGCTCGTGTTGGGGTGCATCTTCGCCAATCTCGAAGGGGGCAGGTGCCATCTATAAAACATTTTATATGCATTTTCTTTATAAGCTGCTGATTTCGTGATCTTAATGTTCCTGTTCCAGATCCTTTCCCATTCTGCTAGGGTAATGCTCCGTCCCACGTTTCTGCTCCACGCAATCATATTTCCTTTGACAATTTCTTGTTCTAGTTCAGTTTCTAATAAATGTTTGTAAATTTTAGATATATTTTTTTTGCTCGGTCCTAATAGAATTTTGTCTAAAGTCTGTAATTTATTGTAGATTCCAAATTCCTTAATATCTTGTTTGTATCTACTATGAATTTGAAGGTACACCCACTGATCAATTATAAATCCTCGCTCTTGTAATTCTTGTCGTGTTTTCAGTTTTCCTTGTGGGTCTAATAAATTTTCGTACTTAATCATTTTAGTTATATCCAAATTATTAGGGTGTACTATCGCTTCCATTGGAGATAGCCAAATCGGTATTTTTAGATAGAGTTTTTTACGTACTTTTTTCCAATTGGTTAATAGAGAGTCCCTGATAAGATGCCTATGGAAATATGATTGCCTGGGATTTTAAATGGATGGAAGCTTTTATATATGTAAACTTTTATATATGTAAACAATGCACCCACCATTCACCCACCATTCACAGTATCACAGTGTACTCTCAGTCTTCCCCTAATTACTGCTATATTTGGGAGTCTGTATGCTCTTAATGCTCCATAAAAGTAGCATTAGATAAAATTCCAATTCACTTTTTAAATAAAGCAAAGTATTAAGAGTTTGGCAAAAATCCATCTTGAGCCAGATAATTGCAAACTGTAAGCCGTGTGATATAGTGATTGAGGTGCTGGCAAAACTGATATCTGAGTGTGTCCACTGCTATTGAAGTTCATCAGGTAATAGGGGAACCTAACAGAATAATTACTGTGGAGGAAATTGAAGGAGAGAAGAGGAAGAACACTTTGGATGTTGCTTCAAGCCCAAAGATAGGAAGGTTGAAGTGTTGGATTAAGAGTGGAAAGACCTTTCACCACAGATGCTCATTGAGTCCTCTGAGCTCAATCTTCTTTACAGATTTCAAAAATTGCAGCGTTTTGTACATGATTCCTGAATGAAAGGTAAGATATAAATCTAATAAACAAATAAGAATGTGTATTTGACCCCTGCACAGTTCATATTTCTTTTCTACGAATATTAATGCAAAGTCTAATATATTGTAGGCATTGGAAATTGTGGTTTGGCAGCCAATATAGTTGAAGCTGCAGTATTCAGAGAGGAAGAAATAGATTCCAGTACTGTTAAATTTTCTAATAATGTTTTTTGTTCCCTACTGGAAAAATTGAGTGTCATAATCCCTCCATATTTCTTTGCCTCCAAATTAAATTGGTTTTGAGGCCCAACTGCAATGCAGTTCCACCCTGAGTATATCCCATTAGCCATCTCTCTTTCTTGAGAAATTGTGAGAAGTTCTAGAAATTCACAATAAGTATTTGGAAGTTCGTTATTTAAGGACTCGTGCATGCAACCATATAAATCACTGACACTGGATATTATTGATTAACAAGTACAGATTAGTCTATGACTATCCACTGATGAAATTAGTTTGACTTCATTCTTTAATTTCCCCTGCCAAATGCAACACTCCAATCATGGCGATTGATTTAACTTCACCAAACTGGGAAAATAAAATATAGATATTACTTTGTACTCTATTCTTATTAAAATTCATTTTATGAGTCATCTGGAACACTTGATATTATTACAAAGGCAGGACAAATTAACTACTTTTAAAAAAATTTAAAGACAAATATGTAAAAATATGGTAGCACCTGGTTCATCTTTTCTGAACTTGCAACTTAAGAAAGGTCACTCCAAGCTAGTGCTTGCATGGGAAACTCCCCAGAAATCTTAGAGTTGTAGGCTACATTGAGAACGAAAACAAAACAGAAAACAGACACCATCCCTGAATCATTTTCATCACATAGCTAAGAAAATGGCATGGATGCAGTCAACAGGAGTGAAGTTTAATTTTTGAATATCTTTACCTTTCCATTCTTTTCACTCTTGCAAGTAAAGTAAAAGACCTTAGACCCTCATCTACATACCTAGCAAGCAAGCTGCTAATAGTCTTAGCAGCTAGAAATGAGCCAAACAAACAAACAAAATAAAAATGATCAGACCCATACGGAGTGCAGAAACAATACACACAGACACAATACATTACATAGAAAAAAGCACAGGTGCCTCCTTTTGTTATTGGGAAAGATTCTAAAAATGGTGTTCCACAAGCTTTTCTGTAACTTTTTTGGGGGGTGAGCAAATAAATAAATGTTGGGCTAAGAATCTTTTTGTTTTGCTGATTAATATTTGATTAATCTGTAAGATCAAAAGAAGCCAAGATTCTCTGCCTTTTATGATTCCTTTTTATTGGGCTTTGCCTTATATTGCCTCCTTCCTCAACATCATTCAGAAAAAGAGTACAAACATCCCTCTTTCCCCCCTTTCACTGTAGATTTTAAGTTTCTTTTCCAAAAGCTGGTAAGCCTGAAGGGAGGAAAAGCATTAAAACAGATCACTCCATGAAACAAAATTATTTTATTTCTAGCTACATGAGATACTTTGAAGGTGATCCCTATTTCATTTTTTGATTATTTTCCTCTTCCTCTCTGTTATGAACTAACAAAAACCATTTAATAAAACTTATTAACATTATGCTAAGCAGGCTTGAAATCCTGCACCTTGGATTGGCCCTTAGATAGCAAACTGGGATTGGTCCTCACGGAGCAACCTGATTGGCTATTACTTTAACATCTTTCATTGGGCAAAAGTTAAGCATGTGGACACAGGTCATTGGTTAACAGGTCAGTAGCTAGCTCTATAAAAGGGCTACTGCTGCCAAGGGTTTTGCTCTCTGTTTTCTGATTCTTAATAAAGAGTTGAAGTTCACTAAGTCACTGACTCGTCTCAATTACTTGCACCCATGCCCAGAATATAACACTGTCGATGAGGGTGGGATGCAAGAGACGATAGAGCTGACTGAACCCTAAAAGAGCGCCAAGCAGAGCACGTGGCTGAACACGCACCAACGACGGCAACATGGCCAGCGGTGCTATACCACCCGCTCCATTCGACCCGGCAAACGAAGACTGGGACTCATATATGGATCGGTTCCAAATGTTTTTGGAGACCAATAACCTAAAGGACGTGACAACCGGCAAGAAACGAGCAATATTCCTGACCCATTGCGGGCCGGCCGTATTTAAAATGGCGAAATCACTCGCAAAACCGGCTGAAGTGAAATCCATGGACTGGGACGCCCTCGCTCCCCTCCTGAAGGCCCACTATGCACCCGCGGTGCCCACACTTGTTCGAAGACATGAATTTTACCAGAGGGACCAACAGAAAAGCGAAAGTCTCGCAGACTACATCGCTGACCTCTGGAATTTGGGAGGCCTCTGTGGGTTTTCCAACCTCGAAGAAGCTTTGCGAGACCGCATAGTTCTGGGATTAGATGACCACACGGTACAAAGCATGATCATGGCAAAAGGGGACATCGATCTTGCTGATGCCATCGCAGACACTACTGCAGCAGAAGCAATCAGGAAGTCGGCTGCTCGAATGCGCCACAACAACGCACCGCTTCGCCAACTCGCTAATGACACCTCGCCTCGCCCTGAGAGGCACTCAACAACGGCGCATCACGAAGACCTGGAATCCCCATCAGAAAGTGATGAGGAAGAGGTCAACCGACTCCGGTCCGAACGAGACCAACAAACCCAACGATTCCCGCGACAATGCGCGGGTTGTGGGGCAAACCACCCACGATCCAATTGCAAATTCCTCGACGCACTCTGCCGTTCCTGTGGGAAAAGAGGCCACATTGCAAAGGTCTGCAGAAGCAAGCGAGGGTCCAGTCCCAGGCACAGGGAGAATAACTGCAGCCAGTCTTCAGGATTCGAAACCGCAAATCGGAACCACCCGAACCACCAATGGAACAACCACTCCTACAGAAATAAAGCACCTGCCTCTTCCACGAGACGGGAAGAGGCACACCAAACCATTACCATCGGCCACGCTACATCCTTAGACGCAAGGAAGATCCGAGTGAAGGTCGCCATCGAGAACCAACCTTGCGTGATGGAAGTCGACTCGGGGTCGTCCCTCTCAATGGTTTCCTGGAAAACTTTCAAGCAACTAATCCCGGCCATCCGTCGACAGGACCTCAAGCCCCAGAGGATCATACTCAAGGATTACCAGGGCAACAGAATTCTGGTCGTCGGTTCCAGCCAAGTCCAAGTCTCCTTCAAGAACCGTATCGCATCACTACCACTGACTGTCATCGATCGTGATCGGCCTAGCTTATTAGGCCTACAATGGTTCGCCCCGCTCGGGATCATGGTAGCCAGCGTTCACCGAGCTGAGAGCAACGACTGGGAGGAGTCTCTCGTCCAAGAATTCCAGGACGTTTTCTCAGACGGATTAGGCAAGTACAAGGGGACCCCAATATCGTTTAACCTCAACCCTGAAGTAGCTCCCATCCGCCTTAAGCCTCGTCGGGTGCCTTTTGCACTAAAACCTAAGATCGACGAGCAACTTGATAAGTTAATAGCCCAGGGCGTTTTAGAACCAACCGACCACGCCCGTTGGGAAACCCCAATTGTAACACCCATTAAACCAGATGGATCGTTAAGAATTTGTGGGGATTATCGGGCCACTTTGAACCACGCACTTCAGCAAAGTGCTTACCCGGTACCGGTGGTTCAACACCTTCTCCACTCCCTGGGTGGTGGGAAGATATTCGCTAAATTGGATTTGGCACAAGCGTACCAACAGTTGCCCGTTGATGCGGAAACTGCGGAAGCACAAACTATCGTTACGCATAGAGGCGCTTTTAAATGCAATAGAATCCAATTCGGAGTGAGCGTAGCTCCGGGAATTTTTCAAAGTTTAATGGAAAGACTTTTACAAGGCATAAAAGGGGTCATACCATATTTTGATGATGTGTTAATCGCTGCCCCAAATAGAGACATATTAGAAAAGCGTCTCAGAATGGTTCTAAAGAAATTTAAAGACGCCGGCCTGAAAGTTAAAAAAAATAAATGTCAACTGTGTACTGAGAGGGTGGAGTTCCTGGGATACCTTCTCGATAGTCAAGGAATCCACCCCACTGATAACAAGCTAAAAGCGATTAAAAACACACCAACGCCCAAGAATAGAACAGACCTCCAAGCCTTTCTGGGGCTCATTAACTTTCTGGGGCTCATTAACATTTTCTTGCCCCAGAAGGCGACTGTAGCGGAGCCCTTACACAGACTTCTTGATAAAAAGGCTACCTGGGTCTGGGGACGTCGAGAGGAACGCGCCTTCCAACAAGTGAAAGACTTGCTAACCTCCGACGCTGTTTTGATGCAGTACAACGAGACTTTACCCTTAACTATTACTTGCGACGCTTCACCGTTTGGAGTGGGAGCAATCTTAAGCCATGTACTACCAAACGGAAACGAAGCACCTATTGCGTTTTTCTCACGAACATTATCAAAGGCCGAAAGGAACTATAGCCAACTCGATAAGGAGGTCCTTGCTGTTGTGTCTGCTGTGAAGCGTTTTCACGAGTACATCTATGGACGAGCATTTACGATAATTACAGATCACAAACCATTGCTTGGTATTATAGCGGGGGACAAGCCAACCCCCTATATATTATCGCCAAGAATGACTCGTTGGTCTGAGTTCCTAGCTGCCTACAATTACGTGTTGCAACATCGCCCAGGGAAAGCCATTCCCCACGCTGATGCGTTGAGTCGTTCTCCACTTCTGGAATCTGTCGACGACCCAGCTCCAACCCTCATGACCCTCCAAATTGAAACGCTGCACTCGCCGCCACTAACAGCGAGAGACATCACGATCGAGACAAAACGTGATCCTGTCCTGGCACGGGTCCTCAGCTGGGTTGAACGAGGATGGCCAGCCGACCAAATCCACGGCGATTTCACACCATTCAAAAATAGGCAGACAGAGCTTTTCTCCCAGAGAGGTTGCGTTCTCTGGGGGGATAGAGTAGTCGTCCCAGAGAGGCTACAACAAACTGTTTTAAAAGTATTACACGAGGGACATCCGGGCATCGTGCGCATGAAGGCGCTCGCACGAAGCTACGCATGGTGGCCGGGCATTGATAAACAAATTGCAGCCTGGGTAACCACGTGCCAGAAGTGCCAAGACGTTAGCAACGCCCCACCTAAAGTGACGCCAACCGAGTGGGAAACCCCTCGGGGTCCGTGGTCCCGTATCCACGTTGATTTTGCGGGACCCACCAAGGGACACACGTTTTTATTAACAGTTGACGCCTATTCAAACTGGCTCGAAATCCAAAAGATGAAGACAACCACAACAGAGTCAGTCATTAATAAACTGAATAAATTATTCGCAACGCATGGGTTACCAGACATTTTAGTTTCTGATAACGGGCCCCAGTTCACGGCCCTAGCTTTTGAACAGTATCTAGTGGACCGGGGCATCTGCCACGCGCTCACCTCGCCGGCACACCCTGCGGCCAACGGAAGGGCGGAGCGAATGGTACAGTTCGTTAAGAAAACCCTACATAAAATGGACTATGGGGACATCGACGACAAGCTCAACTGAATACTCCTGCTCCAACACATCAACCCACACAACATCACGAATAAGACGCCTGCCGAACTGTTAATGGGGCGGAGACTTCGCTCTCACCTCGACCGCCTCCATCCCTCGTATTCACCAGAAAAACCCTGTGGATCTAGCGGGAAGTGCCGCGAATTCAAGGTAGGCGACTTGGTGTTTGCTAAAAACTTTTCAGGCGACCCATTATGGGTCCCTGCAACTATTACCCAACCCACCGGCCCCAGATCCTACCGCCTACAGACTATTGACGGGAGACTTTGGAAACGGCATATAGATCAACTTCGATCCAGAATGCCACCCACCTCCCGTGACTTCCATAATTCACAAACTAAGGGGGGAGGAAATATCGAGG
The DNA here is from genome assembly GCF_049901735.1 of Notechis scutatus. NCBI lineage: Eukaryota > Metazoa > Chordata > Lepidosauria > Squamata > Elapidae > Notechis > Notechis scutatus. Next base: position 67,890,660 of record NC_142009.1, on the reverse strand, counting down.
AGGCCGAAAACAGGCTAGATGATGACATAATCACGGGGACCCAGCAACCCAACCGAAGAAACGCGCAACCTGAAGAGGAGTCAGGGAGAGGGGTGATATCTCCACCCAGAAATAGTATGAGGGAAGCAAGCCCACGGGACCCGGAAGTAAGCCTAGGAGACTGGGATAACAACAATGAAAGCCGCGCCGAGTCCTCCCGCGCGGAAACAGAACTAGCCGCACCAGAAACCCTCGATAGCGTTCCACCGGAACCGGACTGCAGACAAAAACTGGTGGAACTGCGAAAATCAAACAGGCAGGTGAAACGACCTGCATATCTATGCGAATATGTTACCACACCCCTCAAACGGAACCTAGGCGGGAGGGGTGTTATGAACTAACAAAAACCATTTAATAAAACTTATTAACATTATGCTAAGCAGGCTTGAAATCCTGCACCTTGGATTGGCCCTTAGATAGCGAACTGGGATTGGTCCTCACGGAGCAACCTGATTGGCTATTACTTTAACATCTTTCATTGGGCAAAAGTTAAGCATGTGGACACAGGTCATTGGTTAACAGGTCAGTAGCTAGCTCTATAAAAGGGCTACTGCTGCCAAGGGTTTTGCTCTCTGTTTTCTGATTCTTAATAAAGAGTTGAAGTTCACTAAGTCACTGACTCATCTCAATTACTTGCACCCATGCCCAGAATATAACACTCTCTATTTTCTTTAAAGCTCAATGAAAGTAAGGGATATTTGCTTCTGAAGTATACAGCAAATCTACCACAGAAAGAATGGTTATTGTTTTATAGGAGAAATTAAGGTTCTGATCTTTTTGGGCCAGGAATAAGATAATAGTTCATCAGGGAACTGTGGGCATAATTTTAAAATAATTGCCTTCTTGCATTAATTAATTTACTGTACTTCCCCCTAAACTAGGACAGTTGACAGTGATCATTTACAGCTTTGTAAAGATTTCCAGTGACTTGTGTTGTTATGTTTACTGCTGAGGTAAGATGTTTGAGCTTGCAGTCCTAAGCTTGCAGTCCCAGCCACGAAAACCAACACTGGACCCAAAACAACACATGACGCCACCACCAATCTCCCTCACCAGACTCAAACCCAAACCCATCCATAGATGAAAGGCAACCACCATTCAGAAACCAGATCATGGCTGCATCACCAGCTGCCACACACCCCAACCCCCAAACCAAGCAAACTGACACACGCCATGAACACATAGCCAGGCCTCAAACTCGGAGCCAAACCAAAACCCGGAACGTCACATCACAGCCACCTGCTCAGGATATCACATCACGGAACTCAGGAGGTTACACCACAAAACCTCAGGCTGTCACAACACAGCCAACAACCCAGGAGATTACAGCACAAGACCCAGGATGTCACAACAATAGAACTCAGAAGGTCATCACACAGCCCATTACCCAGGTCGTTACAACACAGGAGGCGGATAGACACACAGCCAATACCTCAGCCACGCACGTTCTTACAAAAAAGCCAGGCAATCTGCAAACATCAACTCCATCAACCAATCAAGAACTGACAACACAGCCAACCTCCCCACTAGTATATATAGGGAGACGGCAGCTCCGATCACACTTTGCTTGCACAAGCACGAAGCCAAAAGCACCACCTGAAGATGGTGAGTGGGACCTCGTCGAAACATTGCCAAGATACTCTCAATCTTACATGGGAAAAGACCTGAACACACCAAGACCTACATATGTATGTATGTAAGTATGTACGTACGTACGTATGTATGTATATATGTATGTATGTATGTATGTATGTATATATGTATGTATGTATGTATTATATTTATATTACACCCTTCAATTGACTCCAGGTAGCTTCAGCAAATCTTTATGATGCCAAATGGCAACATGGGCATGGTGATGTCATCACATAAGGCCCATCATTACCCTCTTGAATATTGACACCTGACACAGATACACAGGTCATATCATTTGTGTGGTTATATAATTCATACTTACTGCATGCTCATGGGTATGCCATGTGAATTCAATAAATATATGTAAATATATCAACAATAAATAATATATATTTAATACTGTAAAAATTAAGTGCATTATTTTTTAATTGAATTCGGTGCAAAATTGTGTGTTAACATTAGACTTCATAGTCTTTGTCACCTTCCTTAAAACTAAAAGGGACGAGATCCAATTCCTACCTAATATCACAAAGAGGGATTGCACAAAATGAGAAATATTGTTTTGAAAAGATGATGTCATCCCTGAAGCTGACCCTGACAGATGGTATCAAAGATACCATGACACCATGGACTTTATAGTTTAAGCAAATTAATTGAATTAAACTTAGAAACATGGGCAGTCAATGCAGAATCTTAGTACAGGAATAGCATTGCTGTATTGCTCTTATCCTTCAGCTAAATTCTACACCAAATGAAGTTTGTCCTCAAGGGCAGCCCCAAGTAGAACTCATTACAGTAATCTAGTCTTGAGTTGATGAAGCTTTGAATTACTCTTGTCAGTGGCAGGAAAGAAAGTATGCAACAGGTGCGTCAGATTTTTAAAATATATGCTGCACACACATACATAGACAATTCCGATATTTCTTTCTTTCCTTTTTTTGTGTATAAGCCACTGAAAGCTACTAACCTGAAAGGAGAGCATGCTGGTAATTTTTGCACTCAGGAATTATATACAATACCTTTAACGTTTCAGTGTTTTTTTTTCCTTTTGCAGCAACAGCAGCAAATTGCAGTAAGTGTAGGGAAATATAGCCATTACTAATTCAAGCTAGTCTGAATGTTTGCAGATCCTTGGAACTCTTCTCAGCATAGAATAATCTAGTGAAGTAAGTGAAAGGTAAAATTGAGAAGTCAATAGGATGAGGCAGGAATTTTTACAAATGTGAAAATTGGCAGATTTGCCTCCAGGCTCAACATTTCAAAACCTCACCAAAAAAAATAAATAAAAAAAATAAAATACAATGCTAGTTTTGCAGCAGTTTCAAATGGATGGAAACAGAAATAAATCAGTTCAACTCATGACCACGGTGAGGTCATGGAATCCAGTAGGTGCATGATTCTTCTGTGGAAGTGTCCCGAGTGAGGAGTGAGGAGTGAGAAGACCAAGAAAAAATGACAAATAACTCACCCATTTCTATCTTTGGTATGTAGTGCTAATTGAGAGCCAATAGTAGCAAGTAAATGGGCATTAGCCAAATCAGTGAGGAGATTGAAGAATCTGGCCTTCTCAAATTTGAATCTGAGGTTGTCCAACATCTGGAAGCAGATTTTTTTCTAAGCTTCATACTCTTCTTTCCAGTTCCTTTTTTTTCTGACTGCAATGTCAGATGCTCAACTTGGCACAGGGACAGGCAGTCTTTGTAAAGTTTTTAATCACATGTAGTGAAGTGCTGGTATTAAATCTTTGAGTCTTCAGTCAGTATTGTTATTAAATGGAGCAGAAAATGAGCAGTAGGGTAAGGAAGTAAGTGGAAGCTAGATTGAGCCAGCTGATGGAACAGATCCAGCCTTTTGAAGCAGAAAAGATTGTCTTCAAAAAGCAAGAGTCTTTCATAGCGGCATAGTTTCAGGGCACTCCTGCAACTATTTGCAAGATTCCTACATCTGAGGAATCTTAGTTGTGTTTTTTTCCTGCCCTATCCTAATGCAAGGAGGCTTTCAGTAAAAACAGGTTAATGTCATATTTTCATGTCTTGCCCTTGCCCTCAAAAAGGTAATAATTTACCATTTCATTCTCTTCTGATGGCAAATAAGTAAAATGTCTGATACAATACAGTATATGAACAGTCACTCCACTTTAGTTGTGACATTTCATATCTATTATTCTTTATGGACCCTGAAAGCAAATCAATGGTCTGCTTACTCAGTATTGCAGAGTTTTGTGTAGCAAAATCTATGACAACGATTTAACCAATACCTGGGCATCCAGCTGGTAAGGGTGGCATTAATGATTTTGTAGGAAGTTAACTAAGTACATCTATCACTTTGTCATCTATGGTAAAAGAAAGTATCACTCAAAGAATAAAAAGGCAGCACATTTTGGCTTCTTTTTGCAGGTTGTGAAATATGTTACAAAAATCAATAGACCTGGAGTAGTGTGGTGAAATGATTTTTTTGATTAAATAGAACACATGGAGAAGATCAAAAAAGACAATAAGCCACATATGGATAAGGGTTGAAAGTTTGCTAAAAATAGGCAGAATATATGAAACTGACTAGCTATAATTCATGTACTTCCCAACTTTCAATGTGATCAGAAATAAAGTAAGGTTCCATCCATTAGAACACAATTTTGCATTTATTAAATCTCTTTTCTTGATGTAATTTTTTCACTCTCTTGACAAATATACAGTAAATATTACTGAGATCTGATTTAATTTTTCATTGATGAATCTTCGCTCCCATTGAATAAATCATATTGTCTGAATTGGTGTTATATACTGTATTATTCAAATAGTCACTGAGGATCTAGAGGAGGAATAGATCATGACTTACAGATGTTCTATATGGATGTTACTGAATATAAATACTATATTCTATATGAATCTTACTGAATATAGATGCTATCTCCTATATGAATGTTACCAAATATAGATACTATATTCTATATGAATGTTACTAGATAGATACTATTCATTCCATATTCACTGTTTTAGTTAACAATGATCACTGCTGCAAATTGAAATATTATATGTAACTGTGGTATACTTAATAAGGAGTAACAACATAATTCAATAGGAACAATGGCATTTACAAGGCATTTATAAGATGAGACCATTTCTTGCTCATGATTATATTGATGAGATGTCCCAAATGTTCTTGGCTGCTATGCAATTTTGTTATTATTTATGTTGTTTTAATTTGGGTTGTTTTTACTTTGTTTTTATTCTGTTTTAACTGTTAGTTGCCCAGAACCATGTGTATGAGATGGGCAGCCATATCTATATATCTATAAAGTAAATAAAAATTTAAAATGCATATACAGTATTTTTAAGGCTACTAGAAATCATGCATTATGCCAGGCTAATGCACAGTCTTGGTGTAGGTTGCTTTGATTCTTTTTTTCATGGATTGATTGCATGGTCATTCTTCATGAAGCATGAATGAAGAATGGAGTTCTTAATTATATATGCTATTGAAATTACTTAATTCCTCTCACACACTTATACAAAATATCAACACATAAATAAAAGAAGTATTAGGATTAATGCTGAGTAAGTATGTACTTTCTATCTTTCTCTCTTCAAGTTTTATTTTTTTATTTATTTATTTGATTTGTCAATTGCTTATAAGTTAACAAGTATAAGTATAAACATGAGTAAAAATACAGGAAATAGGTATGAATCAATGGGGACAATAGGACAGGGATGGTAGGCACAATTGTGCACTTATGCGCGGCCCTTACAGACTTCTTAGGAATGGGGTAAGGTCAATAGTGGATAGGTTGAAGTTAAGGGAGTGGCGATTAAAGTTGCTTTATTTCTCTTCTTCAAAAAATGACTACACCTATCTAACAATGCATAGAAGATGTCTGTGAATCCAAGGTATTGGATAAGAGGGAAAAGGATTCGGATGAATCCCAGCAGGGAAAACGGATGCTTGTCCAGAAACTCTCCAGTTCCAGGGCTGCAAGGGTGATACCACTGGTTCAGCCTAGATTAGACTAGATTTCAATTTAGTCATCTTTCTGATTTCTGGCAATGAATTTTATCTCATACTTGACTATTGCATATTTCTCTCCATGGCTCTTGAAGACAATTCTGCACAGCTGCCCACTTCTTAATGAGGAAGAAGCAATGCACGAGAAGAGCACCCACACTGTAAAAGCAGCATTGTTAATTGGCTTATAAGTGGTAATTATCTATAAAGGTTAGTATGCTTGTTATCTTCAGGACTGTCTGCTCCAAGTAGAATCTACCTATGCAATAAGTATGCATTAGCATCCACAGATGGCATTCTGTGGCTTTGTCTGACCACAGAAGTTAAAAAAGCATGGACTTAAAGTCAGTTTTCTTGATAGTAACTCTTGAATAGGTTCACCCTGTCCCTACAATGCTCTGTTAACATTCTTAAAGCTCAGTAAGATGATGTGGTTCATTAAAGCCTTCAGAGCAAAGGGTAGAACATAATTCAAGAGTGCTCTTGGCAATAATTCACTGTAATATAGTTGAAATGATGTTGTTCATAGTTGTTTTAATATGTGTGGGTTTTTTTTCAGAAAAGTACCATAATTTTCCTGGAATCTCTAATGAGGCAACATTTAGAAGTTTGCAATAAATAACAAAATAAAAATAAATAGTTTATATAACTATTAATGTAAGCCATCACATTCTAGCAAAACAATGTTTAAGATCATCCAAAAATCTTAAGATCTCAGAGTACTATTTGAAAGTTGCTAGATGTTTGAGCTGGGTTTAGAAAAAGCTGAAGAACATGAGACATCATTATTGGTGCACGTTGGACAATTGAGAGAGCAAAAAACAAAACAAAACACTAAACAGGAGTCAGTATGTGTTTCATGGATTATACAAAAATCTTTGATTGTGTCAGTCATGTCATCCTGTGGAATGTGCTTAGAAAAATGGGAATCCCAATGCATCTCATTGTCTCAATGCAAAAGGGAAGATAGACCCTTACAGACAGAACATGATAAAACAGACTGAGCTCCTAGTTGACAAAGGACTGAGACAAAACTCTCCCCTCACATATTAGAGGAAAGTGGGTTTCATGAAAATGAGCATGGTTTTAAAATTGGTGGAAGAAACACCAATAACCTGCACTAAGCTGACATTATTCAGATGAATGCTGAAAATGCAAAGGATCTGCAAGCTCTAGTAATAACAATCAAGGAGCACAGTGCAAAAGTTGAACTAAATTAAATATAAAGAAGAACAAATAACAATAGGTACAGCAACTAGCCTTAGAATTGACAATAAAGATACTGAAATTGTAAATAGCTTCTGCCTTTTAGGATCAACCATCAACAATAAAGGAACAAACTGTCAAGAGATACCCTCCAAATGAGAGCCCAGTAGGGCAGCCATGAAGGTCTTGAAAAAGATGCTTAGATGCTGTGATGCCTCTATCATCATCTTCTTTTAATGACCACATAATCCCTTGGAATCTTGGCAACTGAATGGAACTAGCAGAGTGTTTAATGGCCAGATGCTCTTCCTGTTGCCAATGCGAAGCTTAGTCTCTTGCCCAGAGGGAGAAATATCTGCCTCTACTTCACAGCCTCCTGATTGTGAGGCAAGAACTCCACCTCTAGGCTACCATACCACTCTGCTGTGATGCCTCTATACCTACAAAGAACCTAATGGTGCAGGCAATGACCCTTTGTGGAAATTGGACTTTGAAGAAGCAGGATAGGATGAGCATTTATGCTTTTGGAATTTGGTGTTGGAGAAGACTGCTGAGAATACTTTAGAACAGCCAAGAAAACTGACATATGGATATCCCAAAGGTGCTTTTTCAAGAGGCAACTGGAACTTTCTGATTTTTCTTTGAAGATGTTTTGCTCTCATCCAAGAAGCTTCTTTGCTCTGAATGCTGAAGAAACTTCTTGGATGAAGCGAAACATCATCAAGAGTTAACTCTTGAAAAAGTACCTTTCAGACAACCATGATCTGGATGACTGAGAATCTCCATAGACATTTGACAAATGGGTAATTAACCAAATGATCCAGAGATCTCACTGGAGGCACAAATGACCAGGCTCAAAATATCCTGCTTCAGATGCATTATGCAAAGTCCCAGGTCTCTGGAGAAGTTTTAATATTGGGAAAGGAAAATGATGGTCAACAGCAAGGTAGATAAACTCACAACAGTGATTGTTACACTGTTGGAAGAGCTGAAGAAACAAGTTAGGGATAGATAGACATGGATACAATCTACCTTCATAGTGGCTAAGAGTTGACACCAACCTGAGGGCACTTAATTAATCTTTTTTTAACATGAAAAACACAGTTTTTTTATTCTTTGGTGCATTCAGTTCCAGAACAGAGGTTTTCTAAAATTAAATTAATCCGATATAATTTCTCTGTTTTAATGTATTACTTCTATTTGTACACATCTTTAAAGAATGCCTTTTTTAAAGAAGAAAAGTAAGTGCTAACAGAGTGGGGAACATTTTGCCTAATAATGTGTCCAGAAGAATCATGGTTTTCTTCTTTTGTCCTGGGATGTGGGTGAAGAATAGAACAAGATTTTTTGTTCATAAATAATTGATATTACATTAATTTAATGCAAGTGCAAGCTAACCTAAAATAATTCGCATTCATTACCACAGAGATAGATAACAAAAAAATCAATTAATGTGAGGAGATACATTTTGCCTCCCAGCTATTCTGAGTACTGAAACTAAAACACTCAGAGACCAGGGAAAGCTGAAGGGCCACAAAAATACATTAACATTCTTGCTTGTTTGTCCTCCTTTCATTGTGTTGAAACATCACAGCACACAATAATTCTGAAATGCAACAAAAGTGGAGATCTCAGGTAAAACATTTGTTTCACTGGTAAAAGCAGATTCTTAATAGACAAAAGTATGCTAGAATAAAATGCATTAGCCAACTAAGTTAAAAAATGGTCATCCATGGTTCAGATTTAATTATTTATTTTAAAATAATGTTGTTTCACTTTTCTACTTTAGAAGTTCTCACAGAACACTAGAGGTGAAAGGGGCCATGAAGTCCAACCCCTGTTCAATGTCTGATTCTAAATTTGACCATTGCAGACAGATGGTTCTATACCTTCCACTTGAAGGACACAATTATATGTCTTAATCAGATCCCCAAATCCTACTGTATGATAGGCTTATGTACTGATTTTGCAACAAGCACCAACTATTTGTTTTTTTTTTGGGGGGGGGGGGCATTTAGTAGATATGAAACTCTTTAAATCCTTAGTTATAAAACTAAAGCCAAGAATAATCAAGTATATAGTTTGCTGGAGTGGTAATATTTTCTCTTTCACCCTCTTATTGGGAGGCTCTACAAGGTCTCTTGATTGCTGGAGCATTAGTACCAAAACCAAGTGGAGAGAAGAAAATAGAAATAGAAATAATAGAATGGAATAGAATAGAATAGAATAGAATAGAATAGAATAGAATAGAATAGAATAGAATAGAATAGAATAGATGGTGGAGGAAGACATGGCTGAAGCAACAAATTGAAGTATTGCCCATTGCAACTGTCAGCTTTGGAAGCCATATTCCATGCTGCCACAAAGCCTGAGAAAGTGGGAAGGGGGTGATTTCAATTGAGTAGTTCTAAGTAGACAAAATAAAATTCTTTTCTTAGTTCAAGGTTATTAAGTGTGGCACAGCAAAGGATCTTACACTGGGATAGATCATGATTGGTCCATGTGATTTGATGATGGGAGAAAAGGGGATGGATTGTAGTTTGGGACATTGTGAGAAGTTCTGGAAACTTTCAGTTTCGAGATTCCACAGATGTGCCAGCTGGTATTCTAATAAAGGTACTTTGGAGATTAGGCTTGTCTCAGAGTTACTGATTGGAAAGAAGGCTTGCTAGAACGCTGACAGCAGTGTTATGCAGTATTTCTTATGTGTTCTGTTCTCAACACCTTTCATTTAAAAATCCCACTTACAGCAAAGTATATTTGATATAGCTAATTTATGTTTGGACTGTGCTGAGCTCCTCTTCAGCTCCACAGATACATACTTGAGTAAGTTTTCATTATTTACTGAAAAGAGCAATAAAAGAGAAGGAATATAGACACCAAAACCTCAAGAAAGTCAGTCTGGTGTAGTCCTTAAAGATTTTAATGCCACCCAGAATATTCACAAGATTTCCCATACAGGGAATATATAGACTTCTCTCAGTCTCAAGCAAGAGATCAAGTACTGAGAAACTACTGTATGCAACATACAACCCATTACAGCTTTAGAGCAAGCACAGTCTCAGCACCTAAGATGTATCTTGGGTGTGGACCCTAAGACATCAGCTGCAGCAGTCAGAGTGGAATTGGGAATCTACACAATTCATGCACTGCCTAAAACCACAGCTTACAACTACTGGCTCAAAATTAATGAAATGGAGGCGGATAGACACCCTAAACTATGTCTGCTGGAGCAGATAAAACTGCAGCCACAAACCCTTTGGATTACTAAATTGACAAATTATATAAAGAGCTGTGGTCTTCCTGCCCCCTGTGTAATAGGAGAACAACAACAACAACAAAAGAGTTGCCCAAAGAAGCTCAAAATGATATAGCCACACTGAGTAAGGCTGGTAGCCTGAAATGGCTGAGCAAATATAAATGCCCTTTCCAAATGGACAACTATTTAAAATCATAATTGCCAAAACATATCAGGGAAAGATTTACCTGACCAAGATTTGAACAGCTTGGTTAGATTTGGGAGACTCGATTCTATCCCATACAATGAACATACATATATCTGTGGAGCTGAAGAGGTAGAAGATCTGACTCATATATTATTCGATTGCTATTTGTATGAGGGGATGAGAGATAAGTACCTTGATCCACATATTAAATGTATGGCCCAGTGGGAGGCCCATATTAAAACAACATACCTCATGTGTGGGCAGAATCTGAAAATGACATTTAATACAGCACAATTTCTGACTAAAATGGTCCAACTGAGATCGGCATTTGTGGGCCTGATTGGGGTAGATTGCAGGGGTGATACAGAAATATAATTTTTGTCATTTTATTCTATTTTACATATTTATGTATTAAATTATTGCATTTTATCCTATAGCTATTGTATTTTACCCTACTCTCATTTTAAATTGTTTGTTTGGAGTTTTATTGGTAATATGTATTTGAACCTGATATGGCTTAAAGGCTAATCAATAAATAAATATATATTTATTTTTAAAAAAAAATTTTTTTTTTTTTTTTTTTTTTTTTTAAAATATTTTTTTTTTTTTTTTTAAATTTTTTTGTGGGTGGGGGGTATTAATATAAAGGGGGGGTTTTTTTTTTTTTTTTTGTTTGAGGGGGGGGGTGGGTGTAATTAAAAAAAGGGGTTTTTTCTATTTTTGGAAAGAATAATTTTTTATCCAAGGGTTTTTTTTTTTTTTGTTATTCTGATAGTTAAATGTTTTATGGTTTATGATATTTATATTCTGTACACAAGCTGAGTGTATTTTCTGCAGACTGGATCTTCTTTGCATCAGAATTGCCTTTTGTGTTCCTAACTCCCTTTTTAATTGGGAGCTGTGCAGAGTTGGTTAGAAAATGGGCAGCTATATAAATTGTTTGAATGAATGAATGCATAATAGAATTATCATCTTGTGCCTTCTGGGAATCTTAGAATGTCCTTTATGCTTTCTCTATGGGAGATCCTTCCTGGATATTGCCTATGTTTTTATGTCTTACGTATGATTATTTAAAATCATCAAAAGAATGTTTTCCACTTTCTTTTTTCCTTTTATTATTATTTAAATAATGCCATTTATTGCCTGGGAGATTGATTTAGCTCAAAGGGACAACGGCTGATTTCCCTAGTAAGACATTTCACACTGTAGATCTAGGAGGTGGCTATCTGATTTATGTTATCAGCATTTGTTCACAGGCAGTGTGATTTCTATCTATTTCAGATGCTGGAGATGCAGGAAGGGGTCAGGCAAAGGTATTCCATTAGAAGACATGTAACAACAAGCAGCTACACTAAAGCGCTACAGTAGGGCAAGGCCAGGGTGTGTAAAGCCCTCAAAGTTTGGGAGAGAGAAGGGATTCTGTAAGCTAAGCAAATGAAAACTTTCTTTAAATAATTTTTTAAATTTCAATCTACACATATACATCAATACATTAATTGGGTGGCATCAATATATCATACATTTTAATATAGGCAAGCTTAATAATAGCAATTGTATCTCTTATTACCCATATTCACATTAAATCAAAATCCTTCTTTGCTTATTTTCAAGTATTTTCAATACTCTCTCCTAATGCCACCATATCAGCTAGACATACCTAGTAATTTCATTATTCAATTTCCTCTTCAATTTTTTTTTAAATAAAAAATTCTCATTTGGCAAGCAGTATGGTTGAAGGTTTCACATCTCAATACAAACATGACCATATTTACCTATTCGCTTTGTTTGTTCAATTTCATATCACATTTACCTTATTAGTGTTAAATATTAAGCTTATCCAATTCCAATTCATATTATAACTTATTTCATTTTCCTTAGAATATTCTCATATCTTATTTTACAACGTTATTTAAAATTCTCATCTCATTTCTACGTTCATTTCCCATATTACCTTTTTCTGTCATATTTGTAATTTTATCAATCCTTAGTTTGTTAATTCAAAATTGTCCCCTCTGATTATTGATTCGAGCCAGCCACCTTCAATCTACCTTAATACCATCTCCCTATTTACTATATAACACACACGTATATATACACACACACGTATCAGGTTCCGCATTACATTTTCTCAATTACCTTATAAATCATCTATACATTAAAAACATATTAGTCTAATCAATTAAGTATAGCAACTGGTATTAATCCTTCCGTAATAGTTCTCATTTCATCATCTTCCCCCCTTTTCTTGTACATTGTAAGTCATCAATTACTATATGATATTTTTATTATAAATTCCCAATTCCATATTCATTCCATTGAATTCCATGTCTAGTAGAGCAATAATTCTTTAATAACAGGAAAGAGAGAAAAAGAAAGAAATTAAAAAGAAAAAAATCTCATCAGTTACATACTTATCTATTTTCAGTACGAATTCATATATATCACAACTTATTACCTTGCAGGATCTCCTTCCGATCTTTTTTTTTCACCCATTGTCTCTCGCTCTTTTAACAATATAGTTTCTTTTCATCCTCATTTGCTTCCTGATTTTCTTTATTTTCTGGTCCTTTCTTTTAATTCCCTTTCCCCCCATTCTTATCCCTCTCCATTTCTCATTCCAATTATTAATTTTTTCTCCCTCCCTCTTTCGGTTTTTCTTTTGAACTTCCCTTTTCAGCTTTTTCCCTCTCCTTTTTTTCATTTTCCAAACCATTCTCCCTTTTATTATCACTTCAGACCCCACATTTTTAATTTTAATTCCTTCCCCCCCCCTGTTTAAATAATTGTTGATCCCTTTGTTCTTCAAACTGGCTTCTTCTTTGTTAATCTCCTCCCCCTCTGGTTTACTTTGTTCTTCTACAAGCTGGGTCACCATTTCTAATTTCTATAATACATAATTACACATTTCAAGTCTAATTTTCATCATTTCCCTTATATCTTGCAATTCCAATCTCATTTCAACAAATAATTCCTCCATTGTATCTTCTTCTTCCTTTCCTTTTCTCTAATTGGTGTATTCAGTCCCAATGTCCAGTATATTATTTCAGCCAGTGTCTTTTAAGTTTATTTGCAGCAATCAATGTCTTTGCATCTTTGTTTCAAATCTTCAAGTGGGCCCTTTCCTGACTGTTTCCCACAATCACTGGGTAGTTTCTATGTCAATATTTTTAAGTATCTTCCCCTTTGTAGTATTCTAATGTCACTTTCCAGGGTTTTTATTTTTTATAATGGAGTTTCTTTTACTTTCTTTTAAGTTCCAAAGTCCAATTTCTTAGAAAGACCAAGCACCTTTTTAAAAAGGTGACTGAAGTTTTCCCTGTACCATCAGGTGGTGCTCATGAGCCTTTTCCACAGTCCATTCCTTCCTTAACTTTAACTTTCTTTGTTAAATATAGTACTTTTATTAAATTCACTAATTTCAATCATTAGCTATTATTTCTTTTCATTTCAACACACTCAATTTCAGCATTTAGTTATGCCCTTTAAGTGCCCATAATCCGATAGTTATCCAGTTTAATTTCTAAGCCTTTGTTGTGTTCAAATATTTTCCTTTAAATTTTCTCCTCCAATACAATAATTCAAGCCAATTTTATAAAATCCAATTTCCTTCTCACTTTCTTTGGTCGCCGCTTCCACACACTTTCCTCCAAAATAGTCCTTTATTTTTAATACTGGGGTACCTCAAAAATTATGTCTTTTGTCTGGTTCACACTCTGCTTGCTGCTTCTCTCCAGCACAGTCTTAGTTTCCTGCAGTGTTCTTCGTCTTCATGGTGGCCATTTTAAGACCACCACTGCAGCTTGCCTTTGGGAGTGGTTTTCCTGTCAGGGGGGGGGGGTTGTGACTCCCCTCAACCTTCCAGGTAATTCCTTCCTTCTTCACCACCCCTCCAGGGTGGTTCTGGTCTCGATCGGGACCCTCCAGCAAGTGAGCTCGGGCAAAACTGTGCATGATTGTGGATTCCGCTCCAACTCCGACGATGAACAAACTGGAAGTCTAAGCAAATGAAAACTTGAATAACCAAAATGACTTTAGGTAACCTGTGGTCTTCCAAATGTGAATAGATTACAGTTCCTGCATATGATCCTTTCCACATTTGCATCTAATTACAGACAAACATAGCCTAGCAGTATCTTTTCCTGCCATGTCTCTAGGACATTGCCTTTATCTTGTCCTCAGCTGATGAAGAGAGATGGTTACATACATTTGCAGCTGTATCAGTGTTAAATTTCCTCCTTACTCCAATGTTGTTGGAAGGCATCCTCAAGATATCTAACATCTGTTTATCCTTGGAGGGAAATCAGATGATTGTGGTGATTTGAAACAGAGGCAGTAAATACAGCAAGGCAGCATATCTCATCTATGTCCATTCCTGATGGATGGATACAACTTCTGCTCAGTGATGAAATGCCCTAAATCTTATGTTGAGGTATACGACGAACTAGCTTCTGTTTGCTGTATTCACAACTCCATCATGAATTGCTTTGACTGAATTGGTAATTGAGAAAGCATGTACAGATGTGAACAGAATCTAGGTGATTTCCAGGTCTTTATGAAAACTTAATTATACTGGAATACATTGAATTGGGGGGCACGATGGGGAAGCAGTGAAAGACACTGAACTTGTCATCTGGAAAGCTGACAGCCCAGCTTTAAGACCCAAACACTGCACAATAAGGTGAACTCACATTCCTGCCCCACAGAAAATGTTTTTGGACAATGCTTGGCTCCCTTGGCCAAGAAATGGAGATGAACGTTGCACTTACTTCTTAAAGAGGAAGAACAAGCTAGAAATTCTACAAAGATTTCAGTGAAAGCGGAGCATATTTTAAATCTTAATACCAACATTCTTGCATCATGTTCCTCAGAATTTAGCAGTTCATCAAAGCATTAAAAAAATCTTTAAAAGAAGCATCCTAGTTAGTAGAATGGAGCAAAAGCTTGAACTTTCTGCTTCATCTAAAAAAAAACAAAAAAAACCCACCTCATCAAAGAGCATCTATATGGCCCAAGTGTGAAAAAGATCAATATTACCCACAACCAAGGAATGGTTGATGAAGATAATGGGATTTTCAGACAGGTCTAACCTGGCATCGTTGATTAAAGACAGCATCTACATTTATGGCTGTTGGGAAACCTGTTATATACTTTTTGCATGAAAGAGAAGGGAAAAAAATCACTGATGGCTTTTGATTTTGATTATTAGAAAAAAAAAAAGAAAAATGTGAAGTGTTTTTGTAACCATAAAATAAGAATGTCTATGGAGATTCTCAGTCATCCAGGTCATGGTTATCCCAAAGGTGCTCTTTTTTTCAAGAGGCAACTGGAATTTCTTGGTTTTCTTTGAAGATGTTTTGCTTTTCATCTAAGAAGCTTCTTCAGCTCTGGGTCTTTTCCCATGTAAGATTAAGAGTATCTTGGCAACGTTTCGGTGAGGTCCCACTCATCATCCTCAGGCTGGTGCTTTCGGCTTCGTGCCAGTGCAAACTGCTTATATATATACTGCTTATATATATGTATATATATACATATATGTACATATATACATATGTGTGTGTGTGTGTGTATGTGTGTGTGTGTGTATGGTATTCAGCTTTGTTCGGGTATTTTCCCACATCATTGTGGTTGTGCTTTTAAAGTTGTAGAAACGTTTGACAGAATCTCATCTGCCATCATCAGGCTTCTGTATTGTGTCAATACAGACAGACACAATACAGAAGCCTGATGATGGCAGATGAGATTCTGCCGAAATGTTGCTACAACTTTAAAAGCACAACCACAATGACGTGGGAAAATACCCGAACAAAGCTGAATACCATACATGTAAGTACCCGCGAAAACTTAAGAAAACATATATATGTTGTGTATACACACACACACACACACACACACACACACTTTCTTGGATCAGGAGTACCTGTGTTCAAGTCATTCAAGCTTTGGTCAAAGCACATCTGGACTATTCCAGTGTGCTCTACATTGGGCTACCCTTGAAGAGTATTCAGAAGCTACAACTAGTGCAGAATGCAGCAGCACCGGCATTCCTATCCTGTAGCAAAGTAACTAACACAAAAATAGATTCCTAAATAACTGGAGGCAACATGTACATCACAAACTGTTTTATATATTTATATATAGGGAGAGCCCAGGACCAGAAGTGGGTAGAGAGAGAATACCTCTTTGCAGAAAGAATTGTCTGTCAGAATAAGCCTTTGCCCCTGTCCATAATTTGCAATTGGAGATAGTATGGAGCAGTTTGTTGCTAATTATGATATATCTACATTAACATAATGCAGCTTCACAATTATAATCCTAAGATATACTGTTACATTTTTCATATCAAGTTTTATTATTCCTGCCTGTTTACATATCCTGGGAATGTAAATGAGTCTTACTAGAAGAGAGTCAATTTGGTATAGTGGTTAAGGCATCAGACTAGAAACTGGGAGACTGTGTGTTCTGTCCTGTTTTAGGCACCAAACCAGCTGAGTGACTTGCCAGTCATTTCCGCTCAGCTCTAGGAAGGAGGCAAAGGCAAACCACTTCTTAAAAACTTTACCAAGAAAACTGCAGGGGTTTGTCCAAGCAGTCTCCAGGAATCGGACATGATTGAATGAAAGGGGGAAAAAAGTGTAAAAACCTTTGCTCTAAAAATTAGATGGTTATATACTGGTATATCAAATAATTTTCATTTAAGTTTTGATACAGAACAGAGATCTGTGCAATTTCAGGAATCCAGATGTTTATGTCTTACATTGGGGCTCATGGGAACATCACAAATTAATTAAATCTATCACCACTCCACAACATCTGTCATATTGCTGTAAGGTTTTTGATGCTAGGTACATTGATTATGACTTTTTAAAGTTTAAATTTGAAAAAAAAAAGATTGATAAATATTTTCAAATTTCAGACAGTTGTTTTTGTATCAGGGAACACTGTTCAGGAGAAACATAAATCTTTGTCTTATTTAGTGGGATTTTTAAATAAAGTAAAACATTGTGTGATAAGAAAGAAGCCTATCAAATTATAGATAGATAATGGATTTTTGTAGTAATTGTCCTCAAAGTTGTGTTGTGTAATATAAACTACACCAAATAGCTGAAGCAATGACAGCTGTGTATGTAAATGTCTAGATAGCCTTTTAAAACACCATCCATATGCACCATCGTGGCTATAATATGGCTATAATCGTGGCTATAATATGAACTTTAAGAAGCAGTAATACAACAGTGGTGGTATTCAATTTTTTTTACTACCGGTTCTGTGGGCGTGGCTTGGTGTGCGTGGCAGGGGAAGGATACTGTAAAATCTCCATTCCTACCCCACTCCGGGGAAAGGATATTGCAAAATCCCATTCCCACCCCACCCCACTAACCTGCTTTCCAGCTCCATTCTGTGCAGGGCAACAAAAGAAGACCCAGCCGATCAGCTGGGACTCAGGAGACAAAGGATAGATGGGGGTGGGGCCAGTTAGAGGTGGTATTTGCCGGTTCTCTGAACTACTCAAAATTTCTGCTACTGGTTCTCCAGAACTGATCAGAACCTGCTGAATAAACCACCTCTGTAATACAAGCAAAATTAACTTTATATAATTGATGTTTCTTTGTTTCAACAAATACAAAGTGCTTTCAGTGGGAGAACTTCTCCCTTTTAATTACAAACCCTGTGAGTCTGGGAGACTTACCAATGTAGATGAACAGTAAAAAAAAGGGGGGGGAGTAAAAAGTTTGAGATTACTAGATTTTATATAAAACGTGAGTGAAGAATTGCTGCATTAGAATTCTCCCACAAACATATGAACATATTTGAAGTTATATACTGTTAAGCTAAATGGAAAATAATACGATCCGCTAACTATTCGATAAAATACAACAGTGCAGAATGGGCACATGCCATTAATATTGTATTTTGAAATAAAGCTGATTTAAAAAATAATTTTTGGATTCATCTGCTTTGCTAAGAGTGTAAGACACACTGAGTGAAATACAAAGTGATTTCATTGTCCTGAACATTTCTAGTATACAAGATTATGACAATATATGTAGCCACCTGGAGTTGATTAAGCACCATTCTTTATAGCTAGCAAACTCCAGCATCATTCTCTTGTGCCCTCAACACAGTTGTACCCAAGACTTCAATTTGCCAGCTGTTCAAGGGGAATAAAGGAAAAAAATAATAAAAAGTGTTTTTCCTGATACTAACCCCCCCCAAAACAAAAACAAACAAACAAGCAAACAAACACAACAAAAACTGCAAACCCTGATCATAGGATGTTTAATGTTATTAAAAATAGGTATAGCAAAACTTTGGAGGAAAAGGTAACTTTACTATTTGAAACAGCTCTGCCAAGATTAGAGTTGGTGAAACAATCATAAAGGCTCTTTCATGCATATTGATCATTGAGGAAGTGGATAAAAGAGCCATGATTTCTTAGGCAATTAATTGTAGACTATTATGGGCTACAAGAGCTCACAATAACCTGATTCTCTCCAGAAGGACATCAACTGGTATGAGCCAGAGATTATGGAATTAAAACATAACAGACACAGAATATAATGCTTAATTGGGGAAAGTCATCTGGAGCTCTGGTTAAATGGAAATAAAACTGAGATGTTATTCATCCTGTTTGAATTAAACATTCTCTGGGCATCATAACTAATTTACATTCCTAGACCACTATAGTTAATTATAAGTGAGTACTGTATGTCTAAAATTAAGGGGATTTTAATGAAACTCTTTGAGATATTATTGCTGGTGTTGGCAAAATGCACAGAATAGTGAGATTTCCCCTCTTGAATGTACCCAAATTGTTACAACATGTTATTTATTCATCAGTATTGGATTCATCTATGGCCATCTTTTCCTCTTTATTCCACAATTGCATGCACAATGATGCAAACAAATGAATTTTATTACCTGATTTTTAAGCTTAATGCAACATTTTCTTTTCTACTGGAGCTGTATTATTTCAGTTGCATCTATACAAACTGGTTTGGAGAAGACCCTTGAGAGTCCCTTGGACTGTAAGGAGATGTAATCAGTCAATCCTAAATGAAATCAACCCTGACTGTTCTTTGGAAGGACAGATACAATGAAGCTGAAGCTTAAACACTTTGGCCAGCAAATGAGAAGAAAAGACTCATCAGAAAGGGTGGGAAAGACCCTATGACTATCATTAAGTGTCGTACCTTATGATTCTCGACTCCTGACAAATGTATCTTTTCTTTTATGTATACTGAGAGTATTTACACAAGACAAATTCCTTGTGTGTCCAATCACACTTGGCCAATAAAGTATTCTATTCTATTCTATTCTATTCTATTCTATTCTATTCTATTCTATTCTATTCTATTCTATTCTATTCTACTGAAGGCAAAAGAAGAAGGGGACAGCAAGGACAATATGGTTAGATAGGATCACAACATAATGAACATGAATCTGAGTAAACTCCAGGAGACAGTGGAAAAAAGTGAGGGATGTTTGTGCTATGGTTAGCAACTAAACAGCAACAATAACAAATCTGTACAAACTCTCACTTAGAATAAGCATGGGTCTGAATAGTGGCAGGAAATGATGAATCTAATTGTAAATAATCTTGTGGGTTTTTAATTAATCTTTTATATTGGTGCAATCTTTTTCTATAAAACAAATTTCAGTTGCAAATTGTTCCTATGGAATCGATGGACATGAATCAAATGGAAAATTCACTGCTTGTATGCCTGAAGGGTAGACATCATTTTCTGACACTGTCCTGGGCTCACTCAAGCTTTGCTTCACTGTTCTTTGTTTCCTGACTCACCTCTAAGACCTATGAAATGCTGAACAGGCAGAAGTTTTATCAGTGATAACATTTCAACAGCCTGGAAATGAGTCAGGCATCTGGAAATTGGAAATTCAAGATGGACAAGAGATGGGGGCTAGTTGTCTATTATCTACCAGACAATGCAAGATTGCTTTCCAAAATCCATTTATAACTTCAGAATCTTATCTATTTATTTGCTAGTTTCTCAACAGGTAAGACCAAGCCAGTATTTAATTGCCAACTGAAAGATGCCAGGAGAAAATGGGGAGTTGCAAATCCTCATCAGGATACTTGTATCCCATATTTATACATGTAGAGCAATGCAAGAGTTCTTTCTTTTTCTTTATTCTTTATTGGCCAAGTGTGGTTGGACACACAAGGAATTTGTCTTGGTGCAAATACTCTCAGTATACATAAAAGAAAAGATACATTCATCAAGAGTCAAGAATCATAAGGTACAACACTTAATGATAGTCATAGGGTACAATAAGCAATCAAAGCATACTAGGAAACAGTCAATATAGATTGTAAGGATATAAGTGACAAAGTTACAGTCATATAGTCACAAGTGGGAGGGGATGGGTGATAAGGAGTGATGAGACAATTAATAGTAATAGTAGTGCAGATTTGTAATAGTTGAACAGTGTTGAGGGAATTATTTGTTTAGCAGAGTTATGGTTTTTGGGGAAAAACTGTTCTTATGTCTAGTTGTTCTGGTGTGTAGTGCTCCATAGCGTCAGTTTGAGGGAAGGAGTTGAAACAGTTTATGTCCGGGATGTGAAGGACCTGTAAATATTTTCACAGCCCTCTTTTTGACTCATGCAGTATACAGGTCCTCAACTGAAGGCAGGTTGATAGTAATTTTTTTTTCTGCAGTCTTAATTATCCTCTGAAGTCTGTGTCTGTCCTGTTGGGTTGTAGAATCAAACCAGACAGTTATACAGGTGCAGATGTTTGTCTTGATAGTCAATGGAAATACACAAAATATCAAATACAAATGAAGAAAATAAGAAAGAACTGCAGCACATCTCACTTTTCATTTTTGAGTTTTTTTACTCTGAGATTAAGTTTTTTTCTTGAGTGTCAGCCCCATTCTTTAATTTCTTTTGAAATTTAAAATGGGGTTCATGTTTGAATGAACAATTTCTATACAATGACATATATTGTACCCACAATACCTAATCATCTTACTGTTAAGTACCATCTGCATGTTTACTTGTGAATGCACTAAATGTTTCAGAAGAACCATGAAGCTCAGTGGTACCTTTGTGTGTTTCAAAATCACATGTAAACTGATTAAATCTATTTGGCTTAAACATAAATGACCTGCTCTCAAATGTGAAAATGAACTCTTTTGGCACCGAAGGAGAAAATGACAGTAATAATGTATGGACCCTGTCAGTCAGCATGCAGCTTTTTCCAATTTCCCATCTCATTTGACAAGATAGAAGGCAGGCAGCATCTAAATAAAACAGATAGGTTAAAGTGATCTCAGTGAACTATTTGCCTACATACAGGCTTTTAAAAAGTACATTTTTCAAGTTCAGTTTTAATGTGACCTAGGACTGGAGAGCCATTTCAGGGAAAACATCTCATTTTCTATAATTACTTCTGATACTGAGCTGATTTAAGGTTCTGAGAACTGCTGTGGAAGCAGTTAAAGCTGAGGTAAAAGTATTGAGTGTCTATTGCCAGCATTGCTCTTTCTTAAGTTGAACCAGTGCAACTGTTTTGATTACATAATTCTTTGGTGGGTACTAAAAGATTATTTGCCACTATCTCTCACCTGTCTTTAAAGGTAAATCTTGGGCATCCACCCATCCATAGCAAAACTCCAAGATCAAATAAAATAATTTTAGAAGGGCAGAATTTCTTATCAAAGGCTGCCTTGGCAACAAAAAAATTCATCTTTATACTCTTGGGTTACTGTATTTTAACCCAAATGAAATTTGAAATGACATCAAGAAATTCCCTTTGGGCAAAATATCTGAAGAATGACATTTGAACTTAACTTGCTTTAGCAAAGTTGGTGACATTGTTCCCAACATTTGGATGGAATCACTACTTGACCTGTACATATCCAAATATAGATCGTGGAGAAGAATTTGGGGGGAGGGGAGGGACTTCTGCATAACTAAACGCAAAACAATACGGATGTTTGTTATAACAATATTTTTGTTATCTGCAAATCTTGCAAGTTGTAATTTATGTATGTGCAAATTTGGAACAATACATTATGGGTTAGAATTTAATTATAGATATAACATATCATTACATATAATATATAGCTATAATACATAATTATATTATATTTATAATTTAAATAGATATGTAATGCATTTTACCATTTAATCTGTTAACTGGTATGTCTCTATCAATCTGTGATCAGAGACTTCTGTCTGCTTATTGGTCTTGTAGGCTGAGGGCAAATAGAGGATACTTTCACATACTTTCATTGACAGCTCTACAAAGATCAGCCCCCAATCTGAAAAGTAGAAAATACAGCTATTGTGAAAAACTCATGCAAGTTAGTCCACATCCATCAAATAAAGCTGAAATATGCCTACCAAAAGAACAATACCTGCAGAATTCTGATCCATTTAGTAGGAAGAGTAGATGTCTTATTTGGATTTTGGACCCATATCTATCCTACTTTGTATTATTAGGCTGCTTCATCAATAGCTATTTTTTAATTGCCAACAGCCAATTGGGATTTTTGAGATGGACTTGGGCATGTTGTAAGAAAAAGAAGATGGGGGGAATTAATATTTCTTTGCCTTTCTTAGGGTCCATGAAACTCGCTTTAAATGCTGAATTCATTTCTTGCTAGAGACTGTGGCATGTATAGATTTATTTAATTTAATTTAAAGATACCACCTACCACCACATTCCATGTGGATTCAGGACAGTATATAATAAATCACCAAAACAATCATGATGAAAAAAAAATACAACACGGATCCTTAAAATTGTCAAGATGCTTCATAAATGATTACAACCAGAAAAAATAATAATGACAAGAATATAGATGATAAATCTCAGGTAAATGCTGTTCATTTTTACAATGATAGTGTTACCACTATCAATTTCAAATTTCAAATTTCCATCTTGCTGGTTAGCAGTGATAAGCAGAGTGTTTACATTGTTGTTTTAGTCAAAAAGTATGGGATATTGAGGGAAAACTTTATGCTCTACTTTTAAGTGATCTTCACATGACAATTTTCTTGTTATAGTTGTGTAAATTATTAACCCAAGCCAGGAAAACAAAGTCTCATTAAAACAAGTCAATCATGAAATTTTTACACAGAGAAAAAATGTGCAATTTCCACAAATGAATACAATAGTTTTAAAAAAAATACTTGAAGAGGATCTTGAAAAAACTCAGTCTTAAAATGGTGGACACCAGAGCTAGAGAATTTTTCCCCTCTGAAATACACTCAAACTCATTTCATTTTATTCAGAGAAGTCAATCAAAATGGTAGCTGAAGATTATTTCAACCATAATGAAAAGAGCTACTCGAGGATGGCCAGATACTGACTAGCATTACTGATTCAGTTTGCCTAATAGTGGGGCCAGCTCTAAAACACCCTGTTTCAGCAGATAATATAAACCTCAAATATGATAGACAATTATGATGGAATGCTATAAATTCATGACAAAACTTGATAATGTCTGAAGCTTTGGAACAATATCTCTTTCTTTGTTTAGCTCATTGCACATATGGTGATAGTGAAATGTGGCAATGGTTATTAGATGATTAGCATAATTAGAAATGCAAGAGACAAACCCTCTGATAAATTAGACCATACAATCATATATTTGAAAGGCAATATCACGTCCAACCCAGTGCTCAGTGCAAGAATTCAAATTAAAGCATGCCGAACAGACGTTTGTCCAACATCTGCTTGAATGTCACTAGTAAAATAAGCACACCATATCTCTTGATAATTGATTCTATCCATCTTACTATTAGGAAAATGTTTTTCTAACACTTAGTCAGAAGCAAAACAAGAATTTCAGGTGCCAATCTGTGAGAAAGAGAAATTTAAACTATATGGATCATCTATTAGCAGTACTTCTTTTTTTGTAACTTTTGCCTGGGGCAATGGTAACATGATTTGGATTTAGGGCTAATGTGAATACTTTTTTAATGCTTTTGAGTTCTCTGTATTTGCTCCAAATGCAGGAAGATGGGACCCACTCATTCGGTCCACCCCACGAAGTAGGTACACCACTCTTAGACTCTTAGTCTATGTAGAAGTTTGTTTCTTAGGGTTGAACTAGGTAATATAAATATTCTCCCTCCCTCCTTCTCTCCCCGCCCCCGCTTCTGAATTAATTTCTGCTGTTTTGAAAAAGTATCTTGCCAGGCATGCCAGAGACATTCCATGTATACATAAGAAAACACAAAACACATCTGACTGTGCCAGTCTAACCTATCAGCCTGACTATGTCAATCTAATCCATCATCACGTGGCTCATCTTGTGATCAAGACTCTGAAATCATCACAATGCTAATATCATGTCCTCAAAATCAAAAACCTAAAGATCAGGTTGATATCATGCTATCAGCTGCTGGTTTACAGCCTATATGCACTTAAACACCACCCAAGGAAACAACTATGTACATAGGAAAAGATCCTTGCTTTTCTTCCTTGATTCCACTGTATGCTCTTGACTTGCATTCCTGACCTCATTGTTTATCACTCTCCAATATTGCCCCAACCATGTATGTGAAAGGCCTTGTGTAATAATAATTGACTTGAATGTGAAAGGCCTTCTGTAACAATTATTGTCTTGAACATTCAGTAAGGCTCTTTGATGTAGCAACAACAGACAGACAGAGTTATTCTTCCAGGAAAAAAAAATCTAAGAATTTTCAGACACTAGGTTTACTCAGGATTTTCAACAGCTTCCAGAATTTAAACAATTGAAAATACTTTATGTCTTTAGATGGATAGTAGATACTCATAGAATCCA
This sequence comes from Notechis scutatus, assembly GCF_049901735.1. NCBI lineage: Eukaryota > Metazoa > Chordata > Lepidosauria > Squamata > Elapidae > Notechis > Notechis scutatus. The sequence goes on along the minus strand of NC_142009.1, from coordinate 67,865,549 downwards.
TTGGGCTGTGGGAACTTCTACTGCAATCTATAATTTCATTTGCATAAAGTATTTTCCTTTTTCTGTTTTTTTAAATTAAACTAGACAACTTGTTACTCATCAGACCATTGTCTCAGACATATTGCCATACATGAACCAGAGAAACAAAATGGCAAGGGTTGTATAAAAACAGTGGGAGCAGGAGTGACTTCTGACTTCCTGCCAGCTCCTCTACTGAATTTCTTTGTAGGAATCTGGTAAAGGGAATTGGAAATCTTCCCTTCCCTTCCTTGGATGAAGGTACGTTACTATTGCTGGGTTGAGGAGGGAGCAAAACTGACTGAGAAACTGTCATGGAGCATTGGAAATGAAGATAACATGACCACAACAGTAGCCAACCAGTGCAGCAGCAGTCAATTTCACTAAACAACTACAACCTCCACAAATTGTATTCCCTTGGAAATCATGGGTCCTTAGAACACATTTTGTAAGTTAGCCCATTTGAAGTAACTTGGTTCAAAATCATTGCCCTGTGATGCACCCTTTTGTTAAATAAAAGGCCAGAAACAGTTTTAGTAGTATATAAATGTCCTGTAAAATAGATATAATTCACTCCTGGATATCTCAAGTTTCTTATTGGTACCAATCTGCAATGCTTAACCTGTTCCATTTCTTAATCTACACATTATATTCATACATTTGGATGAATATACATTTTGCAGAGTATGAAAATAGCAGCTGTAATCTGCTCTGTGGATGAGTTATTTCCTTTACTCTTCATCTCCATTCAGTCTCAGAATGTTTATGGATTTGAAAAGCTGTGATAATGCAAGAATTTAACAACAGAAGGAACTACAATATTTCATTTCTGACTTTCAATGGCAGTTACAAATATGTATTCTGTTCTAGCAAAACACCTGAGGCATAGTTTCTCACATAGCCCAGATGGAATATGTGGAATATTTCTGAAATTATTCCAGAATGCTAGTGTAGAAACATTCTCCATGGAACCTAAATGGTTTTTTAAAAAAATGTATTTACTTTTCACATTTTTGAAGTATCCGCCTCCCTCAGATGATGTGTGTGACTAAATCTCTTTCTCAGTATTAGGACCCTAAACTCTGAATATGGAACATCCAAATTCATTTACAATGATTTTTTAACACCATGTAGATAGATAAGAGATGGGGAAAAATTACTTCAACTTGCAGTAAATTAATCCAAGGAAAACTGTCATTATGCATTAGAAAAGTAAGAGCCCTACTGGATCACAATAAGAATTGTTCCACACGTAGCATTTGCACTAATATGACAGCAAAGGGAATTGCTTATTTACACAATATTGTTCTCCTTGGATAGTCAAGTGCATTTTCTTCCAGCTATGGTGTTGACCAGTGGTGGGATTCATTTTTTTTTACTACTGGTTCTGTGGGTGTGGCTTGGTGGGCATGGTGTGGCTTGGTGGGCGTGGCTTGGTGGGGGGATGGCAGGGGAATGATACTGCAAAATCTCCATTCCCATCCCACTCCAGGGGAAGGTTACTGATAAATCACATTCCTTCCCCACCCCACTGACCTGCTTTCCAGCTCCATTCTCCTGTGCAGGGCAACAAAGAAGACCCAGCTGATCAGCTGGAACTCAGGAGGCAGAGGATAGATGGGGGTGGGGTCAGTCAGAGGTGGTATTTACCGGTTCTCTGAACTACTCAAAATTTCCGCTACCAGTTCTCCAGAACTGGTCAGAACCTGCTGAATACCACCTCTGGTGTTGACTTATCATTACATATTCTAATGGGTATTTATAAGGAGAAACAATGTCTTGATGGCGAGTTAGCTTTCCTTTCAGACCAACAACCAGAATTGTTGCAAAACACTAAGATATATGCAGAAAGCATGTAGTGAAAACACAGCATTTTTATTGTGGTGAGTGGGGTGGGAATAAGCCAGAGGTGGTATTCAGCAGGTTCTGACCAGTTCTGGAAAACCGGTAGCGGAAATTTTGAGTAGTTCAAAAACCAGCAAATACCACCTCTGACTGGAGATTTTACAGTATCCTTCCCCTGCCATGCCCACAAAACCAGTAGTAAAAAAAAAATGAATCCCACCACTGGAATAAGCAGTTCAGAGGGAAAGGGCACTAAAACGGCTATGTTTGTACTCTCTTGTTGGATGGTAAAACATAGCACTGAGTGGTGTATGATGCTCTTTACTAGTCCCAATATTCCAGCATCAGCAAGAATGATGATGGAAAGTTAGTTTTAAATACTTTAAATGGATTAGGGTTAAAGGGATTCTGAAGAGGAAACAGTACAATGAAAAGTGCCTTACTTTTCATTGATCCCAATATTCAGTAATATTAATCAACACAATAGTCTTGTTCCTAATTGAGACCTGCCTTAAAGTTATTTAGAAGGCAGGACAATAAAGCAATTGTTTGATTGAATATGTGACACCAAATCAATGTTGACTCTAAAGATCACATAGATAGATTTACTCACAGGTGATCTGTCTCAATTTGGTCAGTGCACCATTGGAAGCAATTGATGTTACTGAAATTAAACCCATCCATGTTGCTGCTGGTCATCCTCTTTTTTTCTGCCTTTATATCTTTTGAGCATTATAGATTTCTCAAGAGAAGTAGGTATTCACATATGTTCAAAATATGATAAACTGAGTCTTCAGTTGCCTTATGGTTAGATCCATTTATTCATTTTCTGGGTTATGTGTGGCATTCTCAGGACTTTTCTCAAATAAGTTCAAAATTGACAATACTAATTTCTCTTGTTTTCTCCAAGTATAATTTTCACTTCTGTACAGTTCCAAAGGGAAAAACACAATTCTGATTTTTGCAGATATAAATATATCATGGCATCTAAACATCTTTTCCTAGATTTTCACTGTTGCTCTATCAAGTGTGAGTCTGTGATATATTTCTTCACTCCTGATTCCTTTATTGTTGACAGTTGGTTTGAAAGACAGAAACTGTCCATCACACTCTGTTAAATCTCCTTTCTCTGATATTGGAAAATGGATCCCTTTCAATCTGTTGGCTCATGTGTTCAAATGGCATAGTTTGATTAGAAGCTTTACAGTTTCTTCTTCTATTCTTTACTATATTTCTGTGGATATGCCATCAATACCTGTAGCCTTCCAACTCGGCAAAGACTGAAATTATCTTAGAGATTCTTGTAAATTGGAAATATCTTTTAAGGTATCTTGAACATTGTCACCCTACTAGACAGATTCTCAGTGAAATCCATCCACTTTCCTTTGACTTTAAGTTGGAATCAACTACTATTTGTCCATTGGCAACCTTTAGCATATCAATTTAAGGTTGGAGTTTTGAGCTCTTTAGGAAATCTTTAGGAAATCTTTACTTGATTTTCTGTGTCTGCTTCCATTTTGGAGGTCTTTACAAATGTTGTAACACCACTTCTCATCTCTTCTGACAACTTTCTTAATTCCCAAATTTTTGCCTTTTCTGGTAGCGGCTTTTCTTATCTTCTTGGAAATTAACATTTGTTCTGTCATCCAGTTTTCTTTTTTCTGTTTTCTTAACTTTGGCATCCTTAACAGCTTCTTTAAGTTTCTTCTGCAGTTCCTCAGAAACAAAATATGTGATGCTATCAAAAGACTAAAGAATTGAAACGGAAATGAGCTGGTGACATAGCAAGAACTGATGGTGAGTAGACTAATGCATCCATAAAATGGATTCCACTTGATAAAAAGCACCCACAAAAGAGACCTAAAACAAGATGTGGTGATGACCAACAAGTATTGCAGGCCCAACTGGCAAAGGAAAGCTCAAGACCTTATTGGTGGCAGAAGAGGTTTTCATCCTGCAGTGGCTAGACAATGGCTAGAATGATGATTAGCAATGTAAAAATCATTGATTTGGCAGAAATGGACAAATCATTCTTCATTTTGCTTTCTTGGGCCTTATAATTCAACTACATTTTTCTTTTTAATATATTTAACTTTAACATTCCTCCAATCACAAGCTGTTCATCTCACTTGCATGTTTGGTTGATTTCAATTTGACCACAAAACTCATCAACATCCCTTTCTTCCTCCTTGGAGCATATCTTGGATAATTGCTACATTAACAAATTGTCCATGAAATGTAATTGTTATTCAGTCATTGATTGCCTTGTACCTAAGTATTATCCTTGTTATATCCTTACTGACTATATAATTTCTTCTTTGGTTTTTGTAGTAAATAGAATGAACATCTAATTGACAGTATCCAAATCTAATCCATTACAATTAGCTGATGCATAAAATGTCAATGTATAGTTGATTCACTTAATTTTTCACTATGTTGAGTTATTACTAACTGCTACTAATTACTAATAGACATACTCTTTATCACTGATACTCATTTTTTCTGCCACATAAATTTAAAATAAAAATACATACATATATACATACATACATACAATTATCCAACTGCATGAAATACTTTCCTCTGATATATGCTTCTCCAAATGTGCTGTCAGTAATTGGACTGGTAAATTTCAGGATTATTGATAAATTATTGTCTTCACTTAAGACAATAATTTTGTTTTACAATTTCATTTTTTCTAACATTGTCTTTTCAGCATATACATTTTATAATGACTGATTATAAACTCTACCAATCATCATATCTGACAAACAAGACAGGACAAAGCTTGCTTCAGCATACACACTGGATAAATACCATTTCCCACTTAGAGATGTTGCTTTTAAAGCTGCTTTTAAACCCAGGGAGATTGTAAACATTATTGACCTAGACAGATAGTCACATAAGTCAAGAATAGCTTCTGAAATGTTTCTTCAGTGTGTAGTTGGAAAACACTAATGACATTTTCTTTTGATGGGACATAAAATTTGACAGTCACAGAATTGCAATCCCTTGTTTCCACTGTCTCTTGCTTTGAAATAAAGGTTTTCAGAGATTATAGAACCTGTGTAAAATATGGAAAATCAGGCATCTAAAAATCAAAACATCAACTAAAGTTCCAAGGCAGTCCCCAAATGTTAGAAGGCGCCCATTTCAGGTTTCACGATTTGGGCAGAAGCTGTTCTGATCCTGAACTTTTCCAACCATTCCATCATGGGCATATTTGTTTTGGAAATTGTGCTCTAGTTGAAGGCAATTCTTTGACTATCAAAGAATACTATTCTTTTTTCCATATGTGGTTTGAATCATGATGAAGTCATTTAACTGGAAAAATAATATCTTTCTGTAAGGCCAGAGAAGCAATATCCAATCTAGTTATTGTACCTTTGCATGGTCCTTTGTGGCCTGCGTTTTTCATCTTTCTATATTTCTTTTTCTTTATAGCTATCTATTTTTCAAACTGATGAATGCAATACATTTGAAATTATTTGGGAACGGTTTAGCAACTTATCACTTAGCCATAATATTATTCCATGGTTAAGGTCAGATCAGTATCACTTTATTATTCCTGGCTACTGTATGTCTGTGTATTGTTATACAGATAACTACAGATACATTATGATATAGATGTCAGCTACTAGCATAACCCCAAAAGCAGTTATTGTTTCTTCCAGATACAGATGGTATGCCCATCAAGATTAAGAAAAGCTATCTACTAGTTCCCTTGCAGAATTAATGTTATGTTACAAGTAGTGTCTCAAAGTGCTAACAAAAATCCCAACCAAGAAATTTCTGTATCAATTTATGGAAATATATTGCTGTCAAAGTACATTGTAAGAAAAATGTGCTCTGAATAATAAGTAGTATAAATGCACTATAGAACATATAATCTATTGTTTCAGATTTTTGCACGGATTTTTTTTCTTCTGGGAACACCTTGTTAATAGTGTATGTCAGATATATGACTGGCAATTTCACAGACTTTAATCTTCAGCTATATCTTCAGTGCTATCCTAAAGACATCACAAAAAAAAGGAATGTGAAAAAACAATTATATGATAATTTTTATTTATTTTATTTGGTTTGTCAATTGCTTACAAGATAATAGGTATAAGTAAAAACATAGTTATGAATACATGGATACATATAAGAAAAATAAAAGAAACAATAGGACAGGGACAGTAGGTACATTGGTGTGCTTATGCACGCCCCCTACAGACCTCTTAGGAAAGGGGTGAGGTCAATAGTAGAAAGTCTAACGTTAAAGTTTTGGGGGTTTGGGGAAGAAACCACAGAGTCTGGTAGAGTATTCCAGACATTGACCACTCTGTTGCTGAAGTCGTATTTCCGGCAATCAAGTTTGGTGCGGTTAACCTTGAGTTTGTATCTATTGTTTGCTCTTGTGTTGTTATGGTTGAAGCTGAAGTATTCATTGACAGGTAGGACATTGCAAGGTATGGTTTTATATACTATACTTAGATCGGACCAAAGACGGCGTAATTCAAGGTTTTCTAGTTCTAGAATTTCAAGTCTGGTGGCATAAGGTATTCTGCAATGAGTAGAGGAGTGAAGAACTCTTCTTGTGAAATATTTCTGGACTTTCTCCAACTGTGCTAATATCAGATACGTAATGTGGGTTCCAGACTGATGAGCTGTATTCGAATATTGGTCTAGCAAATGTTTTGTATGCTCTAGTTAGTAGTGTGATATTACCAAAGAAAAAGCTTCCTCCCTTTTTCAGCACCGTAAAGCCACAGGACATGAAATTAATTTTGAGGGAACCAAATTAATCTCCAATACTGAACACTTCAACAAGAGAATAATCAGGGAAGCCTTTGAAATAGAGAAACACCCCCATAACATGAATAAACAGGATGATACCTCCTGCCTACCAGACATCTGGAAATAGCCCTTATCAACAAACGAGTCTCAGCCACAAAAACCAACACCAGACCCAAAACAACACACAATGCCACCACCAATCTCCCTTACCAGACTCACACCCAAACCCACCCCATAGATGAAAGGCAACCACCATCCAGAAACCAGACCTGGGCTGCATCACCAGCTGCCACACACCCCGACTCCCAAACCAAGCAAACTGAACACATAGCCAGGCCTCAAACTCGGAGCCAAACCAAAACCCAGAACGTCACATCACAGCCATCTGCTCAGGATATCATATCACAGAACTCAGGAGGTTACACCACAAAACCTCAGGATGTCACAACACAGCCAACGACCCAGGAGATTATAGCACAAGACCCAGGATGTCAAAACAATATAACTCAGAAGGTCATCACACAGCTCATTACCCAGGTCGTTACAATACAGGAGGCTGACAGACATACAGCCAATACCTCAGACACACATGATCTTACGAAAAAGCCAGCCAATCTGCAAACATCAACTCCATCAACCAATCAAGAACTGACAACACAGACAACCTCCCCATCAGTATATATAGGGAGATGGCAGCTCAGATCACACTTTGCTTGCACAAGCACGAAGCCGAAAGCTCCAGCCTGAAGATGGTGAGTGGGACCTCATCGAAATGTTGCCAAGATACTCTCAATCTTACATGGGAAAAGATCCAAACACGCGAAGACCTGCATACTTGTACCAGTGAAAATCTACTAATACACACACACACACACACACACACACACACACACACACACACACACTAAAGTCACAAGGGTTTATGAATCATTCCCAATCTGATTAAAAATTCAGAGATAGCATGATTGATTTGATTATATGCTTCAGAATTTAGACAAGTGATCCCCTTAAAGTTTAGAAAACTAAAGTTTCAACCATGAGTTATTATAAAGATATACCAAATGCCTAGAGCATTTGAAGTATGGAAGCATTTGAAGTATGGCATTTGAAGCATGGAAGTAAAACCTACATTTTACTATTCAGTGTATCTTTATGCTGGTCGTGTATTATTCAACATCACTCTCACTACGCTTCCCTGAGTGCACTCATTCTCCTAACGGGGAATACCTTAACACTGGTTATGGGCCCAGGCTCAGATAACTGAGAGTTAGTGTGAATACAGAGTACCGTATACAGACAGCTGTTTACTGTTTAATTGTGGGTTACTGTCCTGATAAAGATGGCACAAGACCCATCAACAGTCTATCACTGATATCCTGGTTGATGGAACAAACTATGTTTCCTGGTCTATGAAGTGCAGTCTACTTCTGCATAGGGAAGGGTTATGGGCTGCAGTTCAGGATCCACTGGATGTAAATGCTTGGGATCCAAATAATGAGGATGATCCCACAAAGTTAGCTGACTTTAAACGGAACAACGAACGAGCTCTTTGTATAATTGGACTAACACTGAGTGACCAGCAGCTAGTCCATATTTGTGGAGAAGAGTCTGCTGCTAGGTGTTGGGAGAATTTGAAGAGGATTTATGTTCGTGACAGTGTAGGTGCACACATACATCTTACATGTAAACTGTTTAGAGCACATCTTCTGAAAGGTGGAGATATGTTAGCTCATTTAAACTTCATGAAAAGAACTTTTCAAGAGCTACATGAAAAAGAACTGATATTTTCAGAGCTGCATCAAGTTTACATCATTCTTTCCTCATTGGATGAAAGTTATGATGATTACGTATCTTCACTGGAAGTCCTGACCAGAGATAAACTGACATTGACTGACATAACCGGATGATTGTTAGAACAGGCAAGAAAAAGGCTGGAAAGAGGCCAACTGAGAGAGAAACAACAACAAACAAAAAAGAGGATTTGTCTTCAATTGCCTATACTGTTAGGAAATGTTTTTCTTGTGAGGCTACGGGACATATAGCTAGATTCTGTAAGAAGGGAAAACGACAGAATACTGATAATCACCACAAGGCTAAGAAGAATGTTAATTTAGCTATGTCTAGCAATTCAACTGTAAACCATGATTTGTGGGTTGTTGATAGTGGAGCATCGCAGTGCATTACCAAAAATAGAGAGAGGTTTGTAACGATGTCCACGAGTAAGCAACATGTATCATTGGCAAATGGATGGAAGATGAAAGCATCTGGTGAGGGTACTGCATATTGTTCATGTGTAAATGAGCATTTAACTATGTTATATGTACCTAAACTGAAATTTAATTTGTTATCAGTAAGGGCTTTAGTTAATCTTGGTTATGTAGTAACCTTTAGGGGAGATAACTGTATAATAGAGAAAGAGGGTAAAAGGGTTACTGCTACTTTAGAGAATAATTTATATGTTATACATGATGACCAGTTCAAGATGGCTAACTCGGTTTATAACAATGTTAAGCCACATGACAAATGTATACATTTGCTGCATAGAAATCTGGGGCACATTAATTTCAAAATGCTGAAACAAACTGTCAAATTGTCAGAGGGAGTAAAATTAAAACCTTGTAGCAAGTACTTAAACTGTAATGCCTGTAACCAGGAGAAAAGCAAGGTTACTCCTGCAAACAGACTGAATGGGTTTAAGAACATAGAGGTTGTGTTTGCTGACATAATTGGTCCTAAAAAACCCAGTTTGGGAGGAGCCTGCTATGTTTTGAGTATAATGGACCATTACTCACGATACGGTTTCTGCCATTTAATGAAAAACAAAACAGAAATATTCCAACATTTCTTTAATTGGTTAAGGTTTGCAGAAAGAAAAATGAAACATAAGGTAATTACTGTAGTTACAGATAACGGGACTGAGTTTATTAACAATAGATTCCAAACGATGTTAAAATTGGCTGGTATCAAGCATAATTGTTCTGCACCTTACAGGCCACAACATAACTCATTTGTAGAATGAAGAGAACACGCATTACAAGCCATGGCTCGCACTATGTTATCTGATTCAGATTTGCCTGAAACACTGTGGGGTGAAGCCATAATGTGTAGCAACCATGTGTTAAACAATGTGGTGAACACAACAACTGGTGAATTGCCATTCACTCATTGGCATGGCAGAAAACCAAATTTAAGTTATCTACACAAATCTGGAGCTCCAGCATGTGTGCATATTCCCTCACAAGTAAGACTGAAAAGGCAACATAGAGCTAGGAAATTATTTTTCGTAGGTTATGAGGCCAACCATAGATCGTTTAGATTTTGGGATCCAGGCACATCTGGTGTTTACTGTAGCGCTAGTGCTAAATTTCTTGAGCACGTTGGGTGGAATAAACTAGAACAGGAATCTAACAATGAGGTTGTTATCGACATCCAAATAGTCCCTAATGATGAGATAGTTAAACCATCAATAGCCATTAAAGAAGAAGTACAGGGACAGGAGGAGGTAGAAGAACAGGAGCAGGTGGAACAGGAGAGTCCACTAGTAAGCCCTGAGTTGCCTAGACGTTTAACCCGTGTTACACGACCACCAGATAGATATTAGGCAAGTATAGTATGCCAAGTAAATACAGTTCCTAGTAACTATAATGAACTGAAACTGTATCCTGCTAAGGATCAAGCTGCTTGGCAGGAAGCAATGGATAAGGAACTGAAATCTTTACAAAGGTTGGAGGTATATGAAAATGTCAGGTTACCACCAGGTGAGCATGCCATAGGGTGTAAGTGGATTTATAAAATTAAGACAGGTGTGGATGGGACTGTTACCCATAAAGCCAGATTAGTAGCACAAGGGTTCGATCAATCAGCCAATGACTATGATGAGGTATTTGCACCAAGTCTGAAGGCTACCATATTATGAGCAGCATTGGTGTGGGCAGCTAAGAATAAATACACAATAAACCATTTAGATGTAGAGACGGCATATCTCATGCACTGTTGCAACATACTATATATTTTAAAAAACCTTTGGGGATAAAAACTGATAATAAAACTGATTGCTGGAGATTAAAAAAGAGTCTTTTTTTAAAAAATAAAGTTTTATTTAGGTTTTCACACATACAAAATACAAGTAAAACATCTTTTTTGAAAATAGCATGGTCCCAGGACCAAAAAGAGTCTTTATGGCTTAAAGCAATCAGGCTATGAATGGAACCAGTGCATAGTGAAGGAATTAACAAAGATAGGTTTTGTAGCTGGCATGGCTGATCCATGTTTATTCAAAAAGGATAGTGATGGTGTAGTTTCATTGTTGCTATTGTTCACTGATGACATAGCATTAATCACTAAGACTGAGCAAGAAACTACTGGGATTATTTCACTGTTAGAGAAGAAATTTAAAATAAAATATTTAGGAGAGATTAAACAGTATCTTGGTTTAAAAATAGATAAAACTAGGGGAGGATACAAAATCTCACAGTCAGATAAAATTAACCAGTTACAATTTTAAAATGGAACTTTGTAAACCAGCTAAAACACTGATGAGCCAGGAATTTAGCCACAGTGATGTGCAAAGTCCTGTTTTTGATAAAGATATTTATCAATCCTTGATTGGTAGCTTATCTTATATTTGTAATTGATCAAAGCCAGATATAGCATATAGTGTGAACCAATTAGTCAGGTTTAATGCTGAGCCTACTGAAAGGCACTGGCAAGCGTGTACTGAGATATCTTAAACAAACAATGCATTATGCATTATATTTAGAGCCTAAAGATGAACTAAGTTTAACTGCATATGCCGATGCAAGTTTTGCTACAGATGTACCTACACATAAATCGATGTCAGGTACTGTAGTGTAATTAGGAAAAATGTTAATTGGATGGCGGTCTATTTGACAAAAACATCTAAGCTTATCAACAATGGAGGCTGAATTCTCATGTTTGTCTCTATTATGTACGGATTTAGTTTGTTATAAACAACTATTGATAGATATTGGAATTAATGTAAAAGAACCTATTGTGGTATATGAAAACAACCAATCAGTAATTCAGATGGCTTCCAATCTTGCTGTAAAGACAATATCAAAACACACTGGTCTAAGATATCTAAATGTGAGACAATGTGTTCAAAGTAAAATGATTACACTGGAGTACTGCATGTCATAGAATAACATTGCAGATCATTTTACGAAAGCCCAAGGCACTGTAAAACATAAGGCTTGCAGTGAGGAATATGGACTTAAACTGTAAGGTTTTATATATTGTCCTACCCAAAGGGGAGAATGTTAGGAATGATAGTCACCTAACAGTTGGGTTGGCAATATATAAACCAGGATAGTTATTTAATACTGTTGTATCTTTAAGAGAGTGCTGTAAATTGTGACTGGCTGAGGTTCCTCTGACAGCCATAAGATGGAGCCAGAAACCTGGTTTGTTCTCTTCTTGCATTTCCTGTTTTGCCATATTGCTTGATTGTCGTTCTACTTGGATTGCTACTGTGAGTCTTGCAACTGTTAGCAAACTCCATTTACTGAACTTTGTTTATGATACTTGACTTCATTTTTGGATTATCCCTGGACTGATACTAACTGGTTTAACCATATATGATTTGGACTGTTTGTTGGACTTTGTTTACCCATTTACTGGCAGTCAAACCTACATTTTACTATTCAGTATATTTGTATGCTGGTCATGTGTTATTCAACATCACTCTCACTACGTTTCCCTGAGTGCAGTCATTCTCCTAACGGGGAATACCTTAACAAGCTGCATCATTATTAACTGAATGGAATGAAGTGATCAGGAATAGTAGATTATTTAAAGAACATATCAAATTTCCACTGGATAATCCCACTAATTCTATGCTTTTGAAATATTATTTCTGATACTTTTCTTAAAGCAAAGGGAGCAGGGATGGGAAAAGCTTCCAAATAATCAAACAAAGAGAATTAATGCAAAAGGGGCAACTTAATTAATTAATACTACCTAAGTGCAACTTATAAAAAAATCTAAAACTGTTTTAAAAAAACTATTCCCTGAATTAATTGACAGAGTTTGTCTCTTTTGGAAATAACATCAAAGATTGTCAATGGATAAACTCTTTTGTTATGTTCTACCAACTTAATATAGGTGCTTTATTAACATTTAGTTAATTTAGCTTAACATTTAGTTAAATCATAAATATTTCTTTTATGAAAGAAAGAAATAACCAGCTAGCTTAAAAGGACAATTATTGAATTTCTTCACATTAACATTGGACTTCTCAATGGGTAGGCAATTGTAAGTCAATTTCTAGCTTTCAGCGATTTGAGAAACTGAGTGAAAGAATAGTGGTTTTTCATTTTTAGGCACTCCTAAAAATCCATCTTGAAGCATTTCAAACTGGGCAATAGTCAGGATTCACAGCAGTTACTCCAATTAAATCATAAGCCTCAAGCCATACTCCCAACACTAAAAAATATTTATTTCAAGTTAACATTCTACTTCTGGCATTTTACCTGGGTGTAGTCAACTCTGAGATACATAATTCACTGTCACCCTTTATCCTGCTTTCTCACCACCCCCACCCCTCTGGGTGTATCATCCAACAAAAAATGTCCAAAGCCAAGAGTCATCAATCATGCTCTCCAATTAGATTTTTGTGCGGTAGAAGCTTCAGTCATCTAATCAGTCTTTGAAGAAAATATGAATGGAATGTACTTTCAATTCCACACTGCTGCCTGCTCTTTGAAACTCCCCCCACTTTCTGTTGTCAACTATAAAACGTGTATACAAAATGTTTTATGAGTTGACAAATAGGATATGTCAAATCTTTGCAGTAGACTTGAACACCAAAGTCATGAAGATCAAAAGTACTTTTATTATAGGATTACAAAATCTTGCAATTCTGAATCTGCTTCTCCTTTTCCTAGCTTTATCTTAAAAAAGTACAAGGGACGGTCCAGTGAGACATTTTCTCAAATTCCATTCTTGCTTTGGATTGAAATCTTTCTTATATGATCATTGTCTTGCCTATGGTTCATCCTCTTTTTCCTCGGGATTGTTCTCACAGCCCTTTACATCTTGGGACTTCCATGATCTACAGGCAAAGCAAATTCAATTTGTTTCAAAGGAGACATTTAATCCATAGAGATGAAGATGATTTTCTTCATTGGAAGTGAAGAAGAATTGTGATTTATTTCCATAAAACAATGTGTGTCAATGTGTGTTTCAGATCAGTGTTGTCAGTGTTGAAGTGTTTCCAGGGGGCAAATTCTACACATTTGCTGAAGCTGTGGAACCTAGAAGACCTTTGGCTTGCAATGAGGGTATTCCTAGCAATGTAGATTTTATGTCTTTTGTAAGGGATTGCCTATGAAAAATGCCAAAAACAACCAGACTGGAATATCTTCAATGTACATGCTCCAACTCTTGGCATTTCTTGTGGGAATTCAACAGCATTTCCTAGACCGATCTAACTTGGAAAAGCTTCACCTTTCTCTCACAGCATCCACTACAGGAAGGTTCCTTGCAAGAGGCAGAGCAATATTAAGCCTCGTTGTTGCTTACTTGCTTTTAGAAGCAAGAGTTTGTGTTAAAGTCATGAGGCAGCTTCAAGGGAGTATGTCCTCAAAGCTTCTTTGAAACTCTTTGAAGCTTTGTGCAATCCAATTTATTGGACTGCAATTCTGTCAGTTCTTGATGCTTCAGTGGCTTTTGATATTAATCATTATGGTATCTTTCTAAATAATCTGCAAGGTTTGGGAATAAAAGGTGCTATTTTTCAATGGATCTTTTCGTATAAATTGAGTGGATTTCAGATAATGTCACTTGGTGAAATTTAGCCTTAGAATGGGAGTTACAGTAGTCTTGGTCTTCTCAAAGCTCTAATGCTTTTCAATATATGTGTGAAATTATTGGGATCAGGAAATGTTTGAGTAAGTGCTATTAATATATTGAACTCCTTACTATTGGGACATAGCAGAAATATAGTCTAAATGCCAAGGAAAATAATTCAAAGGACAGACCCTGTTTATTTGAAGGTGTTCATGGGGGATGTGGGGGTTGTCAAGAAGCACAAATAACAAAAGCAATTATTGCAATCCATTCCTTTTCTAGGTGTATTGTAACATTGCATGATGTACCTATGAAAGGGTCAGAGCTTTCATTGGCATTGTGCAAATTTCTTTTATTGTTTTGACAAAAGCCTCCCGTCAGTTCTATATACACTACTGAATCTATGAGACAGGGAAATAGTTGAATGCAAAGCTGACAGTTCTGGAAATGGAATGCTCTAAACGTACCTTAATACTTTCATTCTGCTCTTTCAGATCATGATATTCCAGGACAGTCCAGAAATGTTTGTCATGTACTGTAAAGGTATTTGAGAATGACTTTTGGAAAGAGGAGGAAGTGCGGTAGCCTAGCAATGATCTGATCAATGAAATTTAAGTTTGAAGGAGGAAGGTGATGAAAGTGTCTCCTAAAGGACCCTCCTTAGTTTTGGGGACAGGAAAAATGAGGGACGTTGGAGAGGGGTACTTTTAGATATGCAAGATTCTGTTTATGTAACCTTACAATAAAAATAGAGCTAATATCCCTGTGGTACTTCTTTTCTGTAGTATCTTGCAAAATTAAATTCAATCTTGCAAGTCTGAAAATATACCTTTGGCCAGAACTTTTTTCTTCAGTAACAATTTCTGCTATCATATTTTCTTAGACAAATCCTTGCTCTCATGATGCTAGTCCAAATAAATACGAACATTTTTAAAACCTTCACTCAGGAAAAAAAAGGCAGAAATAGTTTCCTTTAAACTCAGTGAGTTACTAAGCATATTATTGCCATTGCAAGTTAATGAAAAAATATTAAGACCTTAGAGTTCATTTCTAATTCATTAACTAAAATGTTATGTTTCCACAGCATTGCCGTACATGTTATTTAAAAAGATGCCTCTTTGCAGGACTGTAAAATAAGATTTATTGTCAAAATATGAAGCTTGGAAAATGGTTACCCAGTAAACAATAACATTTAAAATGTTAATTTTAAAAAATTATTCTGTCACTTTTACAATTCAGAATATATATATATATATATATATATATATATATATATATATATATATATATGAAAAAGAGTTTTATATGTACTTAGTGCACTTTTATATTTCATTACACAATAGATTTCTATTCAGAAATTACTTTAATATCTACACCAAATATAGCTGAGGGACAAAAGGCTCATCTACAATCAACTCTATTTGCACAGAGACTTTCTATTCCTAGAAAGGCCTTAAAATGGTGGCTTATTGCCAAAGAACAGAGCACAGATTCTAGCAGTTCTATCCATTGCTCCCTGTTCCATTACTCAATAGTTGAGGTGATGGAAATTTCCCAGGCAAATTCAGGTTTTTACAGAGATATTGGTACACTGTTAATACAATGCAGTATTAACATACCGATGGACAATTATCAAAGTAACTGTCCATCAGTATGTTAATCAATCAATCAATCAAAAAGTCAATCAATCAATATTGGCACATGGCCTCAATTAGTTGAGACTCTTGACTGTATGCCAGATAAAAGTAGAACCAATGAAATGGTGCCTTGTCTGAAGTATCAAGGATCACTCCATCATGTTCTTCCTACTTTTTGCTCGGTTTAGCGAAGGGGGAAAAAGTTGCGATATGTCATGTGATGCTGCCATGACGATGCAAGTTTGACACCTCAATCTAGATAAATAGATAGATGTTAGAAGATATAGATCAGTGCTTTTCAACCCAAGGTACACGTATCACTGGAGGTACTTCGGGACCTGGCAAATGGTACCAGGGGTGGGATTCAAATTTTTAACAACTGGTTCTCTGGGTGTGGCCTAATTTGTGGGTATGGCTTGGTGGTCATGTGACTGGGTAGGTGTGGCTTGCTGACTGGACATGACTTGGTGGTCATGTAACTGGGTGGGTATGGCTTGTATGTAAATATTATAAATATTGATGCAAATATTGATTTTTTTTTATAAAAAGAGCAATTTTTACCCAAAAGCAGGCAAAGCAAGCAGGCAGATTGAGTTGCTCACAGAATCACAGATTCACTTAGAGATCTATCTATCTGCAATCGGCTACCTGAGTCTGCACTGAAAAGCTTCAGTCCTAAAGAAGGTTCAGCTCTGCTTTTAGATTAGCTAGAAAGCAGGAAATCCTAATCTAAATCTCCTGGCAGAGCAGAACAGCTGATGGTTGAGGGGGGGAAAAAAAGGAAAAATAGCAAACCAGGCAAGTTGGATGGCTCACATGCCAGGTAAGGAGTGAGTGGGCGGGGAGGGGTGGGGCCAGCCAGTGGAGCGATTTGCCAGTTCTCTGAACTGCGAACAATCATAATAAGTGTGTGTGCAGTGTTTGCAAGAAATCATCAGCTGTGTGGTCTGGACAGCTGACAAGCGCTGCGCGCGTGTGCCCAGGGTTTGAAAATCCTCTTGTTTCCTGCTTTTTCAACCTCAGCTGTGCCGTGTGAAGCAGCTGAGGAGGGAAAAGCAGGGAATAAAGGACAGCCTAGAGCCTGGGCAGGCAAGTAGGCCAAACACCAAACCAGTTCAGTGTCAGCTGCTCTTTTTTAAAAAAAACAAACAAACTTTATTGATTACAAAACCAAAACATCAAACAAACACAACACACAGAAGAAGAAAAAAAATGATTAAAAAACTAACAATTCTACTATCGACAGTCTATGGTTCCTTGTTTGTTATAATATTGGTGATACATTTACATGTCGCGTCGAGCGACCGGTCCGTTGATTCAATTCTCCAGTCTGTTGCTGAATTCCTTTCAAGAAATAATTTAGCGGAGCCCTCGCGAGGGTGAGTGCCAAGGCACAAAGAAAAAGACACAAAACAAACAGTTTCTTTAGGTGAGGAAACACATCGCGCCTGGGGCAGATGGAATGGTCCCGGCGGCCCCTATTGCTTTGCGCTGTCCCCTTTTATTGTGCTGTTTCCAAAGACAGGGGTGCGGGGTGATTGCAGGAAACAAAGAAGTTACAGGGTTAATCATTACAACCAAGATACGTGACACAAGGAGCAAACTACATGACTGATAGTTTTCAGGTAGACATGTCTTAATACCAAATACACAGTTTCTAGCTGACACAGACTTTTGTAGTTAATCCTGTCAGTTTCAGTGGAATTTGCCCTGAGTGGTGTATGTGCTGGGCAAGATTTGTTCTATGGCAAAATAGCTAAGGCAGAATAGCCACAATTCCTCCTTTTCTTTATTTTTGTGCTCATGATTCTAGGTAGAGTCCTTTCTCCTCCCGAGTAGTCCCATAAGGTGGCAACAAACCCTTCGGTTTGTTGATGCCTTGCAGAACCAACTCATACGAGGAAAAGTCCTCATCCCCGAATCGTGGCTGGGCAGAGTTAACAAAATTTCTTTGGGAGAAAAGGAGTTAGTAGTGTCTATTTCCTCCTCTGACTCTAGGTCAGAGGACCATTCCAGCAAGGGTTTTTGGGCAAGATCTTTTGATGCAATGATAGATGTGAGAAAGCTAACCGATTTTTGAGTATTGTTAACTTCATTATCAAGGGTATTCAAACTATCTTTCAAAAAGGTAAGTAAGCGTCCTAGTACACATGGGCCAATAGTACAGGCAAGAAGCAATAGCACAAGAGGACCTATTAGGGCAGACAATAGGGTGGTTAACCAGGGAGAAAAATTAAA
This sequence comes from Notechis scutatus, assembly GCF_049901735.1. Classification (NCBI taxonomy): domain Eukaryota; kingdom Metazoa; phylum Chordata; class Lepidosauria; order Squamata; family Elapidae; genus Notechis; species Notechis scutatus. The sequence continues at coordinate 67,847,220 of NC_142009.1, read as the reverse complement.
CATGCCTTGATACCATGGCTGACCTTGTCGTTCATTCTCTCTATCCTTCAAACGTTTACGTAATTCAGCCATGGAATCTTTGACAATTCCTGAATGATCAGCATAAAAACAACATTCTTCCTTTATTGCTACACATAATCCCCCTTTGTTTAGAAATAACAAATCTAGACCTCTTCTGTTCTGAAGGGTCACTTCAGCTAGAGATGAGAGAGAAGTTTGGAGAGTAGAAATTGAAGTCTCTATGCGTTTGAGATCTTCATCTATTTGTAAACTGAGGGTTGCTAACTGTTGATGACCAACAGCTAGAGCCGCTACTCCAGTGGCTGCACCAGCGGCTCCAAGACCCAACAATACAGATAGTGTTACAGCTGTTATGACTTCTCGTTTCTGACGAAGGGGGAATTGTGGAGGTTCAAGTTCGTTAACAAGTTCCGGCCCTGGATAGAAAGTGATCTTTGGGAGCAATTTTACCTGAATGCAAAAGGATCCCTGAGCAATAAGAACATCACCATGGGCACAAGCGGTGGCTCCAGTGGAACAGGCCCATACAGAATTATTACCTGGGATAAAGAATTGGCCCTTGAGACGAGACGTGATATTGCCATTGGAGGTGGTGTACAGAGGACCGTAGCCTCCAATGTTAAGGTTTGATCTTTCTTTTGGTAGATATACATTACAGTGATACCCAGATGAAACATTCTGACAATATTGGGAGTAATTGGTAGGGATGTGTCCTAGGCAACATCCCCGACCGACTATATCAGTGATAGTGATGGAGGAAGTGTTCCATCGGCATTGTGTGTCACTGGTGGAGTTACTAATGGGTTCATTGGAAGCTACTGCATCGTAGAATGGTGGCAATTCAGATAAGCAAAGCCAACATTGATCAGTTTTGGATGAATCATTAAGTGTAGTTGCTAGCAATGTGAAAGAAGAATTGACCAACTGTACTAATGGATTCACCTGGATATTGGGTTTTGTAGAAAGATTGATTTCAAATTGGGATTGGGACCAACATCATAAGTGGACATGGATATCGAGGCGGTAATTGTAAAAACATTCCCTTCATCTCCTTGACCATCCCACTGACGCCCTCCCCAAGTAAACCCAACCATCCATTGTTTTTTTGCAAGTGTCTTTCCTTGTGCAGTAAAAGTGATTATGAGTGGATTCATTCTCTGTCCGCAACAAGGCCATGGAGAGCAGGGAGGCTGTGCTTGGGCACGGGTAATATGGATATAGTCATTTTTGGTAGGTGCTTCCCACCAGATATGACCTGTGGATACACAACTCCATTTTTTACAATATCTGTCAACTACCCCACCGCAGGCGGAGCGAGAAGTGCCAGTACTGTGGGCAGGGCAAAAATATAGTCTATAGTTGTCAGCAGGTGCTGGAGAGCAGGAGCCTTGCTTGTCCCATGTATCAGCTTGCAATTTTTTGTCTGCAAATTTTTCGATTCCTGTTCCCATTTCAGCAAAATCCATGAAAAGCGGAGGAAACCATGGCCATCGAGTATAGTTAGTGGTGGTATTTAAAATTTTTTCCTTGAAAGTCAAGGATAGTCCAGGTATAAGTTTGAGGTTGATGTTCATTTGTAGAAGATGATTGTATGCTTCGAGGAGTGCGACGATAGCCAAATCGTGGAATAGCATGAAAGCATGAGCTGCTGGAACAAGGTAAGAGTCAATCGAGAGGAAGTGGCGAACCCCTTGACCATTTTTGTAATTTCACATTGGTATTGTCCAAAGTCACTGGGTTGAACTTTCCATAGGACTAATGTGGTGGCATGAAAATAAGAAGTAATAGAATAGTGAGTGTCCTCTGCAAGCAGTGTGTCATTACGGAACCAGCGCCAAAGGTGCCCTTCTTCTTTATTGGAGAGCGTTGCAAACATTCCATGGCGTTAGAGATGGAGCTGTCACTGATGACTGCAGGATACCGAAGATGGCGAGCTCGAATGAGAGCCGTAGTCTTGCGATGAGTGTCGTCATAGATGAGGTGGCGTCTTGCGCGACAGGTGGTTTGTAGCGATCAGGAACCCAGGAAGATGGATGCTGCCATATGCAGGTGGTGACATCACAAGGTGGAAAGCAGCAACGAAGATGCCATCGTGGTTTGTCCCCAGGAAAAGGTGGCTCAGAATTAGCTAGAGAGGGCAATGTAAGGAAAACGGAGGATAGTGGAGGAGATGCCACTGAAGGAGTGGAAAGCAATAGAACAGTGTGATTGAAATAGGTGTGATTGTGGAAAAACCCCAAGCAAGAATAGGAACCTATAGTAAGCGGAGTGACATGTATAGTTAAAAAGATTAAACAAGGAGAATAGTAATAGTGAACAGTTATGTCAGAAGTAGGAGGAAGGAAATGACCGTTGTGTTGGAAAACATAATTACATGCAGGAAGGAGATTATCTTTAAAAACAAAGGTAACAGTGTCAGCAAGGAAAGCAAAAATAGCATCAGGAGATGCCCTAAATTGAAAAAGACAGGAAGTATCGATATCAGAAGAAAGATTAGGATCAGAGTCAGGTTTGCCATGGTAAGGTCTGACACAGCGAGCAGGAACCCAAAGCACTCGATCAGGAAGTTGGACAGCAGCGTAACCCTTTCCCCAGGTGATGAGCTGTGCAGGACCTTTCCACGCAGGATCTGGAAGCTGTCTGAAATAGACAAGAGGATGGGAAGAGGGAACTACTGGCTTGGTGAAGTGGCGGGAAGCCGCCGTGGCAGGAGGAGAGCCAGTAAGATTGAGAAAGTTAAGAGTATAAAGACAAACATTTAAGATATTTTGCAACGTTGGGAGGTTCGGGGGGCCTGAGCCTTTTTTTCCCCAAGTGCCGATCAAGGGCCTGTTTCAAAGTTTGGTTCGATCTCTCCACAATCGCTTGACCTTGGCTGTTGAAGGGTAAACCAAACTTATGGGTAATGGCCCATTTATGACAAAACTCAGCAAAGGGAGAGCTGACATAAGCAGGAGCATTATCTGTTTTGAGAATTTTTGGACATCCCAACGTTACGAATGTTCGAATACAGTGATTAATAACATTTTTGGTAGCCTCTCCTCTTTGCAATGTAGCTATAATAAACCCTGAATAAGTATCTACTGATACATGAATGTATTTCAGGGAGCAAAGGGAGGATAATGAGTGATATCCATTTGCCACGTATCCCAGGCTTGAGTACCCCTGGGATTAACGCCTTGGGATACCTTTGGCCTGCAAGCTACATGTTGGACATTGTTGAATTATTGCCGTGGCTTCTTGATATGTAATTCCAAATTGTCGCACTAGGGCTTTCCTGTTTTGATGAAAATAATCATGACTCTCCCCAGGTGAAAGCTGTTGGAGAAGGAGAGGAGGCCATAATTTTACAAGCCTCGTCTGCCATATGATTGCCTTCTGCTAGGAATCAGGCAATTGCTGATGACTTCTGATATGGGCTACAAATAAGGGTTTCCTCGTTTTTCAACAGGGTCTGAAGCTGCAAAAAAAGTGTCATGAGAGAGGAGGGGTAACAGGGGAGATATATGCATCGAAAATATGAGCAACCATCTGGGTAACATACATGCTATCAGATATTACATTTAAAGGTTGTTGTGAAAAAAGAGACAACGCCAATAGGAAGGCAGCTAATTCAGCTTGTTGTGCTGATGTTTGTGAAGTAGTTAAACGTTTATGCCATTGAGCATTTTCGTACCATGTACATGCTCCAATATTTTTTGAACCATCAGTAAATACAGTGAAGCCTTCCTTCAATGGCTGTTGGACAAAAGGTGATTGTAAAACAAAAGGAACTGTCCGCAACACCTGCAGTCGTGAATCAGAGGGAAGGTGGCACGACACTTGGCCACACCAATCTTCCAACGCGTCCTGCAGGGTTGTGGAAGTCTGAAAAAGAGGTTCCCATTGAGTGATCTTAAAAGGAATATACAATGTAAAAATATCCATTCCCATCAGGGCTTTGGTTCTCTCACGCCCTTTTTCTATAAGAGAGGCCATTTGCGCTGCTCTAGTAAAAATAGATGTTTTTGGAGTGTGTGGTAGGTGTAGCCATTCCAAGATATGAAGATTTCTTGCATCTGATATTTGGACAATTATTGCAGTCAGTAGTTGATGAGTGGAAAGGATAGCAAGAGAAAGTGGTGTGTCTGTGAGTGCACGGTTTACCCATCGGGTGGCTAGGGCTGTGTTTACTTGTTGTAAAGCCTCTAGGTGCTGATCTGAAAGATAGACCTTATCTGCTGGATTTTTCAATCCTACTAGTGCTTGAAAGAGTGGTGATAGCATATGTGTGGTTAGAGCAAGATATGGTCGAGCCCAGTTAATAACCCCCAAGCACTGCTGTAATTGGACCAGCGTGGTTGGCTGGGGAAGTGTGAGTGAAGGGATATGTGGAGATGCTGTGGAAGCTAAAACCTTGTGGCCTAAATATTGCATCGGGTAGTGAGACTGGATTTTTCAGGTGCTATATGTAACCCTGCTTTTGCTAATGTGGTCAAGAGGATCGGGAAGGTTTTTGGACCGTCCCCTTTGGCCCATCGGCAGCGATTAAGATATCATCCATGTAATGATATACAAGAAAACTAGGAAATTGAGATTGATAAGGCCGCAGAGCCTCATTGACAAAAAATTGACACATAGTTGGTGAATTTAGCATACCTTGTGGAAGAACTTTCCATTGATACCGAGAGGTGGGTTTAGAGTTGTTAAGCTCTGGTATTGTAAAGGCAAAGATGATCCTATCTTTTTGTGCCAGAGGTATGGAAAAGAAACAGTCCTTTAAATCTATTATTATGAGATCAAATCCAGCTGGGATCAAATTAGGATTAGGCAGGCCACACTGCAGGGGTCCCATGGGCTGAAGAATGGAATTAATGACCCTGAGATCATTAAGGAGACGCCATTTGCCAGATTTCTTTTTAATGACAAAGACAGGGGTGTTGTAAGGACTGGTGGATGGTTCAATATGTCCCTCTATTAACTGTTGATGGACAAGAAGATGTAAAGCCTCCAATTTTTCTTTGGTGAGAGGCCATTGATCCACCCAAACAGGAATAGAGGTTTTAAGAGTAAGGGATAAAGGAGAAATGGACATTTAGATAGAAAAACTATGGTAGCTGAATATAAGCCTGAAATTGAGAGAGTAAATCACGTCCCCAGAGGTTACAATGTAGAGGAAGGATATAGGGTTTAAGATAAGCAGTTAAGGTAGAATGCTTAGTAGAAGCAGAGAGCCAATGAGAGCTGACCTTAGCAGCTTGGGCCCCACCCTACGCCCTGCACTGAAGAAGCTTCTGTGAGAGACCAAGAAGAGGGCCATTCAGAGGAGCGAATAACAGAAACGTCTGCACGGTGTCAATCAGACCATCAAAAATGCGACCATTGAGTGTGACAGAAAGAGTGGGTTTTGAAGCTTGGACAGGCTGCTGTAATGCAAACAAGGAGAGAGGTTCAAAAAGAGGCAAAATTATAAGCGTAGCCACTACTGTCCCCTTTTTTTAAAGAAAAGCAACGATCCCCTATTGCAGCCAAAGCAAGATTATTAAGAGCAGAAGAATCATATAAGTAAGGAGCAGCAACCACACCCTCTATGGTAAGGGAAGAATTGGGAATAAGTAAGACAGGTGTGGAAGGAGGCAGAGGTTTGAAAAGCGTTGTAGTTAAAGGAAGAGTGAAAACAGCGCCAGGATCATCATACACAAGATCCTCTAACAGCACAACAGGAAATGTTGTGGCAGGTAATCAGCCTTTGTGGCGGGGTTAGCTGAAGACCCCTCAATTAGTTTCCCGGAGGCTGAGCGAGAGGAGGATTAGAACGACATTGTGAAGCCCAATGATAGCCTTTCCGGCAGCGAGGACAGATGGTTTGTGGCTTAGATGAGGAGGTGGACCTCTGGTTTGGCCCACGAAGAGCGGCCCCACCCCTGGCATACGACATTGATTTTTAAAATGTCCGGGCTTGCCACAGTTAAAACAATTGCCGTTGCGTGTTACAGCGAAAGCATCGGGAGGAGAAGTGGAGGCGGAATTAGGATCCGGTAATGAAGCAGTGATAGCAGTAGCAAGCGTATTCATTTTATGAGTGGTTGTTCCTACAATTCTACAGAGTTGTAAAAACTCAGCCAATGTCACGCCTGGCTTATTAGCAACTGGCTGTAGAATTTTTGACAGTCATGATTTGCGTTGGAAAAAGCCAATTTTATAAGTAACTCTTGTTTGGCAGTAGAATTATCTATCTGTCGATCTAGGGCTGTCTGAAGGCGACTGATGAATGAAGCATATGGCTCATCAGGATTTTGCATAATTTTCAAAAATGCTTGGGTGGACTGCGAATCTGAATCATCCACTCGCTTTAAGGCATTCATAGCACACATATGAATAATGGCAAAACTGCGACGGGGATTTTGTTGTTGTGCTAGAGTAGAGGATTGACCTTTTCCCATTAAATGATCTACAGTTACTCCAGCAGGCAAACCCCTACGAATTTCAGCCTCAACACCTTTTTCATATTCAGATTGCCACACAACATATTGCGCCGGAGTCATAAGCATAGAGAAAAGCATTTTCCAGTCATAAAGTAACATAACAGTATTAGCGGTGACCAAAGAATCAAGTATTCCCGAGTAAAAGGAGAGTGTAATCCATAAGTTGTAACTGCATCTTTTATATTTTTAAAACTTTAAACTCAATGTTGCTGTGAACATTGCCTCCCGCTGCACCAGGGATAATAGTCATAGGATAAGCAGAAGGATCTTCTGTTTCTAAAGGCAGAGGTGATGACAGAAGATTAGTTATAATACCTCCCACAGGTTTCATCGGAGAAGGGTCAGGAAGAGAAGAAGGAGCGGAAGGAGAAGGGAAAGAAATGTCAGGATACGGAGGGGGTAAGGAAGAAATTGTGTCAAGATGAGCCGCAAGAGGCTTAGTAGTTTTTGAAGGAGAAGGGGAATCAGAGGAAACAGGGGAAAAAGAGGTTTCAGGAAGAGTAGAAGGCGGATAAACAGTGATTATAGCAGCCATTATCGCTCTCCAAGAAATGAGTATATCCATGGGAGCTCTAGGAATTTCATGTAGATATTTCCTAATCTTTCCCATAGAGAATGGCGGAGAGTTCCCGCAGAGGGATAGGCTGGACAATGTGCCTCTATGTAAATTATAAATTTATTTAAAGATTTCTTAGAAATAGGGTACACAGTGGTACCATTGATTTTTTGAAAGGAATTAGCCTTCTTCACCAAATCGTAAAGTTCGTCCCTATGTCCTGACGAAACCTTGGAAAGTGAGGAGCCCATTACTTACGTTCGTACGGAGCCTTTGCCAGGTGCGTAGAAATGGGAGTGAAGGCGATGCACCCCTAGACAGAAGTCACACCATGAAACTAGAAAATTGAAGGATCCCGGACGAGCCCCCAGTTGTCGCGTCGAGCGACCGGTCCGTTGATTCAATTCTCCAGTCTGTTGCTGAATTCCTTTCAAGAAATAATTTAGCGGAGCCCTCGCGAGGGTGAGTGCCAAGGCACAAAGAAAAAGACACAAAACAAACAGTTTCTTTAGGTGAGGAAACACATCGCGCCTGGGGCAGATGGAATGGTCCCGGCGGCCCCTATTGCTTTGCGCTGTCCCCTTTTATTGTGCTGTTTCCAAAGACAGGGGTGCGGGGTGATTGCAGGAAACAAAGAAGTTACAGGGTTAATCATTACAACCAAGATACGTGACACAAGGAGCAAACTACATGACTGATAGTTCTCAGGTAGACATGTCTTAATACCAAATACACAGTTTCTAGCTGACACAGACTTTTGTAGTTAATCCTGTCAGTTTCAGTGGAATTTGCCCTGAGTGGTGTACGTGCTGGGCAAGATTTGTTCTATGGCAAAATAGCTAAGGCAGAATAGCCACATTTACAAATACATCTTATTGCGAATATATAATTATGATTTACATTTAACGTCATTCACTAATGTATTTTCTATTTTTGTTCTATCCAATCATACCAGCATTCCCAGCTTCTATAATATTTATTTATTTATTTATTTGATTTGCCAATTGTTTACAAGATAATAAGTATAAGTGTATACATAGTTGTGAATACATGAAATGGGTACATATAAGAAAAATAAAAGAATAAGAGAAACAATAGGACAGGGACGGTAGGCACGTTGGTGCACTTATGCACGCCCCCTACAGACCTCTTAGGAAAGGGGTGAGGTCAATAGTAGACAGTCTAAGGTTAAAGTTTTTGGGGTTTGGGGAAGAAACTACAGAGTAGAGTATTCCAGACATTGACCACTCTATTGCTGAAGTCGTATTTCCTGCAATCAAGTTTGGTGCGGTTTACTTTGAGTTTGTATCTATTGTGTGCTCTTGTGTTGTTATGGTTGAAGCTGAAGTATTCATTGACAGGTAGGACATTGCAATGTATGATTTTATATACCATGCTTAAGTCAGACCGAAGACGGCGTAATTCAAGGTTTTCTAGTTCTAGAATTTCAAGTCTGGTGGCATAAGGTATTCTACAACAAGTAGAGGAGTGGAGAACTCTTCTTGTGAAATATTTCTGGACTTTCTCAATATTCTGATGTTTCTTTTTCCTTAAGTGCTAAGGTTAACTTGTTCATCTCTGCACAGGCTGTTATCTTCTGTATAACCATCTCCTCTGTTGGAATAATCTGCTTGTTTCCAACACTGTGCAAAGGTTATTCTGGCTGCAATAAGAATATGCAGTATTATATATTTAATATTTTTAGGAATTTGTCTATTAAATATCCCCAATAGGAAGAATTTTAATTCAATTTGCTCCGCCGTTATTTCCTCTAACCATTTTTTTATTCTATGCCAGTATCTTTGGGCTTTAGTGCAGGACCACCACATATGAAAAAATGTTCCCTGTTTCTTTATACATTTCCAGCAATTCGGATTCATGTTAGGAGACATTTTCGCTATTCTCAAGGGTGAGAGATGCCATCTATAAAACATTTTATAGGCATTTTCTTTATATGCTGCTGATCTTATCACTTTTTTCTTTTTTGGGGGTCATCAAGTTTTGACACCTTGCTAGGTGGTACTCAAGTATTGCCATACCCTAAAAACCCTAAAAGTGGTACAATCTGTGAAAAAGTTGAAAAGCACTGATATAGATTCATATATTTGTTCTGGAAATAATGATTAGCGATTGTGGGTGAATAGGGATGGTAATGAGATAAAGTACAGAATTTGTTAGAATGGTTGTTGGTGAGAGAGATGAATCAGTAATAAAGAGATTAGAAAATATGTGAGCATTGAATGTCAGCATTTCAGCTCTGTATTTTGTATTTGTCTTGTTTTCATATTCATCGTTCATCCCAGTTACTCTGATTCTGAGGCACAAAAACTGAGTTGCTTCTTCTCTTCCTCCATCTCCATCTCCATCTCCATCTCCATCTCCATCTCCATCTCCATCTCCATCTCCATCTCCATCTCCATCTCCATCTCCATCTCCTCCTCCTCCTCCTCCTCCTCCTCCTCCTCCTCCTCCTCCTCCTCCTCCTCCTCCTCCTCCTCCTCCTCCTGAGAAAAGCCCAGGATCTACAGTGTTTTGTAAACCAAACCCACATGGACAAGGTTTGAATACTCACCTCAGGAAATGTTTATATTACACCATACTTAAAGCACAGCTGTTGGAAATCTCAAGAGGCAGGAGTTGATTCTTATGTTTGAAGAGTTGTTTAATGGACCTGTCATGATTCAATCTCACCAGGAAAAGTCCTGAAAACAGTAGACCATCTGTCATCAGGTACTTCAGGCTAGTATTTTTTTATTGCTTTTTGTCTTGGCTAGCATACTGAACAGATTCAAACTGATTTCCTAGCTGGTACTTCAAATAAAACACACTTCTTGTTAACACTACTTCTCCAACAGGGTGGTCTCCAGATCTCATTTTAGCAGTAAAAACAACAACAACAACAACAAAAAAACCACCCACATTTTTGTTTGAATGGGAAGTCCATCTGTATTCTGGAACCATTGTTCAAAAGGTTCTCTCAATAAATACAGTAGTCTTTTTTACATATATAGCTTATTTTCTTTATTACATTTATATACTGTTTCAGCTATTCTTGAAATAACTAGTTTCATGTGTGGCTGTGGGAAAACTGCTGGGATATCATTACCAAATTCCTTCATTACTTAGCCTTTCTTGCAACCACCAACCATCCAGGATTACAATGGTAATGAATGTTTGGTCAGCAATGCTCATCCATTACAACAACAAGACTGTACCGAAGCCTTGGTATCTGCTAAGACTTTGGTACAGGTTTCATTCCCAAGGCCTGCTTCTACAGCTTTAATGAGTGCCAGGCAGATAGAACCAATGTTTCATTTTTTCACAATAATAGAGAGTCGTGGGAAATTTATAAGCTGAGTCCTTCTTCTGCTAGCTGCCACTCTAATTTTCTATAGAGTCCTCTCTGTAGTCTGCATTCCTAAAACAATTTTCATGGGATTCTTTGTATTTCTTGTGGACCACCCCTGCCAACTCTGCCGCTATATTAATCTGCTGGCAAAAAGAGGGCCAGATAATTTATTACAAATTTCCTGAAAACAAGAGACAGACCTCCTATTTTATTCACTCAGCTGATTTAAATATAGATTGCCAAGAAAAGGCTATTTGTTTTATGAATAATAAAGGGAAACAGAACTGAATGTATTTAAGTTTAAATATGTATTTACATATTTTGAATAGGAAACATAATTAAAACACATTCGGTCTGGAAAAGTATGAAAATAACACATTGTCTGTATTAGCACAACAGGTAAGCCCGGCAGGTCCAAAATGCTGCTTTGATACAGAAGACTCTGGTTCATAAGGCTCCTTCTTCCATATGTGGAATATTGACCAGATTAGTGGTTAGATCAGGCCTGATCCTGCTGGCTTTCTAGAAGGCTCTTAAGAGATGGTTTGTTATCATGCCAGGGAGTCTAGTGGTGCTATCAAGCCTTCTGGTTGGTTGCATTGTTAGCAATGTACTCTTCTGCAAATGAAATGTATTGTTTTAATGGTGCTTCATTATATCTGTCCTTTCACTTGTCTTACTATTGGTGGGGAAAAAAACAAAAACAGAAGACCAATCTTTATAATCTATTGTTGTTTTGAAAATTTTCTAACTATGTAAATGGTTTAATTACAATCCTTGCATAGAATGGGGAGAGGACCTGATTCTGTCTTTGGCGTGCAGATCTCAACTTCCTCCAACTTCTGCAATGGTTTGATTTTTTTAAAAGTAAGAATTTATATGATGGTAAATTTGTCAGCAAGATCGAAGTATGGAAGTAGAGGTTTGATTTATGGCCACTCTTTCCTCCTATCTCTGTTGTCTGGAGGACTGTGAGAAAGCTTGCCATTAACAAATCAAGTTATTTGGCTTAAACATTAACCTACAACATCATGATCTGATTATAGATTCTGGTTAACCATCCATGAATTAACAAACTAAGAACCAGTCCATTAGGTTAAGCTATGAATAAATCAGTCATATTAAAGCATAGCAGATAATGAGAATGTACATTCTGTCATATTTGATATATAGAAGTTTAAATATGGAAAATAACAGACCACCTTTTTTCATGGTTATAATTTTGGAATTTTTCCAAGTTTGCTCCATAACTCACATAGAAATTTACACCTACACAGCTGCATTATTTCATATTCCTCACATTAATATACTAAAGAGATTGACATTGGCAAATATGATCAATCTGTTTCAAACTGTTCTTCTAAACAACGTTGAGTGGTGGGTTGGACTGAGCGTGTTTGACATAAGATCATTCAGTAACTTTACAACTGAGTGAAGATTTAAATATGGATCTTCCCAGCCTTATTCCTATTTCCTAATATCTGTGCCACATGGATTCTCATTCAAAGCCTGTTTCCTGTTTTAGCCCAACCTGGTGAATTGTCACATATTACCTTAGCTTTCAGCTTCATTGTCATTTAATAATACAATAAAAACAAATAAGTCTAAGCCAACATACATGTGAAATCAAGAGTGCTGATTGCATGCCAGCTTTTATTAAACTCCTCTTCTCCTTTATTTTGCCAATGTATCATAAATTAGGGGAAACATACAACTGTGGCTTTTCTCTGAGGCTTTTCAAATTTAATTCTAAAATCACATCTGCAAATATTAATCCATTGGTTGAACATATCTGCATGTTGCCACAATAAAAACAACTCTCATCAACTCACATAGGGGAACAATGTACTATAAAACAAGCTCCATACCAAAACAAAACTACAGCAGCAACCAAGAGGAATAAAAAATAAAACTTGATGGTGACATCAAATCCAATCAAGAGAGGACTCTCCACAACAACTCAGTCTTTAGGAGCCTTTGAAAAGCCAGAAAAGAGGGAGCTACCTTAATCTCCAGAGAGATGCTGTTGCACACTGCCTCTGCAATAAAAAAGAAGCACAATTTTGCTTCTGGGAAGGGTGGATTTCTTTGGTTAGATTGTAGGACATTCATGACTCTTGACTGCTTGTTATGTGGTTTAGGGTTATGGTTAGGCTAAAGTTTGGTCAACTGTGGTTTAGATGGTGTAGGAGAAGAGCAGGATGAGCTGGAAGGTGACATTAAATGTATCATTAGTTTGGAATCATTGCATTACCATAAGAGATCTAAGACCAGCCCTCTTTGAATCCCGATGACTCTTATCTAGTGCCAATTGCTTTGATCATTAGTTGAGCAGATTCTTGTATAGAAATAGCAATAATAAACTCTTCTGTGCTTTGAACACAATGAATATTTCTGGTTATTTGTGCCTGACAGATGGTTTCATACAAATTAGCTAAAGTATAGCTATCTTCTACAGCACTTTTCTCAATTAGCAACTTTATGGTATTAGGATTTCAATTCCCACAATTCCTCAGCATGCCATTTTAAATTCAGGGAGTCCATGCACCTAAAAAATTGCTATGGTTGAGAAACACTGTTTGGATACCCTCTAGGCAGAGGGAGGAAACACATCCAAATTAAAGAAGCACCAATAAGTGCAATATGTGCATGCGCATGTGCATGCACACACATGCACACTCACACACACACACACACACACACACACACACACACACACACAGAGAGTCCCAAACACATTTTCCCTAATATTGCTACATAGATAAAGATGTATAGATTTTGGTATATGTGTTCTGAGTTAAAAGGTTGACAGTCATATATCCAATGTATGCCAGCAACCTCTGCAAAGTGATGCAAGGTTTTTCATCCCCACTCCCAATTCCACATTGATTTACTAATGTTGTATTTATTCTATTTATTATACCTTTTTAAAATCTTGTTTTTATTATTTTTTATAAACATACTTATACTCCTTCCTCTTCCTGTTTTCCCACAAAAACAACTCTATGTGGTGGGTTGAGGTGTGTGTGAGAGAGTCATTGGTTCAAAGGCACCTAGCTGGCTTTTTCATACCTAAAATGGGACAAGTCTCTGATCACAGTCTCTGATTTCCAATGCCTGAACTAGACCAAACTGGTTGATTTCCTATGTAATGCCAAAATTCCTCCAAGAGCTGAAGATGGCTTTGCATGGTCTCCACCAATGTTATTCTCACTACAAAGCTTCAAAAGTTTCAAAAGTAGGAAAAATAAAGACAAGCCAACAAAATTTATAAAATCTATTGGACTTTGCAATCTAATATTTTGGAGGGAAATTCAGGTGACCCATAGAGGTCACACATCAAAGCCCTCTTAATGGTCATTTTGTGTTGATAAAACATATCTTTTCTATGTTTTCTGGTCACCTGCTACCATTCTGCTGTTCTCCCCCAAAAGAACTGGGCACAGCAGTGGTCTATCAAAATTATACAAAAATGCTAAATTATTTGGCCAGCTGTGGTTTAACTTGCCAATTGAGGGCAAGATGGAAAAATAATGAAACTGGAAAGGTGCAATTATCCAATGGTATAAAAATGAAACTGAAAGGGTGGAATCAACTCTTTCCTGTTGCCACCCTACAGAGCATAGAAAAATCTGGTATTTAGCATATTTTATCTAGATTAAGAAAAGAAAAATTCTAAATAAAAATGCAACTTCTCACAATTTTCTTTGTGACTGTGGTCTTTTGTATATTTGTTTTGTTTTACCTAATCATCATGGATTATGACAAAAAATAGACACAGGAGGGAAAAGCACAGGAAAGATCTAAAATAGAATTTTAATGTATAGGTTTCTTTGTTGCAATAATTATATGCCACCTACTTATCAGACCTCAAAAAGCTACGGTAATAATATTAAGACATTAAGGTACCATATAATTACATATGAAACTAAAATAAATGTTAATCCCTCTCCCAATTAAAAAAATATTTTCCAAATTCTCTACAGAAGAGGACTGTTTTCACCAATTTCCTGAAAACTGGAAGTTAACCAAGCCTCAGGAAGGAAGTTGCTTCACTGTGAAAAGGTAATCCTCTAGTTCTGAGTGATATGATCTCTCAAAGACAGGTGCATCCTCTCCCAACAAGACCATGTAGGACAGGCAGATATTTCCAGGATATGTTCCTGATGGGGACAAGGGCCCAAGCCACAGAAGCAGAGGTGGTATTCAGCAGGTTCTGACCAGTTCTGGAGAACCGGTAGTGGAAATTTTGAGTAGTTCAGAGAACCGGCAAACACCACTTCTGACTAGAGATTTTATAGTATCCTTCCCCTGCCATGCCCACCAAGCCATGCCCACAGAACCGGTAGTTTAAAAAAATTGAATCCCACCACCGCACAGAAGGCTTTATAGATAACCATCAGCTCCTTGAACTGAGCTTGGAAGCATACCAAAAACCAGCAATTCTCACATAAAAGGATTGCTGAACTAGCTAGCACCAACCAACAAGTGTGCAGCTGCACTTTCTTCCAGCTACAATTTCCAAGCCATTGTCAAGGGTGATTGTATTCTTAGAATTTTTCTGCCACTCCATTCACACTGCAATGCAATGCAATTTTCCACTCTAGCTGTCGATATGCAAAAATGGGAGAGTGGCAAAGGAAAAGGAAGCAATCAGTCACTTGGCTTA
This sequence comes from Notechis scutatus, assembly GCF_049901735.1. Lineage (NCBI taxonomy): Eukaryota > Metazoa > Chordata > Lepidosauria > Squamata > Elapidae > Notechis > Notechis scutatus. The sequence goes on along the minus strand of NC_142009.1, from coordinate 67,832,161 downwards.
TCATATACTGCACATTCATGGTGTCACCACTTGGGTCAAAAACAGCCTGATGAAGGCAAGATAATGTTCTGCAATCTGGACAACAAACCTCATGCTCTGATGTTCACTTAACCTGAAGATGGGGGATACTGGGAAAAGTTTTTTTTTTTTTTTAATTTGAGCAGATTTCCACATATAGGAGAAAAGAGGAACAAACATAACATGTTTAGCAGGCCATCAAGACTCCTTATGAGATTTGGAGCATTGGAAAATCAAACTCCAAATAATTGAACTTAGCCTGAAGGGATAAAAATTCACAGTAAGCAAGACAAAAGTTGCTTTCTTTTTAAAATGCCTGCAGAGTGTGCATAAGCATGTTGGAGAAAAAATAGTTATCCAATTGCTCTCTTTTCGTTAATAATTGACTTTGCTTATGTTACAGCCCTGCAGGTTGAAGAGGTGGCTGCTTCTCCTTCTTTTACTATTTTTACACCTTTGTGCAAAAATCTCTTCCAGCCCAGTAAGCTGCTGTAAGTGCCAACTGCATCTTTATACCCTTTCCAACTACTGGAAGTGCCGCACCATGCCTGAGAGAGACATGAAGTAGCTCAGGGAGACAAATCAAGTTGCTTCTATGCTTTAGCCAGGAAAACTGTGTTTTCCCCATGGAGTGACAAATTTAGGCAAAATGCAGCTGCCTCACATAAGGCCCAATAAAAATTATTCAAGAGAGAAAACATCAAAATGGATTTGCTAGACTTGAGAACTAGGCTGTAAACCAAATGAAGTTTAATCATGGAAGAAAGACATAGAATTTCAGAGTAATTACCCACAAGCCAAGACTACAAAGACTTCAACATCCACAGTGGTCTTGTTGACCATTTCATTCTCCAGAAATTAAATAAGGGATAAAGGAAGCAATTCTCCTAGAATGAATACTAACCAATTTGAAAGTATTGAAAAAAACAACTTTATCTTCCTTTCATTTGGTTTTAACAGTCTTTGGTTCATTCAAATATTGTTGAGGGATTACATTTTTCTTAGTTTCTTCTTCCCTTCTTCTTTCTTTTTCTCCCTTCCCTCCCTCCCTCCCTCCCTCCTTCCCTCCCTCCCTCCCTCTTTCTTTCTTTCTTTCTTTCTTTCTTTCTTTCTTTCTTTCTTTCTTTCTTTCTTTCTTTCTTTCTTTCTTTCTTTCTTTCTTTCTTTCTTTCTTTCTTTCTTTCTTTCTTTCCACCCCCTGTGCCCCATTTTGGGCCTAGTAAGCCTCCCTGTAGCCTCCTGGAAGCAAAAATGGGGCATGGGGGGCCATGATGCTCCCCATGCCCCATTTTGGGCCTATCAACCCTCCCTGGAACCTCAGGAGAGCCACAATGGGGCACAGGGGATGTGGTGAGCCTCAGGAGAGCCAAAAAGGGGGGAGGGGGATGCACCATACCCCATTTTGGGCCTAGGAAGCCTCCTTGCACTTACCTGGGAGCCAGAACCTGGCACATGTCAACTCCTGGGAGGGTTGGGGCGGGGCCAGCTGGTCTTCAGAACTACCAGTTCACTGAATTGGATGTAAAATTAACACCTGGTTCATCCGAACCAGCCCAAACTGGCTGATTCCCATCCCTGGCAATATACTGACATTGTAAACTGCTCAGAGAGTACTGTAAAGTAGTGGTCACCAACCAGTGGGCCGGGGACCACTGGTGGTCCATGAGAAAATGTTGGTGGTCCACAGAGAAATGTCACCCCCTAAGCAATTCATCCAGGCTGCGTGGGAACACAAGGCTGCGCCGTCCAAATGGCCCACAGGAACACAAGGCTTGATTCATTTGCATTGCAAACAACATGAGGTAGTAAGTGGAGGGGGAAAGGGTGGAGGGGGGAACTTGCCCCACTCGCCCCACATGCCTGGCCTGGACACCAGGCTGCTTCTTTCCACTTCTTTCTTCTTCTGCTTTTGGTTGCATGCAAGGAAAGCAGTAAAAGTCTTTCTTTCTCTCCCCCAAACTCCACCAGAAACGAGTCTTTGGAACCCTGCAAGGCCTCCTGCTCCAAGAGGCTGCACCAGTGTGACAAGTCTCACAAAGACTCATTTCTGGCAGAGTTTGGGGGAGAGAAAGAAAGACTTCTGCTGCTTTTGCTGCTTTCCTTGCATGAAGCCAAACGTTTCTCTCCCCCTCTCCCCGAGTACGGAGCTGGAGACGGTATCCTGTGATCCCAAATAAAGAATGATCGATCGGTAGGAAAATGGGGTGGGGGATTTTCCTGCAGACTTTTTCTGGGATTTTCCCAGGGTCTCTGGTCTGAGGGATTTAAAATTATGAGTTTGGTAGTCCCTGAGATCCAGAAGGTTGGCAATTCCTGCTGTAAAGCATCATGGGGTGGCATATATGTGGTTTTGAATGAAGTGATTTATGTTACATCACTATTATAAACTACAGAGATAAACTTTTTAAGTGTTTTGTAAAATCTTCACTCTGTGTGACTCAATATCAGACTGAAGTTTTTCTTACACATTATTCCCACAAATAAGATTCCATACTTGGAATTACGTTTTTAAAACTGGAAAGCCAAGAAGAGTGAGATATGTCTGTATTAATATTTAAGATCTTATGAGAAATAGTCCAAAATGGATTCCGGATTGCATTTCTGATGGTGATGAATATTATGATAGAATGGCCACTCTGTAGTTCAGTGACTGATAATTGCCATTGCTCAATTAGTTGACCTATGTGTCCCAGTTAGAAATGAAATGTCTTGACTTTGATAATATCCAGTGTTATAAAGAAGTAACATTGAAGCCTGGTGTCAGTAGAGTATAATGGTAAAAGTGCCAGACTAGGAAAGGAGAGACTCTAGTCCCCACTTAGCTAATAATTCACTTGCTACGTTGTTCCCAGGGGTGGGATTCTACTGGTTCTCACCTTTTGCTAGAACCTGTTAACTTTCTAAGCAGTTCAGAGAACCGGTTGTTGGAAGAAATCTCCTTTTGTTTTTTCTACTTTACAGGGCTAATCCTGTAAGGAAGGCAAGAAGGAAACATTTAATGGGGCTAATCTTTATTGTCCTACTTACAGAAACTGCCTCTCCATTAACCCTTATAACATTCTTGGCAGTACACCTAGATTTCCTGTCTCCAGAGCTTTTCTGGAGTTTTTTTTCCTCCTTTGCTGGTAGTTTGCTTGACTTTCTTAAAGGGGAAGGGTTGTTTTAAGCTTTTTAAACTGCTGTAGGGAGGAAATACTCCCCTGGAAATACTGCCAGCAGGAATGCAACAACCAGAATTTTGAAGAAATAATTGAATAACGAAGCAGAGCTGCCGGAAAGAAGCTTTTAATGACAAGGAACCAAGATGAATGACATTCAGCAAGTCTTCTTGGCTAAGTAGAAAGATAGACATTCAAACGTAAGTGTACCTACCCTTTCTGAGTTTTGGTCTAAAACTGTTTTTTGGTGAAGTTTAATTCTGTTCTTGGTGATTTAATCCTGCATTTATTGATGGGATGATTTTCCCTATTCAGCTTTGTTTGGAAGGAAAAAGGTTAATCTCTGTTCCTGAAAAGAAATTAGGTTGAGAAATCTGGCTAGTTCCTGTCAGAGGTGGTATTCAGCAGGTTCTGACCAGTTCTGGAGAACCAGTAGCAGAAATTTTGAGTAGTTCGGAGAACCGGCAAATACCACCTCTGACTGGGGATTTTACAGTATCCTTCCCCTGCCATGCCCACCACAGAACTAGTAGTAAAAAAAAACATGAATTCCACCACTGGTTCATGTGTCTATTTGTTCTGGCAATTGGTTTAACAAGCAACAGCTACTGTTGTGGTTTAATTACTTGTATTGTGTTTGAATTTTTTCCTGCCTAATGGTTTTTTTTTCCTATATGGGGAGGGCATCTTCTTTCACTGCATTAGTGATATCTGCCACTGTCCTTTTGGGATGTACTTCCAAGAGGCAGGATGCAAGCTTGGCACTGATTTTTTTACTGCGTTTCTGAGGTGGCATGTGATTTTTTTCCTTAAATCTGGATGATTTCCTTAGAATATCTTGTGAGGTGAGTGAGACCAGCTAGTGTCTTAAAGTGGCGCAAATGGATCTAAGGATTGCTTCTCCTGGGAGTGTTCTTTCTGGAGAACTTAAATGGCCTCTCTGCTAAAGGGTTTCACTTTATGAGCAAGAGTTGGCTGCTGATAGTTATCATTGCATTTTAACTATTTTAATTCCTCAAGGTGCTCAGGCACCCTACCTGATTTGTAATTCCGGCTTGCAGGTATTTTTGATCTAATGATTACCTGTTCAAAAGGTATTAAGGGCAGCTTTTTGCAAGCAAAGAAGCTTTTTGTATTTTTGTACAGGTAATCCTTGACTTGCAACAATTCCTTTAGTGATTATTCAAAGTTACAATGGCACTGAAAAAAGTGACTTATGACCATTTTTCACACTTACGACAGTTGCAGCATCCCCACTGTAATGAGAGGCCAGGTGAGGAGAACTGCCTCTCGATGTGAGTGATGTCGAGTTGGCCATGCCGAGCCAGTCACATGACCACCAAGCCATGCCCACCAACTAAGCCACACACATAGAACCAGTTGTTAAAAAATTTGAATCCCACTGCTGGTTGTTCCCATTGTAAAAAGATATCTGAAAACAGTGACACTGAACACAAGGACATAATCCTTTCTGAGATCACTTGTTTATCATCCTATTTCATGCATGGATAGTTCCACCTGTTTGTGTATGTGAATTTTGAAAACAAATAACCAAGAAGGCAAAGAAGACTAACCTTGCCCTTTCCATATGAATGCCTAGACTGATAGCATCTCAATGTACGTTTACTTTAATATAAAGAAAAATCACAAGACAATGACAGGCTACCTATATATAAATTGGGTATTAAAATCCCTGATATGCTAGTGCCATAAACTTGTTAGTTTGTTCTTGAAAATTGTATGCCATCTGTCCAAACAAAAATTTTCCAGTGTAGTTAAATCACTCTAAAATAGCAATTTCATTTTTATTAGATAACATTGTGATTAAAATATATTATATATATGTGTGTGTGTTATATGTGTGTTTCATGGCAGGGCAGTAGACTCCAATTCAATCCAGCTTCATAAATAGTTTTGTTGTCTTCTCTTTTTATTTGATCCTCCTCAGCCAAGCTTTTGGTCATTTAGAGGACAAATTTAGGAATGTTGGGCAATTTGTAAGATAACAGATAACAGATAATCAGAGTTGGAAGGTACCTTGTAGGTCATCTAGTCCAACCCCCCCACCGCCCAAGCGGGAGACCCTACACCATTTCTGACAAATGGCGGTCCAATCTCTTCTTGAAAGTCTCAAGTGATGGCGCTCCCACGACTTCTGAGGGCAAGTTGTTCCATTGGTTGATTGTTCTCTCTGTCAGAAAGTTTCTCCTTATTTCCAGGTTAAATCTCTCCATGTTCAGATAATGAGGAGATTTCTAATTATGTAATATGGTAGGAATATTGACATGATAAGAGATAGCTATATTAAAAAGGCTACACATGGACTGATAGGGGGAAAATTTTCATAATTTGATGGGCTCCAACAATCATAAAGAAGGTAATGAAAGTAGGAATTCATTAATAAAAGCAAAGGGCATATGGTATTCTTTGCACTATTTCTAATAGTTGGTTACTGTTTGTCACATTTTTTTATTTTTTTTTTGCTGATTTCCTGGCTGGGACAAATGAAACAAAAATTATATCTGTAATCTAGATATAGGTTTATAATATCTTAGATTTTATATTTTGTAATTTTATGTCTTGTGATTTTATCAAAATGTGATGTGAATGTGCCATACAATAAATCAATAAATAAAATGTATTTTTGCTGAAAATACAGTGAAGTGCAATAAACCTAAAATACATTTTTTGTTGGATAAGCCATAGTTTATTGAAAATTTTGATACCAACATTAAGACAGAATCTATTGTTTAGACAAAACAGGAGCAAATTGATAAATCAATCTGAGTTGGAAAAGTAACATTATATGAATAATCCCCCTGAAAACTCTTTATACCCCAAATTATTTCCCCAATTCTAACTGCAATCTGGAATTAGGCAATATTAATGCCACCTAATCATATATTGGTGGCAAAAAAATGATGACTCCTGAAACTAATCCCCATAAAATTTCATTATATCTTCAGTCATATTTGTAACTGGAAAAAAAATCAGGCCTTAGGAAACCCTCTGCAATGTTGATCTTTCCACAGTACCTTATGTAAGTGTACTTTCACTCCTTCATTTCTCTATTTTAAAAATGAGCAAAGCTGAATAATTGTACAACAATTGTGTGCTAATATATACTTTTTTGCCTGCTCAGAATTATCACATGAAGTGGTCATAACGTTGGCATTTACTTATTTTCCTCTTTTTTCTGTCAATTTGCTTACTAGATTGTATCCTTTGGGTCATATCTATAAAAGGTAAAGTATTTTAAATCCCAATCAATATCTGATGATTTCATGGACTTTTCTATGTTAATTCTTGGCAGCAAGACCAGAACTGGCTCATATTGCTGTTTTCTGGAATTTATTTATTGTATTATTTCCCAATATGGCCTTAAATATTGATATTTTCAGCTGCTCTTCCATTCAAGTACTTACCAAACCCAATCATTTTTAGCTTCAAAAGCCAGGCAAAATCAACTAGCTGCTCATTTACTTTACTTTAAAAAAGAACTTGCTGTTAGTTCCTTGGTAGAAAGTATACTGTGGTGCAGAATAATCCACTTTGACAGATCAAGTTCTTCCATAAGCTTCCACATGCTGACATTATTGCAAACGTCCCCATGATTATGACAAAGGGATCTTAGAGTGACCACAAAACAAAGTGTTATTATTTTAAACTGATATGCAACTAGTGGTCAAATATCAATATTTAGAAAATATGGCCAGAAGCCATAAAAGTCAATAGACAACAACTGTACTAAGAACAACATTCAATAATCTCACTTTAATAATTAGAATATCAGAATCATAGAATAATAACAGAGTTGGAAGGGACCTTGGAGGTCATCTAGTCCAAGCCCCTGCCCGAGCAGGAGAGTCTATTCCAAAGATTAGCCTCTGCCTAGGATAAGAACTCACAGCCTCTCAATTGTGAGGCGAGAGCCACCAGAATATAATAGAGTTTGAAGGAACACTTTTGGTCACTGATTGCAAATTCCCTGCTCATTACACCATCTGAAGTAAAATATCTTTTTAGTTCAGGGATGTTTGTCTATTCTCTCCTTTAATTCAGCCAGTGAAAGGGAGTTCACAATGTATCTAGATAATAAGTTTCATGTTAAGAAGTTTTTTTATAACATTCAATTGGAACATATGGTCCTGAAATTTAAGACTGTTACTTTGAATACTTCCCTCTGGAATGGCAGAAAACAAACTTTTTCTATGAGACCTGTCTAATCACATCACATTTCTCCTCAGTGATCTTTCTTGGGTTCTTCTTATAACCAGTTTCCTCCATTTCTCATTTAAGAGTTAACTATGCTGTATTTATTTAATGTATTTGTAAGCCACCCAGAATCACCTATGTACAGTACGAGTTGTGTGGCTATATATACATTTGCTTAATAAATAAATTTATACTGATTCCATTGCAAGCTTATTATAAAGGTAGAGTTCCAACCAAGCTTTATGGGCATACAAGAGACGGTTGTAGCAAAAATTTAAAATAGTTGGATGGCTTCAATTGTGAAATAAAGTTCTAATCATTCTATTTAAGCATCTTCATGAATTTCTTTTCCAAAGAGGTCTACATATTTAGTCCTAAGCATTATTGATTTTCTTACTGATGTACTCAAACCAGAGACAGTAAAACCAGGGAAATGTTTTAGAGAGTTAAATCATTCTTGGCTTTGTATTAGCACTACATTTGAAATCTTTTTTGTCATTATCCAAATCTTCAAGGACAGGAATGTCACTAATTCTTCATAATAGCAAAATAAGATGTGAAATTACATTGATAATGTGATACCCTATTAGATACTATTAGGTAAATTCATTGACCATGGCTCTAACTTACCCTTCAGAGCCTCTGAAATTTGAAGATTCATAATTTAATGATTCTCATTCTTTCTTTTTATCTGTGACCAGGACAAAAGTTCAAGGATAAATTCTGTAGTTCTTTTTTGTGTCATCTTTTCTGAAGGAGCCATACCATAATTCAGGGATAATTTGTGTACAGTTCCCTCATACTGCAAAGCTTTGTTTGTGGATCTTACTGTATGCATCACAATGGAGAAAAGAGATAACTTATCAAGAGTTGTATCCTTGAATCCCTGTCTGCGGACAGATCTGATTATTCCTCACAAAGTTTTTCTTGCTTTGGGAAAGTCCACATACTAAACATGAAGCAGAAAAACAGTAGGGAAAGACATGGGAGAGGAACTAGAAATAGTTACATGAAGGTATTTTGCAATTAAGAGAATATGGGGAGTATTTATGCCACGACATTGAGACAATCAAGGCAATATCAAATATTCAAAAACACTTTTTCAATGTTTATGTTCATATGATTGAATAAAAATCATTCATATAAATGAAAATGGAACAAACAATAAACCATTTAAAAATATATTACTATCTTACACCAAAATATTTTCATCAAGTTAAAATTTTGCTTAGATGAAAATGCAAGTGCTAGTTTCTCTCTCTTTCTGTCTTCACACATATGCCTTCATTTCAATGGGTTTAGAGTTAGATGCCTTAACATTAAAATTTGATCTTCTAATTCCACTGCTCTCCATAAAGGTCAATTCTATTTCTGCTTTTGGCAAGCTGTTCACACTTTCTCACTTTTTCATTTCATGTTCATTTTACCAAGACTTTCCTTGGAAAAGAAAAATGTTTAATTTTCTTATTTTAATTTTCCCTTTAGAAATGTTCCACAGTTATGACACCCAAGTCTACATTTGAGAAGTTAAAAAGAACACATTTATCTGGATGCATTTAATCACTGAGAATATTAGTGAGATGACAAGTCAAGTCATATTTTTTCTCAGGAAGAAACACCATACGAGAATCTCATAGTTGGATGCTGCAGAACTGATAAAAGGCTAACAAAGAGATCAGGCATTGGTTTAGAATGAAACTGAGAACTAGGAAACATATTTGTTAAAACAAAACAAAACCCTAAGAATAGACATGGAAATGGCTGAAACCAAAACAGGCAGTTGTGATATTGGAAAGGGATTCCATAAAATCCAACAGAATTTTAATTTTACTTAGTGACAAATATGATATTAATTCTCTTATACTGTATATCCATTGAAGTCGATTTTATACCCTTTGAGAATAACTGCTTTCACTAGCATCTGCTGTAGCTGATTGATCAAATTGTCATAGCACAAGTGTGTCAGAGAAATTGAAAAAGCCATCTCGGCAAATATTTATTAAAGTTTGTCTTTAAAGAGAAATACTGAAGTTCTCACTTCAATGGCCTGTTGGCACTAGCCCACATAATATCTCAACTACGCATACTTCACTTTTTTTCTAGCTATGTTTTCAACTGGGCTGCAAAAAAAAAAGAAAGAAAGAAAGAAAAAGCTCTGGTGTTATTTATTAAATTTATGCATCACTCTGGACAGTTTTCAATTGATCTTTTTCTGACAATCATGGCTGTGATTCTTTACACAGTCATCTATGCTCCGTGTATTGAATTATCAGTGTGATGGCTTTTGATCTAGTCAGGTGAAAAACAAGTGATGTGAAAAAGTATAGACATGGTCTTGAAAAAGGAGAAAAAAAATGAATGACCTGTTAAGAAGGGGCCTTCAGAAAAGATTATTTAATCCTGAGAAAAAAGAATGTGTATAAAAGAAACTCAAAACAACAACACCCTGATAGTTTTTGATATAAGATTATCAGCCATTCCAGACAAAGAAAAGCAAGAAACAGACACAATAGCAATTCCAGGAATGCTCTTTATTGTTGTAGGGCAGAATAACAGAATCTTGAAAGTTTCTAAATTTCTGTTTCATATTATATCTGACAAAATTCATCCATCCATCCATCCATCCATCCATCCATCCATCCATCCATTCATTCTCAAGACCAACCTACATTACTTCATAAGTGACTAATCTACTAAGGAATGATAGAAAATATGTAAGTGCCAAATTATGGGTGGTATTTTTTTAACCCGATGGAGAGTTTTTCATATATGATTGAGAGGAAAGTGATTCCCTGTAACTTGTACAAATTTTCTAGTATTCATTGTTAGGAGAAAACACTGCCCCCGCTACATTTAGTTTTACTAAATCCACCCATTCCATGTTACCAGAAGATGTCTCTTTATGGTATAATTTTATTTCTCCAAAAATGGAACTAGTAGCAATAGCATTTAGACTTATATACCGATTCGTAGTGCTTTACATCACTCTCTAAGAGGATTACAGGATTACAGAATCAGGATATTGCCCCCAACAATCTGGGTCCTCATTTTATTGACCTCAGAGGAATAGAAGGCTAAGGCAATTTTGAGCTGATCAAGATCGAAGGAATCAAACTCCTGGCAGTCAGCAGAAGTAGCCTGAAATACTGCATTCTAACCATTGTACCACCACGGCCCAATAGTGCCCTAGAAGGATTAGTTTTAGTGCCTAACATTGGTAGCCTTAATCTCCAAAAACTCTTGGTCTTAAATGACATTACACATTTGAGAGAGAAAGAGAGAAAGAGAAAGAGAGAGAGAGGGTGGTGGTGGTGGTGAGGGTTTTGGCTAATATTATAACGTATCATAAACACTCTCCTTTCAAAACCCATTCATTATAGAGCAACATCCAGAAAAAATAGTTAAAACTAAATCTTCATTGTAAATAATATTTTGATAGTATGCTTTCATAAGACAAGTTCCCAACCTCATGTTAAATTGTAAACATACAATCTGAACATGTCAGGAAAGATACTGAGATTTTTAAATATGAACAAGCAAAGCTGAAAACAACAAAAAATCTTGATGCAGGTATAGTCTGTTCTGTGGAATCTCCTTCATTTTCTTCTCACAGTAAATGTTAGTGCTTTTACAATACCAGTCATCTATTTCCTGGGTGACAGAAATAATACCCACTTATTTTATTTTTTTCATCCCTCTCAATAGACATGAAAAAAATAGTTTATGAACTAGAGTACTTACTGCAGCATATACTGTGTTTCTCACAAAATAAGGCCAAGACTTATTTTTTTTTGAACCCCGAAAAAACGGCTAGGATGTCTTTTTGGGGGTGAATTAATTCCCCAACGCACCAACGCCATCTCCAACAACAGCGTCTGAGTCGCTCCCACTTTCCCCCATCCCCATAACAACAGGGGAAAAAAGATTTTGAAGTACCTGGGAGCACCGCATGCTGCCTTTTGGTTTAATTCGAGCAGCTGGGTGGGCATGAGAAGAGCCAAGCGAGTGTCTCTGCTGCTGCTACCCTTGGTGCTCCAGCCTTGGGCTCTGCAAGTTTGCAAAAGTCCCGGTGCAGCAGCCCGTTCCTGCATTCCAAGCGCCCAGGCCGAGCTGCAGCTGTCCCTCTCTCGCCAGCGCCATCTCCAATAACAGCGGCAGTAGCGGCGGGAACCATGGAAGATACGGAAGCGGCTCCCCCATCCAAGAAGCGGCTAAAACGCTTCCACGGTTCCCGCCGCTGCTGCCGCTGTTATTGGAGACAGTGTTAGCGAGAGAGGGACAGCTGCAGCTCGGCCTGGGCGCTTGGAATGCAGGAACGGGCTGCTGCACCGGGACTTTTGCAAACTTGCAGAGCCCGAGGCTGGAGCACCAAGGGTAGCAGCAGCAGAGACGCTCGCTCGGCTCTTCTCACGCCCACCCAGCTGCTCAGGATTAAACCAAAACACAGCACGCGGCGCTCCCAGGTACCTCAAAATGTTTTTTTCCCTGTTGTTACAGGGACGGGGGAAAAGTGGGAACGACTCAGACACTGTTGTTGAAGACAGCGCTGGCAAGAGAGGCGCCAGCACTGGTGGGAACCATGGAAGCTACAGAGGCCTGAGAAATGGCTGAAATGCTGCCGGACATCCACGCCGATGCCGGCCACCTGCTGACCCGGGTAAGGGAGGGGTAAGGGAGCCCTCCGTGATCCACCATGGTGTTAGGAGCGGCTGATGGTGAGGCGTAGCTGCCCGCGGGGCACTCCTAATGGCAAGTTCCCCCTCCTGCCTTCCCCCCAATTTTGCATGTTTTAAACTAGGCCTAAATTTGGGGGGAGGGGCTTAATTTCATTTTATGCTTAGAAAACATGCTGGGTCTTCCTATTGGGGGGCGTATTGTTGGAGAAACACGGTAGTATATAGATATCTGGTAATGATGTTCAAACGTCTCTCTTAAAAAAGATTTGATCAAATCATCCTTTTGAATTGAATTGCCAGATAGAATTGGTGGACCAGTTTGATGTGCCAAATCAATAAAGTTCCTTCAGATCAATTTGGTGATTTTTCAAAGCATACATACACATACTTTTTACCAAATCAGTGATCTAAATCAAATTGATACCACTTGTCAGATTGAATAAATTATATGAACCAGCTTGATAAATCAAGCTAGCACCATTACATTTGTAATACCTGAACAAAAGTTTGAAGAGAACATTTTCAAAGTGAGAACCATTCTTTAGAAAGAGAGAAAGATGAAAGGCTATTGTTCTCTTTCTATCAGTCTCAATCCTTGATAATATCTCTACATACATCCTACTGTATACCAAAATTCCAATTATGTTGACAGTTTTTAATGTTTAAAGGAAGCAGTTACTGGATTTCCAAAGGTAAGAACAATGCTTCATCATTATCTTGTCCTAGTAATATTTTCTCAATAAATTATTGAGTTTCAACCACTTTCTGAACAGTTCATTTAAATCCTGGAATTCTGGAATTAAATTGTAAGGATATGTGAAATTTGTGGGAAATGAATCTTTTAAAAATCAAAGCACAGTGGATGATATTTTAACATAAAGTCTTCGGATTAGGAGAGATAATTATATATGCAGTAAGACAGAAAAACTCATTAAAAGTCCTAAAAATATAAAAGCAAAGACTGGATTTGATATTAAGTACATTTTTTAACAACAAAACTACTAAAGCAGATGCTTTCTATCATAAACAAGCGTTTTTGTAGGGTGCTTTTTAGTCTTATCTTTTAATTAAATTTGAACTTTAAAATAGACGTGTCAGCTCTGAGTATTTATTAAGTAAAATAGTAGTGGAGGAAAGGTAGGCTCAGGCATTAACATCATATCTTATTATGTGTAAACTTATTCCAGCATATTAAACAGTTTAATTCTTCAGGTAGTCTGACTTTAATATTGGTTATCATCAGACCAGAATATAAATTAGTGTTGTGTTGAAATCGTTGTTCTGTGTTGTCCCAATCTATTAAATTCAGAGCTTGAGTTTTAAACTCTTCTGATTTCATAGCTTTCTCCCCAAACCTCATATTCATCTCAGTTGTTTAAGATAGAACCAGTGGTGGGATTCAAATAATTTAACAACCGGTTCTCTGTCCTAATTACCAGTTGGGTAGGTGTGGCTGGGTGGTCATGTGACTGGGTGAGTATGACAAACTCAACATCACTCATGTCGAGGGGAACTTCTCCCTGCCTGGTCTCTCATGATCATGGGGATGCTGCAATGGTTATAAGTGTGAAAAACAGTCATAAGTCATTTTTTTCAGTGCCATTGCAAATTTGAACGATCACTAAATGAACTGTTGTAAGTCACGGATTATCTGTACAAAAATACAAAAAGCTTCTTTGCTTGCAAAAAGCTGCCCAAAATGCCAATCATTAGATCAAAAATATCTGCAAGCCGGAATTACAAATCAGGTAGGGTGCCAGAGCACCTTGAGGAATTGAAATAGTTAAAATGCAATGATAACTATCAGCAGCCAACTCTTGCTCATAAAGTGAAACCCTTTAGCAGAGAGGTCATTTAAGTTCTCCAGAAAGAGCACTCTCAGGAGAAGCAATCCTTAGATCCATTTGCGCCACTTTAAGACACTAGCTGGTCTCACTCACCTCACAAGATATTCTAAGGAAATCATCCAGATTTAAGGAAAAAAATCACATGCCACCTCAGAAACGCAGTAAAAAAATCAGTGCCAAGCTTGCATCCTGCCTCTTGGAAGTACATCCCAAAAGAACAGTGGCAGATATCACTAATGCAGTGAAAGAAGATTCCCTCCCCATATAGGAAAAGAAACCATTAGGCAGGAAAAAATTCAAACACAATACAAGTAATTAAACCACAACAGTAGCTGTTGCTTGTTAAACCAATTGCCAGAACAAATAGACACATGAACCAGTGGTGGAATTCATTTTTTTTTTACTACTAGTTCTGTGGTGGGCATGGCAGGGGAAGGATACTGTAAAATCCCCAGTCAGAGGTGGTATTTGCCGGTTCTCCGAACTACTCAAAATTTCCGCTACTGGTTCTTCAGAACTGGTCAGAACCTGCTGAATACCACCTCTGACAGGAACTAGCCAGATTTCTCAACCTAATTTCTTTTCAGGAGCAGAGATTAACCTTTTTCCTTCCAAACAAAGCTGAATAGGGAAAATCATCCCCTCAATAAATGCAGGATTAAATCACCAAGAACAGAATTAAGCTTCACCAAAAAACAGTTTTAGACCAAAACTCAGAAAGGGTATGTACACTTACGTGCTGGCAGTATTTCCAGGGGAGTATTTCCTCCCTACAGCAGTTTAAAAAGCTTAAAACAACCCTTCCCCTTTAAGAAAGTCAAGCAAACTACCAGCAAAGGAGGAAAAAAAAAAAAAAACTCCAGAGAAGCTCTGGAGACAGGAAATCTAGGTGTACTGCCAAAAATGTTATAAGGGTTAATGGAGAGGCAGTTTCTGTAAGTAGGACAATAAAGATTAGCCCCATTAAATGTTTCATTCTTGCCTTCCTTACAGGATTAGCCCTGTAAAGTAGAAAAAAACAAAAGGAGATTTCTTCCAACAACTGGTTCTCTGAACTGCTTAGAAAGTTAAGAACAGGTCTAGCAAAAGGTGAGAACCAGTAGAATCCCACCCCTGGGAACAACCTAGCAAGTGAATTATTAGCTAAGTGGGGACTAGAGTCTCTCCTTTCCTAGTCTGGCACTTTTACCATTATACTCTACTGACACCAGGTTTCAATGTTACTTCTTTATAACACTGGATATTATCAAAGTCCAGTCATTTCATTTCTGAAATGTATAACAAAGGAAAAGTACAATAAAAATATTTGGGGGGAAAAAGAAAAAGAGAAAAAAAGAAAGTCAAGCCCCAGAAGCCCCAGAGTTAGGAAGTCTAGGCATACTGGCAATTATGTAATAAGGGTTAATGGAGAGGCAGTTTCTGTAAGCAGGGCAATAAAGATTAGGCTAGAAACAACACCAGAATGTTTCCTTCCTGCCCTGTAAAGTAGAAAAAACCAAAGGTGATTTCTTACAACAACCAGTTCTCCAAAATACTTAGAAAGTTAACAACAGGCTCTAGCGAATAAGTGAGAACCAGTAGAATCCCACCCCTGGGTAGAACCTATGTGCAATATACTTGTAAGACTCAACCCTAAGACCATAAGGACTGGATATAATTCCAGAAATGAAGCCTAAGGTAAATCTAATTATTTTTCTAATTAAGTTCTGGGAATTCTCTACAAGAGTAGAAAATCTATAACAAAGGACTTCATAAATCTTATGAAGAAGATTTAAAAGAATTGAGTATGTTTAATGTGACAAAAAGAAAGCTAAGGCAAGACATGACAGCAGTCTTCAAATGCTTGAAGAGCTATCATAGGGAACAGAGTGTGGAGTTACACCTTTCAAGAGTAGGACAAGAAACAACTCTCCTCCTTGAAGAGAGATCCATCCTTGAAATCTGGAAGAATGCCCTGATTGTGAAAGCTACAAAGCGGCAGAACAAGCCTGCCTTCTGGAGTTGTTTTCAAGAAAAGTAGATATTCTTAATTTAGGGTCTACAAACACTGTGGGTCCTTGGATAGATTTCAAGAGGTCTATGAACATGGATAGGAAAAACAGATACACACAGATATTCTTATGAACCTGTAACTGAAATTTGGCTTTGTGTTCAATGTTGTATATTTAACAAAAATATTGTTTTGACTACAAAAATGTTTGTTAGATTCAATAAATCTAAAAATGTTATACCCTAAAAATGATATTGCTGTTGATTTAATGGATTAATGAAGAAGCCCCTATATTTCTATATTACTTATTTGTTACTTTAAAATATTTGGTAACTATTTTATATAATTGGTTTCCTTTGTAATACAATCTACATCTTTAGGGGTCCATGGCACAAAAACTTTAAGAACTGCTGAAGTAAACGTTGGACTGCAATTCAGAGGAATTATTAGGACTCCTCCACTAGGGAATTAGATTAGAAGACTTCCAAATGCTGGGGTTGTAAAGTGAAAGAAACAAAAAACATATATTGGTTGAAAGAGTTGAAAGCCAACTCTTCAGTCTAAGTTTGAGTGCCAATGTCCAAATGCCCAAAGTTTCAAATACATCCTCCTCATTCCTAGGCTATTTATAAGAAAGCCTATTGACTATAGAATATCTTATTTTACCTAAATATATCCTCCTCATTCCTAGGCTATTTATAAGAAAGACTAGTGACTGTTATAGAATATAGAATGTCTCATTTCAACCATTTTATTTCATTTTTTCTAATTACAGTGATGTTTTACTCATCTCAAAAGTGTATCAGATGCTTTCATCCATGTCAAGTTTCCGGAATATGATACAAAAACTAGCATTACATGCAAATTAAATTTGTAATTCAGGGGAAAGAGCTTATCTCTTTTCACCAGAAATAGATTACATTTCTTTAGAAAAGGAACAAACTGCTATAAATACAACATCCATTAATAGAATAAGTAACCTGCACCATGCTATACATTTCAAACTAATTATGTTAGAGAATTATCAGCTTTCTTTCATCTTATATGTGGTGCAAATTCTATGTCACTTAACTATAGCCCTGTAAACTTGACTGATGGAGATTCTTTAGCTGTCCTTTACAAAGCATTCCCATCGTGCCTTTCTTTCAGTGTTTTTTAAATCATTTTTATTGCAATCTTTTATTGTCACTGGCCTGACCATCATCAAATTGAGTGTCACTAGTAAATCTTGGGAATACTTGTCTAGAGTGTATAAAAGTAACTTTACACCCTGCCTTGTGGAGTTTTGCTCTTCTGAACAGATCTCTTGATACATGAAAGATAATGGACTTGGGGAGTGAAGAAACAGTCGTTTCTCAAAATTGTTCTTTCTTCTGCTCGCAGTTCTGTCAAAACTTTTGTAACATTGGAAAGTTTCTTTTTCTGAGAGAACACTGGTAAAAAATGTATTTAAATCTTGAAAATCAGACATCTAGTATCACCACTACTACAGATATTTAATTAAAAGTGCGCACATTAAAATGGTTTGGTCAGGACAGTTAGTCACAAATTATTAACAATCAAATTTTAAATGCAGATAAAATAGCAAAATCACCAGAAATGCTATAGTTTCAGTCCATTAATAGTCTTGACCTCTGTCAAGTCAGTATTTTGAGATTTAAACACAGGAATGTCTTCTTCACATAACTTCTACTCTGGATACAATGACAAGCGAAGCCAATTTGGCTCCTAAAATGAGATATCTTCAATGGTTTTAAGGGAGATGGAATATTTTGCTTTTCTGAAATTCCATCTGCAGTTGCATTTATTTTATGTGAACATCTTGCTGTGTACAGAACAAAATTGCAGGGTTTCTACTGTAGCATCTAATTGTCTTTGCTTAACTTATAAACGCACCTCATGATATTTGTTATTATACTTATTGATTTTGTAGGCTTTCTACACCACAATCATAAAACTTTGGATGAGTTGGATATGTAAATCAACCATATATAAAAGTTGAAGAGGTCTGAAGACTGATAATTTTTCTCCAATTGCTGTTGTGCCAACCTCATATTGCCAAGCTGCGGTCTTTAAGCATTGTTTTTATTTTGTGTAACTAATCTTAGCTAACAAAAATGTAATAAACTCTTGTTTCTTTTACAATTGTGATTAATTCCCCCGTCTCACTTCAACATTGAGGATAGCAGAAATCATTTTTGGAGGGCTTTTTTGTTTTTCCCTTCATGAAATATTATTTTTATTAATAAATAATTTAGTATGTTGAATCTCATATTGAGTCTTGATCCATGCTATGCAAAAACCTTACATTGGAAGCTCAAATTTCATTTCCATTTTTATTATTTTACTTTTGAGTTTTTCATTGTTATTGTTTCCTGAAGAACTGGGATATTGGTAATTTGGTATTTGTGTAGTCAAGATGGATGTAGTTATTGTCATTTTTCTCATTCTCTGTCTTTAATATTCATTCAGTTTAGTGGCAGCTTATCTGGAGCCTGCAACTTGAGATCATAAGCAATTTTTTACATTTTTTTAAAAGAAAAAAACCCCTACAATTGGTTTATTAATGAAGACTCATATTTCATATCTAATATTCTTCTCCAAGGATTATCGGCTTTTATGAAAGGCTTCAGGAAGGGAAGAATATATTGTATAAATACTTATTCTAAATATCCAAGGAATTTTATAGTTTTGGTTAATAGATTTACCAAGTTGATAGCTGAAGAAGAAATGTGAGATGAGAGAAGACATTTTTAAAATTTGGAGGGGGCAATATTTGCCATTGTTTACTTTATTTATTTATGTATTAGAATATTTATATATTGCCCTATTCCTAATGACTCCTATGATCCAACTAGAGATTTTTCAGAAATCATCATAATTTCACTCATTGTTCATAAATTACCTTCATATTGTGTGGCTAGCCACAGATGAGGATGGCATGCTGAGTTCTCTGCTCTTCTCCCAAGCTAGATATTTTTTATTACTATAGCCAGTTTATCTTTCTAAGTATTTTATCAAATAGTAAGATGATTTAAGCAGAATGTTAAGGAAGAAGACTCTGCAAGGAGAAGGGATTCAAAGCTTAATTGGATAACCTAAAGAAAATTGAGGAGGTACCTCTTCCCAGCAATGAAGAAGCAATGATGGAAGAAAGTACATGGACACACTTTTGATATGGAAGTAAATAGACAATAAAAAAGGAGAGAATTGAAGTTAGAATGAGATAAACATGCTGCAGGAGTAACTAAAGACTTGGCAGATATACCTGAACAAATGAGTAAACAATTTAAGCAATTGTCATGGCAAGTAACAGATATTACTCAGATTGCCAGCAAAGCCAATGATATGGCTACAAACACTAGCTCATAGATAGGAAAGGCTCAGAAATACTTTCTGAATTAAAGATTGAATTGGAAGATTTGCAGGATTACAATAGGACAAATAATTTAATGATCAAAAGAGTTTCAGAGAAAAGTGGAACAACTAATCTGACTACATTTATCATCTCTAAAACTAATGTCCTGGGCATTGATTTAAACTTAAACAGAAAGAGATATTGAATGTGCTCACTGGGTTTACTTTCTTAAAACATACATAAATCTAGAGAGGTTTTGGCTCGATTTGTGAACTCAAATATAAAGGATAAAATTATGAGAAAAATGATGTGAGCTAGAGTAGATTAAATGAGAGAGAGAGAATATTCGTCTCCCAAAATATCAGTGTAGCTATGATGCAGAGAAGAAAGGAATTTCAAACCACTGTCAAAAAAACTCCATGCAGAATGAAATTCGATACAAGCGGGGATTCCCTTTCAAGTTAAATGTTTTAATGCCACAAGGACAAACAGTTATTTCTACTTTGACTTCAATGCATAACTTCTTGGCAGAGCTCTCTAATGAGGGATGAAGGAAGCAGTCTATGATTTGTCCTTGGAAGTGTAGAAAGCTCAACCACAAATTGAAGATTAGATAAGCACACTGCACTGAGCTGTGGAATGAAAGAAATAATACTGCCTGTAATACTCTTTGAATTTTTAGATTTAAAGGAAGTGGGGTAAAAAGAAACTTAAATAAATAAGAGTGAAGAATTAAAATAAAAACAACAACAACAACAACAACAACAACAACAACAACAACATAGATAAAAGTATGGCTAAAGAACTGCAGTAATTAATTTTGGGAGTTTAATTGATCAGTGAAGTCAAGAAGGAATCTCAAAAGGTTACTGTCCTCTTAGACCATGAAAAAGATTCTTTAAGGATGATCTGTGATTATTATTATTTTTTTGCTATAGGTCTAAGTGGGATTGGTGGGGAGAGAGATTGGATATGAAGATTGCAGGAACTGGGTAGTTTAATGAAAAGAAGGACTGGGGGAGATATGATAGCAGTGTTCCAATATCCCAGGAGCTGCCACAAAGAAGAGGGAGTCAAGCTATTCTCCAAAGCACCTGAGGGTAGGACAAGAAGCAATGGGTGAAACTAATCAAGGAGAGAAGCAAGGAGAGAAGCAACTTAGAACTAAGGAGAAATAGAATAGAATAGAATAGAATAGAATAGAATAGAATAGAATAGAATAGAATAGAATAGAATTTTTTATTGGCCAAGTGTGATTGGACACACAAGGAATTTGTTTTGGTGCATGTGCTCTCAGTGTACATAAAAGAAAAGATACATTCATCAAGAGTCAAGAATCATAAGGTACAACACTTAATGATAGACATAGGGTACAATAAGCAATCAAATCACACTAGGAAACAGTCAATATAAATCATTAGGATACAAGCAACAAAGCTACAGTCATACAGTCACAAGTGGGAGGGGATGGGTGATAAGGAGTGATGAGAAGATTACTAGTAATAGTAGTGTAGACTTTGTAAATAGTTGGACAGTGTTGAGGGAATTATTTGTTTAGTAGAGTGATGGCGTTCAGGAAAAAAACTGTTTTTGTGTCTAGTTGTTCAGATGTGCAGTGTTCTGTACCAACATTTTGAGGGAAGGAGTTGAAACAGTTTATGTCCGGGATGTGAGGGGTCTGTAAATATTTTCACAGCTCTCTTTTTGACTCATGCAGTATACAGGTCCTCAATTGAAGGCAGGTGGGTAGTAATTGCAGTCCTAATTATCCTTTGAAGTCTATGTCTGTTTTGTTGGGTTGCAGAACCAAAACAGACAGTTATAGAGGTGCAGATGATAGACTCAATAATTCCTCTGTAGAGGAATTTTTCTGTAAATTTCCTGACAGTTGGAAGAGTTAATCAGTGGAACAACTTGCCTCCAGAAGTTGTGAATGTTCCAATCCTGGAAGTTTTTAAAAAGATGTTGGATAACCATTTGTCCCTTCCACCTCTGTTATTCTATTCTATTCTTATATGTCATAGGGTAGGGGATGGGAGGGAGGGATCAGAGTGAAGGATAATTTTCCAAGAGGGGAAAGAGAAGGGGTAAAGGATATTAATGCAGGGGAAAGAATAAGTTTTCAATAACTGCACACATCTGGGAACATCCTTCCTTCCTTCTAGTTTATTTCTGGGCAGAACCCAACCTAATGGCCATGACCTACAGAGTTGCACAAGATTTGAAATCAAATGATAGAAAAGTTTGTTTCTTTCATATGAACTTGCTATATTTTGGAGGACTTGTTTATGTTCTACCGCATGGAGAACTTAGGTGAATGGACGGATGAGACAAAGCTTTTTTAAATACTAGCATCATTGAAAAAAGAAAAATTGATTCCTTTTTAAAGCTTTGCTTTCAATAGGCAATAAAATCTGTTCTGTACTATTGCTCTGAAGTACATGCTGTTTTGTCAACCTACATATCATTTGGGCTTTACTGATTTGTTCTCAAAGTTTATTAGTTTGTATAAGTTTTAACTGGTTCTTTTAAAAACATGTCTTTGGGCATTTAGGTGAGGTTGATTAATAGACAGAAGTATCCATTTCTTATATATGAAATCTAGGGTCTCCATTAAGGTTTTAAACAGTTGCCTCCAAATAAATTTCCTTGACGATAATGAAGTAAAGAGTGAAAACACTACTTTCCAGAGCAACAATAAATTTCCACACAAAACCAAAAGAGGAATGAAAAAAATCAACTCCTGCATTTTTTTTTCTGCTGGATGCTATTATTTTTAGTTCTATCCTTCCAAGAACAGATTAATATAAACCTAATAATAGGTTGATTGTGACAATGCATATGTCTTTGGTTCTTATATTTTTATCCAGTTTTTCTTTTCAACCTCATATCTCCATTTACACCTCATAATGACTTTGCAAGCACAATCTCAGCCTTTCAGCAGGATTCCAAATTGTATGAAAAGTCTAAATCTATTGAATGGAGGCCAAAGGGGTAGGCAATTTTGGCAAGAACTCCCAGTATACCTTGGCATTAGTTAGATCATGTGAATATGGCAGGTTTTCAAATGCCAGATTTTCCTTGAAATATGGGAAGGAAAATGGAGATGGGTAATGTTGGAAAAGACCTGGCAGCTTTCCAGACAGTTAGAACAATTGGAGCGACTTGCCTTCAGAAGTTGTGGGTGCTCCATCACTTGAGGTTTTTAAGAGGGGGCTGGATAATCATTTGTTCGAAATGTTTTAGGGTGCTCTGCTTGAATAGGAGATTGGACTAGAAGGCCTCCAACATCACTGATGACTTCTTCCATAATATGTAAGGATGGATAACAGAAACTATTTTTTTCCATGGAGATGGAAATATGGAAATATGGAGATGGAAATATATGCTGTAAACTACATATTCTATTTATCAATTTTTCACCTACTAATAACAGAATTCCCCAATAACTGTAGTATAATTTATAGTAGATTTATAATTTATACTTGCTATTTCACCAGGAAAAAAGAAACAATATTTTTAGGACAATTTTAACAATAAATTCACTGAATTTATTTTCTTTCAGAGATCAGGGGAAAAGGTCAATGAAGCATCATATATTTGTAATTTTAAAAATTATAAGTTTCCCGAAAAACTGCAGAAGGGATAATCTTTCTATATTTGGCTTCATATTCTGGGAAGAGATCAAGTATTTTAAGATAGCCTTTTGGGAATATAAAGTGCTTATGTGAGATGGGGAGAAAAGAGAAAGAAAAAAAGTGAGAGAGAAAGAAAAACAACCTCTATATTTTAAAAACAGAGTATAAATCAAAGGCTAAGGTAAAATGACTTCTTAATTAACTCAGAACAAACATTTACCTACTGCTCACTAGGGCAAAAGTGCACTCCAATTAAGAGCAGCCTTTAAGCAGATTGTGAAATGTTTTATTCAAAGAAATAGTGTGTGTTTTATCTTTTCAGAGCCTCAAAAGGAAAGTGAATTGACAGAAATGGGTACAAAACGTTTGTTTTCATTTTTAGAGGGCATGCCATTCATATTATTGGCTTAGAATAAGCTAGCACATTTAAATGATAAGAAAGGGGGTGCTGTTTATAAGGAGATTGCCCTAACTTACATGTGGTCTCATTTGAAACACACAATAAATTCTGGGCATCACAGTGCCAGGATGCTATCAACAATTTGGAAACGGTTCAGGAGAGTTTCAATGATTGACAAAATTATGTTTGCAATAATTGGATATATAGAGACTACAATGTGGTCCTTACAAGGGGCCCTAGAATGGTTTTGTTTTCCTTCTCCAGGACAGAGAAATAAACATCTTATCTGTGAATGACATCTGACATCTTGTTCTAGCCACTGCATACATTTTCTTCAACACCACCAGATGTCAGCCCCAGATCCATCTTGATTCAGATTCTGGGCTGCCACAGTGGGGGATGGCATCAAAGTTGATGTTCCATGTCTGACAGGAAGAGAATCAGGAAGAGATTTGGATACAAAGCAAATGACCTAATCAGACAGAAGTTAATTGAAAGGTATCTGAGGTTAGAAAATGGCCCAGGAAAAATGTGTATTGACCCAGTTTCTGGAAATATGGTAGAGCTTTGCCTTCAGTTCAATCATTTATCACAACAAGGTGTTCTGCCATCTTTACATTTTGTGAAAAGAAAATTGGACAAAACATACTAGCAGGATCTCTGAATGAAACAGGTGTTGATAGAAGAAATAGATTGCTATATCTGCCAAGATAGGGAGATAAGAATGCATCAGTTGGCCAACTATGTATATAGTATTGCAGTGTGTAGGTGAATTTAATCCAATTTAATTTTCTGGCATTAATAGAATGATAGTGGCTTGCCAGAAATTGAGTCAAGTGCCAAATGAGAATCATAGTATTTAGCTCTTGTTTTTAAAATATTTTCTCTTCCTGCAAAAAGTACAGGAAACACACAACAATAGTAATGGGAGACTTCAATTATCCTGATATCAATTGGAAAACTAATTCTGCACCATGTGAGAAATCAAATAAGTTCCTAACCACCCTAGCTGACAACTTTGTTGTCCAAAAGGTAGAGGGTGAAACTAGAGGGACAGCCATACTGGACTTAATTCTTACAAACAGAGAAGAAGTGATAGAGGGAGTTGAAACTGCAGGAACCTTGGGTGAGAGTGACCATGTCATACTAGAATTCAACATAACACAAACACAAGCAACAGAACATAATGATACCAGAGTCTTGGATTTTAAAAGAACTGATTTCAATAAACTCAGAGAGAACTTGGGAAAGATTCCATGGATGAAAATCCTAAAAGGGAAAACAACTCAAGAATCTTGGGAAACTCTAAAAAATATGATCATAGAAACCCGGACCAGCACAATACCACTGAGAAAGAAAAACAAGAAATCCAAGAAGAAACCAGCATGGCTACACAAAGATCTCTCTGGCAAATTGAAAGAAAAAAAGGACAAGTACAAAAAATGGAAAGAAGGACATACAACGAAAGCAGAATATCAGCAGATAGCCAGAATCTGCAAAGACAAAGTCAGGATAGCAAAGGCTCAGAACGAACAAAGACTTGCAACAAAAGTCAAAGATAATAAAAGGAAGTTTCTTCCAACATATAAATAACAAGAAAAAAAATCAAGGAAACAGTTGATCCACTAAAGAGAGAAGTTGGCAAGGAAGTAACAGGCAACAGAGAGAAAGCAGAACTGTTTAACTCATTTTTTGCATTCGTCTTCACGCAAAAAGAAACTATAGCTTAATCCACCAAAAACATAACTGTAAAAGACAGACCAGAAATAAAAGTTAAAATAAGCAAAACAATAGTAACCTGTCAGATCTTGATGAAAACAAATCACCGGTGCCTGATGGATTACATCCCAGAGTTTTAAAGGACCTGGCAGAGGTCATCTCAGAACCACTGCACCCTATCTTTTAAAAATCCTGGAGCACCGGGGAACTACCAGAGGACTGGAAAAGAGCTGATGTGGTTCCCATCTTCAGAAAAGGAAAATAAACAGACCCAGGAAACTATAGACCAATCAGCCTAGCATCAATACCTGGGAAGATACTGGAAAAGATAATAAAAAAAAAAACAGATCTGCCAACATCTAGAAACAAGTAAAGTAATAACTAGCAGTTAGCACGGGTTTGTTAAAAACAGATTGTGCCAAACCAATCTCATTTCATTCTTCAACACAGTGACTAAATTAGTAGACCAGCAAAATACTGTGGACATAATATATTTAGATTTCAGCAAGGCATTCAACAAAGTAGACCACAACCTACTTCTTAGTAAGCGAGAAAAAAGTGGAATAGATGGCACCATCACTAGATGGACTCGCAACTGGCTGGCAAACCGTACTCAACGAGTAGTCCTTAATGGGTCAAAGTCTACATGGAGGGAAGTAAGCAGTGGGGTGCCACAAGATTCCGTCTTAGGCCCAGTACTCTTCAATATCTTAATTGACAACTTAGATGAGGGAATAGAGGGGGAACTTACCAAATTTGCAGATGATACTAAGCTGGCAGGAATAGATAACACCCAAGAAGATAGGCTCAAGATCCAGGTGGATCTTGACAGACTGGAACACTCGGCCATATCTAACAAAATGAAATTCAGTGTAGAGAAAAATAAAGTCCTACACTTAGGCAAGAAAAACCAGAGGTTCACATATAGACTGGGTGAAACCAGTCTCAATAGCAGTAACTGTGAGAGGGATCTTAGAGTCTTAGTGGACAACCAGCTAAATATGAGCCAGAAGTGTGCAGCAGCCGCCAAAAAAGCTAATGCAATCCTAAATTGTATTAACAGAGGGATACAATCAAGATCAAGGGAAGTACTAATACCACTCTATAAAGCCTAAGTAAGACCACACCTAGAGTACTGCATCCAATTTTGGTCACCACGTTATAAAAAAGATGTTGAGACTCTAGAAAAAGTACAGAGAAGAGCAACCAGGATGATTAGGGGACTGGAGACTAAAACATACAACGAATGGTTGCAGGAACTGGTTTTGGCTAGTCTAGTAAAGAGAAGGACCAGGGGAGACATGATAGCAGTCTTCCAATATTTGAGGGGCTGCCACAGGGAGGAAGGGGTCAAGCTATTTTCTAAAGCTCCTGTAGGCCAGACAAGGAATAATGGAATGGAAACTGAACAAGGAGAGATTTAACCTGGAAATAAGGAGAAACTTTCTGACAGAGAGAACAATCAACCAGTGGAACAGCTTGTCCTCGGAAGTTGTGGGAGCGCATCACTTGAGACTTTCAAGAAGAGATTGGACTGCCATTTGTCAGAAATGGTGTAGGGTCTCCCACTTGGGGATTGAACTAGATGACCTACAAGGTCCCTTCCAACTCTGATTATCTGTTATCTGTTAGGTTAGTGCAATAATTGGGTACCAGTTTTGCTTTGTCCTAATGACTATCTGGAAGAAACAGTGGTAGAAACATGGGAGGAAAGCATGATGGGGATTGTCCAGACACCACCAGACTTGAGATTCTAGGCTTAGACAACCTTGAACTATGCTGGCTAAGATTGGACTTAAGCATAGTACATAAAATCATACGTTACAACTTCTTACCAGTTAATGAATATTTCAGCTTTAACCTTAACAACACAAGAGCACACAACACATATAAACTAAATGTAAACCACTCCAAACTTGATTGCAGGAATAACGATTTCAGCAACAGAGTGTTCAATGACTGGAACTCACTACCTGATTCTGTTGTCACCTGCTCAAACCCCCACTCCTTTACCCTCAAACTAACCTCTATTGACCGTACCCCATTCCTAAGAGGTCTGTAGGGGGCGTGCATAAGCGCACAATCATGCCTACCATCCCTATCCTATTGTTCCCAATTATTAGTTCCTATTTCTTATATTCAAACTTATGTTTATTCTTATTTCTATTGTATTGTAAGCTTTTGAAAAATAAATAAATACATAAATAAAATAAAATAAAACATGCATAAACCTGGAGAAGAGGCAATAAAGTTCTAGACTGGTAAATAAGTGGAATTGTTCCTAATTTCTGGAAAGAACCAGAGAAAGCATTCTTTCTGAAATCCCAGCATATCAAAGAGTGATACTTATTGCATTAGTTTATTATTCAGGAAAACCAAATTGCCACCACTTTCTTTGGTATCTATTGAGCTCCTTGATTTGCTTGACTGTAATGTTTTTAGTTTTTTATTTAAAAATGAGAAGAGCAAAAAATAACTGCTTATCTATTTTTCAAAAGAGCAAGCTCTTATGGATTATTAGTCATGAAAAGGTGAATATATTTATTTTTATTTTAGTTTTATTTGTCAATTGCTTACAAGATAATAGGTATAAGTAAAAATATAGTTATGAATACATGGATACATATAAGAAAAATAAAAAATATATATAAAAGAAACAATAGGACAGGGACGGTAGGCACGTTGGTGCACTTATGCACGCCCCCTACAGACCTCTTAGGAAAGGGGTGAGGTCAATAGTAGAAAGTCTAAGGTTAAAGTTTTTGGGGTTTGGGGAAGAAACCACAAAGTCAGGTAGAGTATTCCAGACATTGACCACTCTGTTGCTGAAGTCGTATTTCCTGCAATCAAATTTGGTGCGGTTAACCTTGAGTTTGTATCTATTGTTTGCTCTTGTGTTGTTATGGCTGAAGCTGAAGTATTCATTGACTGGTAGGATATTGCAATGTATGGTTTTATATACTATACTTAGATTGGACTGAAGGCTTATAATAATTATAATTATAATAATTATAATTGTATGTATATTGTTGTGTCTGTGCAGCAGCCGACACAGAATACCCTGCTGTTAGTAGTGTGGGAAAATACAGTTATTTAATTGGCTAACGGCATGGTAGGCAACCGCTATATAAGGGAGCCTGCCAGCTGTTAGCCCTTGTGGTGTTGCAGTTGGAATTGAGTATTTACCAGTAAACATTGATTGCGGATCCATTGTCTCTGGTTTCTTCTTCCCCACAACATAACATATATGTGCATATATAAATTTATTTTACCCAAAATGGACGATTGAAACATTGCATTACTTTGTTTTAAAGATAGCAAATAGTTTGTATTAAGGTAAAATCTGAAAATTATATACATGCACACAAAGTGAAAAATTTTGAGTAGTTTGGAGAACTGGCAATTACCACCTCTGACTGGAGATTTTACAGTATCCTTCCCCTGCCATGCCCACCAAGCCATGCCCACAGAACCGGTAGTAAAAAAATTGAATCCCACTACAGAGTTTGATTGGTTTTGGTGTGCCTCTCGTTGAAGTGATTGCCCTGAGTTTTTTGTCTTCCTGCCTTAATAGGTTAATCCTGATCACAGGACCTTTGTCTTTCCCTGGGGGGTTAATTCTGTCAGGGAGGCAAGAAAAGGGAGTTCTGGTTTTGCCTTGGTGAGTTATTTTTAGCCTGGTCACCTGTATCTTTATTGCTCTACTTAAGTGTTTCTGTGATCAGCTTTATTACTTTTGTAACTAATTTAATGGCTTTTGGCTGCTCTGAATTATCCTTTCAGCTGGTGCTTTTGCTTTGGGGTTTGAATTTCTTAAAGGGGAAAGGGCTGTTTTAAATCTTTTAGCACTGCTTTAGTGGTTCCTGGCACTGTCCTTTTAGGGTGTACTTCCTACAGTACTTTGCATATTACAAAATCACTACACAGTTGCTTGATAAGAAGATTCATGTCACCAGAATGAGCTCTGAAAAATAATGTAGTGTTCCTTTTCACAACTATATACTCCCACAAAGGGATTCTGTGAAGCAAACTCTCCACTTCCTTGGTCTCAATAAAAATGAAGAGCTCAAGAGTTTTATTTTTCCCTGAATGTCTTCAAACGGTGTATTGTTCTACCTACAGGGCTCCTGAAACACCATTCTTGGGTAATATTGATGGAAATAGTGCTGAAATTACATCCAGCCCCAGTTCTAGTTAAGGCAGCCCTTCTTTTTTAATCCCTGCTGTGACCTCTTCCAGGGGTCTCCTTCATCCCCTTCCAATTTGCAAGGAAGACATTGAATCCTTTGTGATCCCCGAAATCCAGAATACCCTTATCTGGGAGAAGCTCCACTAGTGATGTTTTGAACTAAGTGGGTGATGAATCGCAGCCAACATTTAAGTTAATTAGGCACTTTCCTCATATCAAGGGTAAGACAGAATTGATTTAATTGCTCTTTAATTATGGTAAATACTCATAATTACTTGTTTTACACAGTGGAAAAAACATGCTGAGAACGGCAATTAGACACAAAAGCCTAATGTGAACGTATGAGCTCCATAGAGGGCTAATTTTCTTTCTCTTCTGTACTAGGCCTGTCAAACTGATGGCCCATGGGCCGGATGCATCATGTGCAGGCCACGCCCACCCTGGCTCCACAAAGACAAAGAATGTCAAAATACCTCATGATATGTCATGTGACATGATTGAGTTCGACACCCGTGTTCTATACCATGAAAGAGATTCTACAAGAAGCGGGGCTCTGACTCAGAGAAAAGAAGTCCTACTACTATTGTATACAGAGAGTCCTCGAGTTATGACCACAATTGAGCCCAAAATTTGTGTTGCTAAGTGAAACATTTGTTAAGTGAGTTTGCCCCATCTTGTGACTTTTTCTTGCCATGGTTGTTAAATGAATCATTGCATTTGTTAAGTTAGTAACATGGTTGTTAAGTGAATATGGCTTCCCCAGTGACTTTGCTTGTCAGAAGGTCACAAAAAGTGATCACATGACTCTGGGACACTGCAACCGTCATAAATATGAATTTTGAATTTGAAAATTCAGCATCTGAATTTTGATCAGGTGACCATTAGGATGCTGCAGTGGCTGTAAGGGTGAAAAATGGTCATAAGTCACTTTTTTCAGTGCCGTTGTAACTTTGAATGGTCTCTAAATGAACTGTTGTAAGTTGAGGGCTAGCTGTATGTGAGGTAGATGTATGTTTTTCTAATGTCTAGAGGTCTCCAACCTTGGCAACTTTAAGACTTGTGGACTTCAACTCCCAGAATTCTCCAGCCAGCAGTGCTGGCTGGAGAATTCTGGGAGTTGAAGTCCACAAGTCTTAAAGTCAAGGTGAGACCTGTCTAGACTACTTAAGAAAAGAATGAAAGTGTTCAGTTGAATATTATTTTTAATGGAAGAAATATAGTTGGAACAAGAAGAAAATCAGCAGATGAGTGAGACTTTGGGATGTTTTAAAGCCTAGTGAAATCAAAAACTAAAGAAGCTTAAAAGAAATATTTCAGGAAGGATATTTTCAAAATTTCAAAGGTGCTAGTACAAGGTTCTCTTCCTTGCAAGTACCACCTAAAATGGATCTGACAAGAAAAATCTCCTGCTTTAAACCTTAAAAAACTAAAATTACATATAATTCTCTAGTTAAATATCTTACTGAAACAAAGGAGATTAATGTCAGCTCAGAGGACTTAAGCATTATCAAAATGGGAAAACCAATGCTAATTTTCAAAAGCATAAAGGAGAAATTTAAAATCAAACAACTTGTTCTTTCTATTCTCCAGCCAGATTCTCAGGGGCAGTCTTTTAAATTTCAACATAGGTGTGTTCACAGAAAAAAAAAAGATGCAAAGTTGATTGTATTTGCATGTCAAAGTTTTAAATCTTTTTCCTTGGTGATGTTTTTTTTTATCATTATAATTTTATTTAGCCATTCAGGGCTACATTCCCCTTTTAACAGTTAATTTTTTATTTTAGCGAGAATATCTTCTTGTAGTATTATTTTGCGAGAGAGATAAGGAAGCCATCTGACCCTGATCAGCTTTTCCATCATTTTGCATTGGGGTGCAGGAGCCTCTCGGGAACTTTCTCCTTAGAAAACTTCTCAGATATTGTCTTTCAACTCTGTATGGGGTAGATAGAAATTTCTGTCACGAATGAAGGCAATATAAATAGAAAGTGCCTTAAAACCAGACTTTGCTTCAAGAGCTGCTAGGTCTGGTTTCTTGGTTAATATTTCCCAAGCCTTAGAAAATTTTTCTAAAAGGTCTATAACCAATATAAACATTAAGCAGTAATTTTCTACCCATTCTCCTCTCCCAGAGTACCGGTAATTTGTAGCCCCCAGGGCAGCAAAGCAATTTGGGGAGTAACTTTTAAGTAGAAAATGCAATGTATTTATAATTGGAAAGCCATAAGAAGAAAAGCACTCTTTCTTTACCTTCTCTGGCAAATTGGCCTCATGCTACAAAGCTCAGCCTCCAAAATAAGAAGGAACAATGAAGAACAAGGAGCTACTCACAGCATTGGAGTTTGAGTTCAGTTCATTTCTTCTCTATCCAGGGTCTATGGAGCTCAACTCAGCCTGGTTGCTCTTGCATAGTCAAGGGAAAATAGGTAAAGGTGAAGGTTCCCCTCGCACATATGTGCTAGTTATTTCCATTTCTGGGGGCGGTGTTCATCTCCGTTATAAAGCCAAAGAGCCAACTATCCAAAGACGTCTCTGTGGTCATGTGGCCGGCATGACTAAATGCTGAAGGCGCATGGAATGCTGTTACCTTCCCACCAAAGTAGTCCCTATTTTTCTATTTGCATTTTTATATGCTTTTGAACTGCAAGGTTGGCAGAAGCAGGGACAAGTAATGGGAGCTCGCTCCGTTACATTGTGCTGGGATTTGAACCGCTGAACTGCTGACTTTTCTGATTGACAAGCTCAGAATCTTAGACACTGAGCCACTGCATCCAATAATAATAATAATTATTAAACATCAACAATAATAATTGCACCCAAACCCCAGATTTTCTAATTGAAACAACCTAGACAGGGATTATAGCTGGAAAAACAGAGCAAAATAAAATTCAAGCAATATGGTTCCTTCCCTTTCCTCTCTGTAACTACATTAAACTTTTCTAGAGATAAGGCATTTTTTTTTAAAAAAAATGCAGATGTATGACCTGTAGTCCTGGAAGCAGGAATGGGATGTGGGAAGAAACAGCCCACAGATGTACTGAGAATAATTTTTAGGATTCTTCCAAATGTGTCTGAGGAATGGCAAACATTTATCTGATAGAATAGAAATATAAATTAAATATGGCAGTGACCATATTATGTGTCTTTAATTTCATGTTAATTAATTTTAGTGACATTTAAGTTAAACAAAATCATATTTAATTTGTCTGTTACTCCTGCAGACTTTTTTTTTTTTTTTTTGAAAAACAGCATTTCATACACCCACCAAGATTAAATAAGACTCACGTTGCCATAAAAAAGATCTTGGGCTAGGTAGTGTAAGGTAGGTCTATAGAGGAAAGTGGTTTTGGCTAAGAATCAGATGGAGGTGTCTCCATCAGCTTCTTTCCATGTGTGGTTTTCATAATGCAGACTTCTTTACTATAATTCACTAAATTCAATTCTTACCAAAATTATTCCATGAACTCTACTGCATTGATAGGTAGTGTAGTGTCATTTATACATTCAGCTGTTTGCTTGGAGTCTTTAACATAATTTTCAATTTTCACCTGCAATTTTTTCTGGTCCTCTGTCATTTCATTATAGACTTTTCTTTATTTATCCAGTTAGCATATTTAGGCAGGATCTACCTTTGTTTCACTACAGAACATTCTGTTCGAAGCAGTTTTCATTTACTTTTAGAATAATTCTCCATTTAGTCCACAGAGTTTTAATCAACTACTTTTTGTTATTAAGTATTATGTGAATGCTTTATTGCTAGAAAGAATCTCTAAGGGTTTAGCCAGTCCTTTTGTTTAAAATTCTTTCCTGTTCCACCCCCCTGGCTTTTTCTGATGGGAATAAAGGACTTGTGAGATGGAACTAAAAGTCTCATATGCACTGTGACTATCCAGAGCACACATGACAGGAAATTATAAATAACTGGCAAGAACAAATATATTAGGATATTTTACATATGCATTTCTTTTAAAATGAGATGCAAATGTGATTTGAAGTCTCATCTCTTGGGATTTCAATCAATGATTCTAATAAAATATTCAGCAGTTAAAAGAGAAACATTTGAAGGCTAAATTTTTCTAATCTTTGCTATTGGGAAGAAGAATCTTGAATAAATATTATAAAATATAGTTTGAAGTAAAGGTTGAGATTATATTTATACATGTAAATGAAGAGAGCAATAACAAAATGCATTAATTTCATTTGTATTAAATTTTATAATAGTATGACTCATCCAACACCATTGTCATATGTAATCTATAGGCTGCAAATTATAAGAACTTCAAAATGAAACTGGCATTAAAAAAAATTAACAAAGATTAGGACAAAACTGGAACCACGAAGTGAAGAAATAATGTACATTTTCTTCAGAGAGAGAACAGGAAGGCACGTAATTAATATTATTGAAGATTTGTTTCTTTTTATAAAACTAGTGTGTTCAGAATAGATAATCAGAACTATAGTGAAATGTAATGTGATTTGGGTACAATTTTATTTAACATGGTACTGGAGATAGATGTTTGTTTCTGTGGTGGCTCTTTGGTGAGCATTTGAGAATGTCTTAGAGGCCAGGAAAGAATCAGCTAATTTTCAGACTTGTTCTGGATTAGGGGTCAGTGGAGTCCAGAGGTTTGAAAGACTAGCATGGAGTGAAGCTTTGAAATAGCTGACTATATGGGTGGAGGACTCTCCAGTGTCTTGCAACTCAGGACAGACAACAGACAGGGACATTAATTTTTAACACGATGTGGTACAACATGATGTACCATCATGGTGGCACATGGCCTGGGAAAATTTGGTGGCACATGGCCTGGGAAAATTAGTGGCAGGAGAGATGGATGATTCACTTATGAAGCTGGACTCTCCATGTCTGTAAAATGACAACAATGGCAATGTGGCAGCTGCCTCCAGCAAGTGTTTTGGCTTTTCCTTCAATTTGTTAGTGGAGGCCAACATATATGGGATTTTGACTGTGAGATTTGGGGTGAGGTAGGGCTTTCCTATATTGTAATGTTGTTTTTAAGACATATTAAGTTTCTACGTTTTTGGATTGTGATGTAGGAAGTTAGCACCCACCCCTCTCTTAGAAAAATGAAATATCTTAGGAAATATTAAAAGGCAGAATATTTCCCCTAAAAAGAGTAGAAACTCAGAAGCAGCAACTCACCTCAGAAGCAGAAAGAAACTCACCCCCACCTTTGTTAATGGGTGGGTCATTAAGGCCTGAATATTTTACATAAGATCTCCAGGTAAAGCTATAGCATTTGTCCAAAGCCCTTTTTATTACATCATCATCCAGCAAGGATCAACCAAGCCTGGAACTCAGGACAGCCTACAGAGTTGCCCCTGCATGGTCCCATGGGAGTCTGACAACCAATCAGAATACAAGCTCAAATTCAAATCTGAACAGAGGGTTATAAAACCAGGCACTCTCAGCATCTCAGCCCTTCCTTCTCTTTTCCTTCACCTTGAAGCATGTGATCACCCTTTTCACTTTGGAGCTCCAAGCCATGTGGTCTTCCCACCATAAAGCCACCTTTCCAAACAACCTTCATGTTTCCAGTGTCTTTTCCCCCACTTGGAACTGAAGCCAGAAGTATAATTCTTCCAACAGTGAGTTGACTGGAGTTACAAGGTATACATAGGTCATTATATACATTTTATAAGTAACTAGATGACCTGGGACTGATTGGTAATTGTTTTGGAGAGATTTCCTGCCTAAATAGACAAATAGAATAATCATGGATAGGGAAAAAAAGTAGTGGGATTTGAAGTGACCTCTAAATTCCTGTCAGCTTCCCAATTGAATTTTCTTGACTGGAAATCCCTCCCTCTCCTTTCTTTTGTATCAATTTTATAAATAATAAGAAACAAACTAGCAAGCAGCAAACAATCACATTCTCCATCCAGATAACTTCCCAAAATAATGAAACAATCTGTTGCACCTTAAGTAGAACAAAGAAGACAGCTAAAACAATGCTAAATTGACCTTATCTGTGATGATTTGCATGCTATAATATGAATGATGTAAATTGCTGTAATGATGTAATTTTGTATTCAAGGGACATTTGGGAAAGAGAGGCATTTCTCCTTCAGAGTGGTCTGTTGAGGGTTCAAGAAACTATCACCTTGAGCCTACATGCCAGGGTCAAGGAAAACATTTGACATCAACATTTAATAAGGGAAACTTATTTACCAGCTTTCAAAAGCAGTTATAAAGTACTCATTACAGGAAGTTGGAAAAACTTTACTTATTATAAACTACCAAGAATTTAGGAATAACTACAACAAAAAGCAATATATGTCTCTCACACACACACATCATAGGACAGCCATGAGGATCAGGGGCTGTTTACTAATATCATCTATCATTTCCTGAAGAGATAAACGTGCAGCTGGATGAACATTGCTGGATTCTTTGGCACTTGCAACTACCATATTACCAACTCCCTTGAGCTAGAATTATAGAAAGCAATTTCAGGAAAGAAAAAACATATTATCAGCTTTTTTTTTTTTAAACTTTCACTAAGCTTTAGAACTTGGCACTGATGATCCTTAGAAAAATTTCTTTGGCTGATTTTATTGGTCTGAGCAACAAGAGGAATTGGACTCACACCATCTTCCTAACTGAACCATGGTCTTGGCTTTTGTTTCATTCATTTTGTTCTGAATAGTAATTCAGATTTCACAACCCTAAGACATTTATTTATTTATTTATTATTATATATCTATACTGCCCATCTCACCAAAGTGTATCTCAGTGGTTCACAATATCATAATAAAATAATATATAATAGATGAATAAAATCATAAATTAAAAACAGGTTAAAACTTCCAAGTAAAGAGAATGATGGCCTTTTGATGTCATGTCAGATTTTCAAGCTTTAAGGTCCTGCAGTTTAGTTTGATTTGAGATAAAATAGTTTGGCATACAATTTTACATCTATTATCACATTACTTAGTCCAGTGGATAGTGCAAATTCCGAAGAGAAATTGTGATGGCTGAAGCAATGATAGTTCTAATGTTAATCTAACACGAGCAAACATGGATGTCATTAGCTATAAAAGTAAATGAAATACATGCTTGTTTTTGCCTGTTTATAAAGTAAATATATTACTATTCTTACAAATGTATCTTTACGAAACACTTGAGAGCCCATG
Source organism: Notechis scutatus (assembly GCF_049901735.1). NCBI lineage: Eukaryota > Metazoa > Chordata > Lepidosauria > Squamata > Elapidae > Notechis > Notechis scutatus. The sequence goes on along the minus strand of NC_142009.1, from coordinate 67,795,799 downwards.
ATAACTCTTCCCTAAGAACATTAGGTCCAAAGTCATGCAATGTTTTCCTGTATTTGATCAATCTCTCCTCAGGGATCACATTGGAAGACTTCAGTAGACAGAAATTGAAGACCATGGAATTAAGGAAAAACTTCCTAAGAGTGAGGACAATTAACTAGTGGAACAGTTTGCTTTCAGAAGTTGTAGATGCTTCATCACTGGATGTTTTTAAGAAGAGACTGGAAGCCACTTGTCTGAAATGGTATAGGACCTCATGCTTGAACAGGGGATTGGATTAGAAGACCTCCAAAATCCCCCCCAGCTCAGTTCTAATTGATTGAATCTACTCCATTTCTACTTCTGTTCCTCAAATGAAACACCTGACATAGTGAATATGGAGAAGATAAAGGCTGCAATATAAACATTCTTATTAGAGAGAAAACCTTGCAGAATAAAGCGAGGCTCACTTGCAAATAGAAATATGCATATGGTTGTTCTGGAAAGCAAAATAAGCAAATATGCTGTCCTTTAGGCTTTGTCACCCACAAGCTGTTGCAAGAAACAAACAAAAATATCTCTGGTGCTTCTACACAGATGGCCAGAACATATGTCCAGCTCCTCTCAGGCAGAAAACATACACTTTCAGGAGTGAATGAAGTCTTCATGATAATGTGGCTTCTATCTTCCAAATAATATTAAACATACTGTCTGCCAGAAGGCAACTGAATTTACATGTTTTGTTCCAAAACTGTTGGTCTGTGAAATATTTAAATATGTCTGTGACATCAAGTGCACCCTATTCTTCTAGCATGCACAGCTCAGTTTGGGTTGCTGAAGGATTTTCAGCTTGGGTTGCTGAAGGATTCTCTCTATGTGAGATTCAGGAAGAGCCGGAACCAATTTCATATCTTAACAATCACACCCATGTCCTGGAAACAGCTTTTGACTAGAAAAAAGATGACAAGGTTGCTCCCTAGAATAGCTGGGCCCTGTGCCTGAATCCTGGTAGAAAAGGGATGCAACTGCATTAAAGATTAAAGATTAAAACATATGCAGCAGTAATAGTACCCAGCATGCCAAAATAGGGAATAATGTAAAAACAGTTTAAAACTGCAATGCAGCTTTATATTTTTGGAAGAAATATCCATCTGGTTCAGTTCCAAGCAGGAAGAAAGACATGGAGGCTAGTTGGAAAGATGGTTTAATGGAACAGAATCATTAAGCACATGGTTCTGGTACAGCAGACCACATGGAATTGAGTGAGAGAGAGGTATTTATATCCTCTCTTGGGCTTTGCACTTGAACTTCCTGTTCCTGTGCAAGAATATGTATTCTATTGGTTGCTGTAGGGGTCACAGCTAACTTTGAAGGTTGTCTGAGTCCCAAGCTTGGTTGAAGCTTGCTGGGTGATGCAATGTAATGAAGAGGCCCATTCTGAAAGGGTTTGGGGCAATTCCTATTGTATCTTTGTATTGTATTGCATTGTATTATATTGTAATGGCTTTGTTCTGGTTTGGATCTTGAATGAGGGCTAATCCCATCATCCTAAAGCCGAAGGTCTTTTGTCTTGTAGATAGGCTGGCCCAGTCCTGATGAGGCTATTAGGAAAGGTAGGGGCTGCTCTCCAAGAGCATATTTCTCCTTTAGGGAAATATAATATTCTGCCTTGTTAAATGTTTCCTAAAATATTTCACTCTTCTAGGAAATGGGTGGGTGCTAACTCTTCTGAGAAAGGTTCAGATAAACAAGGATAGGGAATGTAACCGCAGGAAGAAGAACCAAAAAAATATTCTTATTGATGGTAAAGTAAAGGGTCCAAAAGACCAATTAAGTAAAAGGCTGAAACTCTGCAATTAAAACCACACTCCTTTTAAATGTGTGTAGTGTAGAAAGTTAGCACCCACCCCTCTCCTAGAAGAATTAAATATTCTAATAAATATTAAAAAGACAGAATATTATATTTCCCTGGATGAAGAAAAGGAGAAACATGTTTTAAAGACAAAGCAGCTTCCTGCAGCTCCCTGGCCCCCCTTCAGCTCCAGGGTGATGGGATTAAGACATGGGCCTCAAGAAATGATAGGATTACCCATCTCACCACATGGCATCTGAGAAGATTGCATTAGCCAGCACTCAGGTGAAGCCATGTGGTCCAGACAAAGTCTACAAAGTTAGCTAAGACCCCCACCCCTGGGAGTCTGACAGCCAATGGGATACATTTCTTACACAGGAACAGGAAACACTAAGGTGGGGCCCAACAGAGAGTGTAAAACCAGGGGATTCTCAGCATCTCTCCCACGTTTTGCTCAGGAGCTCCAAGACATGTGGTCCTGTCCACCATTAAACCTTCTTTCCAAGCAACTTCCATGAATCCAGTGTCTTTTTCCCCACTTGGAACTGAAGCCAGAAGGATATTTCTTCCAACAGTAGCATGTATGATATAAAAGAAAGGACTGGGGCTTCAATGGTGTAAACATAGCTCCCAGAGTGCCTTTTTTGACTTCCACTGACACCCTTGCTCTTATTAATTCATACAATGTGCTATACACCTACTTATATACTAATGAATCTCCAGTGTAAAGCAAAGGAATACACAAACACAAATACACATGACTTTGTACTTGCGTCTTAAAAAAATAGAACATATACATATATCTTTACAATCATGGATTTTTTAAATAAAAAAAGTAATTCTAAAATGCACACATGAGAATATGCTTTTTGAGCTGAAAACTAAAAACTGAAGGATGATCTAAAACTAACTAAAATTAAACAAGGGTCTCCTTCATATGTTAACCTGGAAGTGATCATTTTCTATTTAAAAAAGAGCAAACTAAACAAATCCCTAAGCATCCTGATTTGATGCCAAGGGAATTCTTGAAAAGGGTGTTCAACGAGGGATTTCCTATTTTTAGTTCTTGGTTAAAGGGATCAGATGGTCCTGTAAACAGATGCCATAAAGCTTCCTTTGTTCATTTTCAAAAATGCAATTTGTTGCTCTGCCAGCTGAAGTAAATGGAAGCTTTAAGCCAACTAAAAGGTTACAATTTGTCTGGAAGAAGCATTTAACTTAGATTTAATGAGCTTGTTACTGTATATTAATTAAATTTAAATCCTTCCACAAAAGCCAGTTTTCAGAGGCTTTCTCACCATTTGCTTAACTTCCTTTAAATGACAAAAGCAATAAGAACTTAACTATCTTCCTATTAATACTGTATATTTTAATTTCTAAAGCATCTGAGGTTTTTAATGGGCAATTCACAAAGAATGATGAAAGAAAGGAGATTTTATCATCTTGAAATAATTGTGGCATTAACTGCTCTTCTATGGTAAGGAGATAAAGCCTATCACTGATTTCCTCCCCTTTTTTGAACCATGGAGGAATAAAGTTTCGCTATCTTGTGTATATCATGCTATCGTTGAATGTGGGAAAATATTTTCTTGCTTTTATATAGGAAATCAGAAGTTTTTTTAAAAAATTCTGATTTTTCAAACATAAGAGCCCCCTTTACTTATTTCTTCTGTGAATAAGAAAATACCAGGAAAGAACACAGAGAGACACATTTCTGCTGATAAAGTCAAGTGTACAAGACATTCAATAGCAGTCCCCCAATTTCAGATTGAATAATTATAAACAACAAGGTAAAAAAAATCAGGGTGACGGGGACAATGAATAGTTGCGTTTAAAACCCAGTATGTCAGGGCTCCAACAAATCCACCCTCATTCAAATCAGAAGTCTCTAGCCTCATCTCAGAGAAAAGTAAATTGGTTGATTAGAAGTTGCCATGTTGGCGTGTGGCTGGGTGCAGCTGATACTAAATTACATCATACATTTCCCCCTTGACCCTGGTCTTTCCCCCACCCCCTGGATGTGACTTCTCCAATGGGACACATCCATCTCGAAGAGTCATCCATCATGCTCTCCAATAACCTTCTTATGCTCCGACAACTTTGAGCTGCTGAGGTGATTATCTAGGCATTTCAAGAATGCCTTGTTTTCTCCCACTCCCTCTTTCTGGCAGCTAAAAAGGCCAAAGGAGTATCTTTTTAGTTGACATTGTACAGGTAGTCCTTGACTTACAGCCACAACTGAGCCCAAAATTTCTGTTGCTAAATGAAACATTTGTTAAGTGAGTTTTGCCCCGTTTTATGATTTTTCTTGCCATAGCTGTTAAGTGAATCACTGCAGTTGTTAAGTTAGTAACATGGTTGTTAAGCAAATCTCACTTCCCAATTGACTCTGCTTCTCAGAAAGTTATGTAGGAATTTAGCACTCACCCATGTCCTAGAAAATTGAAATATCCTGGGAAATATTAAAAAGGCAGAATATTTCCTTTAAAAAGAGTAGAAACTCAGAAGCAGCAGCTCACCTCAGTAGCAGAAACTCACCCCCACCTTTGTTAATGGGTGGGCCATTAAGGCCTGGGCCAGAATACTTTACATAACAAAGAACTCCAGGTAGAACTAAAATAGGAATTGCCAAAAGCCCTTTTCAGTGCATCATCATCCAGCAAGGCTCAACCAAGTCTGGAACTCAGGACAGCCTACAGAGTTGCCCCTGCATGACCCCACAGGAGTCTGACAACCAATTAGAATACAAGCTCCAGTTCAAATCCCAACAGAGGGTATAAATCCCAGGCACTCTCAGCACCTCAGCCCTTTTGTTGATCTCTTCCTTCACCTTGAAGCATGTGATCATCCTTCCTTTTCACTCCAGGCCATGTGGTCCTGATATAAAACCTTCCAAACAACCTCCATGTTTCCGGTGTCTTTTTCCCCACTTGGAACTGAACCCAGAAAGATTTTTCTTCCAACAGTGGCAAAAGGTGATCACATGACTCCAGGACACTGCAACTGTGATAAATATGAATCAGTTGCCAAGCATCTGTATTTTGATCACGTGGCTGTGTGGATGCTGCAACGGTTGCAAATATGAAAAACAGTCATAAGTCATTTTTTTTCAGCGCCACTGTAACTTCAAACACTTACTAAATGAACTGTTGTAAATCAAGAACTACCTGTATTACCCTCAGGAAATTAACTCTGTCAGTATGTCTACCTGGTTTGATTGGAGTAGCATTCATGTATTAATTCGACATTTTTGCTGTTTTTTCTCTATTCTGAAGAATAGTGTCTTTTTCAGACTAATACTTTTTGTCTCTCTTTAATACACATCTTACATGTGTATGATTCAAAAATGACTTATAAGCACATTGGTTCCTGTGTGAGCATGGGCACAATATGTTCTGCTTCATTAAAGCAGCTCAATTCCTTTGAAACTTCCACACTGAGAAAAAGATATGGTTGTTTTAAATAATTTAGTCCATGTGACTCTTTAAGTAACATCTCTTTTTTTACATCCTCACAGGAAAGCCTCTGATAAATTAAGCTACTTAGATGAATAGCATTGTGCTTATGTTCATACAAGGTCCAAACTTCTTACAAATCATTCCGTCTCCATCTCCATCCAAAATTATTCCTGAAACTGAACCTGGATTTTTTTTTTACTACCTCTTCCCTTCTTCTTCTCTTACTGATCATGTTCCAGCCTCTTATCTGTATAATATCTGAATAACTTATTCAGATAATAAGATATTATTTCTTTTTATTTATTACTCCATATATAAACCCAATCCACAAATAAACACAACCCAGACAAATATTGATATCCCAATCCTCATCAGAGAAGCCGTTGAGCGTGAACGGAAACGTCCAAACGCCATCTTATTTGGTCTAGAGGACATCAATGTCAATGATGACATCACAACTGTCCGAAACATCATCAGAGATTATCACATCAACCATCTCCGCTGATGAAATACTTGACATTTCCCGCATCGACCGAGAGCTCAAAAATAGAGACGGCTCTGTGGCCCCACGCTTGTGCAGGGTCATTTGCAAAAATGAATCAAGCAAACGTAAATTCATTTATACTATAAACTCACTCGCCAAAACCAACACCAACCATAAGAACCTCCGTTGCCGCCCTGACCTAACCATACAACAACGTGCCCGCTCCCGTGTACTCCGCATTGAACTCAAAAAACCATCTAGACAATGGAGAGAAGGACCTGTACATTGACTACCATGCTGACTGTATCAAAAGTAAGCCACACAACCCAATACTCAGCTTTTACCTCGACCACAACCCTACCTCAACCGATCCACCATCACCCAAGACTAGGCACGCACGCCCCAACTACCTCAATTCCAACTACTGCCGGCCTTAAATGCAAACTACTCAATGCAAGAAGCCTCGTGAATAAAATACCTGAATTTCTCATCCTCCTAAATATGGCTAACTTCGACATTATATTTGTCTGTGAAACATGGCTCAATGCATCTCTCCCCGACTCCATTACCACAGTAAGAGACTATCATGTTTACCGATCAGATCATGAAAATCACGAGGAGGTGGTGTTGCTATATTCTATAAAAATCCTTACATCTAAAAATATCCAAGTTACCCAGGAGCTTGCTCTTCCTGAAACCATCATCTGTGAACTATCCTTAAATATCACAATTCGATTCTTACTATGTTACAGAGCACCTGATTATGACATCGAACATGTAAACAAGCTAAATACATTACTAACATGGGCTGCATCCTGCCCATACCCTTTTATCCTTCTTGGTGATTTCAATCTACCTCATATTGACTGGACCCTAAATGATTGTACAACTGAAATCATACACACAACCTTCTACAATGCTATTACAAATCTGGGACTGGAACAACTAGTAACCAACAACACTAGACTAAACAACTGCCTCGATCTCATCTTCTGCAATAGTTTGAATTTAATTTACGGAATACAAACTAAAGAACCCTTTTCCAGTAGTGACCACAATATGATTGACTTTTTGTCTCAACATACGTCCACACAAAAATCACCACAATGATGTAATCCCCAATTGTAACTTCAAAAAGGCAACTATGATCTTATAGACAACGATCTCTCATCTCTTGATTGGCAATCTCTATTCACTGGATGCAATACTGTTGAAGACCATTACAACATATTTTTACTTGAAGTCAAAAGAGTCATCAAACCATATGTACCAACAACAACTCCCAAAACAAAACAAAAAGCAGATTACCCATTTCAATATATACTCACCATTTTCCTAAGGAACAGTGCTGTTGTAACTAGCACTGTTGTGGCAAGAGATCCCACAAATTATATTCCAAAACACCTGGAGGCCACTAAATGTAAAAATGGACAGATTTTATCATTTCATCTTTGTCAAAGATAAGAAATTAGACTAGAAATATATGTATATGTATGTATGTACGTATGTACGTAGGTATGTATGTATTGTGTGTATGATATATATATATATATATATATATATATATATATATATATATATATATATATATATATATATATATATATATATATATGGTGTTCGGCTTGGTTCGGGTATTTTCCCACGTCATTGTAGTTCTTTTAAAGTTGTAGCAACGCTTTCAGCAGAATCTCATCTGCCATCATCAGGCTTCTGTATTGTGTCCGGTCTGTGGGTCAGACTTTTACAGTGGTTTCAGATTTAAATTTGGGGCAGTCTATTGCTGTGCCAGAATGGTTTTTTCTTCATCCTGATTGGTTGGGAGTCTTGGTCTGTGTTTATTGGTCTCGGAGTTTGCTGTGTTCTGCTTGATGGGTGTTTCTGATATCTTCTGTCTGTTTTTTGGCTCTTTTTGTATCTTGATTGGCTGGCAGCATTGTGTTACTTTAATGGAGGTCTTTAGTGCAGCTTGGCTTCGGGTAAATGGACGGCTATCATTAGTTAGGAAGCTGGGTTTCATCTGGGTGCCTGGTTGGGGTGTGTTTGAGCTGGAGGTATCAGGGGGGATCTGTTTGAGCCCCCATGGGATCACCACTGTCACCTGTCATTGCTAACCTGTTCATGGAAGAATTCGAATCCAGAGCCCTGGCCAATGCCATCCTCAAACCCAAACTATGGTTAAGATACATCGATGACACATTCGTGATTTGGCCCCATGGACAAGAAAACCTAAACAATTTCCTAACACACCTAAACAGCGCACACCCCAAAATCAAGTTCACCATGGAAACAGAAACAAACAAACAACTACCATTCTAGATGTACTAATCTACAAAAACAGATGGCACACGACACACCATATACCAGAAGAAAACACACACCAACCGCTACCTCAACGCCCAATCCCACCACCACCCAGCACAGATAAACCCGTGGCTAAAACACTAATTACCAGAACCAAACGCCTGGCAGACAAGACACACATTAAGGCTGAACTATGCACCCTGACTAAAGTACTGACAGCCAACGGCTTCACACAAAAGCAAAATCACCAGCTTGATCCACAAAACACACTGAAACATAATAGAGACCCAGAAGATGAACAGACCTATGGAACAGCTGTCCCGCCCTGCATAAGAGGTACTACAGACAAAATTAGTAAGGTACTACACAGACATCACATCAGGACTGCCTTCAAAACAGACAGAAAAATAGCAGCCATCCTTAGCAACCCCAAAGATAAAATTGACCTGGAAAACCAAGGCGCATACGAGTCCCCTGTGCATCATGCCCGGCCACATACATTGGACAGACCAATAGAAGAATAAGTACCCGCCTGGATGAACACAAAATGCAGTCAAAAGCTGGAACACTTCCTCACTAGTCCAACACATGGGCTACAGGTCATAGCATCAACTTCGATGGCACCAAAACCCTGGCCACTATGGAAAACCCTAGCCACAGAGTCATCAGAAGAAGCCATAGAGATTGAAAAAGACCAGAAAGCATGAACAGAAGAGATGATTCCACCAGGCTGTCAATCATTTGGAAGCCTGCACTCCTAAACAAACAAAAATCTCCACACCACAAGCCAGGCAAACACCTGGGCACAAACAGATCCCCTGATACCTCCAGCTCAAACACACCCCAACCAGGCACCCAGATGAAACCCAGCTTCCTAACTAATGATAGCCGTCCCATTTACCCGCCAAGCTGCACTAAAGACCTCCATAAAGTAACACAATGCTGCCAGCCAATCAAGATACAAAAAGAGCCAAAAAACAGACAGAAGATATCAGAAACACTCATCAAGCAGAACACAGCAAACTCCGAGACAATAACACAGACCAAGACTCCCAACCAATCCAGATGAAGAAAAAAAACCATTCTGGCACAGCAACAGGCTCTGCCAAATTTAAATGAAACCACTGTAAAGTTCTGACTACATGACGGACACAGCAGAAGCCGATGATGGCAGATGAGATTCTGCTGAACGTTGCCACAACTTTAAAGAACTACGACGTTGGAAAATACCAACCAGTTTAACACCATACATAGTACTGCTAAAACTTAAGAAAACAAATATATATATATATATATATATATATATATATATATATATATATATATATATATATATATATATATATATATATATATATATATATATATATATATATATATATATGTTTTCTTAAGTTTTCATGGTACTTACATGTATGGTGTTAGGCTTGGTTCGGGTATTTTCCCACGTCATTGTAGTTGTTCTTTAAAGTTGTAGCAACGTTTCAGCAGAATCTCATCTGCCATCATCAGGCTTCTGTATTGTGTCCGTCTGTGAGTCAGACTTTTACAGTGGTTTCAGATTTGAATTTGGGCAGCCTATTGCTGTGCCAGAAATGGTTTTTCTTCATCCTGATTGGTTGGGAGTCTTGGTCTGTGTTTATTGGTCTCGAGTTTGCTGTGTTCTGCTTGATTGGTGTCTCTAATATCTTCTGTCTGTTTTTTGGCTCTTTTTGTATCTTGATTGGCTGGCAGCATTGTGTTGTTTTAATGGAGGCCTTTTAGTGCAGCTTGGCTTCGGGTAAATGGACGGCTATCATTAGTTAGGAAGCTGGGTTTCATCTGGGTGCCTGGTTGGGATGTGTTTGAGCTGGAGGTATCAGGGGATCTGTTTGTGCCCAGGTGTTTGCCTGGCTTGTGGTGTGGAGATTTTTGTTTGTGAGTGCAGGCTTCCAAATGATTGACAGCCTGGTGGAATCATCTCTTCTATTCATGCTTTCTGGTCTTTTTCAATCTCTATGGCTTCTCTGATGATTCTGTGATTAGGGTTATCTATAGTGGCCAGGGTTTTGGTGCCATTGAAGTTGATGCTATGACCTGTGGCTTCCATGTGTTGGACTAGTGAGGAAGTGTGTTCCAGCTTTTTGACTGCATTTTTGTGTTCATCCAGGCGGGTGCTTATTCTTCTATTGGTCTGTCCAATGTATGTGGCCGGGCATGATGCACAGGGGACTTCGTATATGCCTTGGTTTTCCAGGTCAATTTTATCTTTGGGGTTGCTAAGGATGGCTGCTATTTTTCTGTCTGTTTTGAAGGCAGTCCTGATGTGATGTCTGTGTAGTACCTTACTAATTTTGTCTGTAGTACCTCTTATGTAGGGCAGGACAGCTGTTCCATAGGTCTGTTCATCTTCTGGGTCTCTATTATGTTTCAGTGTGTTTTTGTGGATCAAGCTGGTGATTTTGCTTTTGTGGAAGCCGTTGGCTGTCAGTACTTTAGTCAGGGTGCATAGTTCAGTCTTAATGTGTGTCTTGTCTGCCAGGCGTTTGGTTCTGGTAATTAGTGTTTTAGCCACGGAGTTTATCTGTGCTGGGTGGTGGTGGGATTGGGCGTTGAGGTAGCGGTTGGTGTGGGTTTTCTTCTGGTATATGGTGTGTCCTAGTGTGCCATCTGTTTTTTTGTAGATTAGTACATCTAGGAATGGTAGTTGTTTGTTTGTATATATATATATATATTCTTAAGTTTTCACGGGTACTTACATATATGGCATTCAGCTTTGTTCGGGTATTTTCCCACGTCATAGTAGTTGTGCTTTTAAAGTTGTAGCGACGTTTTGGCAGAATCTCATCTGCCATCATCAGGCTTCTGTATAGTGTATAGTGTATTGCCAGCCAATCAAGATACAAAAAGAGCCAAAAAAACAGACAGAAGATATTAGAAGCAGAACACAGCAAACTCCAAGACCAATAAACACAGACCAAGACTCTCAACCAATCAGGATGAAGAAAAAAAACCATTCTGGCACAGCAATAGGCTGCCCCAAATTTAAATCTGAAACCACTGTAAAAGTCTAACTCACAGATGAACACAATACAAAAGCCTGATGATGGCAGATGAGATTCTGCTGAAACGTTGCTACAACTTTAAAAGCACAACTATAATGACGTGGGAAAATACCCGAACAAAGCTGAAGGCCATACATGTAAGTACCCGCGAAACTTAAGAAAACAAATATATATATATATATATATATATATATATATATATATATATATATATATATATATATATATATATATATATATTCTTAAGTTTTCGCTGGTACTTACATGTATGGTTTCAGGCGTTCAGAGTATTTTACGTCATGTCTTTAGTTGTGCTAACAGCAGAGATTCATCTGCCATCATCAGGCTTCTGTACAGAAGCCTGATGATGGCAGATGAGATTCTGCTGAAACGTTGCTACAACTTTAAAAGCACAACTATAATGACGGGGAAAATACCCGAACAAAGCTGAAGGCCATATATCTATATCTATATCTATATCTATATCTATATCTATATCTATATCTATATCTATATCTATATCTATATCTATCTATATCTATATCTATATCTATATCTATATATATATATACACACACACACACACACATACATACATACATACATACATACATACATACATACATACTGGAACGAAATCTTCTACATGTCTTTAATTCTGGTCACAAATATATTGTCAGTTCGAAGGGAGGAAATACTTTTTAACATTTAGTTCATTTTGAAAAAAACATAAGCACGTCAGTTGAAGCAATCAATTTTTCACCCTGTGTTTGTGTATATCTCACTCCCACTCCAGTACATCAAGTCTTGTGCTCAGCAAGGATGTGTAAATTATCACTCATTAATTGAGTCTGGCTCTCTACTGTGGAAATGTGCAGAGAATTATTATTTCCAACCAAAAATAGCAACATCCAGTTAAAGAACAAGTATGTGAGATTTTCTAGACACTTGTGAAATGTCTGATGCAATGCAAAGTTCATGATAAATATCAAAGAAGTTTGAAAAGATGCGGATTAATTTTCAACAGTATTGCAATCTGAAAAAAGTGAAATGGGATGGGAAATTTCTGCCAACCTAGCAGTTTGAAAGCATGTAAAAATGCAAGTAGAAAAATAGGGACCACTTTAGTGGTGGGATTCAATTTTTTTTACTACCGGTTCTGTGGGCATGGCTTGGTGGATGTGGCAGGGGAAGGATATTGTAAAATCTCCAGTCAGAGGTGGTATTTGCTGGTTCTCCAAACTACTCAAAATTTCCACTACCATTCTCCAGAACTTCTCAGAACCTGCTGAATACCACTTCTGAACCACTTTGCTGGGAAGGTAACAGTGTTCTGTGCGCCTTCGCTGTTTAGTCATGCCGGCCACATGACCACAGAGACGTCTTCAGACTGGCTCTTCGGCTTTGTAATGGAGATGAACACTGCCCCCTAGAGCTGGAAAAGAGTAGCACATATGTGCAAGGGGAACCGTTACCTTTACCTTAGACTACATCAGTCCCCCCTCCCTTCAACAAACAACATCTAATTTAAAAACCAAAAGATATATCAACTTGATTTCCAATTATTTCAATTAATGCAGGATGCATTGTATACATAATTGGGACTGAGAAAGAGGATAAAGCAGGAACTATTCAGTGGATTTTGTTTAAAAAAATCATTTTGATCAGGTCTTGCAAGCTAAGAAAAATTAATTAGAAAAGTAATACTACCACTTCATTGCTAAAATGAATACTATCACATATGGCTAAAGTCACCAACTAAACTAGAAAGAAAATCAGATGATTTTTTTTAAAAAAAAATCACAAAAACATATGCTTCTAGATCCATCTTCATTCATGTATAGGAACGAAAATTACTTTTTTTACGTTAGTTTCTAGAATATTACCATGAAAATTAGATTTGTTAAATCTCTTGGTAATAACTCCCCAAAACTCTTTTTAAACTGAACAGAAAGAACTGTGGGACAAACAAATAGACTAAAACTCAAAGTTCAAAGTTTTCCATGTTTTGCTACTAAAGTTTTGGTTTGAATCTCTACATATTCTGAAAAGCAGATATTGGAATCTCAGTTCTTTCTATTTCAATACACAGCAGACACTTGTAAACTGTATCATCGATATAATGTTCACTTTCAGGTGCAAAATTTCAGATGCATGAACAATTATACAAGGCAGGGAATGCTGAAGATTGGGTGGCGTCACACAGAAAACTGTTGCCTGCCCAATACTAATATTTATAGGTATAGATACATCTCCAGATTTGCTGTCATTGTTTGGTCAGAATTACGATTTAGTTAGAATTACTGACTCTTCTGTTGCTTGTCATATTTTTGTAGATACTCCATCAGTTCCTCTAGCCTTCCAAATTACTAATCAATGTCTTGATCCCATTTTATCTTCTAACATTAGAGGCCTTGTTAGTAAGAAATTGGATGTTGACATCTATACTGTATAGAATTTCAATATATATCTTCTCTGAACCAGTTATTATGGGTCCATTAGTATATTTTAGAATACACATTTGAGACAGGAAACAACTTCTGCACTTGTAATTCTTCCCTTACTTTTCCATATCTGTTTCTGTCTTTAACATCTTTTCAGATGTTGTTTATAGTACTGCTTCTCTTCGAACAGCTCTCTGAAATTCTTCATTTAAGTTCATACTTGGACTCTTTGGGTTTCTTGGATTTTTTTGGAACTTTACAAACTACATACTGTTTTTCCTCCATTAGTATACTAGTAGAACACTGGTGATAGCAACCATTGGAGAATTTTGAACTGGAACAGTAGGAAATAGCAGAAGAAATAATAAAAGAAATGTTCTCAAAATGGGATCGCTAATAAAGTGATTTCTAAAATCAACATTAACTTTAACTTTATTGTACCAATTTAAGTGTTCAAGAATGGTGAATGATTGGAGAAAAATTCATCTAAGGTATTATTTCAGGTGAAGATAATTTCTTCACTCCCTGATAACATGGCTGCTTAATGAGAGGTAAGATATTCCTCATCAATTATTTGAACATGGATAAGCAGGATGACCTGGTTATTAAAGTTGGACAGCTGAGGATGTGGATTAGATCTGTGTCTGTCAAGCTTATTTTTCAAAGTGAAATCAACCCCTGTTGGCAGACTAGGATGGGAGAGTGGGAAAATCACTACAGTTCACTGAGATGCCGGGTATTGTATCAATTATACAAATTTGGACTACTCTGTATCCAATTATGACAAAATCAGCCACTATCACTCTGATCGATATTCTCCTGAAGATATGCTCCTGTTGACCAGCTAATCCTCCAGGATTAGTTCTAGGTATTGAAGGGGATGTAAAAGAGGGAATTTGATTCTGATGGTCCTACTTCATCCATGGCAGAGGTCTCCAACCTTGGCAACTTTAAGACTTGTGGACTTCAACTCCCAGAATTCTCCAGCCAGCAGAGCTGGCTGGAGAATTCTGGGAGTTGAAGTCCACAAGTCTTAAAGTTGCCAAGGTTGGAGACCTCTGATCCATGGTATCAACAGTTCTTGAGACACTAATCCAACTTTTGTTAGAATTTTGCACTGCATATCCTAGGGATCATAATTTAGTCTTAGTTTCCATAAAAGCTTACTTTTCTCACTTGATAAATACTTCTTTATTCCCTAAATTTCTGTGTTGTGGAATATTTTCAGAAGCACTATCAGAATGGAATGTATTTAGGCACTTTTAAATTATATTATTATTTCTACAATGAAGAATCTGGTTCCCTGCCAATAGAAAATCTTCAACTTGGACTCTGGCACAGGTAGTTTTTTGTTGTTTTTTGCTTTAGTACAACTAGCTGTGTAGATATTGCTTCTACATCCTCCACCCCCCTTAATTACAATGAACCGCAGACTGAAAGAAAAAAAATGCTGAATAGTTAGGTGTGATTAGGTTTTTTGTGACATGCAGCTTTTGCTTTATTTATTTACATGCAATATATTTGATTACAACTTTCATAGCTGATCAAAGAAAGAATCTCTAGGGTATTCAACTTATCCATAAAAAAATGTGTTACGCTGAGCATTTTTAAACATTTCAATACACACACATACCAATAATGCAGCTGCCATAATTTTTTTTGTCCAAAACAATGCTAGTTCATTGAGATGCATCAAAAGGGCATCATACTGAAAATAAAATTGAAACAAAGCTTTTTTTTTTCCTTTTGGAGTGAATGGAGGAAAATAAGTAAGCTTTTTGGAGGTCTTGGGACAATGTGCCATGCTGAGTGAATGAAGAGCATGTTTTATTCTAAGAGATAAAAGTAGTCTCTTGATGTCAGGCATGATAAGATTCTGGTCATTTGTCCTAGAAGATTGTGGCCCAGAAATATAAAATAGTAGTAAAGAATCTGATTCTTTCAACATAACAAGGAAACAGAGGCTTTTGTGAATTTATCAAGGGCAATATTAGGGACTCCTGATGCTACAGCTAACTGACACTGACAGTTGAGTGGACCTGCCCTGATGTCACTTCCTTTCCAAGGGAGAAAGGGAAATAGAGAACAGAGTGCTACTAGTTCATCAGAAGGAATATGTATATTATTTCATAATAGGTTACACAACAAAGAACTTCCAGACATCTTAAAAAACCCCAATTTTATTGTCCCACTAATCAACCTGTGATCCATTGGGTAGTCATTTCAGAAATACTGTATTACCTTACCATATTCCTCAGTGGCTTCCATATGAAAGAGCTTCTAAGCAAGGGTAGGATTTTACAGGTTTGCACCTATTCGCTAGAACTGGTTGTTAACATTCTAAGCAGTTCGGAGAACTAGTTGTTAGAAGAAATTACTGGCCTAATCCTGTAAGGAAGGCAGGAAGGAAACATTCTGGTGTTGCTTACAGAAACTGCCTCTCCATTAACCCTTATTACATTCTTGGCAGGACTAGACTTCCTGTCTCAGGAACTTCTCAGGGGTTATTTTCCTGCCTTTGCTGGTACATTGCTTGTGTGGAGTGACCATTTAAAGTTACAAAGGACACTGAAAAATGGACTTATGAACATTTTTCATATTTAGGACTGTTGCATAATCCCCACAGTCATGAGAGGCCAGGCGCGGGGATGTGTGCCTCGATGTGAGTGATGTTGAGTTGGCCACACCCAGCCAGTCACATGACCACCAAGCCATGCCCACCAACTAAGCCACACCCACAGAACCGATTGTTAAAAAATTTGAATCCCACCCCTGCTTCTAAGGTACTGCCTTCGCTGGAAAATTTCTTAAAAATTGAGGAAGATATTTAGTAATGTATCTGTCCTGAAAGTAGCCCATGTTGAAATGCATAGCACATTCAAATATCAGTTGACCAGAGGAAATATTTTATGACATTTAGTATTATGTATTAAAATGCCTTATGATAATTTTATGTCATAAAATGCTTTATAAAATTTGCAACATTTCAATTCTGTGGGAGTCATGGCTTCTGAATTTTGGACTCATTCTATAAGTTAGCCTATTTGAGGTACCTTAGTTGAAAATATTTTGCCCTATTATGTACCATTTTTTCCAGTTAAAGACTATATACATGAGAGTTTTAGTAGTATATAGTTAGATAAATAAATTATTAAAAACCACAGTTCATTTCCACAGACACTTGGCATCTAGGCATCTAGTCTTGAGAAAGGAATTATATATCTGTATGTTTTCAAGTCTGACTCCTAGCAATTGTCTGGACAAATATCTGCATGGTACACATACAAAATGGAGTTTTTTTTGGTAGGAAAACAGCTGTTTCACATTTCATGTTAGTGTTTTGCTAATTATTATTATTATGTATTGGCATTTCTATCTCTTGTTTCTGCTATCATTTTCTCTTTTCTTTTCCTCCTTCCACAAAAATAAATGAGTGGGTATTCAATACTCCTTTCTCAAATCTATATGTATCTAATGAAATTAACTTCCGTTCACATAAACTTAATGATTATAAATTGACAATAATTGAAATTACCCCAGTAATTACCAGGTTTTTTTTGTTTTTGCTTTTGTTGTAATAGTTTAACAGAATTTCCTCTCTGGAAACTAGTTTTTATACAAAATTGTTGTATCCTAGCTCATGTTGTGCTGTACCACCTCTAGTAAAAACAGGACTTGTCTTTATATTGATAAGAAGTTTGATCACATTTTTATTAAATATGCATTCTCTATTTTTGCTTGATTTTTCTTAATTTTTGTAAAAAGTATCTCACTATTCCCAGAAGTATAAAGGTATTCTCTGATGGATTGATTAAAAAATATTCCAGAAAGTATGATCAGCATGAAACTATGGAGAAAGCCTCAAGCCATTCTTGTAGAAATTACAAGGAAGCAACACATAAAGTATAACTCTTGGTGGTGATACTATTCCCAAGTCTCATGAGTGTTCCAATAATTTGTTACAGAGATTAAATCAAAAAGAAAGGAGAGGGGAAAGGAAGGCAGGATTTTCTTAACAAACCTGGATTAAATAAACTAAATGGCAACCTGTCATCACCATTTCTGAAAATTTCTCAGTGTGGATGTGAGGGTGTTGACATGCGGACATATTTCTCTCTCTCATCAACTCAACAAATGATTATTTCAAACTATTCAATCCAGTTTTAGAAAACATGCTTCCTTTTTTCTTTTTCTTTTTAATACAGAAAGATGTTGAATTGGTGAATCTGATTGACAGCATGGTGCTTTTAAGAGTAATAATAAAGATGAGTTATTTCCATTATACTCCTGAAAGACATAAGCAAATGTGCTATATCCTTTTCTATAGACGAAAGCATAACCCATGTGGTGCCTAGGATACTGCTTTGTCATACTCATAATTTATTAGATACCTTTGTGCCATTCTCTCTTAATAAACAAGTAGGGAAAAGGATCACACCATCTGGCTTATTTTGTTTGTATACTTAGTGCTTTGAGACATGCTGTTTTAGGAAAAGACTGGAGGAAAAATGTACCACTTCTTCAATGTAGAGCTTGGTGTGTGGCCTTAAGAGCATCTGAATTGGATTAGACACAATCTACATAGACTTCTCTAAAGCCTTTGATTCAGTGCTACATGACAAACTACTCCTAAAACTAAAATCTTATGGTATCTCTGGACATGTACATAACTGGATAGAAGCATTCCTGTCAAACAGACAACAAATGGTCAAAATTGGGAGCGTCCTATCAAATTCTGTACCTGTCAACAGTGGTGTCCCCCAAAGCAGTGTTTTAGGACCAACTCTCTTCATACTCTACATAAATGACCTCTGTGATCATATTAAGAGCAACTGTGTTCTCTTCTCTGATGATGGAAAGCTATTCAACACCACAGACAAGACTCTTACCCTCCAAAAAGACCTTGACTATGTATCAGAATGGTCAATCAAATGGCAACTTCAAATCTCAACAAATAAATGCTCTGCCTTACATATTGGCAAAAAAAAAATCAGAAAATAAAATACAAGCTAAATAGTCAAGACCTTGTTGAGGATCCAAACTCTGTCAAGGACCTTGGAGTACTCATCTCTAATGATCTAAGTGCTAGAGTCCACTGTAACTACATAGCAAAAAAGGCATTAAGAGTTGTTAATCTAATCCTATGTAGCTTCTTCTCTGGTAATATCACACTACTAACTAGAGCATACAAAACATTTGCTATACCTATACTTGAATACAGCTCATCAGTCTGGAACCCATATCATGTATCTGATATTAACACAATTGAGAAAGTCCAGAAATATTTCACAAGAAGAGTTCTCTGCTCCTCTACTCATTGCAGAATACCTTATGCCACCAGACTTGAAACTCTAGACCTAGAAAACCTAGAACTATGCCGCCTTCGGTTTGATCTAAATATAGTATATAAAATCATACATTGCAATGTCCTACCTGCAAATGAATACTTCAGCTTCATTCATAACAATACAAGAGCACACAATAGATACAAACTCAAGGTTAACTGCACCAAACTTGATTGCAGGAAATATGACTTCAGCAACAGAGTGGTCAATGTTTGGAATACTCTACCTGACTCTGTGGTTTCTTCCCCAAACCCCCAAAACTTTAACCTTAGACTGTGTACTATTGACCTCACCCCCTTTCTAAGAGGCCTGTAGGGGACGTGCATAAGCGCACCAATCGTGCCTACCATCCCTGTCCTATTGTTTCTTTTTATTTTTCTTATAAGTATCCATCTCATGTATTCAAAACTATGTTTATTCTTATACCTGTATCTTGTAAGTGATTGACAAATCAAATAAATAAATAAATAAAAATAAAAATTTAGTCAAAGATATTACCTAATTAGGTATTGTACTTTAGAACAGAAGGTCATTTTGTGTATGAAAGATTTGTTAGGGCTGAATAAAACTAGCAATTAAAGGAGAGTGAATGTTTTTGCTAAATGTATAAACTTGTATTGACATTTGAAACAGAAGAAAAATAACTGAAAAAATGTGTGATAAAATGGATCAAAACTTTGGTTGTAACATACAAATGGAACAGTGGGAAAACCTGTGGTTCAAAAAATTGAAAGATTTAGATAATCTAACTAGAAACTGGGTGGAACTATTACCATTTGCAGAGGTTGCTTATAATAATGCAGTACATAGCAGCACAGGGTTGACTCTATTCCAAATCAACACAGGCATGGAATTTGTCCCTATGACAGAATTACCTAGAGAACCCCCTACATCCATGTCTGTAACAGAATTGATGAACTCATTAATGCTGACAGATGTATCAATGGTACGTATCACCAGAAAAACCCTCTAGAATGTATAAAGATACTTCACATTTATGCCTGAAATAAAATCAACAAGAAGTGACATTTTATCGTGCTTGATGGATGTGTAATAAAAGCTCAAAAATATTGGACACAATTTCATATAATAATACAGAATGTATTAAACATTAATATGCAATTGAAACCAGAGACTCTCCTTTTGGGATTGATGCAAAAACAGAAAAAAACGGCAACTTTGTTTTTGTATATGACAACTGCAGCGAGACTATTATATGCATAAAGTTGCAAAGTTGTAATCTAATCTACAATGGAAAAATGGATTGTGAAGATGATGGAACTTGCTGAGAAGGTCAAATGACTTCCTTTTTAAAACCCTGGCTATAGTCCCTTAATTTGGTGTGGAAGATTCATCTAGTGGGACCAAGAAGAAGGGTCTTTTCTATGGTATCTCCCTCCCCATGGAAGATCATTCCTGCAGAAATAAGATTGGTCCCCACTTTGATACCCTTCTGCAAGGCCCTGAAGACATGCTTTTGCCAACAGGCCTGGGGAACCCAGAGTGGGATCGAGCCCATCAAGTGACTTATTTGACTGATTGTTGTCATCAGAGGATGGGGGGGGGGGGGGCGGGGATGGTATCGCTTTTTATTGTTTTATGTGAGGTTTTAATTTTGGTAAGCTGCCTGGAGTCACTGAAAGTGAGTTGGACAGCCGTGTAGTGCAGTGCAGTGCAGTGCAGTGTAATGAAAGGGAAAGAGACAGAAAGGAAAGGAAAGCAGTGCAGTGCAATGCAATGCAATACAATACAAATTTTCCCCTATGAAAAATCAATAGTCTTTGCAGGGAGCAGACTAACAATATTTCTATAAAGAAATATCCAACGTCTCCCCCAAAGGCCAACAATGAGGAAAAATTAATGTGGGAATTTCTCTAGATAAATATAGGCACAATATGGAAGCCATTGGGAAAAAGCTGGAGGTTTGAGAATAAAAATGTGATTTTGGAGTACATGGATTGCACCAGAGAGCTATTACATGCTTTTTTTTACTGTATCCTTGAAACTTTCACCAGCATCTAACAATGAATACATATTATTCAGTTTGCATGAATTTGAACTATATCCTGCTTTTCAAATAAAATGAGAAATATCAATGGCTTTGATTTTGTTAAATTAAAAAGAAAGAATATTGCTCTTTGCATGATGCAATCTTAATTACTATACCATTTTGTTTTATTTATGAACATCTGTGGTATACTTTGAATAATAACATTGTCACAAAAGCTAGGACAATTCTCAAAAGGACCAATGAATTGAAATAAAGATAAGGAGAAAATAAGTAAAGGAAACTCTTTAAAAAAAAAAATCACCCAGCAACATTAGTCCCAGCAGGAGCAAAGAAAAACTATGGAAAGAATCCATGCTGCTTAACAAATCAGTATGGTTTATAATCTACATTGTGAAAAGTAGAACTATATTATGCATTGTGGGATACCTTGTCTGCAACCTGTGTATATTTGTGGTTTTTATTTGCAAGAAACCCTGGGAAACAATTCACTGAAGACCAAACCATCAGCGATACAAAAATATATCTCTTTAAATCGCGTGACTCTCATTACAATTCTAAAAGCTAATATAAATTGATATGGTGAGAAGCATTCTGAGAATACTGCCTAAAATAGGAGAATGATTACCCCCTTTTCCCTTGATCCCAGTGAAAATCGCTTCACTGCAGCTGCTATTTCCGCTGAAAAGAAAGCTCTTGTTGGCTCTAAAGACTCCTGAGTCCTGACTCTTCTGAGACAAATTAGGGCTGATTCGGAAGGCAAAAAGGGATTTCAGAATTCATAACATCATTTTCAGCTCCTGAAAGCAGCTACATCATTTTATGGGCTCATGTAACTACCACACAGAGCAGCTGGGAATTCCCCCCCCAAAATTTGCATAATGGCAGCGCACACAGAAGCTTGGTTTATCTCCCCACCCCCACCAAGTGTTCACACAAGGAGTTTGCATTCAAATAAAAAAAGTGCTGCACTGATCTTATAGAAATTGTAGACTTAGAATAACTTTATTATCACTTTAAATGTACACTAATTGGCATACATTAAAATGAAATTTCATTGCCTACAGTTCTAAAAGGGTCACCACCTCCAATATACACCACATAAACATGACAAAATATAAAATAAATAAATACAAAATTATGCATATACCCACAAATATTATATGATAGAGAGAAACAACACAGTCTGGTTTGGATGTATGCATGTATATGGTGAGAAAAATGAATCTTGTGAGTTTGCCAGATGGATGGCATAGGGAACAAAGGTGTTACAGAATTGGATAGTCCTGTTAGAAGTACTTCAAAACCTCCTCCCAGAGGGGAGCAACAGAAACAGGCTATAAAGTAGGTGTGTGGGGTCTCTAACAATGCTTTGAGCTCTAACCATATAGTGCTTATAAGCAGTATCCTGAAAAATGGGAAGTGAGATTCCTATAATCTCTGCTATCCTTACCACTCTCTGTACGGACTTTCTATCTGAGCACTGCTACTATCAAACCAGTGATGCAGTTTGTTAAAACACTCTCAATCATGCCTCTGTAAAAAATGGTCAGGACAGAAGGAGAAAGATGCAATCTTCTCATCAGACACAGGAAATACAGATTCTGGTTTTTAATGCAGAGCATGGATTTTTATCCAGAATAAGGAAAGGAAAAAAAAAAAATGGGGTGGTAGGAACAGCTACTACTTACAATTGCAAAGTAGGGGAAGATAGAGAAAACTGTTGAAACTTAAAATAAGATGTCTTACTAAAGTAAAAAGTCATGCCACATGCTGTCTGCGTCACAAAGGATGGGAGGCTAGCAGGGCCTCATTTCCACCAACATCAGAAAATAAAAACACCCATTTTGATTGTCAGTGCCTCTTGGATAATATATTATTGAAGCAAGTAAGCTCTATTTATAATGAGGATAAGGTCACTTCACTTACTTTTAGAGATCACATATTTTAAAGAATTACATTTACAGAAATATTGAATGCAATGTCTGTATTCAACTGGACTATAAGGCTAATTTGGTGCAATGGTTAAAGGATCAGGCTAGAAATGAGAAATGGTGAATTCTAGTCCTGCCTTAGGCACAAAACCACTTGGGTGACCTTGGTGCCAGTCAGTCTCTCTCAGCCTGATGAAGTAGGCAAGGGTAAACCACTTTTGAAAAAATTGCCAAGCAAATTAGTGACTATTCCAGGCAGTCACCAGGAGTGAATAAAACCTTGAAGGCACTCCACCCCAAAATCAGCTACATTCTACACACTCTTTTTGGATGGACCCATAGCATAGTGTGTGCCATATAACCAATTATGTCACTATGTCACTGCTACCATCTTCTCAAGGTAACAGTCAGGTCTCTGCTGCAATGGATCACTTACACCTATCTCCATCTTTTGCATAACAGGCATTTAGTATTAAGGCACAGCAAACAGGACTCACATTTTAAAAGTGCTCTTGGCATGTAATCAGAGTCTTTGTAACAGAGCAGGATGGTGTTGAAAAACCCTTTTGTCAGGAGTGATATGAGCAGATTGATGAATCAATTACATGTCACCTGATAGGCTTCCGGTGAAGTTTCTTTATCACATTTCCCTTATCGAGGTTCTCCACAAAGCTCAAATATAGCCAGAAATTTCAACATTCACACCAGGAAAGAAATTGGTTGGATGATATATAGCAAGAGCTGTTGCTCCTGCCATCTGCTCTCCACAATTTCACTCATCTTGCTTTATTGTTGTTGTCTTTCTTTACGTTGTTAATGCTTCTTTATTGTTATGAAATTTTGGCTTGATGGGATGGATTTGAACCAAGATACTTAACTGCAAGCAGTTTGAAAACAACCTAATTGAGTCCATCAACAGGATTTTCAGATACAGCTGTAGCATTTCCCCCCAAAAAATAATATGACTGTAGCAATTGCAGGAGTGAGATAGAACAACAAATTTAAACACTGAGAAAAGATTGGGGGGTCATTGGTGAGAATGAGAAGCTAAACACTTTTCTATTTGAAGAAATAGCTTAAAGGACCAGTACGAAGATGGAAGTATATTGGCTAATTTTCTAAAATTCAATCAGGGAACATTTTTTCAGCTAAGCTGAGTAAATATACCATTAGTAGCAGTAGTAAACATAGTTGTTAGAGTAATAATGTAAGAAAAATGATTTATCTACTGATCTTGGGGGTACAATTTCTATAGAGCACAGTATTACCGCTACCTTTCATTGTTATTTTATGTCCTGGAATATGCTGAAGAAGCTGAGCCAACTAAAAAGCAATCTCTTGGTACTCCTTCTCACATTAACAAGCTGTTTCCTCTTCTCTCTTTTGGGTAAAGCTCAGCTCAGGGGCTATTAAAACCAAATCAACTGTTTAACACAGTAGGAGCAGTTTTACTCAGTAACTCTAGCCTTTTTTCATGGGCTTCAATTTCTTCTCTAATACAGATTTATTTTTTTAAGAACCAATGTAAGGAAAAAAGTAAAGAAACTCACCAAATCCCTTGCGGTACCTTTATGACATAAGATTTCCTAGGAGTCACTGAATTGGCAAGTAAATATATTTTTGTCATGCAAGCACATGCCTGCCTTGCTTTCATTAGAGCTGCATTTTAGTTTGTGCCATTTCAATTTTTTGCAGGATTCTTTTTTTTCAACAACTATGCGTAGTCCATACAAAGAGGAACAGTTTGGGAGCGTGGGGGAGGAGCAGTGGCATTGGATCATTGTCCCTAACAAATAACATAATTGGTTGTGGGACTGGGCATAGGTTCTACTACTGTTAAGTCATCTCTGGAGCTAGAATTGCACAACATGCTAAACTCAAGTTAATAAAGATAGTTAAGGTGGGATCATAAAATGCTGTGCTAAAACTATACTATGGTTTAACTTGATGGGCTGGTTCATACAATGGAGAGTTCCCATTATTCACTGAAGGAACAACTGTCTAATCTCATTTTAGCATCGGATATATTCCAGCCACACATTTCCTCTCAAAATATGAACAGGAGGTATTAAAGCCCTAAATGCATTGTTTTGAGAACACTGTTCTTTGAATTGTGTAAATGAATGGATGCAGTAAACCACTCAGAGTTACTTTGGTGAGATGGGCCATATTGAAATTTAATAAACAAACAAATATTTATGTCAATTGTTGCTTTGACTGGGAGGAAACGATGAACCTACAAAAAGAAATGGTCAAATTTGTTTTGTCACATGAGCAGGAACTTCTTAGAAAATAACCTGTAGTTGACTTGATTTCCATTTCATGATATGAATTCTGATTTCTTCCTTTGTTTCTAGTCAGCATAAAAGCCCCAAACCAATTCACAACAGAGAACATAGAGGGCTTGATTAACTTAAATCAGCAGCTTAAGTTTCATGATGAAAGCTAGCAACTTTCCACATATTGGGAGAATAGAAATATTTCCCCTAATTGACAGTATTGGTAATTCCAAATGCTGTTATTATGAAAAGAGTAATGAGGCAAATTTATCACAGCACTTACTTTTGTTTTAATTTCTTCCCCATGATCAAATACTTTTTTCAATATGATCTATGCAGACTTTGACAAATGTTGTAAGTTCTCAGTAGAATACCAGCTAAAGGAAATTCATTCCTATCACATTAATAGGTGCTGAATATTTTTTCATGTCCCTGATGCTGATTCATCCTCTTAGTGAACCAGCCCTATGTTATCCTAATATTGCAATAAGAAGGGTTTCTACCCGTCTTAAGGAATAAATCAATATCCTGAAGCCCACCAGATGTACAAGCTATACTAGGAATTATGATAATACAAGGGAAGGTATCAAGTCAAAGGAAGGCTTAGCTCAGGGGTGTCAAACTCATTGTCACAGTGTTATCACGTGACATATTGCAACTCCCCCCCACTTTGCTAAACCAAGCATGGGCATGGGCATGGCCAGCACGTGATGCATCCAGCCCACAGGCCATGAGTTTGACAGTCCTGGCTTAGTTCATTCCAAGTCAACCATTCTCTCATCTAGGGGCATATTTCCTGTCTTTGAATATGGAGATTTTAATGATTTTGATTTTTTTTTTTTTTACTATTGATAGATCTACCATGAATTGAAATTTTCTTTTAAAGCCACCTAAATAAACAGTCATTCTGCCCATCACCATAAATCAAAGCAATGCTCTTCTAGGACAATGATGTAGACAGCAAACCATTATGATGCTTGTTATACTGCTAATAGCTACTTTCTTTTGCCTACGTCTTCTTGTGACTATTCTGCCTAACTCAGAAGATCAAGACTATTGTCATCCTAAAGGCCAATAATAACTTGCTCAAAGTCCGGTCTGGTTGCCTGAACTTCATCTTTCAAAACACAGTTGAGCGAAATAATGTATTTTGAGAGGTGGTGAGGCGAAAACATTGCTGTTTCTTGTCAGTCTTTGCTATATTACTTTGAA
Source organism: Notechis scutatus (assembly GCF_049901735.1). NCBI lineage: Eukaryota > Metazoa > Chordata > Lepidosauria > Squamata > Elapidae > Notechis > Notechis scutatus. Next base: position 67,769,459 of record NC_142009.1, on the reverse strand, counting down.
ATGAGATGTTTGATCCTGGGATAATTCTTTCAACAATACTGTCAATGTAGAATCATGTGTAGGTCCAGTATTTGTTGGAGGACAAAAGATTGCTAACTGAGTGTGCCTCTCTAATTGTGTGCCTCTGTCTTTTATAGAAAAATGAGCAAATAATAAAAGCATAGCTTCAAGGTTGCAGAATATTTCAAGAGGCAAATTTAGAAGCAGTTACATTTCAATTTTGAGAAAATGATAAGCCAGCTTCAGATATGAAAATGATTTAAAAAAATAATAACTTTTAAAGTGGCCTCATCAAGGACTTAAAGAATAGATAAAACTAGTCAAGGGCAGGAAAACAGAGCAGTGTCTAGATAATGGTAGTTGTTGACTACATTTAACAAAACAAAATAGACATTGTTATCTGCATTTAAGAAGATAAAATTGTCTGAACAATGATGGTAGAAAAGAATAGTTTACTCTTCCTCTCCAAAGCATCGAGTTGAGGAAAATCTTACTTTTGATGGGCTTCTACATCATAGATCACTGCTAAGAAGACTTTAAAGAGAAGGTGTAGAGGAGAAGTTTGCTGGGCAACATGGTAGCTGCAAAAAGCAAGCCAGTACAGATATTCTTCTCCTGCCATCTTTTTGAACCAAGGGGAAAAAAGCTTCACTGCTTTCGTTGCTCCTTCTGGCGCACCCTGGTGATTTGAATTATCAGTATTCTGACAACACCTGAGCAATGAAAGATTTAGTAGAAAAGTCTTGGAACACTGAAAAACAGTAATAGACAATGAACCGCATATGTAACATTGCAAGCAATGTTTTTTTTTTTTTTTTACTAAATATTCAGCCTCATGGTAGAGAACAATAGAAATGGGAGTGAGAATCAATCTCTTTTGGAGTTAGAGCTCTGTTTTCCACTTATCTGATTTTATGTTCATTTGGGTCTATTCCTTTGTTTAAAAGGGAATTGTGTGACTCCATACATTGCTTAGGGTACTATTGTTGTAATACTTGAAGTACGTACCTTTCGGTTGTAGGGTCTGTCTCAAACTAGATTAGCCCCAGTTTTGCTAGTATTTTTCAGATATGCCTTAAGACCTATTTTTTTTTTCCTTTCAGACATAGCTGGAATATGATTAATTGGTGACTCTATTTATTTTATTTTGTTTTTTTATTGTATTGTTATTATATTGATGAACTGCTTATATGAGATTGACAGCCATATATATCTAGCAAAGAAATAAATACTTACAGTTTGTATAGTTTACATATTTCCTTATATATACACTAGGCAACTAATGCATACTAAAGCAAAATATTTTTGTGCTCAATTATCTCTAGTATATATTTCTCTGCACATGAACTATACATTTTTGTACATCTTTTCCTGAATAATGAACTGCATGTAAAGACTTGCATGCTCCTTTCACATACTTTATTATCTTCCCCTAGTGAGATTAATCATATTTTGTTCTCCCTTATGTTCAGAATGAGTAAATATGGCTTGGTGCAGGTTTACAAATGGATAAATATGATATAATGTTGGATTACTAATGAGCACCCATTGTGAATTCAGATTCAACAAGCAAATATTCATTTTCTGTTTCAGGGAGAGCCAAAACTGATACATAAGGGAAGAGAAGGAGATTATGGCATTCATGGGCTAGTGCTTGTATTAAATTATGGTTTATTAAGCAATAGATGCCACTTGTAAATAGGTTCAATTTGTCTTGCAGCTGGAAGCCTTCATATTCAGTTGGGAAACTTGGCTACTACATTTTCTCTAATTGAAGTCAAGAGGACTTTAAAGATATGTAACTTGAGCTGTGCTGTATAGTAAGCAAATAGCTGCTTCAATAAGCACACTGATGATGTGGCATAATCATTGAATTTCACTTTCCAAATGTGTATAAAATATAGTTTTATTTCATAAGGTTGATAGGATTACAAGCTTAGAAAATAGCATTTTCTTAGAAAAGAGATTTCTATAACACTTTACAGAATAGACATTTGTATGCAGGAAGGATTAAAATTGGAGACCTCATATATAGCTAGGCAATCCATAGACATATGCAGTCCCAAACCAATTTTTGTAGCTACCGGAGTCATAGGTGTCCATTGAAAGCCCCAATGTGTGTCATGACGTACAATATGTAAATTTCATGATGATATTGTTCTATATTAGCATTCTCCAAACCTCACAATCCGATTGGTCCACACGGACCGCAATTTGATTGGTCGACTGAGCGGCCGTGATTGGTGCGCTAGGAACCTCCCGCGATTGGCCGAGTTGATCGCGGGAGATTCAAAGCCCTGTCATTGGCCACCGAGCCGTCGGCCGGCTCTATAAGAAAAGCCGCGCTCAGCGCAGGTCCTGTACCTAACTGCATATCCAATAAAGAGCTGAATGTACACTTTGAGTCTCGCGTCTCAATGCGACCCGATCTACCTGGGACCGATCTACTCGGAACCGATCTCCTGGCCATAACACTGGCGACGAGGATGGGATATTGAGACGAGAGACGATCCAGCACGTGGCAACTGGCGCAAAGTGACCAGCGAGATGGCCAGCAGCACCCCGCCACCCGCTCCTTTCAACCCAGCCACCGAGGACTGGGAGTCCTACACCGACCGATTCCAGATGTTTCTGGAATGCAGAAACCTTAAGGATGCCAATGGACAGCGCAAACAAGCCGTGTTCTTGACACACTGTGGGCCCGCAGTGTTCAAGATGGCCAAAGCGTTGGCAAAGCCTGCCGACGTGAAGGAGATGGACTGAGCTGACCTCGAGCCCATCCTCTGCCGCCATTACGCCCCGGCCGTGCCAACTCTCATCTGAAGGCACGACTTCTACCAGCGAGACCAGCGCGAGGGCGAGGCCATCAGCGACTTTGTGGCCCAAGTGAGAGACTTTGGAGGCCTGTGCGGGTTTACCGACCTGGACGAAGCCTTGCGAGACCGAGTTGTTCTCAGGCTCCGAGACCCCGTGTTGCAAAGCCGCCTGATGGCCAAGGGCGACATCTCCCTCGCCGATACCCTCGCCGAGGCGACCGCCGCCGAAGCCACTCGCAAATCAGCGGCACGAATGAGGCAAGCGAATGCGACGGAACGCCCGACGGCCAGCGAGACGACCTCAACACCGGCAAGGCCTGCAGAGACCAGCCACCGAGAAACAACCACCCACCATGGTGATGTCGACTCCCACTCTGACACCGACGACGGGGAGGAGGAGATCCACCGCCTCCAGACAGAGCGAGATCGGCGGGACCAGAAGGGACGTAAGTCGGGGTTCCATTGTGCCGGCTGTGGTGGCGATCACCCCTGCTCCGAATGCCGTTTTCTCGACGCCATCTGCCAGCATTGCGAGAAGCGGGGGCACATCGCCAAGGTGTGCCGGAACAAGCGGAACTACAGCCCCCAGTGATGAGGCAGCAGCCCCAGTGACGAGGCAGCAGCCCCTGACTACAAGACGGCACCCCCAGGAACCGAGACCGCCAAGCCGAGAGCCAATGGAGCCGAGACGGCCGGAACAGATGACTCAGCGAGGCGCAGCGCCGAGAGGAAACCCACCAGACGGTCGTCATCGGCCATTCCTCAACTATCGATGCCCGGAAGGTACGCGTGGAGGTAGGCATCGAAGACCAACCCTACGAAATGGAGGTGGACTCTGGGTCCTACCTCTCAATGGTCTCCTGGCGCACAATCAAGCGCCTGGTGCCTACCATCCACTGCCGCGAACTGGACGACCAGAAACTAACCCTGAAGGACTACCAGGGAAACCGCATCCCTGTAGTCGGCATCGGACATTTTAAAATCACCTTCAAAGGCCACACCGAGGTACTGCCACTCACGATCGTAGACAAGGACCGCCCCAGTCTACTTGAACTACAATGGTTCTCCCCGCTGGGAATCAAAGTAACGGGTATCCACCACACCGACGAGGCAGACTGGGAAGCGGCGCTCGTGAGGGACTTCCAGGAAGTCTTCGATGACACCCTAGGCAAGTACCAAGGGCCCCCTATTTTGTTCAACCTTAACCCAAACGTCGCCCCAATCTGCCTCAAACCGTGGCGAGTGCCTTTTGCGCTCAAACCCAAAATCGATGAGCAGCTAGACAAGCTCATCGCGCAAGGGGTTTTAGAGCCAATTGACCATGCCCACTGGGAAACACCCATAGTCACCCCCATCAAACCGGATGGCTCCATAAGAATCTGCGGTGACTATAAGGCCACCCTCAACCATGCTCCTGCAGCAAAGTGCCTACCCCGTCCCCGTGGTACAGCACCTTCTGCACTCACTGGGGGGAGGCCGAGTCTTCGCGAAGCTCAACCTGGCACAAGCCCACCAGCAACTGCCGGTCAACGCCGAAACAGCTGAGGCTCAAACGATTGTTACACACCGGGGGGCATTCCGGTCCAACCGACTCCAATTCAGAGTCAGCGTCGCTCCAGGAGTCTTCCAAAGCCTCATGGGAAGACTTCTCCAAGGGATAAAAGGAGTGGTGCCCTATTTTGATGACGTGCTGGTGGAAGCCGCCAACAAAAAGCAATTGGAAACCCGTTTAAGAGCAGTGCTGCAAAAGTTCAAAGACGCCGGCCTCAAAGTTAAAAAAGGGAAATGCCAACTCTGCACTGAAAGGGTCGAGTTCTTGGGGTATCTCCTAGACCGACACAGAATCCACCCCACCGGAAAGAAACTTAGGGCCATCAAGGAAGCCCCCACACCCACCAACAAGGTGGAACTGCAGGCGTTTTTGGGACTTATTAACTTTTACAATGTTTTCCTACCCCAAAAGGCGACCGCGGCGGAACCCTTGCATAGGCTGCTGGATAAAACAGCCACCTGGACTTGGGGGAAGCGGGAGGAAAACGCATTCCAACAGACCAAAAACCTGCTAACGTCAGACACCGTCCTGATCCAGTACAGTGAGACCCTGCCGCTGACGGTCACATGCAACGCGTCACCCTTCGGCATCGGGGCAGTCCTCAGTCACACCTTACCGGACGGAAAGGAAGCACCCATCGCCTTCTTCTCGAGAACGCTGTCCAAGCTGGAGAGGAATTACAGCCAGCTGGACAAAGAAGCCCTGGCAATCATCTCCAGAGTGAAAAGGTTCCATGAGTACCTTTACGGAAGGACCTTTTCAATCATCACAGACCACAAACCTCTACTTGGGATATTGGCAGGGGACAAGGCCACCCCGAACATCCTGTCACCCAGGATGACGACGTGGTCCGAGTTCCTTGCCGCCTACACCTACGAACTGACACACCGGCCTGGCAAGGACATTTCACACGCAGACGCACTAAGCCGATCCCCTCTACCAGACCTGGATGACGACCCAGCACCCACAACAACAACCCTGCAAATAGAGACTCTACCCAGCCCACTCCTAACCGTGCCAGACATTGCCCAAGAAACAAATAAAGACAAACGGCTGGCGCGGGTATTGAGCTGGGTAGAGAGGGGGTGGTCGGAAAGCGACGGCAGCGAACAGTTCAAAGCCTTCCGGAACCGGCAAACCGAACTGTTCACACAGAAGGGGTGCATACTTTGGGGGGACCGGGTTGTTATACCAGAGACATTACAAAAAAAAGTACTAGCAATGCTGCACGAAGGGCACCCGGGCATGGTCAAGATGAAAGCCCTGGCCAGAAGTTACGCTTGGTGGCCAGGGATGGACAAACAAATCGAGACATGGGTAGCCGGGTGCAAAAGGTGCCAAGAGATGAGGTCCACTCCCCCCCGCCGCTCCAGTCCTGGAATGGGAAACCCCCAGAGGCCCATAGTCGTGAATACATATAGACTTCGCTGGGCCAACCAAGGGACATACATTTCGCATCACCGTGGATGCTTACTCCAACTGGTTAGAAGTAAGCACCATGAAAACAACGACGACAGAAGCTGTCATAGATAAACTAAACAGACTTTTCGCGATGCACGGGCTGCCAGATGTAATAGTGTCGGACAACGGCCCACAGTTCACGGCACTAGCGTTCGAGAAATACCTGGCCGAACGGGGAATCAGGCACGCGTTAACCTCGCCAGCTCACCTGGCAGCGAACAGACGGGTGGAATGGATGGTCCAATACACAAAGAAACCATCCAAAAAATAGAAACTGGCGACATACAAGAAAAAATAAATAGAATGCTACTCATTCAACACATCACCCCCAACACAACTACAAACAAAAGCCTAGCAGAGCTACTTATGGGCAGAAAGCTAAGGTCCCCACTAGACCGGTTGCACCCTATGTACAACCCGGAAAAAACCCCAGGCTCGTCCAGTAGACACCGGACATTCAACACCGGAGACACCGTCCACGTGAAAAACTTCACCGGAGACCCACTCTGGGTGCCGGCACAAATAACCCAGGTAACGGGCCCCTGGTTGTACCGGCTACAAACCACAGACAGAAGAAGCTGTAAGCGGCACATCGACCAGTTACGGTCAAGACTAGGCGCTGACAGCACCAACACCCCGCAAACAAACACTAATGAAGAAACCGGGAAGGGGGGGGAAACCCAAACGCCGAAGAGGGAAGGCCTAAAACCCCCAGAACACCCCCCACCCAGGACAAACCAAAAACAAATAATTAACCAGCCATACTCACCAGCAGACCTCGAACCGTTGCAGACGGGAGCTTCACCAGGAAGGAGCAGCCAAGCCAGCTCAACCAGCCCAGAGAGCCCAGGCGGGAGCAGCGGAGCCGCAGCAATGGGCCCGGCTCACCCTTCCAGGCAGTTCCAGCGAGAAGCTCGGGAGCGATGCAGAGCCCGTCCGAACCGGTCAACGACAAGACACCTACTGAAACGCGCAAGTCAACCAGGCAAGTAAGAAGCCTGGCCTACCTGCACGACTACGTCACATGCTACGTCGGACGAGACCAAGAAAGGAGGGGTGTTCTATATTAGCATTCTCCAAACCTCACAATCCGATTGGTCCGCACGGACCGCAATTTGATTGGTAGACTGAGCGGCCGTGATTGGTGCGCTAGGAACCTCCCACAATTGGCCGAGCCGATCGCGGGAGATTCAAAGCCCTGTCATTGGCCGCCGAGCCGCCGGCCGGCTCTATAAGAAAAGCCGCGCTCAGCGCAGGCTCTGTACCTAACTGCATATCCAATAAAGAGCTGAATGTACACTTTGAGTCTCGTGTCTCAATGCGACCCGATCTACCCAGGACCGATCTACTCGGAACCGATCTCCCGGCCATAATAGATATCATGATCACATAATTTTACTTGCCTTCCTTGGTCCTCTGCAAACACCCAGATCAGAGTCCCTTTTGACTACATCATCATTAAATTTCAAAATGGCAGTTTCCTGCCATTTTGAGGCAAAAACACATCTTACAGCAGGAGTACCAATCCCCTGGGCCACAGCCCACTACTGGACTGTGCCTTGTTCTGAACTGGGCCTCATGGGTGACTGGTCGGTGCATGGGTGCACACACAGAGCTCAACTTGCATGAGCAGTGGGCCGGCACAAGGAACTTAACCTGAGTGAGCAGCAGGATGGTGTGCAAGTGTGTGAGGAGCTCAACTTGCATGGGTTGGTTCCCCTATAGCACACCCCCAAGGGCCACCAAGCAGTACAAGTTGGGGACTGCTGCCTTACAGTAAGTTTAAAATTTGGGTTACAAGAGCGGGAAGGGAATACTTTCCAATACCCCATAAAATAAAACAGCAATTCCATGCCCATCTTAAATTTGATCCTATCCATACAGTTCCTAAAACTTTTAAAAATCCTTAACAAGGGCAAAAAAGTTTGCTAATTGGAACTTGTCATTCAGTGTACTCCAACTGAGGGCTCAGATCCTCAAACCTCTGATTCTATCCATCTATTCTTTTTCAAAATATTTTAGATTCAGGTTTGTGATATAACAAATAAATAAATCCAGAATCAATTCTCCACTACACAAAGTCCAGCCACAGTTCTTTATTACACCTTCTTCCATTCCAGTGGTAGATCACCTGTCATCTATTGGCCTCAGTTGCTGCCAAGATCCAACAGGCCATAATTTTTTTTTCTTTTGTTTATCCCAATTGATTTTCAAATAATTGTTTTTCTCGTTCTTTGCATTCCTAGTAGCTGCCATAATCAAAAGCAGAGATGTTATCCTGCCTCATAAGCTGCTGCAAAACTACTTGCAGCTGTGAAATAACTTCAGTACAGATGATATTTATCAAGAGTTTGGACACTAGCTTATGTATGAGTCGGGAAGCTTCAGTAAAGATCTATTGAGCAAACAAGAATAAGAACAGCATTTAATAAAAGTTCAATCATAAAAAAATGCTGTGGTTCAAAGTAGGGGTAATAAATCATTTCAACTTCTATTTGTGCTTCAAAATCCAGGAAATTGGAATCAAGATTCTGCACAACACAAACTGCAAAGACTTTCTTCAGACTCCTCTGAACATCAGATTTGGTTTTGGAAGAGACATGCCCATTCAAGCGATGCAATGCTTGAGAGAAAACGTCCCTCAAGAAAGGACTCATAATGTCTCTGGATAAGGCATGATTTCATTATTAACCTATCTGGTGTCATGCGGTTTTATTTTATTTTTTTTTATTTTGTGGAAATCTGAACCACACTTCATCATATTTTGTGTGCTCCTGGAGATAACCTAGCACACCACATGTATTAGATGAATATTAAATATAAACTTTTATACTAAACATTTTTATAATAGTATATCTAGAAAATGGATGCTAGAATTAACAATTTCATTGTAGTTTAATATATGGAGTTAACCCTAGAAGTTCTGTGAATCAATTTTATCTATTGGGGGGGTGGGGGGTGTGTGAAACTGACACAATCCTGAAAATTCTGAAGTACACCCATATAGCAGAAAATATAAATCTTTCTGTGCTGAAAATGAATTCTGTTTATTTGCTAACCAACAGTAATTTTTAAATGTTGGAGTAATATAAAGGCATTTCCTGGCAACACAAAGTACAAGAAAAATTAATTTATAGCAATCAATACAAGTGGGTGGGGAGGAAACAATGAATAACAGACATTTTTTTGCCATAACAGAGCTTTTTTGCCATCATGATTCTCAGAGCTAAATAGCTTAAAGAGAAATATGTTAAATGGATTTGCCTCTGATGACAGATTAAGGCTCAAAAGAGACAATTTTTCTGATTATTTGGATGGTTGCTGGTTAGAGTTGAGGCAGCAACTTGAATTCAGTAAAAACCAGAAAATTGCAAGAAACATGATCACAATTCAGTTACCTAAAGGCTGAGGCATGTCTCATTATAAAACCTGGAAAATACTGTCCTGGGTAAGCTATGGATGCAAAAAGGGTGAAAAGGAAAGATATCATGTTTAGGGTTCCTATTTGATGGAAGTTATATTATGGGCAAACCTCACTAGGTTTGCATTACAGGTAGTCCTCAACTTATGACCACAGTTGAGCCCAAAATTTCTGTTGTTAATCTAGACATTTGTTAAGTGAATTTTGCCCCATTTTATGACCCTTTTTGCCACAGTTTTTAAGTGAATCTGGCTATCCCTATTGACTTTGATGTTAGAAAGTCTTTAAAAGGTGATCAAATGACCCCGGGATATTGTAGCAGTCATAAATATGTGCCAAGCATCTGAATTTTGATCCTGTGACCATGTGGATGTTGCAACAGTTATAAGTGTCAAAAAAGGTCATAAGTCACTTTTTTCAGTGCCATTGTAACTTCAAACGGTCATTAAATTAACTGTTGTAAGTTGAGGACTACCTGTACTGATTATTGGCCGCTCTGCATGATTGTTGAGTGGCAACAATTTAGGCTAGTTAAGAGTCAAATTGAGTATTATATTTTTTAGCTGACACATTATTGTATAATCAGGTCTGCGAATCATAAAACCAAGGGTTGTATTTCACAGAGCATTTTAGCTGTTAATAATGACAGAATGGATATATTTGTTTTAATATGTATGTATATATATATATATATATATATATATATATATATATATATATATTTGTTTTCTTAAGTTTTATACTTATGTATGGCCTTCAGCTTTGTTCGGGTATTTCCCACTGTAAAGTCTGACCCACAGACGGACACAATACAGAAGCCTGATGATGGCAGATGAGATTCTGCTGAAGTTGCTACAACTTTAAAGAACTACAATGCGTGGGAAAATATAACAAGCGAACACCATATATATATATATATGTGATCTTTGGTTATTCGGGTTTTCTCCGCGTGATTCAAAGTATCTGTGTTTATATATATATATATGTGTGTGTGTGTGTGTGTGTGTGTGTGTGTGTGTGTTATTCAGCTTTGTTCGGGTATTTTCCCACGTCATTGTAGTCGTGCTTTTAAAGTTGTAGCAACGTTTCGGCAGAATCTCATCTGCCATCATCAGGCTTCTGTATTGTGTTCGTCTGTGAGTCAGACTTTCACAGCCGTTTCAGTTTTAAATTTGGGGCAGCCTACTGCTGTGCCAGAATGGTTTTTTCTTCATCCTGACTGGTTGGGAGTCTTGGTCTGTGTTTATTGGTCTTGGAGTTTACTGTGTTCTGCTTCATTGGTGTTTCTAATATCTTCTGTCTGTTTTGTGGCTCTTTTTGTGTTTTGATTGGCTGGCAACATTGTGTTCCTGCATTGGAGGCCTTTAGTGCAGCTTGGCTCCAGGTAAATGGACGGCTATCATTTATTAGGAAGCTAGGTTTCATCTGGGTGCCTGGTTGGGGTGTGTTTGAGCTGGAGGTATCAGGGGGGATCTGTTTGTGCCCAGGTGTTTGCCTGGCTAGTGGTGTGGATATTTTTTTGTTGGTGAGTGCAGGCTTCCAAATGATTGACAGTCTGGTGGAATCATCTCTTCTATTCATGCTTTCAGGTCTTTTTTCAATCTCTATGGCTTCTCTGATAATTCTGTGGCTGGGGTTTTCTATAGTGGCTAGGGTTTTGGTGCCATTGAAGTTGATACTATGACCTGTGGCTTTCATGTGTTGGACTAGTGAGGAAGTGTGTTCCAGCTTTTTTACTGCATTTTTGTGTTCATCCAAGCGGGTACTAATTCTTCTATTGGTCTGTCCAATGTATGTGGCCGGGCATGATGCACAGGGGACTTCGTATATGCCTTGGTTTTCCAGGTCAATTTTATCTTTGGGTTTTCTAAGGATGGCTGCTATTTTTCCGTCTGTTTTGAAGGTAGTCCTGATGTGATGCCTGTGTAGTATCTTACTGATTTTATCTGTAGTACCTCTTATGTAGGGCAGGACAGCTGTTCCATAGGTCTGTTCATCTTCTAGGTCTCCATTATGTCTCAGTGTGTTTTTGTGGATCAAGCCGGTGATTTTGCTTTTGTGGAAGCCGTTGGCTGTCAGTACTTTAGTCAGGTTGCATAGTTCAGTCTTTATGTGTGTCTTGTCTGCCAGGCGTTTGGTTCTGGCGAACCAAACCATTCTGACAGAAGATATTAGAAACACCAATCAAGCAGAACACAGCAAACTCCAAGACCAATAAACACAGACCAAGACTCCCAACCAATCAGGATGAAGAAAAAACCATTCTGGCACAGCAGTAGGCTAGCCCCAAATTTAAAACTGAAACAACTGTAAAAGTCTGACTCACAGATGAACACAATACAGAAGCCTGATGATGGCAGATGAGATTCTGCTGTAACATTGCTACAGCTTTAAAAGCACAACTATAATGACGTGGGAAAATACCCGAACAAAGCTGAATACCATACATACATACATACATACATACATACATACATACACACACACACGCACACACACACACACACACACACACACACACACACACACACACACACACATATATATATATATATATATATATATATATATATATATATATATATATATATTTTGTTTTCTTAAGTTTTCGTGGGTACTTACATGTATGGTGTTCGGCTTGGTTCGGGTATTTTCCCGTCATTGTAGTTCTTTTAAAGTTGAGCAACGTTTCAGCAGAATCTCATCTGCCATCATCAGGCTTCTGTATTGTCAATACAGAAGCCTGATGATGGCAGATGAGATTCTGCTGAAACGCTTGCTACAACTTTAAAAGAACTACAATGACGTGGGAAAATACCCAACCAAGCCGAACACCATATATATATATATTTATCATTATGAGATTACTATTTTATCCATATAGTCCAGGCAGTCTAATGAATCAGGTGGGCATACCCATTTTTGGAATGTGTAATAAACAATAATTAAATAGACATTTATAGAAAATGGTTATGGATTTCTGCAATGTCCACTATATGGGTTATTTTGGCAAACCACTCTGAAGCTATCATTGGTCTCAATGCTATTGAACAGTTGATACTCATCACTCTTAAGTGTGTAACAGACTTGTGTTCTGGAGATCTGGAGATGCTGTTTTTCAAAGGTGGCACTTATCTCAGGGGACAACTTCCTCCTTAAATTAGGTAAAGTACTTGTGATGGCATCTCAGAAATTGATTAAAATAGAGCTTTGCAAGAGGAAGAATTGGGTAACAGAAAATAGGTGATTTGGTAACTTGTTCTGAGTTTCCTTTTGGAAAATTTTCTCCCTCTCCTTCTCCCTCTCCCTCTTCCTCTCCCCCTCTCTCCCTCTCCCTCCCTCCCTCCCTCCCTGCCTGTCTGTCAGCCTGCCTGCCTTCCAGCCTCTCTCTCTCTCTCTCTCTCTCCCTCCCTCTTTCTCTATTGTCTACCTATCACATTTTTGAACTGACCATCTCCCTTCTACCAAGCAGTCACTGTCAGACTGTCAGGCATATATTTTCATGTATAAGAAGCTGCATTCTCATTTTTTTATAAGGAATCCAAACAAAATTATGAATCCTGCACTACTCAGTGAAAGTGTGAATGTTGAAGTCCCAAACACATATGGAAGGCAATGTTAAATTGTGTATCATAGTAGACCACAATGTGTTTATATTTGGAAAAGCACTTTCCAAAGGATTCTCTTACATACCATATAAGATGTATGATACCATCGCACAAATCCTTGTAAGAAATATAGAGCTGTTATTCCCGTTACACACTGATTCAAATTAGTTAAACTGTTTGCACACATAGAACTTCACTGGATTTGTGATATGGGTCCAAGTAGGATCTGCATTCTCTTTTGTCTAAACAATCTTGTGCTATTCCTTCCTTTTAAAAGGAAGGCAGCCGATATATCATGTCTGGGTTGATTACAGGTATCTCCTTTCTAAATCTCTCTGACCTTTTGGAAGTCTTCAGTTCAACAGCTTGATCCTACATTAATAGCTGAATTGCGGTCTGGTCTATGGTTTCCATCCTCAATAATATCCACAATTTTCTAATCTTTCCAAAGGTCAAAACCTCTCATTAACTGCATATCTAACACCAATGCCATATTTCTTTGGTTCCCAATAACCCATTATCTTTCTGTCCCTTTCCAGATCTCCCATTATTGTATTATATTGATTTATTACAGATTTGGATGATGATTTCAAACAGAAGAAAGTACTTTGTGCCATTTTAAATGGAATTATCTGAAAACAAGCGATAACATGGACTAGAGGGGGGGAAAATGCATGTGTCTACTTTATTTAAAGGACTAATTCTGCTGACTCAATATTACTCACGAATCAATGAGAATATTATTTATTTCTTGCTGCGGTGAAGATTGCACTTTATATCCATAGTCAATCATAAAAAGATCAGTCAAGTGGACAGCAGTATTGAAAGAACAGAATGCCCTGAGACATTAACTGCAACAGAAGATAAAGCTGAGCCATACATTTATTAGTCCCTTGGCAAAACAATATGCAGGCTGGTAGCTGAGTTGAAATTGTGCTGATGCACAATCTGCTTCAGACTTCCATAGGGAGATTGCCTTCTTCTCACTCACTCTGCACCTTCCTTACTTTTTCTTTCCATACATTTGTATTTCTTGTACAGTCCAGATGTATATTCTATATACAAGAATGCAGGTCTTTGCATGTTCGGGTCTTTTCCTGTGTAAGATTGAGAGCATCTTGGCAACTTTTCGACGAGGTCCCACTTGCCATCTTCAGGCTGGTGCTTTCGGCTTTGTGCTTGTGCGAGCGAAGCGTGATTGGAGCTGCCTTTGTCTCCCTGAAAATTGTTTATATTGGGCAGAGGTAGATGAGCACAAATGGCATCTTGACAGCCTCAGCAACATTTGCAACAGGAAAAGCAGGTGGATGATTTCTTCACCCTTGTCTGAAGAAAAAGGAAAACGTTCAACAATTTATCAAGGGCAGAAATTATCCACTGGAAAAGATGCCTAGTAACAAGACTACTTAAAAAGTTTAATAAGAGGAAGCATCTCCCAAAACTTCCCCCTGGATTTAGGAATATAAAAAGTCAGGGAAGTGTCAAAGCAGTGGACACATTTGCACAATAAAAGACAAATCACTCACACCCTTCCCTTATCCACACTAAGATCCCCTCTGTCTGAGAATGTTTATGAAATTACCTTTTTAAAAAATAGCTTATTATCTTTCATCTAATTGACAGGAAACAAAACAAAGCAAAAACAACAAAGAATTTCTTTCCCTAGTACTCTGTAAGAGAACTGCTATTAATTGTAGCTTGGCTGAATTTTTCTCTTAAAGAAAATAATGTCCCATCAATATTATATGTTGCCTCCAGGGAAAATATTTCCTTTGAATGGGTGAATAGTGCACAGTGTCTACATTATTTACAGTATCAAGATGACAGATCCAGCACTGGTCCCCAAAGAGCAATGGCCTTCTGCCTATTTCAGCTAATCGTCTTTTGTTGAAATACAAAAGTCTGGCTTTTATGCTCTGCTTTGGGATTATGCATCTAATGAGAAGCTGTTCACAGATCCATTAAATAATTAAACAATTCCTGCCTTTTCTGCCCAAAGAATGACCTAACACCTTCCCCTGTAGACAATTTCACATTCAGTAAACGTGGTTACCTTTTTGCCTATCACTTCAGAAAAATAGTACAAGAAAAAGCCTACGCAATGGGTATCTTAATCTTATAATGCTAATAAAATTAGCATTAAAACAATAATAGGGTAATATGCAGAACAGTAATATCTCATTATCATGAAATAATTCCATGATATTTAAGATGCTGAGCTTGTCATCTGGAAAGCTGACAGCCTGAGTTTGAGACCTGAGACCTGAGCGCTGAGCAATGGGGTGACCTCCCTTTCCTTGATCCAGTTCCTGCCCACCTAGCAGTTTGAAAGCATGAAAATGCGAGTAGATTAATAGGTACCACTTTGGTAGTAAGGTTATGCTGGCCACATGATCAAGAAATGTCTTTGGATAATGTTGGCTTCCTCAGCCAAGATATGAAAATAAGAACTGTGCCCTACAGTTGGACATGATTGGACAGGGATGCCTTTATCTTTTTATTTAACAAAGAAGATGATTTTTCATAACTCTTCAGCTATGTAATGCTATGGCTTTGAATAAGAAGAATATGACTCTGAATTAACTTTGAATGCTCTAAAGACCTGCGTACTTCAACCTCTATGTCTATTAAAAGGTTGGTGATTCAGCTAGGTCATATATTTATATATTCTGATACAAGTTTGAAATAATTGCTTTGCTTAGCTTTCTAAACCTGCTTTAGAAATTTCTGGTAGGAGATAAAGTATCGGGCAACTGTTTTATTTATTACTTTTCTAGACTACTGAAGGCAAAACCCATTTCAGTGTAATTTGGAGATCAAATTAACAATGTACAATTCTTTATCTTCTGGGATGGTTTTAATATCCAGAAGAAGAGAAGCATCTTCGTATAATCATATATAGACATCAACTTTGTTGTGCTCAAGCAGATGAGGTCAGGAAACAACACATCTCCTCTGATCAATTCATCTCACAAAGCTGTGATTCTGGGATGAGACAACATACCAGATTTTACTTGGCACCATTGTGGAAACCTATGAAGGACAGTGGAGAAAATATAGACTTCAAGTTTACAGATAATCCTTGACTTACAACCACAATTGAGCCCCAAATTTCCTTTGCTAAGCAAGACAGTTGTTAAGTGAGTTTTCCTTATTTACAATCTTTCTTACCATTGTAGTTAAGTGAATCACTGCAGTTGTTAAGTTAGTAACATGGTTCTTAAGTGAATCTGGCTTCCTCATTGACTTAGCTTGTCTGAAGTTTGCAAAAGGTTATCAAATGACCCTGGGACACTGCGACCATCAAAAATATGAGCCAGTTGCCAAACTGCCAAATTTTGATCACTTGACCATAAGGATCCTGCAACAGTTGTAAGTGTGAATATGGTATAGAATATAATTATTTATTGGCAAAGTGTGATTGGACACACACAAGGAATTTGTCTCTAGCGCATAAGCTCTCAGTACATACAAGCAACAATGATAATCATCATAATAAATTCCACTGTAACTTCAAACAATCACTAGAAAGAGTGCAGAGAAGAGCAACCAAGATGATTAGTGGACTGGAAGCTAAAACATACGATGAATGGTTACAGGATCTGGGCATGGCTAGTCTAGTGAAAAGAAGGACCATGATAGCAGTGTTCCAATATTTGAGGGGCTGCCACAGAAAGGAGTGAGTCAAGTTATTTTCCAAAGCACCTGATGGCCAGACAAGGAATAATGGATAGAAACCGGACAAGGAGAGATTCAACCTGGAAATAAGGAGAAGCTTGCTGACAGCGAGAGCAATCAACCAAAGGAACAGCTTGCCTTCAGAAGTTGTGGGAGCTTCATCAATGGAAGCTTTCAAGAAGAGACTGGACTGCCATCTGTCAGAAATGGTATAGGGTCTCCTGCTTGAGTGCGGGGGGAGGGTTTGGACTGGATGACCTGCCAGGTCTCTTCCAACTCTTTTAATCTATTAAGGTCTATATTTCATAAACAAATAGTTGTAAGTTAAGGACAACCTGCACAGGTTATGGAATGGACAAAGAGTTTTTTTAAATATCAGCTGCTGGTAGATGTTTGATAGCACTAGAAATAAAATTATAAGAAATCTTCTCCAAAGCTGTGACAATTTATAGCAGCTAATGGGGGTGAGTGAATGTGGATCATTCTGAACACTTCAAGTCAACGTTCTTCCAATATCCTAGTGAACTTTTTTAAAGGCCAGGCTAAAATCAGTCTAAAATGAGATTTAAATCAGTATGAATTGCTCAATGCTATAGTGATTTATAGTAAATTTAACCCCAGACCCAGTCTTCTTTTTCAAGTTGCCACCCTTTCTTTTCCATCTGCTTTGTTTGCAAGTTTTCTACTTTCTCTTTTTTCTCCAATTCAATCTTCCTTTGAAAATGAAGAGCCTGCTAAAGACTGGAATAGTATCTGTAAGTCTGGATCTCCAGGGTATGAATAGGAAGCCAGGCACATCAGCATGTCAAAAAGCCACACATTTCTACATCAATGTCTGCTGCACAATTCCAAATATAAGTCAAATTCCTATTCGTACACTTGTTGTAGGAACCAAATCATTTAAAAGCAAACTTGGCTTTTCTCTGTATTTCTCACCCCACCCATCCTTATAGAAAATAATCTATTTAAAATTGAATCTTTACTGTTGTGGAAAATGGCATTTTTCTGGGTATTATTTTGTGGTGGAGAACCTGCTTTCATTTAAAGATGAGGTGAATCAATTTTTTTCCTATTCTCTTTTTAAAAATAACCAACAATCAAACCTAAATCTTTTGCAGGTTGTAGGCAGCAGATAGGCATTTATTACTGTCAGAGAACAGCCATAAAACAAAACACCTGCTTATAGTTCTGACAGTTGCATTAAGCACAAAGCAAAATCTGAAATAACTTCAGTAAAAGTGGTTGATTTGGTCAGCGGTTGATTTATTATACAACAACAATTGTGCAAAACTGGGTCACTTTTACAACTGCATCTCAATCAGAAAAAAAGAAAATGTTTTCCTTTCCCTGGCATTTTCCTTAAAATAGGCTTAATATATATGAGGCAGGAATTTCCATAAAGGGGAGAACATAAACTTACCATCGCTACTTCTTCACTACCCATGGGGAAACATACTCAAGAAGGATGGTGCAATATTCTTTGTTTAAATTTAGAGAGAAGTTATTGTATTGTTATTATCTCCGGACTAAAAGAAAGCTGGAGGTCATCTTTGTTGCACATTTATTTGTTAAATGTTTTTGTTCCCTTTTAATTTATATTGTTATTCCCCCTCCCTTTTTCCTTAGTTGGGATTAGTTGGCATTATAAAGTTTGGTTTTGAAATTTAATAAATATCTTTTTTTTTTCAAAAACAAAATGAAAAGATGATACAATATCTTCTCTCCAGAAAAAAATATTGCATTTCTCAAGTCCTTGGGTACATTTTTCCCCCCACAATCCATGGCCAAAGAAGTGTTCTTTCAACAAAGAAATAAGAATTCTCTGCAACTAAAATAGTTCTTGACTTACAACTGTTCATTTAGTGACTGTTCAAAATTACAATGGCATTGAAAAAAGGGAGTTGTGGCCAGTTCTCACACTTAGGACCATTTCAGTATTCCCACAGTTACAGGATCAAAATTCAAATGCTTGGCAACCTGCATGTATTTCTAACTGTTTCAGTATTCCTGGGTCATGTGATCACCATTTGTGACTTTCCTAGCTGGCTTCTGACAAGAAAAATCAATGGAGGAAGCCAAATTCACTTCACAATCATACGATTCACTTAAAAACTGCAGTGATTTGTTTAATCAGTGTGGCAAAAAGGTCATAAAACGGGGCATCTCACTTAACAACCACCTTGCTTAGCTACAGAAATGCTGGGCTCAATGATGGTAATAAGTTGAGGACTACCTGTATACTACCTGTATGTAAGCTCATGGACTTCAATAATTTCTTCTGAATGTAATCGGCCACTTTTCTAAAAGCAGTGAAAACCTCTGCCTGACATTTCTGGGTAGTAAATGATTCCATAAATATGATGTAGTGGTTGGATTTTGACATGCTGCAGTTCTGACAGAACACCCGTCCTGACTGAATCATTTCAGCCTGGAAATCAGAAATCACAGGTATTAAAGATCAATGTTTATTTAAAGTTAACGAGCAGGATGTGAAGAAACTGATTTGGAGATTGATTTATCTTTTTTTCTACATTATTCTAAATGAATGCCTTAATTTAATATCGTTCCAATATCTCAGGGGTTGCCACAAAGAAGACGGGGGTCAAGCTATTTTCCAAAGCATCTGAACGCAGGTAAAGAAGCCATGGATGGAAACTAATCAAGGAGAGAAGCAACCTAGAATTAAGGAAAAATTTCCTGATGGTTAGAACAATTAATCAGTAGAACAACTTGCCTCCTGAAACTGTTGATACTCCAATACTGGAAGTTTTTAAGAAGAGATTGGACAACCATTTGTCTGAAATGGCATAGGATTTCCAGCCTGAGCATGGGGTTGGACTAAAGTTCCTTCCAACTCTATTATTCCATTCTGTTCTGTTCTTAATTGTCACACTGCTTTTAATATTATCAGTTGCAATTTCAAATAACTAAAATATATCAGATAAAGCAAGATTTTTATTCTCGAGTGATTGAGACACTATGGTGCTATATCATGGCAATTTTATCATGGTTTTACCCTAATTTAATATTTTATGTCACATATTGTATTCTCCACATATTTTATACACATGTATTTGTTGATGCTTTATTTAAACTTAGATTTGAGTTTGTATATGTGTTTTATCAGTGCAGTAAATCCGTGATTCCATGATCACTGTAGATGCCATGCACTAAATAAAAAAACAAACACAAATAAATAAGTAACCAAAATAATTTTGCCACAAATTTTAAGTGAATCACTGCAGTTGTTACGTTAGTAACATGGTTGTTAAGTGAATCTGGTTTCCTCATTGACTTTGTGTCATGCTCCTGTCGGAATCTGATTCTGAGGGGGAGGTCGAGCAGCTGACAGGGAGTGGGAGTGCGGCTCCAGTGGCTGTGGAAAAAACTGGGGAAGGGCACAGTCCGGCTGGGCATTCAGAGGAAGACCCAGGGCCACCCCTCTTCATCCTAGAGCACACAAGGAGGAACAGAGAAGGGAACAATGTTACGTGGTTTATGGGAGAGGAAAGGGCCCTGATCCCCTTCATTAGCTGCAGCTGGGAAAACTGTTTAAAAAGGCAATCTATGCTCAGCAAAGTTGCTGGAAGCAAAGCGTGCATTATCTTTGTCGAGTCTTATCTGGGTTCTGGCATCCTCCCAACTGTGTGTATTTCATTATCTTTTGGAAGTCTGCAATTCCTTATCCTGCCCTGTCTCGTTAATTGCTGCAGCATGGTTTGTGTTGGTTTTTATTTATAATCTATATTTATTTCGGGTTCGGACTGAATTTCTTCCCTTTAAAGACTGTGACTCTTGGGAGAGCTTTTTCTCTAGCCGATGATAACTGGACATTGGGGGCCAAGTTGGAGGTATTAAAGGGGACTTTACCTACTTTTGTGACTTTGTTGCTTTTGTGCCATGCCCCAGGTTATCACACTTTGCTTGTCAGGAGGTTGCAAAAGAGCCTAGGGCACTGCAACAGTCATAAATACGAGTCAGTTGCCAAGCATCCAAATGTAAATCACATGACCATAGGGATGCTGCAATAGTCATAAGTGTGAAAAATGGTCAATACTGTTGTAACTTTGAATGGTTACTAAGCAAACTGTTGTAAGTCAAGGACTACCTGTAATAGGTAAAGTATCATTTTTAGAATTTTTCATCACATTTCAGTGTATGTCTTCTTAGACGTAAGAACTACTGAGGTCACCCATGGCATAGCTACAAAGATACAACCTAAATCTTTTGTATTCTAATTGCATTGGTTGCACTCAAGCATCGTCGTCGTCTTCTTCTTGTTGGTCAGTTGCTAAGTTGTGTCCAATTCATTGCAACTCCATGGACCATAGCATGCCAGGCAGTGGTGAGATTCAATTTTTTTTCTTACTGGTTCTGTGGGTATGGTTTGGTGGGCATGGTGTGGCTTGGTGGGCATGGCAGGGGAAGGATACTGCAAAATCCCCATTCCCTCCCCACTCCTGGGGGAAGATTATTGCAAAATCCCATTCCCTCCCCACCCCACTAACCTGCTTTCCAGCTCCATTCTCCTGTGCAGGGCAACAAAAGAAGACCCAGCCAATCAGCTGGGACTTGGGAGGCAGAGAATAGCTGGGGCCGGGGCCAGTCAGAGGTGGTATTTGCCGGTTCTCTGAACTACTCAACATTTCTGCTACTGGTTCTCCAGAACTGGTCAGAACCTGCTGAATACTACCTCTGATGCCAGGCCCTCTGTCCTCCACTGTCTCCCACAGCTTGGCCAAATTAATGTTCATTGTGTCAATAATACAGTCTAACAATTTTATCCTCTGTCATTTCCTTCTCCTTATGCCATCAATGCACTCAGGCATGTCTAATGCTAACCAAATATTGCCAATTGATATCACAATGTCTTCATTCATTTATAAATAATATTATATCCTTCCAATTTTAATGCACCACTTAGTGTTTTGAAAGCAACAGAGTATCCTTACAAGTGGAAATCTGTTTTGTGGCTTATGCGGCTATAAGAGTTAACATATTTTATATTTTCGAACATCAGACTTTCCTTCCACTACAGAAAGACAATATTCTCTCCCCACCCCAGGTATTTCAGTTTTTTAAATGCTTTGTTTATGCTGCAGAATTATTTTGCATATCAATTCAGCATTTCCAGTGCAGCTATGAAATCTGTGCCACGTCTGGGTCTGCCCACACAGAGAATAAATCAAAGCATCTTTTCATTTCTAAGAGGGTGAGCTGATTCACAGTACCCTGAATGATGCATTTTACCAGTAACTGACAGAGATACTTGAAGAAGAAAAGAAAAGAAATCACGCTGCTCTTCTTGGATGATGTGGTTTCCTAATCAGCATTTGTGCTGCGTATGGATGGTTTTGTATGTATCCCTCTGCAGCTACGAAGAATTTCACAGTTAATGAATAACAGAACAAGTCACTCTGCCGGCTAATTACCCAGATAATAATTACATTAATTTAAGGAAATCAGTAATAGCATAGTAGCCTTGTTTAATTTGTGGTTCACTTGCACAAACCAGTCTCTACATTCATCCGAGAGCCAATATTTGCATTTTGAATTCACCAGGTAAAATGATGCTAGATAGTAGCATTGTTTAATGGATGCAAATTAGACAGAAACATATCTACATTGCAAACCAATGAGAAGAAATGGGAATTCTGAGAAGGCTGGATCTGTCCCCTTGCCTTTCCTGGTACATTATAGATATCTCTGTGCCTGGAAGCAGTCATGTCACAAAACATGTTTTAAATAATCTGAAAGTAAAAGACAAGCTAATAAATCATGCACCAAAAAGATTTGTCTGCTTTGGAGCAAATTTTCCCATTTAGCAGTATTCACCTTCAAAAAGTCACAGATTATCCCTTTATAATTATAACCTTTGAATTTCAATGCTTTTGAGAATAGAGGTAGGACAGATTTGAATTTAATCAATTTGTTCCTAAATTAGAAGATGAAAGCTGGAGATGATAATGATAGGGTTGAGGATTCATCATTTGGTGCCTTTTATTATTTACTTCTGAAGCATTGTTCACACAAGAGTTACAACTGGGTCCTTCAAACTCTTTGGTTTACAACCCCTGCAATCATGGCTATTGGTTATGCTTGCCAGGGATTATGAAAATTGGGGAGCACTAGGTTGTCTAACTCTGATATGTGGAAAGTGATGAAAGTGAGAAAGAGAAAGAAACAGAGGGATAGCTTTACACACAAAATGTCGCAGAACCATAATGCATGATAAGTTCTGATGGAGGAAGAAGTGTGAAGTTTAATGAGGGAGAATTTGATATAAGGTTTTAATGACAATATGTTTAAAATCAGGTATTTTACTCGTAAGACAAAGCAGCTGACTCAATCATATTGACTTCAAGGAAAAATACTTAGAATTCCAGAATCTTCATGAGAGGGTTTTAAGGACAAGTTGAGAAAACTTTCTTTTTCCCAATAGATGATTTAAACACAATTATTTTGGGAACTAGACCTGAGACAGATAATGTTTTGAGGTGGTTTTTTAAGCTCTTTGATCTGATGATTTACTATTGTACCCATGGCTCAGAGTCTGGGTCAAATAATGCAACATCTGGGTCAAATCAATGATATTCACTCTCCTTTGCAAAATTATTCAAACCATAACTGCTGAGCCAGCTGGCTGCCAACTGCTATGTCAATATCTCATTTCTGCGGGTAGCAGGCAGAGAGAGAAAATGAGAGACAGTGTAATTGGTTAGGTGGTGAATATTTTCTTTTAAAGACTCATCCTTTTGGTTCCCACATGATCGAAGAAGTATAATAATGCCTAACACAAATGAGTTAATCAAAATAGAACAGCTGTAGATTTGCCTGGAAGCCAGATGGAACCAAACATCACTATATCTTGCATTACATAACAATACCAAGAAAATGATGGGAAATTTATTTTTAAATGTTGTTTGTTCTGTTAAGCATCTCTGATACACAACATGCATCCTGCTGTGATGTATTAAATCTTTCATTCCTAGAATATGTTAATTTATTTATGTTTTTAACTCAAATACCATTTGGGAATGGAAGATATAAGCACTTGTGAAACTTTGTAGAAAACAAATTTTAATCTTTTTACAGAAGATACTTTAATAAAACTGTTAACTACTTTAACAAAGTGCACTGTATAACCTTAACAGATTAACAGAATTGGAAGGGACCTTGTAGGTCTTCTAATCCAACCCTCCATCCAAGGAGGAGACTCTGCACCATTTCTGACAAATAGCAGTCTAGTCTCTTGAAAGCTTCCAGCGATAAAGCTCTCACAACTTCTGAAGGCAAACTGGTTGATGGAATTTACATAAGCTTCAGGTAATTACTTGAGTTTGTTATGTTAGGGTAAAATCTTTGGAACTGAAGGAATATGCATGCCGTCGGGCTGCAAAAGCTAAAATGGAATGTGCTTTATGTAAAATGAAGTAGTGATTAGTTTTCAGGCCAAATGATCCTGGACTAGTTTTATTTTTATTTTGTTATGATGTTTCATCAGCAGCTGTGACTGGCATCTTCAGAGACAGAGCTACTTTGTGGTGTACCTCTTGCTAATACACAAACTGTTAAAATTGGATGACTGGACTTTCCTACACTAATAATCCTCCCTCCCTCCTTATTATTCTGTAGGATAGTAAGTCCTATCTGAAGAATGAATGGCTTTCTGGAGATTTTGAAAACATTATTTCAGGGCCAATTTCAGCCCTGGCCTGACTTGCATCATTTAAACTTTGTTGAATGCTGAGGAGGGAGGAGTTCCCCTCTTGAAAATGTGCCCTTCAAATGTGCCTTTCATCTTTTTGTTTGTACTGTGATTCTGGGCAGAGATGTGGATGTGGCTGTTGTTATTTGGATCTCTGGTAGCCTTATCGGTTGATATATCCTTCTAATATATATCCACTCACGAAAATTTATAACATTTATATAAATATAATATAAGTGATTTTCTTCCTAAAGCCTGTCAGTTCTTGAATGTAATTGTGTTCAGGGCCAGTAGAACCAATAAGGCATGTTGATTATACAAATGCATGCTATACCTCTATCTGGTTGGATTTGGAGAGGTAGTTTAAGGCTGAGAGATCTGTGGTCAAGTAAATAATATCACCTATAAAGCTAGCTTGTCCCATTTATTTTGGACTTTATGGGTGAAGAATCTCCATAGGCCTTTTTCCTTCCATAAAAGACAAGGCTCAGAGAAGTTGTAAAGAATATCTATTCTTCAAATTCCCAGGCTAATCTATATATCTGGCAGTGACTTGCTAACATAAAAGTAGGAGTTGTTAATGATTAATTGTTTTTAATTGTTTTAATTTGTCTTAATGATTTTTCTTGTGGTGTAATTTTGGGTTATTTATTTATATCTGGACTGGAGGGGGGGCATGATTATTTTAACTCTGTGAGTTGTGCACAGTCACAATGTGAGACAGGCACCCTTAAAAATTGAATGAAAGAATGAATGAATAAACCCAGAGTGTCACTGTTTATTTGATTTATTTATTTATTTTTGTCAATTGCTGACAAGATAATAGGTTCCCAACCTCTGGGCTGTGGCCCACTACCAAACCCTGGCCCATTCAAAAACATGCAGTTTCATTTCTGTGAATGGAGGGTACATGTGGAACCATCCCCTCCCCACCCAAGTCTGCAAAGCTGGAAAGGTTGGAAAATGTTACTCTAGGCAGAACAGAGTAGGTTGAGAATGTGGTGGTGAGTGGCATCAGGAAGTGTGGTTATGGTACCAGGTTTTTCTGTTTTGGTTTATTGATCCTGGTGTTTTATTTATTGTTTTTTTATTGTTACATATGTTGTTTTAGTTTTGGACTGTTTTTATTGTTGTTTTATAAAAACATTTCCAATTTATAGAGTATAAGATGTATGATTAATTAAATATATACAGCTAGTCCATTACTTACAACCACAATTGGGACTGGAATTTTGGTTGTAACTCTTTGCAGAGATATTTTGAGGCACCATGTGACTGGACTCAATGTTATGACTGTTTTTAAATGGTTATTAAGCTAGTGAGCATTTCATTAAGCAAACCAAAAGGTCGTGTGTGTCACAAAATGCAATTGCATGACTGTGAGATGCTGCAACCAGCTGTAAATCCAAGCTGGTTGCCAAGGATCCAAAATGCAGTCACATGACCGCTGGAGTAATAAAGCTGTCATAATTTTGAAGATGGATCATAAGTTATTTTCTTTAAGTTCATCATAACTTTGAATGTTGTTAAGCAGAGTTGTAAGTTGAGAACTAACTATAATTCTGGCACCTGAGCATAAAATATATTTTTCAGATGTCTAAGTAAGTTATCACATTCATTCTTTTGTTAGTCCATGTTGTAACTGGAACCACAGTATTATTTGAAGACTATATATTAAAAGATAATTCTAAATCGTCTGAAATAATTAATCAAACAGCAACAGTGACCCTCAGTGTCCTTTTCAGTGTCTGCCAAATATTTATTCATATAACATTTTCTTTTTTTCCTGAAAAGTGGGGCTTTATTTTATCAAAACTTCAGCCGAAGTTTCACAACATTATGAAAAATAAACGAAGCCTCATTTTTCTAGCTTTCTGATTCTATATAACCTCTTAGCTAACGTGTGGCTTCATCCTATCATGGATTCTTTTAAGAACAAGAGCCTTGTTTGTTGCTATAGAAATGCATAGAATTTGTTCCTACAGAAATGCATAAACAATTACTTTACATTTCCTACTCTTTCTCTTTACCTGAGATGGTGTAAACTGTTTTTAAATGTAAGATGAATGGGAAATCATACAGAAGTGAAGAATTCTGAACTTTCTGGGATTTGATATAAGAAGTACCAGCTTTAATATAGTATATAAATTTTTAGGTCAGAAAATTAAAAAAAACTTGGGTGTATATTCCTATTCCATATTAACAATTATTAAACATTTTAACTATTAACAGTTGATAATGATTGCCTAATAAAATGACATATCAGCTTATAAGTAAACAGGAACCTTACTCTCTACCTAGCTTCACCCTTTTTTATTTTGAAAGAAAATTTAAAAGCAAATTCTTCTTCATCATATTGAATGAGAAGTAGTTTTCATTCATTACCTGGGCAATGGACAGCTGGCATAAGATAAATTACATCTCACAAAGACAGAAAAGGATATATTTGGCTAAAGCATAACAAATTTGTTTCAGAAAGCTTTAATCTGAGTTCTGAGAATAGGTAGAAGGAGTGCTGGAAATCCATGTTATAATTTCAGATAAGGATTTGCACATTTTAAGAAAAAAAAAGAAAGGATAACTAAAGTAGGACCTATTACACCACCTAATGAAAAACCAGAACTTTGTCTCATAAAGGTCATAACCATCTCAGAATATGGGAAATAAGCAAGATGAGTTTGAACTCCTAGTACAGGAAAGGAAATATGATTTAATAGAAAAATAGAGACTTGATGAGATGATTCTCATGACTGGAATATACAACAGGAAGGATGCAAGTTGTGAAGAAGAAAAAAGAAGAACAGGAGAAACAGAAAGAAGAAATATTCTGAAAATGTTGACATGTGCCAAAGGAATGAACTTGGTGACACTCTTGAGACTAAGCAGAAGGAAGGAAGAAAGGAGTATCTTTGTTCATATCACCTAGCTAGGGAGAATTTGTGCATGAAAGTTTCTAAAAAACAAACTAGAGTTTGCTAATAAAACTATCCAACTCTTTTGGATATTAGTGAAGTGGTAATGATGGAAGAGATTAATGCAGCCAACCACTATCCCCTCCACCACCACCCCAGGAAATTACTCACCTGTGTTTCTGCCATTTTCTGTTTGGAGGGTGGAGGAAAACATAAGGGAATTGGCTTTCCTTTACTTGATTCTAACTAACAGGAAAGATTTTGAGGGCAAAGTAGAAGTAGTGGAAACTTTCTGGGGAATCACAATTTTCCACAAAGTTTCCCAATTAGATTTTTTGATACTATGGGAACTAAAGCTAAGCATAATCAAACTTATACTGTGGACCTCAAAGAAATGAAACTTATAAATACACATAAGTGACACATGGGAATTAAAAAGGCCTTTAAAGTGTTGAGTTTGTCAAATCAAGCCTACATCCTTGCAAGTTCTGAAACAGCAGGAAAGTGTTTTTAAAAAGACATGTCAATCTGTTCATGAACCACAAAGTCATTGCATGTGACAGATATATATCAGTTCTTATGAAATATTTCTTTCTTAGTTTAAAGTCAAAAGAATGTAATTGTTTTAAAAGTCAAAACTCTCTTACAATTCCAGGGCTCAGCAAATGTGTCCATTGGTAAGGGCATCCTATATGTGTTAATCTCAAGCAATCAGAGCCATTGACTATTGCTAAGAGGTGATGGGAACAGTATTTCTATTAAAGGCCCATGGGATTATACTGTGAACAGATGTAGTGAAGAATAATATGCCCCTATAAACAGTAGTATCTATAGGGATGGGTGGGATCAAATTCTGTAAAATGGAGGGTATGGTGTGGTGATCTATTTATTTTTTATTTATTCCCCGCCCCACTATTTTATAGGTGCTTCAACTTCACCCATACATCACTATATATGTTGAAAAGGACAGACCATCAACCACAGTGCTGTCTCTGCCATCTTTCAGATTTTGGGCCTTTCCTGTGGACACTCTGGCTATATAGATATCTATTGAGAATTAAAGCATACTCAGTGTGATTGTGCTTGTCCTAATTCACAATATATCTTTTTAATTTTTTCATGTTTAACAGAGTTCGTTATTTTGGAAATGAACTTTGTTATCTGACATACCATATATTTCTGGTACCTGTGCTAGACATATAAAAATTTCACAAAACCCTTCTTAGAAGAATCTTATATGTTTTCTATCCAATTAATGCATATCACTAACCTGGTAGCCCAATCCAGCTGCCTTCTTTGTAGAAAATAAAAATTTCTGCAGCATCAGGGTTTCTGCCGTGTGTGTCTCTTCCTGCATGATTACACATTAATCAGGTGTCACATTGCAGATGCTCACTACAGTCCATGGTGCAAAGAAATAGAAGCAAATGTGCCAGTGAATCCATTTTTACCCACTTTCCTCATGTGAAGGGGAAGACATGAGCAGAAACTCAAAGAGGACTTAAATCTGCTGATGGACCTTGGCAGCATTTTATATTGTGTGTGTGTGTGGAAGATTAACAGTAAGTTGTGATTAATTAGTATGCCTATCACAATGATCTTAGAACTCAAGGGATTGTGGCCAGTAATACTGCAGACCTCTTCTTACATTAGAAGTGACAGACCATCTGGTGAAATGGTATCAACAGTACTCCATTATTTATATCTATGTACATTTCTAGATGGAGTTACAGTACTTGTTTTTCACTATAAGCAGTTGTATTTCTGAGATGCAAATGGATTGTGATCTTTTTCTGCTACTGCTGACTATTGTAATATTTCACTTTCTCCTTTTTTCTTCGTCTCCCCTTTTCTGTCTGGGAGCTAAACGAGATGACACTCGCTTGCATTCAGAAGACATTATTCCAAAAAAGTTTTGTGATGAAAAGTTGCCCATGGGCAGTTGCCCATGAAATGATCACATCTTTGTAACTGTTTAATTTTAGTCCATAACAGAAAGCCATTAGAGAGTAGCCAACGGCTGAAACTGGCAAGTAGTGTTCTGTGTCTCTCATTTTATAGGTTTCCTCTTGAATTAATAACTGAATATGTAAAAGAGAAGGGGAAAACTACCCCAAAGGTATATTTCCATTTGGTTTGAACATTATTTTTCTTGACTATACCTGCAGCCTTGTCTTGATCTTGCTGTCCCCATGTAACCTACAAATACTTCATTGCCTAAGAGTCATAAGAGTTGATGAGTGTGCTGTGAATCACTGAATACTCTAACAAAATCTTCACTTCCCTCTATGGATTAAGGCCAAACTGTTTCTTCCTTGGTAACAATGAACAAAAGCTCCATGCTATAGAAGCCATAGCAAGGATTTACTAGGAATTTGTGCAAGGCAAACAGAGGGGGGAAAGAGAGAAATTACTATGAACCAAACAAGAGTTTTGTAAACTGTAATTATTTATTGCCAGAAAATAATTGTGGGTTGTCTTTAAGAGTTTAAAACCTGTCAAGTGGCTTCCAACAATCAATATGCAATAAACAATAGTGACATAATCATTAAAAAAGAACCAGTGATTTTAAAAAACAAAGTTGAACCAGAAAAAGTTTCATATTGATTTGGAATGGATATAATTCCATCTCTGGGGGAAATGGGCAGTTTTAAAATATGAAATATAAATAAACAATTCCAACAATAGATAAACACCATTGCATACGATCCATTTAGCTCGATTACTAAATTAAAATTAACTTAAAATTCAGTAAATATTTTCAGCAAGAATTGCTCTGTTTAGCAACCCTGTAAAACATGTATCTGCAAAAGGAAACACACACATCTTAGACTTTGGTTAATGCAGTTATATGACCTGATGTACCCCAATTGGCTACACATTCTGCCAAAATAGAATCAATTGGTCAATTAACTTAGCAAGCAGTCCTATCCCCTTCATCCAGGAATAGGTAAATCACTCTACAGATAACCCTTGTTGGAGCTTCCCGTAGGAAGGCATTTTTGATAGTCATTAATAAACATTAGGCATATAAACAATTTGAATAGGGTTCAGCTTTCTATATTTTCCCATTTTCTGTTGACAGATACTGAAGTTCTTCCATAATTACTGATCCCTGAACTAACACATGTATAATTAAATGAGCAAAATAAGTTAATGAATGAGTTTGCCTAATCCACTGAGCCTAAGTCAAGCTGAGATCAATTGGTTGAACACTCTACTTGTGTCCCGATGATCCAAGAATGTTCCATAGAAGAAAACGTTAAAATAGTCTAATAATAAAACAATTGACAATTAAACAAAAAGATAAAACAATGAAAATGCACTATTAAGCTGCACCATGATTAAAATTAGTTTATCAAAAATTAAAAATATTAACATGAAGTTTGCTTGTTCTGAAGGCAGCCATTGCTCCCTAGCACAATATATGAATCTATCCTCTATGTCATAACCCATTGAGTAAGAGTTTCAAATGCAACAAAACTTTGCATAGTTGCATGTCACTGGGGGGCAGATTAATTTAAGAAAAGAGGAAAGCAGTTATTTCCTCCCTGTATACACCCTACATCATAAATCATTTAAATGTTCCTTAACATTTGACTGAGCAAAAACCTCCAGTTTTCTTGGAAAGATTTTCAGAAGTAGTTTGCCACTGCCTCCTAGGGCTGAGAGATCTGGCTCAAGATTACTCAGTTGGCTTTGTGCCTATGGAGACACTAGAATTCACAGTTTCCCAGTTGCCAGTCTAATGCCTTAACCATTACATCAAACAAGCTCTCATTTATTTCTTTATCACTGCTTATTCTCAAAATGTCTTGACAAGTGCAGATTCTTGATAATGTGTGTTGGGCAAAAAAGGATGGTGAAAAAATTGTCCTGATAATCAGTAGAAAATGTGGAAACAAGCATTAAAAAGAAAATGAAGGAAAGAATTAATCTAATGCTTACATATTACATCCATTTGATTTCTTCTAAAGAAATAGAAGTTTCAGAACACTTTTGAATATGACATATATGTTTCCACTTTTTTAAAGCAACCATTTAGACAGCCATTGGAAAGGGAAACACATGGCTAAGCTCCTCGAAGAAGAGATTACAGTGGGCTTCTATTTATTACCATTCAATCCAACATACAGCTGAACAGAAACTTGGCTATTTGGGAAAGATTTGTAGCAGGTACCTCCATTCCCCCACCACCAGCCTCCTACCATATGGTTTCCAAGATGGCTTACTTTTCTTTCAAGCTGTTAGGGTTGTCAAGATGAGGCAAAGCAGTTCATGTAGTTGGATATATGAACAGATGCAGACAGTCACTAACCTCTTGGCTAAGGATGGCTGAATCTGTCAAGTTTGATTCAGCTCAAATTTTCATCTTTTCCCATCTTAAATCCATTCCATCCTATTTCTACGTTAGTTTGTGTATGTTCCTTGCACAAACAGCATTGGAGTGTGTGTGTGTGTTTGTGTATGTGTGTGTACTTTCATTTTTCCTAATAAATGCATTTGCATATGCAAAAGAATATCCTTACATTGCAGGAGATTTTGTTAACATAATTAGGACTTGATATATCGAGGTGCTTGCAGAAAACAAGTTTCAGCCTCACTAGCTAGACCAAACCAGGAAATCAATCACAGGAAGGCTGAAAACACTTTTACTGAGATTGTCTCCTCTCATTTCTCATGTTCCAGTACATTGAGGAGACATCTGCCTAAGCATCTTCCAAATACTATCTTCTTGTTCTGGACTTAAAAATGTTTCAGCCTCTTTTGTCAATATAATACTTTTAATATATTACCATCAAGGCTATTTTCCTTAGTTCCCTACACAACAAATGACAAACGTAATAAGCATACTGTGGGTTGGTTTTCTTTCAATATATTTATCACTCAACTACCTTTTTCTCTCGGATAGACTTGGTCTGTTGTAGAAATGCAAAAATATAGCATATAACCATATTACCTGGTCACTTCTTGGTATTGTTGACTCTATTATCAGTTTTATAATTTTCTGGGTAATAAATCAGCTAATTTTTCTCCAAGAAGCTCTTAGCTTGGGGCAATTAGAAGTTATAGTCATTTGTGGTTACCATAGGATGATTAATGGTAGCAATTAACACATTCAGATGTTCAAGTCACTGTTGTGCATAATGTAGCATTTATGTGCTAACTCATCCTGGTTGTTTTTAGTAATACTAGCAGCTGTGGAAGATTATGATGTGTCAAAATTGTGGAGAATAATAAAGATGTATACATTTAAAGTATATCTCATGTGATATGAATGGGGACTGCAGTAAAATCACTATTTAAACCAGAAAAAGCTAATCTAGTGAAATTTCCAAGAACAGTTAAAGGTATGGATAATTGCAGTAGTGCTAATATTTGAAACTAATATTATTTTTCTTGAAAAGTAACATGTGTCTATTGCATTAAAATTAGATTCAACATATTGTTCAACTTTAGAATAGTACAGTCTGTATTAATTTGTTTCTTTTACTGGGCTTAGAGGTCATTCTAGTCACAAATGACTCTTTAATCATGTATATCCCAATATTTGCACACTAGATAAAAGACATACACTTTACTACAATAACAAAAGTATAATATCAACATGTGTTGCATATAAATAATAGGAACATTTCTAAGTCAAGCCAAGAAATTTCACTTTCAAGGGACCATTACTACCATCACATTCTAACTCCCAGGTTACAGTAGAATAACCACAGTTTAATGCTCTTTCTGAACCTCAACAAGCTGAGACCTATTTCATGGTGGGAATTATACTATATAGAAGGGGAAGCCTTGGAGAAACCTCACTTCTATGATATCTGAAGATACTATTTTCTGAATGAAGGGATATGTGGGAAGCACATTGAACCAGATCTTACTGGATGAGTAGATAATGTTGGGACTATGCACCCTTGCAGGTTCTCAGCCATGATGGGCTTTAAGGATGGCAATCAGTACCATGAATTGCACCTGGAAGCCCAGTGGCAATTAGTTCAGCTCTTGAAAAAGTGATGCATTCTGGACAAGCTGTAAAGGTTCTTCAAGTATAGCTCTAGTTCAGTTAAGAAGTGATTGAGGTATGAATATTCCAGGACGGGTCATGGCTGATGCACAAAAAGGAGCTGTGAAAAGACCTTCCTACCTTAGCTGCCACCTGCTCTTTAAGCAGGAGCCATAAGTCTAGGAGGTCTGGGTCTAGGTAATCACAAAGACTGGGTAATCCTGAGCCAGTCATTCTCTCTCTGTTCAACAATATAGTTGTTGAAGAAAAAAGAGGTAGGGGTATTAGGTATGTTCACAGTCTTAGGTTATATATAAAAATGTGGAGTAAACTAATGAAAGTGTGCCACAAAAATTTGAAAGCAACAAAGGACCAGTTGTTGATTGATAAATTGGTTTTAAAAAATTTGGAAAAAAGGTCAGATTTGTTTAAGTAGACTATAAAAATGCATTCAGTTCTATTTGACATAGCTGGGTTGTGAAATGTCTTGGAAATTTGGAATTGGCAGAAATAGTTGGTAATTTATGGATGCTTCACCAAAGTTTTGGAGACCTCACCGATTTAAAATTATTTAGAAAAACAGGCAACAACTGGGTTTTTAAAGTTTTCTGAAAGATCAAGAGAGTCAGTGCTGTCTGTAGTTCAGGGCAGGTGATAGAAGCACCATGACAAATATAGTTTGCTTGCCACTCAGTTGGACAACTTGATTCAATCCTTCTGTAATTAATACTGTATTGGAAAAAATATGTTCTGCATGATACTGAACTTTGTATCATCAAATCCTATATTAATATTATTAATAACATAAATTGGGACTTCTTTTACCACCCTGACCTAGAGGTGCACCCTGCAACTGTTCTGTGCTATATCAAACACTGCACAGATACTATCACTGTGGATAAACGTATTATGATTTATCCCAATCAGAAACCCTGGAGGACCAAGGAAGTCCAGTGCCTCTTGCATGAGAGGACCAAGGCCTTTAGGTCCGGTGATGGGGCAAGATACAGTGTTGCCAGAGCTAATCTGAAGAAAGGTATTCGGAAGGCTAAGACTGATTATAAAAGGAAGATTGAGGATAATTTTTATAGCAATAACACGAGGCAGGTGTGGCGAGGGATTCAACAAATTACAAACCATCAACTGACCAATGTCATCCCTGCTGAGGGGGATGCTTCATTGGCAGAGGAACTGAATCATTTCTTTGCTCGCTTTGAAGTGGAGAAATCAGGGACAGATAAAATACAACTACCAGCCAATTGTAGCCCCCACCTCATTGTGGAGGAACAGGAGGTGAGGAGCATTCTGAGGGCTGTGGACCCTAGAAAGGCTGCTGGTCCTGACAGTATCTCTGGCTGAGTGCTTAAAGACTGTGCTGATCAGTTGGCTGGAGTCTTTATCAGGATCTTCTGGTCTTTATATCAGTCCACTATTCCATCTTGTTTGAAGGCTTCCACCATTGTTCCGCTGCCAAAGAAGTTCCCTATCAATAACCTCGATTACAGACCAGTGGCACTCACTCCTATCATCATGAAGTGCTTTGAGAAATTGGTCTGCCGGCACATCATTTCTGGTCTTCTGCATACATTTGATAAATACCAGTTTGCATACACAAAAAATAGATCTACAGAGGATGCTATAGCCATCACTCTTCACACTGCTCTGACTCCTCTAGAACAGCAGGAGGGCTATGTGAGGATGCTTTTTGTGGATTTTAGTTCTGCGTTTAACACAATTCTTCCACATAGACCAGTGTCTAAACTTCTGGACCTTGGGTTTTCTAATTCAATCTGCCTTTGGATTAGGGATTTCCTGTCTGGGTGCTCACATAGGGTCAGATTAGGTAATCATATCTCTTCAGTCCTTATTCTCAACACTGGTACACTACAGGGTTGCGTGTTGAGTCCCTTACTCTATACTCTTCATGTGCATGACTGCATTTTCACTCACACTAGTAATACTATTGCTAAATTTGCAGATGATACCATAGTGGTGGGATTCATCTCCGGGGGGGATGAGTTTGCCTACCAAGATTAGGTGGACTGGTTGCTTTCGTGGTGTGGAGACAATGACATGGTCCTCAACACCAATAAGAGCAAGGAGCTTATAGTGGATTATAGAAGGAACAGATCAGACATCCAGCCCTTGCATATTAATGGAGACTGAGTGGAGCAAGTGGCCAGTTTTAAGTTTCTGGGTGTTACCCTAAAGGAGGACCTGACCTGGGGTGCCCACATTGCAGTCCTGGTCAAAAGGGCCCAGCAGAGATTATACTACCTGAGATTTCTCAGAAAACAACAACTGAATGAAAAACTGTTGGTGACCTTCTACCGCTGCACCACAGAGAGCATTTTAACATACTGCACCTCTGTATGGTTGGCCAATTGCACAGTGGCAGATAGGAAAGCACTCCAGAGGATTAATGTCATTGCCCAGAGGATCATTGGTTGCCCTCTCCCCTCTTTGGAAGAGCTTTATAGCTCCCACTGCCTTAAGAAAGTTCAAAACATTCTCAAAGATCCATCTCATCCTGGGAACCCGTTTTTTGAACTATTACCATCTGGCAGAAGGTACAGAATAATAAAAACAAGAACAAATAGGCTGAAAAACAGCTTCTATCCCAGGGCAGTAGCTCTTTTGAATTCTGCTGTATAGTGCAGTGTTGGTGTGGTGTCAGGAGTTTCCAGTTCAATGTGTGAACGGTGAAGGATGTATGTTTGTGTTTATTTTCATGGTCATGGTCATGAAGTGCATTGAAGATGGTGTTTGATTTCGTTGTACGAGGTGCAATGACAATAAAGTAAAGTAAGTAATAATTAAGTTTTTATTATAACAAAAATCAGTAATTTTTTCTTGGCATATATACTGTTATTCATAAGGGATCTTATGGTTCCAATCAGTGCAAAGAATATTTTAGACTATCTTTTAAAATTTCAAGGAATATGAAAAACTCATATTTTCTAATTGTATTTTCTTAACAATAAAGCAATTCCCTAAGAGGATGGATTTTTTTAAAAAAAAAAACCTAGACGAAAAGATCGGTACAAATTAAAGTGTTAATGAGTGTTAATATGTTTTTATATTTAAAATAAAACATTATATGACCTTTTTCATATTAATCTTCAACGAGCTAATATATTGATGCAAGCTGTTCAAGTTTATATTAGCTTAATTTTTTTTCTTCTAAAAATGTACTCAGCATTTTAAAGAAGAAAGCAGTAGCATGAAGTCTAGGGCAGAGCATGATCGGTCAATGTTATTAAAATAAATGGAACAATTTACTTTTTTTTTTAAAAAAAGGTAATTGTTTATTTTACAAGTTGCTGGAAATAATGAGTAGCTGCAATATTGAGATAGCTAGCATTTAGAATGTGCACAGTGGCCAATATCTACAACTAGATGCTGCAGTGATACTATTAACTCTGGGTCACCTACTCTGTAAATATTGTCCTGAAATAGGAATTAACATCCTATATACAATTCTGCCTTCCTCTTTCAGACTTTACTTTAGTGGTTTATCCTGGAGCTACTATACTATAGTGGTTAGCATGCTGGACTAGGGGCAGAAAAATCCAGATTCAAGTCTGCATTTGATCATATTTGACCTTAGCATATGCTTTGCATTCTTATGGGGAGAGGTTACTACACTTGGTGTAAAGTTTAGGAAGTGGGGTTTGATGCTATACTTTCTGTGTATCATATTGGAGAACACATGTCTGCTTAGATAAAGAATGCCCAAAACTTCCCTGCCTTTTATAAATAGTTGAAGGTGCAGCTGTGCTGCTGCACATTCAAGATCAAATGGAGTGCAGTCTTTTAAATGGATTGCCAAAGGTTGTTCCTTCTGTCTTTTTATTAGATTTCTTTTTCTAAGTTGCCTTGAGTTCAGGGGAAATGGGCAGTATATAAAACCATGCAATGAATAAGTAAAAGGAAGTTCACAATATGACTTTGGGCCAGGCATTATTTCTCAGCCTAACCTTGGTGCCTGGGAGGGGGGAAAATGAAAAAGAGAATTTTTGTACACAAGCTAAATTTCTCATTCTAAGAAAACAAACTATGAATTATTAATACAGGCTTATTCTATGCTTTTATGAGTTTCTTAAATCAGAACCCTCAGAACCTTTCCAGATTAGATAATTTGTGATATTGCAAATGGTGGAACTTTGGATGATTGTATATATAGCTTTTACCAATTTGTTCCCATTCAAAAAGTATTGCACAAAACTACTATTATTTTAACACTGCAGGGGCAAAGGTCATAGTGGCCAAACATTTTGGAGGTTGGAGCCCACAATATCTTCCTTTATGCAGAGCATTGAATTATCAGGGTTCATAAATCAGGGTTTGGTAAATTTATGTTTCTTTCTTTACAGGAACACATTGTTGAAGAAAGCTACTAAGAGCTCTTGCTCTTGGTTTTTCTGAAAAGCCTGTGGAGATTAATGGTATGGTTTCCATCCTTCTTGTTGTAGGACAGGGATGGGGAACTATGCCCCCCGACTTATGACTTATGAACTTCATTTCCCAGCATTCCTGAGCCAGCATGGCTGGCTAAGGAATTCTGGAAGTTGAAATTCACAAATCATAAAGGGGCCATAGTTCCCCATTATTATAGGCGATGGTTGCTTAGGAATTTGAGGTATGGTTATTTCTTTTAATTCTGTATTTTTTTCCATGAGAGTCAGTGAGACCTAGTTTGGGAACTGAGTGGCATATAAATTGCAGAAATCAATTACAAAAATAATTCAGATAACAGATAATCAGAGTTGGAAGGGACCTTGTAGGTCATCTAGTCCAACCCTCCCCGCCGCCCAAGCGGGAGACCCTACACCATTTCTGACAAATGGCAGACCAATCTCTTCTTGAAAGTCTCAAGTGATGGCGCTCCCACAACTTCCAAGGGCAAGCTGTTCCATTGGTTGATTGTTCTCACTGTCAGAAAGTTTCTCCTTATTTCCAGGTTAAATCTCTCCTTGTTCAGTTTCCATTCCATTATTCCTTGTCTGGCCTACAGGTGCTTTAGAAAATAGCTTGACCCCTTCCTGTCTGTGGCAGCCCCTCAAATATTGGAAGACCGCTATCATGTCTCCCCTGGTCCTTTTCTTTACTAGACTAGCCAAGCCCAGTTCCTGCAACTGTTCGTTGTATGTTTTAGCCTCCAGTCCCCTAATCATTCTGGTTGTTCTTCTCTGTACTTTTTCTAGAGTCTCAACATCTTTTTTATAATGTGGTGACCAAAATTGGATGCAGTACTCTAGGTGTGGTCTTACTAAGGCTTTATAGAGTGGTATTAGTACTTCCCTTGATCTTGATTGTATCCCTCTGTTAATACAACTTAGGATTGCATTAGCTTTTCTGGCTGCTGCTGCACACTGCTGGCTCATATTTAGCTGGTTGCCCACTAAGACTCCAAGATCTTTCTCACAGTTACAGCTATTGAGCCTGGTTTTACCCGCTCTATATGTGTACTTTGGTTTTTCTTACCTAAGTTTAGGACTTTACTTTTCTCTACATTGAATTTCATTTTGTTAGATATGGCCCAGTGTTCTAGTCAAGATTCATTTTTAAAAAATCAAAATACCAACACAATGGTGCTTACATTTTTGTACAGTAGTAATTTCTCATGGATGGGTAAATATACTTACTTGAATGGGTTAAATGTGCCAGTTTTAATTTACAATTAAACAACTGTGCAAGTGTTCAGTTAACAGTTTGGTCCCAGTGTAATTTTAACTTTACTGAACGAGTGTGAAGTGAACAAACTTCTGTGTCACTTAAGACTGGAAAAAAAAAAAAGACTCCGTTTTTATCTTTTGCATCCCAAAGAGATGAAAGGAATATATGTTTTCTTAACTCTTAAAATGAAGGCTTACTTCATGTATGCCTTTTGGAAAGATTCCCCAAGCACTGGAGGGATAATGGGCCTTCCTTCCAGCTTTGCACCTGGATGTCTGAATCTGGAATTGTCTGGGAACTAGGCTGTGCCATGACATTTGTATAAAACATCAAAGTCAGCGTTGATCACTGCCTGAACTCTCTAAGATCAAAATGTGGCAGCTGGCCAATTGCACTAGTGCGAGCAGGAGGGCTCTGAGTACTTATCTACTCATTAAAATAGAAGAGGAGAGCTATGCAATGATAAGGGGAGGCACAGTGAGTCTTTCCACTTCCTCTAATGGGTACTCCATCACACCATCTGCATTAAAAAGAGGCTGCCTAATCAATATTCACAGCATCCAGTACGTCTAAAGCCTTGTATTCCTTGTCCATCGATCAATGGAATTCTAAGAGAGACTGTCTGGTCAAATGAGTACAAATTCTAAGCATTCTGCCTACAATGCATCGGATGCCGCTTCTGCCCGAGAATGATAATTCTATATGTACTTTGGTGCTTGCTTCAATGTCAAAACATGAGGGAAATAGCTTGACACATTGCTTTCTACTGTAGAAATTCCAAATTCAAAGCTAAGAGTTAATTTAAGACTGTATATTCAGCTGTTGTACATTTGAAAAATCTGGCCATCAGAATTTTTTTGATGGAGAAATTGAGAGGAAAAGCAACAAACTTCTGGAATGTCTGATCACTGCTCTTTCTGTTCCTATATTATTGCTTCAGCTCATGAGTTTTACAAAGTTACCAAACTATTAGTCATAAAATTTTCTATTTCATTAAAAAGTGCAAACCTACTTTAGTATGTGCATTTCCAATACAAAGTTCAATAGCTAATTTGCAAAACACATTTGACCAGATGTCTGATCTGATTACCTTGTGGATGATTATGTGATATTTGGTCTTCCTTTTATCTTGCCTTGTCTTCTTTTATCTTTTTCCTGCCTTTACACTAAGGGCACACAGTTCACATCTTACAAAGGGCAAAATGCAAGAAATATAGTTGGATGACTGGACGTATTTATTAAATCAGATACAGTTCCATTTCCTGGAATTTCTTTGGTGGGACTTAGCTAAGGGGGGAATCAATTGCATCTCAAAATATATTCGTCGGTGTAATTGGTCTCAGCAATCACAACTGACTATGCACAATCACTCTTCTTCATGTACAAATCAAATGTGAAAGAATGATTAAATCTTAAACACTCCCAAGTTCATCACAAGTGCGGTTTACTTCAAAATAAATTCCTGCCGATAGACTTTGGTTTACATTGCTGAGATGCTGGGCTTTTGCTCCCTTGCAATGGAATTCAGAAAAAAAAATCAATAACAAATATTTTTTCTGTCATTATAAATGCCTTTTTTTTTACTATAAAGCAATGCAAAGTGTTATATGCAAATAAAATATTACATTAAATAAAGCATGCTGGCTTGTTCCTTCAGTATGTATTCAGCAATGTGTGTTTTGCCAAGACACAGCCATCAAGGACACAGCCATTCCTTAAAAACCAAATAACCAGCTTGAGTACATATGTAGGTAGTCCTTGACTTATGACCACAATTGAGCCCAAAATTTATGTTGCTAAATATTGCTAAACTTAACATTTCTTAAGTGAGTTTTAGCCTCATTTTACAACTTTTTTTGCAGCAGTTGTTAAGAGATTATGTTAATTAGTAAGTTAGTAACACAGTTGTTAAGTGAATCTGGCTTCCCCATTGACTTTGCTTGACCCCCGGACACAACAGCTGTCATAAATATGAGTCAGTTGCCAAGCGTCTGATTTTTGATCATGTGACCATGGCGATGCTGCCATGTAAGTGTGAAAAACAATCATAAGTCACATTTTTCAATGCCATTGTAACTTTGAACAGTCACTCATTGTAAGTTGAGGACCATGTCAGTGGTGGGATTCAAATTTTTTTACTACCAGTTCTGTGTGTGTGGCTTGGTGGGCATGGCTTGGTGGGCGTGGCAGGGGAAAAATACTACAAAATCCCCATTCCCTCCCCACCCCACTAACTTGCATTCCAGCTCCATTCTCCTGTGTAGGGCAATGAAAGAAGACCTAGCCAATCAGCTGGGACTCGGGAGGCAGAGAAGAGATGGGACCGGGGCCAGTCAGAGGTGGTACATGCCGGTTCTCTGAACTACTCAAAATTTCCACTACCGGTTCTCCAGAACTGGTCAGAACCTGCTGAATACCCACCTCTGGACCACCTGCATAAAGTGAGATATAAATTTAATAAAGATTGTGGAATTGCAAATGACTTCAGATATTTTGTGTAAGAGCTTGAACTAATGTTCCCCAAAAGCACCTTCTACATTTATATTCTTCATTTTTATTTAGTCCAGATTTATAGTAGGAAATCCCGAAGTACCTGGAGAAAGTAGTAGTGAAAAAGAAGCTCTTTTGCAAAAGAGAAAAGCTGCTGCAAAACTGGAGGCGATTTCTGACACAATATTTATTAGAACCTTTTTTTGTTATTGGTGTGATTTTTCTGTTAGGGACATTCACTGACATTGCAGGAACTTATTAAAAAAATGCCCCTTTTATATGCTGCTGGGGGAAAAAACAGAGACTTGGAGTATCGATATGTTGAATATCAATTTTTCTGTGGGTTTTCTTTTTTAATCCTCTGTGAAGAGCACAAAGTTTAATTGATCTTGGCAAAATGAAGAAGACCTAAAATGCCAAAGAAAAGAGATAGAAGCTATGCATTTTTTTTCTATTTTCACTTTTCATTCTCAATTGTTTTTGCAATCTATTTTTCTGATTTGCTTCAGAGTATTTGTTGCTGAAACAAGGAGCATCATTTTTCATATTATGAGCCTAGTGGCACTGAGCCGGAAGATGTGACTGTCAAATGAAAATCACACACCAAGTAT
The DNA here is from genome assembly GCF_049901735.1 of Notechis scutatus. NCBI lineage: Eukaryota > Metazoa > Chordata > Lepidosauria > Squamata > Elapidae > Notechis > Notechis scutatus. The sequence goes on along the minus strand of NC_142009.1, from coordinate 67,727,516 downwards.
AATAGAGGTGACGGGGGAGGGGAAATATCATCTTAACATGAGGAGGAAAATGCCTTACACGTCCTGGAGATGTTACATTTGAACACTGTGTTCTTAGATTGTTATAAGCATTGAAAATAAGAATGTGAAAAGGAATTACACTTCTTTTTCAAAGAAATAGCAATTTCCAAATATCTATTGACATGTAATTCCATGTCTGGTGTTAAATATGCATGTTAAATATGCATTGTGCATTAAGTTAGGCAAAGAAAATGAACAGTATTAATTTCTGCAAGACATGGAGAAATAGCCACATGCAGAGAAATGTAAAAATTAAAAGAGGAAGCAGAGAACGATCAAGTCCATATTTGTTGATTAATACATTAAATAATTGATTATATCATCATAAAAATAAGTAAATATGGACAATTGTTTTCTGCTTCCACCTCTTCACTTACCTTGGACTGATTTTTGCTTTTGCCCATTATTTGGTCATGCATTTACCATCACTTATTTATCTATCTGCTTTTATTGTTACTGATGACTATATACATTTTTAGCTTTCATGAATTTAGGTTTGCTGACATTTATTTAGAGCTTTCTAGATAATATTGATTTAGAACATGCAAATATATATTTTTTTTGGTTTTTTTAAAAAAATTCCACTCCTATTGCAGGCAGCTTTTGTCTTTGCCTTCTAGACAGGAGTGCTTCAGACAGGAGTGGGTTGTCTGTGGGAAGAAGAATGGAATAACAGCAAAAACAACATGCGTGCAATGTTTGCCAATTCTGACACACTACAGCACCCTTGGAAAAAATGGGAGCAACAAATTATACAAAAATTACAACACTCACTTGGCACAGCCATTCTCCCATTAGGCAGAATGAGGCAGCAGCTGGACAGAAGAAATGCTGGGGAACAGCAGTAGTAATGTTTTTGTTGTGAGTATCCTGATCCCCTAAATTTGCTACCCCTTATTCAAGTGGGTTTTCTCTGGCATCCTAGTCAGTGTTTAAACAGAGAATTAAGAAGGGGTGCACAATAACATTTGAAAGAGCAGCAAAATGGGCCAGTGTTCATCTTCCCATCATCATCTTTGACATGGGAAACTGTGGCTATCCTAAAAAAAAGATTTCAAAAGGAATAGTCACAAATTGGGATTGAAATCTCAAGAAACTTCCAGATAGGATAAAAAAGCCCAGAAAACTGTTTATATTTGCTTTCTACAAAGAAAGCTTATTTGAGGTGTGAAACAAAACAGAGCATGCTAACAAGGTATTTATTCTCCATCTGGCTCTCAGACTTACATATCCATATGATGGCAGAAGGAAATGTAATGCAATAACTTTTTGGAGACATAGCTTTAGAAGTATCTTAGTAGTAGACAAAGAAAAGATGATAGATAGATGGATAGATAGATAGATAGATAGATAGATAGATAGATAGATAGATAGATAGATAGATAGATAGATAGATAGATAGATAGATAGATAGATAGATTACAACTAGATAGATGGATTGCTTGCTAGATGATAGATAGATATTGTAGATGGATAGACAGACAGATCATAGACAGATAGACAGACAGATAATAGACAGACAGACAGACAGATAGATAGACAGACAGACAGACAGACAGACAGACAGACAGAAGACAGATCATGCATACCTATATACATACATATACATACACCAAAGCCACAGACTTAAAACACCAGAGGGCAATCTTCTCTTGTGTTATGAATAAGAAGACAGAAATAAAGGCCTAAAAATTCATACTGCATAAAAGTGCATCTATTTTTCCACATCCCCTGTTTTTGAAACATACAGTCATACAGCAGTTTGCCACCATACTGCATCAGCTTGAATGCTATGAAGCTCTGCATGATTTATAGCAACTAGTTGGCCCAAAGTATTCTTGTTATCACTATTACATTTTATGGTAAATCATAGCTGCACTGTCAGCAGATACACAATATTGTATGGATAAAACTGAAAATCTCCAGTGTATGCCTCCTCAAGAAAACATGCCATTATAAAATAAGACTTGCCAGCCTTTCCACCACATATTTTATTTTTTATTTTTACTTTAGAATACAGAAGATTTGTAAATCCTAGATAGGTGTTAAAAGAACACCATGGCAACATATTCCACTGCAAATAGAGTTTTCATGTATGTGAATAACAGAAAACCGTTGCAGCCTATTATTAGATAATATGTGATGAAGAAAGCAATATCCTATCTGTTTTATAAATGAGATATAATTATCTTATTCATCTACTAAACTCACATAAATTAGTTTTATTTGCTCCAGTTCCTTAGCTGGTATTTTTTATTTCTCATTGAAGGATAGGGGGAAAAACACTGCCCTGCACTCCTGTTTTCATCCCTGAAAGTTTAGTAAAGGGGCAGGAGCCAACACATGCTCAGTTTGCATTTATTCATTCTCTCATATAACAAAAAAGAGGAGGAAAAAAAGGACCGGCTGTAGTAGTCCATATGAGTAGATCAACATCATTTGTATCATGGACTTGAACTTCAGTAAAACATCATCAAAAATTAACTTTGCTATATATTTACAACAAGTTTCACTTTAAAGTACATTTAGATTTTGACTTATGACCAGTTGCTTGTTGATAATTCAAACTTACGATGGACTTCAAAAAAGTGACTTGTCCTGGAAGGTACAACTTTCTGGGGTCATATCAGGGGTGGGATTCAAAATTTTAACAACTGGTTCTGTGGGTGTGGCTTAGGTGGTGGGCATGGCTTGGTAGTCATGTGACTGGGTGGACATGGCTTGGTGGTCATGTTATTGGCTGGGTGTGGCCAACTCAATATCACTCACATAGAGGCACGCATCTCATCACCTGGCCTCTCATGACTGTGGGGATGCTGCAATAATCGTAAGTCATAAGTCACTTTTTTCAGTGCCATTGTAACTTTGAATGGTCACTCCACACAAGCAAAGTACCAGCAAAGGAGGGGAAAAAAACTGCAGAGAAGTTCCTGAGACAGGAAGTCTAGTCCTGCCAAGAACGTAATAAGGGTTAACAGAGAGGCAGTTTCTGTAAGCAACACCAGAATGTTTCCTTCCTGCCTTCCTTACAGGATTAGGCCAGTAATTTCTTCTAACAACTGGTTTTCTGAACTGCTTAGAATGTTAACAGCTGGTTCTAGCGAATAGGTGCGAACTGGTAGAATCCCACCCCTGGGTCACCTGATCTTATTTAGGGTGCTTGGAGATGGAGTCATGGTTATGACCAGTTGCAGCATTGTGCAAAATCACAAATTTACAACTTTTTTGCCATTTTCTGAGAGAAAACGGCAAGAAATGCCCATTAGATATGCTGGATCCACTTAATGGCCATGTAATTTGCTTAATGACATGATTAATCTGTTAATCTTCTCATCACTCCTTATCACCCATCCCCTCCCACTTGTGACTGTATGACTGTAACTTTGTTGCTTGTATCCTTACGATCTATATTGACTGTTTCCTAGTATGATTTGATTGCTTATTGTACCCTATGACTATTATTAGGTGTTGTAACTTATGATTCTTGACTCTTGACAAATGTATCTTTTCTTTTATGTACACTGAGAGCATTTGCACTGAAGACAAATTCCTTGTGTGTCCAATAACACTTGGCCAATAAAGAATTCTCCTTCTACTTCTTAATGACCATTGTAAAAGTGTTCCCAAAATCAGGACAGGTCACATGGTGAGTCGCCTAATGACCACAATAACATATGACCACAATTCCAGGCTCGGTTGTGGTTGTAAGTTAAGGATTACCCGCAAAGCAAGAAACATATAGCTATTTGTGAGAAGGGGCTTGGGAGAAACTGCAGTTACAGACTGTGATTCTAATTTGTACCCGAAGTATTCACCACAAGATCACATCTGTCCATTTATTCTGTGTGTATGGGCTTGGACAGTTTTTGGCAAAAACACTTTTGTTCATAAATCACATTTCTAGAAGAGAAACTTGGGAAGCTGTCTTATAGTGAATGAGACTCACTTAGTTCATTACAGACTAGACAAACCAGAGCAACTCTTAGGCATCTCTATCTGGAACAGAAGGGATTAAATCTGTATGCAAAGCAGAAGGGCCCTGCTCCTGAACTACTACTCTTTTCTTCATCTTGGACATCTTGAAGGGAGTTCAAAAGGAGTCTGGGTAAATAGAAAAATGTGGGAAAGATAGTACCGCCCCCAGGTGGATTTGCAGTTGGCTGATCAACCACACTGAGTGGTTAGTCCTCAACAGAACTATATCTACATGAAGGGAAGCATGCAGTGGTGTGCCTCAAGGTTCTGTCTTGGATCCAGTGCTCTTCAACATTTTCACAAATAACCTAGATGAAGAGACTGAAGGGTCACTCATCAAATTAGTGGATGACCCTAAACTGGAGGAAATTGCTAATACTTTGGAAGGCAGATTCAAAAGGATCATGACAGACTTGAGCATTGGGCCCTATCCGACAAGATGCAGTTCAGCAGTGAGAAAAGTAAGGTCCTGCACTGGGCAGGAAAATCAGAAGCAGGATAGTCAGTATCAGGCTCAACAATAGTGCCTGTAAGAGGGTATCTAAGTGTCCTGGTAGACCACCACTTAAATATGAGTAAGCAGTGTTTGGCTACTGCCAAAAATGCGGTTTCAAGACTGATTTAAAGATGCTTGCCACTATTCATAGCTGTCACTTCATACCTACATTGCAAAGAAGTTGATAAATAAGCAAAGGTTGCAGCGGGCTGTAAACGTCCCAATGCAAACACCTCCCAAATCCCAACTTCATGTTGTGTGGAGGTGTGCATCTTGCATGCTGATTGGTTCTGACTTCCTGTTGGGAGGCAAGGGAAAGCAAGGCCCATTCAAGTGGGAAATGTTATGTATTGTAGATAATTGTTAGCTGAAGCAGTGATGGGATTCAAATTTTTTACTACTGGTTCCGTGGGCGTGGCTTGGTAGGCGTGACAGGGGAAGGATACTGTAAAATCTCCAGTCAGAGGTGGTATTTGCAGGTTCTCCAAACTGTTCAAAATTTCTGCTACCAGTTCTCCAGAACTGGTCAGAACCTGCTGAATACCACCTCTGAGCTGAAGGGTTTATCTTGATAAGCTGTGGGAGTGGAAAATGCTCTCTCTTGATTGGCTGTTGGCTGATTAGTTCCCATAAAAAGAGCTATGTCAGCCAAGGAATTTTAAGTTGCCTCACAGGCAGTATTTGATTAAAGAGCTGTAGAATTTTACTCTGGCCTCATGTCTATTCTTCGCCCAGAACTTAACACAAAATATTAAACATTTGCTGACCAAAAAAAGAACACATATGCCTGAATGCAGCCACGTATGTTTTGTGCAGTGCATCAAAAGTCTACTCAAACTTTCAGGCTGCATCAACAGAGAGATCGCATCAAGATTACAGGAAGTGGTAGTAGTACTGCTCTATGCTATACCAATGAGGCCACATTTGGAACACTGCATCCGCTCACGGTCACCATAATATAAAAAAGATGCTGAGGCCCTGGCAAGAGTGCAGAGAAGAGTAACAAAGATAATACAAGGTTTGGAGGCTAAGCTGTACGATGAATAGCTAAGAGAACTAAGTATGCTTAGGGAAGATCTGATTGAAGTCTTCCAATACTTAAAGGTCTTTTTATTTTTCAAAGTACCTGAAGGCAGGATATAAAGCAATGAGCGGAAGCTTAACAGAGGAAGACAGAGGGACCTAGAAATAAGGAGGAATTCCTGACAATGACAATGATTAATCAGTGGAAGAGCTTGGAGGTGCAGATGCTCCATTTCTGGAGGTTTTCAAAAAAAGGGATTGGACAGTCATTTGTTCAGGATGGCATAAGGACTCTTGCCTTGGGCAGAGGATTAGATTATAAGACCTACTAGCCCTGTGATTCTATGAGATGGGAAGCCTGCCTTTGGTAGTAGGAGCAATGAGGAAAAATACATACAGTTGTATGGCTCAGTTGGTGCTTTCATATTGCAATCTACTCTCCTCAACAACTAACAACACAATTGTTATTTGAATTACATACTATAAAAATGTGCTTGAAATTCAATATTTGCTATTGGAATATCAGATTTGTGTCTATTATCATATTTACTGGGAAAACACAAAGGCCTAATAATAATAGAGAAATAATAATAATAATAATAGAGAAATAATAATAATAATAATAATAATAATAATAATAATAATAATAATAATAATAATAATAATATTAGCATATCTGATACTTCCCATAACTGAGCAGCCTGTGCACAGATCTATAAAGAATATAGGCTGACTTTGAACAATTACGTTGATTCAGACAATATTTTTTCACTTGTTTCTTCAAGGCTGAAACTTATTAAATCCTTGTTCAATAATAGCCATGATTATTATGAAACTGGTGGGTAATCAAGATAGCAATAGCAATAGCACTTAGACTTATATACCGCTTTATAGTGCTCTACAGCAGAGGTGGTATTCAGCAGGTTCTGACCAGTTCTGGAGAACCGGTAGCGGAAATTTTGAGTAGTTTGGAGAACCGGTAGTGGAAATTTTGAGTAGTTTGGAATACCACCTCTGACTGGCCCCACTCCCATCTCTTCTCTGCCTCTCGAGTCCCAGCTGGTCAGCTGGGTCTTCTTTTGTTGCCCTGAACAGGAGAATGGAGCTGGAAAGCAGGTTATTGGGGTGGGGAGGGAGGATTTTGCAGTAATCTTCCCCCTGGAGTGGAGAGGGAATGGGTTTTTTTCAGTATTTTTCCTCTGCCACGCCCACCAAGCCACACCCACCAAGCCAAGCCACACCCACCAAGCCACACCCACAGAACCAGTAGTAAAAATATTTGAATCCCACCACTGTTCTACAGCCCTCTCTAAGGTGGGCTTTACAGAGTCAGCATATTGCCCCCAACAATCTGGGTTCTCATTTTACCCACCTTGAAAGGATGGAAGGCTGAGTCAACCTTGAGCATGGTGGGATTTGAACTGCCAAATTGTAGGCAGCTGGCTGCAGAAGTAGCTTGCAGTACTGCATTCTAACCACTGTGCCACAGAGGCTCCACAAGATGACACAGAGATGCTTCTAGCCAATTAGATCAAGATATTATTAATCACATTAGCAGTAATTTTGGAGCAAAAGACAGGATATAAATCTAATAATATATAAATATTTTCCTAGCTTCATCCTATGATGTAATGCTATCTTATCTAGCCCATGCCAGGTGATATACAAGACACTGGGTACATTCACAGATTATTTCTCTAAACATTCAGACACTCTCCTTTTCATAGATGGAACAATAAATAAAAATGACATTCTTCATATACATATGAAATCTATAGTCCTTGACTTACAACTATTTATTTACTGATTGCTCAAATTTATGGCACCGAAAAAAGTGACTTATGACTGTTTTGCACACGATCGTTGGAGCGTCCCCATGGTCATGTGATCCTTTTTTATGACCTTCTCACAAGCAAAGTCAATGGAGAAGTCAGAGTCACTTAACAACCATGTTAGTAACTTAACAACTGCAATGATTCACTTAACAGTTGTGGCAAGCAAGGTCATAAAATGGGCAAACTCACATAAGAACTGTCTCACAAAGATTTTGGTCTCAATTGGGGTCGTAAGTTGAGGATTATCTGTACATACTTTGGAACAGCAACTACCAGAGCTTAGAAGTGTTATACTAACATTCTTAGTCGTATGCCATCTGGGAATTTTGAGAGTTGTATTTCAACATATTGGGAAGGTATGAGGTTGGGGAAGGCTACCATAGTTGATGCTGAAAACTACAATTACCAGTATTCATTAACAGAGTAGAACAGAACAGAACAGAATAGAATTTTTTATTGGCCAAGTGTGGTTGGACACACAAGGAATTTGTCTTGGTGCAAATGCTCTCAGTATACATAAAAGAAAAGATACATTCGTCAAGAGTCAAGAATCATTATTAACAAAAGTAATGTCTATGTACCAGAGTAGAAACATTATGTTTACCTGAAGATAACTTTCAGATAATGGACACTTTCCCCAAAAAACTTTAAAAAGAAAGATCAGAAGTACATATCCAATTCTGCATCAAGCCAGAGTTGGTCCATCCTTACCTTGAATACACTCTTCTATTTTAAACATTAATTAGTGATGAGAGAACCCCCTGGGCTCAGTTCATAATTAGATGTAGCTAATTGAGCAATTTTCTTCAACTCTGGAAAAAAACGTACATTTTTAAGCCTAATTACATATCAGCTTGAACTCCCTTGGGCTCATGAGGACAATGAGTTCTATTCCCCAACTCTTTCCTTCAAATTATGTTACCTTCTGAGTTGTTGCTCCAGAACTGGTGTAAAAAGAAAGCAAGAAAGTCTTTTGTATTTGCAACACCTGTACCTCTTGTATCAGGTGCCAGAGCAAACATCCAGAGTCTAGGGTTCCTGATGGGACACTCATTAAATAATGTGACACAAACAAAGAATACGTAAAAGACAATATGATAATATTCTTCTAGCCAGTATCAGATAAACCCCTAAGAATAGTGTACATAATGTAATGAGTGTGGGGAATTACTTTTATTTGGATCAGGTTAACATGTAGGCAAGTTTTATATTGATTGTCATCAGTCAAACAATTCATTCCCTTTCTTGACCAAAGAATTGCAAAATGCAAAAAATCCCCAGATTTATATTGGATGCCTTGTATATTTGTATTAATAATTCTCTGTCATCAACTGAAGGAAAAATAATATATTTTAGAAGAAGTAATACAGCAAGTATATTGCCTTAGTGAACATAATAATTAATTAACAGATCAAACTTTTTTCTATATCTGGAAATTCCAGTAATTACACCAATCTAAATTCTATAGACAAGTGTGAAGTCTGTCTTTATCTTTTTACTTATATGTAGAAAAAAAGATCCACGAAAATTTTATATCTTTTATGAACTAACAATAATTAGATTACATATATGCATATATGATAATATGCAGATGAATTAAAATCTAGCAGTTTATTTAATAGTTGATAAGCATAGAAAATGAAGCATGTAAACTAGGAGTGTGCAGTTCCAAAAAGATGCTCAAAAGTATATGAGTAAAAATGCAGTCTTTGTTTGCCACTTAAAGAAGTTCTGTCTTTTCCTGGATCATCTGGCAGGTGCATCCACACAGTCCTGAGAGAAGACATGGTTGCTTTGAAGATAATTGCTAAGCTCCAAAACATAGTTTTGGGAATCAAGTCTGGGGAGCTACACAATCCTGATATAAGCTAAAAGTTAAGCACATTTTAATTGTTCTCCAAAGAAACTCCCAGAAGTAAAATATTTATTCAACTATGGAAGTGATGAGTTATTCAGATGGTTGTGTCATTATGGTAATTGCATTCCAAGTATCAGGGTAGCAAGAAGCTGGGGAAGGCTGACAAAAATGTATGTCCTTCCAACTCTGTAACAGTAAAGCATCCAATGTCCACTTTCATATCTTTATTGATGTGTGAAAAAAGAGAGGATTCCATTTATTCCTGTATGAAATCTTCACACAACAAGAAATAAATTATTTCATCACTTTGAAGTATTCACTAGCAGAATCCAAAAGTTAGGGGATGCAGAGAATTGCAGTATTATTATCCAGGCCAGGGTAAGGGCAAAAGGGTATTATTAAAGGAAAAGAGAAAACCAGCCAAGAAAATCTATTCTAGGCAATTGAAATAAAGAAATGGGTAACATCCATTGACCACATTTGAACAGCTTGGAAAATGGTAATAATGAAGTTGCTGAAGTTCATTTACATGAAGCATTCAATGAACTTCTGTATTGAAATAATCAGATAAATACTCTTCCTTTACTGAGTATCTCTCTCTCTTCAATACTATGATAATACATTATGTTTATTTATTATGCCTCAAAAAGAGGCACTTGGAACCAGTAAACAAGCAATTTTTTTCATTTATGTAGTGAGACAAATGTTTTTGGGTCCCAGTTCAAAGGCTACCATCTTAATCCTTTTTAAAAATAATTGGAGAATAAATCAAAGGCCCATCAAGAATGAAGGAAAATGCAAGAGGAAAGTTGGGTGTGTATATAATTGTTTTTTTCTTGCACTGATATGCCTGGTTCCAGTTTTGCAGGAATTATTTGAACATCTACATTTTATATTCCTCCTCTCCAACTGCCTGTAGACAAGTATAAAGTATGTTTGTGGTGATGTCAGCGGTGTATTGGTTGGAGATGTGCATATTACTGTGTATTTATAGCACTTTCAGGAAAAAATGAGCCATCTTATGATAGAAACCTTTGACCCTGGGCATGAAAAAATAAATGTTCAAAATATTGTTGAAGGGAAACCGATGAACATTTTTTTTGTTTCAAATAAGCTATTAGCTTTCTCCCCATTAAGCCTATATTTCCTTAGAAAGGTGATCAAAGGCAATAGAGAAGGCTGACCTTAACGAACGGATTGATGAATGAAGGAAAAAATAGGATAGTATTTTTTTTTATTCCTGTTCCCCAGCAGCTGATAATCAGACATCTCAGATAATAAAGAATATATATGACTATCAAGATTAGTAGCCACTGATAACTATATCTTCCACAAATTTATCAAATCTCCTGTTAAAGCCATCAAGTAGGTCACCATAATTCAACTGGGAGCAAATTTTACAACTAGGTACTGAAAATAAGTGCTTTCATCTCTACTGAATTTCCCACAATTGTGTTCACTGAATGACCTCAGGTATGATGAGAGAAAGATAAATTATTATGAGAAAAGGATACGGACAAGAATATCAGCTCTTCAAATCTCCTCAGAGGCATTGTACTCAAAGATACTTTCATCCTTTTCTTGATGGCGGTTGTCAAATCCTCATTTTATTTCTTTCATCCATCCATGCTGTATATTACTTTACTTGCATTTACTGGTTCTCCTCTTTGAAATTTTGAATAGCTTCTCCACTTTAAACATTTGAGGGATACCTTGAGCTGTATATTTCACAATTATTATCACTACTGAGGAAATACAACAACAGCCAATGTATATCTCATCCTGTAATGGAAAAGCAATTCTCTGCTGTCTAAAAACCCAGCTGATCACAAAAATCTCTAAGTTACTTATCTGAAAGAAACAATCAGAGATACCAATACTTTCATGAACATTAAAACTTTCCCTCCACCCTTCCCCACTCCAAAACAAAGCAGTATATGTGGCTTTGGATCTGGTTGTAGTTAGTTGTAGTTGACTGGGAGATCACTGGGAAAAAACACAGCATAGGCAAGATTGGGAAGTTGAAAACCCATTATAAAAACAAGTGATGGCATACCATTTCCATGTCCTTCTCTTAAATGCTGCTGTAATCATTACTGACTGATGACAGCTGTCAAGAAAATTAAATGACTATTTCCATCAGTCAGCTCAAGATAATTTTTTCCTAATGCAAATTCTGACACTTCCCTTTTCTCAATAGCTTCCACTCCATGCTAGAAAAGAAGTTCAAGCAAAGAATTTAAAAATCCACTTTCAATTCTCAGCAGATCACCTTGGCATTTCTTTTGCTGTGGCTTCAAAATTCTTTTTTTTTTCTTTTTGCAATAAGCAAGAAATTGAACCACATACAAAGAAGGAAAATTGCCCGTCCTGTCCCCTTGCAACTTCCATCAGTTCATTTCAAGTGCACTTTGCTATCTGGATCATAACCTTTTCAGGCAGTTGAAATGTACGGGCATAATAGTGGTTTTAAAAAATAGAGAGTGATAAAAGATTGGGCAAAGTGCATAGAAAACACTTTATTTTCTGAATTGCACATTTTACAGCAAACATATAATTGGATCGAGTAAAGGAGAAAAGAAGTAAGCAAACAATGCTTGAAGTGTTTTGGTATAAATGGTTTGTCTTTTGGGGAATAGTGATAATGAACATATAATTGATTTTTTTTTAGTTCCCATTTAAAGGCCTGTTGGATAAATAGTCTGACAGAAAAGGAATATTGTAATGAATAGAGCCTCCAGGTTGTAGGGAATACAAAATCTTTGCCTTTATTTTGGCTCTTCTGTCAGCCACAGATCTGAGATAGATAGTTGGATATATAGATGGAGTCTTTCAACAAGGTTTGTATCAAACAACTATTTCACAATCATTAGAATATCAGAATGTTCAGATAATCAATAAGTGCAAACCTTTACAAAATAACATTACAAAGATTAAAGAAACATGGACATAACTGAACATAACTGGACATAACTGAAACTGAACAGAATAACAACGAATAACAGCAAAGCAACCTGAAATCACCCACAAAGCAAAATCATTAAAAAATGGATTGCCGTTATGAAGATTCTCAAAAGTGTAGGAATTAAAAGAGTGTTTTCGTTTTAAACATGAGTGACAGCAGTGGTTTCTTTCATTTATTCAAGTGTTGGGTCCTTGATAACTGCAGCACTGTAGACATGTCAGATGATTCTGGCTCCTTTAAATGTGGGGAACGTCCTCTTAAAAATATGGCTCCCTCCGTCTCCTTCCCTCATGACAGCAATAGTTTGAAGGTGTGTGTTTCATGTCAGCAAGATATTGCTCATCAGAGGGAGAATTTACATTAGATTCTCTTATTCCTGAGCAATAGCACAGGACCTGACAGTCCTGAAATGAAAATATGTCATTAATAAATAAATATTTGACAGATAGGCCTATTTATGATTCTCAGGGGGAAGAATGCCCCTGAAAGGCTAAGAGTGACCTTGTCTTTCTTGCAACTTGGTAATATGTCAAGAATTCACCCCATTCCTTTTCAAATGTTGAAATGGCCCATAAATCTCACAGCCCATAAAATTGTCCTTTCTCCAACTAACATGCATGAAGTGAGAACATTTTTTTCATTTAAATTATAATGCTAAAAACAGGCATTTCTTAATATGAAAGAAAAATAATATGATTTTTGAAAGATCTTAGGGTGACCCAGCTCTACATCATATCCCTGATCCAGGAATAAGTTTAGACTGTTTTTGACTGAGACATTATTAGGGTTTTTTTTCTTGTAGAAAGGCTTTGTTTTCACTTCAAGGGGAAAAAAAACCCTAAACAATAAATCATGCGATGTAAAGAGTGCATACAACAAAATTTAAAAATGACTCAGGTTACAATTTTGTTCCCTTTTATTTAGAAATTAGACCAAGGGGAACAACATAATGGAACAACATAATGTAATATCATAAGTTCATTGCTAGCTACATCCTGTTTTTCACATTGACCCACTAGATGCCAGTGGGGCAAACTCAACATAATTTTATCTGCTTCTGCTTCTATAATTGGTTATTGCCCTCCCTAGAAATAGAATTTAAGTACTATGTGTTAAGTTCGGCCAGTGGGTCCCAAGAATAGGCGAGGCATGGGTAGTGAACAACAGCTCTTTATTAAGTAGCTAGATTCTGAGACAAAAACCCCAGCCGTGGCAGCTCTTCTTATAGAGCTAGCTGCGGCTAGGCAGCCAATGACAGTTCTTTGAGTTTGCCGCGCTTGGTTTTAGCCAATCGCGGCAAACCTCATATGAACCAATCAGGAACGTTCAAACCATCCAATCATGCTTCGGCTTAACTGGACCAATAGGAACGCAGGGTTTCAAGCCTGCTAATATGGAACACCCCTCCCCTCTTGGTTCCGTCCAAGGGGTGGGGTAATGTAGTCACGTAAGTAGGCGGGCCTTCGGACCTGCCTACTTGACTTGCGCGGTTCATAATGTCTCTGGTCGTCGTCGGGTTCAGACGGGCTCCGCGTCACTCTCAAGCTTCTCGCTGGAACCGCCTGGAAGGGTGAGCCGGGCCTATAGCTGCGACTCCCGCCTGGTGTATCCGGGTTGGTCGAGTCGTTCACTCTGTCGCTCCCACCTGGACTCTCTGGGTTGGTTGAGCTTGTCCGGCTGCTACTTCCAGGTGAAGTACCCGTCTGCCTGGGTTCCCTGTTTGTAGGTGAGTATTGCTGGTTCAATGTTTGATTTTTATTTAATGAGTGTGGGGGGTGTTCTGCTTGCGCAGATACCGGTTCTTTTTCTAAGTTTAAGGTTCCCCCCGCCTCTGATTTCTTGGTTAGAGTCTGTGAGGTGAAGAGTGGCCAGTCTAGATCGTAGCTGGTCAATGTGCTGTTTCCAGCTCCTACCGTCGGTGGTCAGGAGCCGGTAGGAGCGGGGGCTGGTGACTTGGGTGATCGTTGCCGGTAGCCATAATGGGTCCCCGGTAAAGTTTTTAGCGAAGACAATGTCCCCCACGTTGAAGGCTCGGTGTCGGCTTGTAGATCCAGGGGGTTTCTCTGGAGTGTAAGTAGGGTGCAACCGGTCGAGAGGTGACCGGAGTCTTCTGCCCATGAGTAATTTCGCTGGGCATTTGTTCGTGGTGGTGTTGGGTGTGATGTGTTGTATTAGGAGCATTTTGCTGATTTTTTCGTGGATGTTGCCATGTTCAATTTTTTGGATAGTTTTCTTTGTGAACTGAACCATGCGTTCAGCCCGCCCATTCGCCGCCGGGTGAGCGGGCGATGTCAATGCGTGTCTGATGCCACGGTCTGCCAAGTATTGCTCAAATGCCAATGCAGTAAATTGAGGTCCATTGTCAGATACTATCACATCTGGCAGACCGTGCGTGGCGAAAAGTTTGTCTAATTTTCTGATAACGGCTTCTGTGGTGGTTGTTTTCATTTTGCTAACCTCAAGCCAATTTGAATAGGCATCAACAGTGATTAAAAAGGTATGCCCTTTGGTTGGCCCCGCGAAGTCAATATGGATTCGCGACCAGGGGCCTCTGGGGGTTTCCCACTCTAGCGGTGGAGCTGCAGGGGGAGCCGAGCGGGTTTCTTGGCATCTGCTGCAACCGGCGACCCAAGTCTCTATTTGTTTGTCCATGCCTGGCCACCATGCGTAGCTTCTGGCCAGGGCTTTCATTCGTACAATGTCCGGGTGCCCGTCATGCAGCATCTTTAGAACTTTTTTTTGTAATATTTCTGGTATAACCACCTGGTCTCCCCAAAGAATGCACCCCCTTTGGGAAAAAAGTTCGGTTTGACGGTTTTTAAATGGTTTAAAGAGTTCATTTTTTTGTTTTCTGGCCAACCCCTCTCCACCCAGCTGAGGACTCGCACCAATCGTTTGTCCCTTTTTGTTTCACGGGCAATGTCTTGCGCTGTCAATGGTGGCATGGTTATTGTTTCTATTTGTAAAATAGATAAGGTGGGTGCTGGGTCGTCTAGCACATCTGGTAGGGGGATCGGCTTAAAGCATCAGTATGCGAGATGGTCTTGCCGGGCCGGTGCGTTAAATGGTAATTATAAGCGGCAAGAAATTCAGACCATCTTGTCATCCTAGGTGACAGGATATTTGGAGTGGGTTTGTTCCTGGCCAAAATGCCTAGTAGGGGTTTGTGGTCCGTAATAATTGAAAATGTCCTACCATAAATGTATTCGTGGAATCTTTTGACTGCGGAGACGATGGCTAGGGCTTCTTTGTCCAGCTGGCTGTAGTTCCTCTCTGGCTTGGACAGGATTCTTGAGAAATATGCGATGGGAGCCTCTTTCCCATTCGGCAGGGTGTGGCTAAGGATTACCCCGACACCAAAGGTTGATGCGTCGCATGTGACAGTCAGCGGTAGGGTTTCGTTATATTGAATAAGGACTGCATCGGAGGTTAAAAGGTTTTTTATTTGTCGGAAAGCGTGTTCCTCTCGTCTTCCCCAGATCCAGGATGCCATTTTGTCCAGGAGCCTATGCAAGGGTTCTGCGACAGTCGCCTTCTGGGGTAGGAAGACATTATAGAAATTAATGAATCTGAGGAAGGCTTGGAGTTCCATTTTATTTTTCGGTCTGGGGGCTTCCTTGATGGCTTTTAACTTTTTGTCTGTAGGGTGAATTCCATGTTTGTCTAGGAGGTACCCCAGGAATTCAACCCTTTCAGTACATAGTTGGCACTTCTCCTTTTTGACTTTGAGGCCAGAGTCTTTAAATTTTTGTAGGACCGCTCTAAGCCGTTTCTCCAATTGTTTCTTATTGGGAGCTGCTACTAACACATCGTCGACATAGGGTACGACTCCTTTAATTCCCTGCAGCAGTCTTTCCATTAGGCTTTGGAAAACCCCAGGTGCGACGCTGACTCCGAATTGGAGTTGGTTGCTTTTAAATGCCCCTCGATGTGTCACAATTGTTTGTGCCTCGGCGGTTTCAGCATCGACTGGCAGTTGCTGATAGGCTTGTGCCAGGTCGAGCTTTGCAAAGATTCTGCCACCCCCAAGGGAGTGTAGGAGATGTTGGACTACTGGCACAGGGTAGGCACTCTGCTGCAGGGCGTGGTTGAGGGTGGCCTTGTAGTCTCCACAAATTCTCAGGGAGCCATCTGGTTTGATGGGGGTGACAATAGGTGTTTCCCAGCGGGCATGGTCGATGGGCTCTAATACGCCTTGCGCTATGAGCTTATTTAATTGCTCGTCTATCTTAGGCTTGAGTGCAAATGGCACTCGGCGCGGCTTGAGGCCGATGGGAGCGATGTCTGGGCTAAGATTGAAGGAGATTGGGGACCCCTTGTACTTGCCTAGAGTGTCGTCGAAGACCTCTTGGAAGTCTTGCACGAGCGTCGCCTCCCAATCTTCTCCGTCTGTGTGATTGATGCCTGTCATCTCGATCCCCAGCGGCGAGAACCATTGCAAACCGATTAAGCTGGGGCGGTCTTTTTCCACAATTGTAAGTGGTAGGATGTTGGTGCAGTTTTTGAAGGTGATCTTGAAATGCCCGATGCCGGCCACTGGGATGTGGTTCCCTTGGTAGTCCTTCAAGATCAATTTCTGGTCACTTAGTTCTTGGCGGCGTATGTTGGGTATCAGACGTTTTATGGTGTGCCAGGAGACCATGGAGAGGTAGGAGCCAGAATCTACCTCCATGGTACATGGCTGGTTCTTGATACCGACCTCAATGCGTACCTTCTGGGCATCTATTGGAGAGGAATGGGCAATGATGACTGTTTGGTGAGTTTCTTCTCTGCGCGGTGCCTCGTTGAATCTTTTGTTTCTGCTATTCTGGCTCCATCTGCTGTCAGTCTGGCAGTCCTGGTTTCTGGTGGGGGGTGCCATCTAGTCTCCTCGGGCTGTTGCCTCGACGCCGGGGGCTGAAATTCCTTTTATTGCGGCATACTTTAGCAATATGCCCCCGCTTCTCGCAATGTCAGCAAACAGTGTCCAGGAACTTGCATTCGGAATGCGGGTGATTTCCTCCACAGCCGGCACACTGGTACCCCGACTTGCGACCGCGCCGGTCTCGCCGCTCGCGTTCTGACTGAAGCCGGTGAATTTCTTCTTCTTCGCTGTCAGAGGGGGATTCGGCGTCGCCATGGTGGGTGGTGGCCACGAGTTTTTCAGGTGTGGTAGTTGCCTCGCTAGTCGATTGACGATCGGCTCCGTTTGAACGCTGCATTCAGGCTGCTGACTTGCGGGTGGCTTCGGCTGCAGTCGCTTCGGCTATGGCATCGGCGAGGGAGATGTCACCCTTGGCCATTAGTCTGCTTTGGAGTGCTGGATCTTTCAGGCCGAGAACGACCCGGTCTCGCATGGCCTCATCCAGGTTGGCGAATCCGCACAACCCTCCAAGGTCCCTCAGGTCGGCCATGAATTCACCGATGCTTTTGCCCTTGCGCTGGTTTCTTTGGTAAAAATCATGCCTCTGGATGAGAGTTGGTACGGCCGGAGCATAGTGGTTTCGGAGGATGGGAGCTAGGTTGTCCCAATCCATTGTCTTGACGTTGGCGGGTTTTGCTAGTGCCTTGGCCATTTTAAAAACGGCGGGCCCACAATGCATTAGAAATACTGCCCGTTTCTTGCTGCCTGTGGCATCTTTCAAGTTGTTGGATTCCAAAAACATTTGGAAACGATCAATGTAGGACTCCCAGTCCTCGCTGGCAGGGTTAAATGGTGCGGGCAACGTGGTGCTGCTGGCCATTTTGCTGGTCGTCTTGGCGCCGTTTGCTGCGTGCTGGTTAGCCTCATTGTCTCAGAATCCCATCCTCGTCGCCAGTGTTAAGTTCGGCCGGTGGGTCCCAAGAATAGGCGAGGCATGGGTAGTGAACAACAGCTCTTTATTAAGTAGCTAGATTCTGAGACGAAAACCCCAGCCGTGGCAGCTCTTCTTATAGAGCTAGCCGCGGCTAGGCAGCCAATGACAGTTCTTTGAGTTTGCCGCGCTTGGTTTTAGCCAATCGCGGCAAACCTCATATGAACCAATCAGGAACGTTCAAACCGTCCAATCACGCTTCGGCTTATCTGGACCAATAGGAATGCACGTTTCAAGCCTGCTAATATGGAACACTATGATTATTAGCCATTTTAACTCTTTCCTGCTAAAGAACATTTTTTCCCCTTCAGTTCAATCAACCCTTGCAGTTTTCTTGGCAAGGTTTTTCAAAAGTAGTTTGCCATCGCCTCCTGTCTAGGACTGAGAGAAAGTGTCACAGTCATTCTGCTGGCTTCATGCCCAAGATGGGCCCAAGATGGGCCCAAGACTAGAACTCACAGCCTCCTGGTTTGTACACTGATTCCCTGACCAATATACCTATCTGGAACCATTTAAGGAACCATTTATCCTGGGCTATCTTCACATCCTATAAGAATTTTACAGTTTAATTGTTTAGACATTAAACCATGAATTAAGCATAATAAGACTGGGTGGTGTTTCAGATTGGACCTCCAAAAGATGCTTCTGATGCTAAATTTATCATTTAAAAGGTTAACTGCTGTCCTATAGCCCCTGAAATGCATTTGTTACTATTGTTCTGACCTAGGCTTCCCAAAAGCATGAAGCTGACTCCTCGTCCTGATAAAACCCCTTTTATTTAGTTTAAAGTGAAATCCTGCAATCCAGCAAAATCCTGGCCAACAGTCTTTAAAGAGATTTCACAATTACAGAACTTATCAGGCTTGGAGGGCTCCCAGGCCAATATCTTCCAAAAGCCACTCTGTAGCAGACAATACTTGACAAGAAGTCAGGAACAGATCTTCACCCTAATGAATTGAACTAATTGTCTCCTGCAAACAACACTGCCCTTTTGCTCCTTTTTATTCCCTACGGGAGGGGCCATTCACCATCCACCTGTGGTTTTACTCCCCTTGTTCCTTAGCTGTTCCCTTCTCCTGGCAGCCCTGTACATGTACACACTGGGAACAGGCTCCAGCTGTTTTTCTGTCCCACTGATGTCCGACTCCGAAGGCAGCTGATAACTGTCAGACCCATCTCTGCCTCCAATGCAGAGCATCGTCAGTGTTCTGACCAAGGCTTCCTAGACTGTAACTACACACATGCTTATTTTAAAAACAAGACTTATTTTATTGCTATCCTGGGAATTGTTTTCATTCCCAGCCAGAATTAATCTCAAACAGTCCCTCGAGATAAGCACCCACCTTTTTTTTCTGTGAAGTACTGCCAATAACAGAAGTATCAAATGAACTAGAAAAAAAACCAACCAAAGTATTATTTATTTATTTCATTTATTTGTCAAAAGCTTACAATATAACAGAAACAAGAATAAACATAAGTTTAAATACAAGAAATAGGAACTAATAATTGGGGACAATAGCACAGGGACGGTAGGCATGATTGTGCACTTATGCATGCCCCTTACAGACCTCTTAGGAATGGGGTGATGTCAATAGAGGTTAATTTGAAGGTCAAGGAGTGGGGGTTTGAGCAGGTGACAACAGAATCAGGTAGTGAGTTCCAGACATTGACCACTCTGTTGCTGAAATCATACTTCCTGCAATCGAGTTTGGAGTGGTTTACATTTAGTTTATATCTGTTGTGTGCTTTTGTGTTGTTTTTGTTAAAGCTGAAATATTCATTAACTGGTAAGACATTGTAACATATGATTTTATGTATTATGCTTAAGTCCAATCTTAATCGGCATAGTTCAAGGTCGTCTAAGCCTAGAATCTCAAGTCTGGTGCTTTTAGGTCATTCGATATGAGTACAAAGAGCTTCAAGAATGAATCTAAACCAAGCAAACTACTTTGCTTCCTGCAAAGGTTTCATCATCTTTGCTGGTCCTTTATACCTGATGGAAGGGGCAATCACCTCCCAGCCTTACTCCCAAGTTGCTCCTTTTGTTTCAGCTGCTCTCACCTTTTAGCAGCTCTGCGCAGCCACCCACTGGGAACAGGCTCCCCTGGGTCCTCTGCCTTGCTGCTGCCAGACTCCGGAGGCCCCAGAGGCAGCACCCCACTCCCAGATGGCCCCATTTCTGCATCAGATGCAGGGTCCTCGTCTGAGTCCTCTCCAGAGTCCCTGACTGGTCCCTATTCTTCCCCACTGTCCAATTCTGCTGCTGGCTGCGCTGGCTGCCGGCAAACAACAACAATCAGAGCCTTCCCCAGATTCCAAGACTGGCCTATGTTCCTCCCCAACCTCCTCACTGTCCGAATCTGCTGCTAGCTCCACTGGCCACTGGCGGGCCACAACAACCATGAAGGATTCTCAGTTTATTTATTTATTTTTGTTTGTTTATTACATTTATTGACTGGCGAAGGAGCACGGTGGCTAAGTTGGAGATTAGCAAGCCCACATTCAAGACCCAAATGCTGTTATGGGGTGGGGTGAACTCCTGTCCTTTGCTCTAGCTCTTGCCAGGGACATGAAAGGAACTCCCAGCTGGATGTTTCCCCCCCCCCCCAGGCAATGGTGATGTCACCACTTAATCCTTTCAATTGGTGCTTTTTGACATGAATGTGACATGGGTAACTGACAATGTTAAAAAGATGAAACTATACAAATAAAATACTACAAAAATACAATACACAACCCTAGCTGCAAGATGAGGATGGAAGAAGTAGGATGAGCATCGGGGTGGTGGTGGTAAAGGAGGAGAGGGAGATAGGATCTGTTATTAATTTATCAACCACCCCCAATGTAAAGCCCAAGCCAAATGGCAGAGCCAGGTCTTTAAGCTCCAGGAGAAGGTCAGGGAGGTTGGAACCAGCCTTACTCCAGGAAGCTAGATGTTTCATAAGGCAAGCACAATGCCAGAGAAGGCTTTCCTCCTGGACCCCACCAGCCAGAATACTCTAGGCAATGGAGCCTGCAGAGTGCTTCCTCTGCTGGCACAAATGGGGCGGGCCAATCCCAGTGACACTGTCCCTCAAGTAGCTTGCATTGTAGCTGTCATCTAGAGAAAAAACTGAGAGACTACCCATGTCATCTAGAGAGAAAACTGAGACTACCCATGAAGTTGGTTTAAATTAATTTCCTCCTATTGCAAACATCTCCATCTACCTAAGTGGTTGCTGAACCCTAAATTCATTAGATTGCTTATTAACTGAACTGAGCAAGGAATGAACAATAACCAACTTTCTCGTTTTTTGTTTTTGTTTTAAATTCCATTGTCCTTTTAAAAACTGTTTTTGAGTGCAGAGTGAAGAAGATCTATTTATCTTTGGCATTTTTTTTACTGCATTTTGGTGGATGGATCAGGGGATCTTGAGATGTGGATTGGGGGCATATATAGCTCAAGGGACTTATGGGTTGCCTCTTGTTCTGCTTTGTTAGTATAATTTTTACATACTGTAACTCAGAACTAGTGGCTGTCTGATTTTTCCTTACCATGTTGCTCTTTGGACCACTTTATAATTAGCTCCCCATAATACAAAGCCACTTCTTGCTTTTCTCTCATAGTCACTTACTATTTTAACTTTCCAAAAGTTTAAATGAGAAAGTTAGAGTTGCTGAAAAAGCAATGAATCACTCAAGCTGAACTTTAACACCCTTTCAACATCTAATTAGTTGAATTAGAGTCACTTTGCAGGAGAGTCAATCAATTCTTTAGCTTTCGCTGCCCCAATGGTTTCGGAATTTGATGATGTTATCATTACTTCAGAGGTGATACTCACTTAGCATTTTAATAAGTACATTTTCTAGCCCTTTTCTGTTGAAATAGACAATAGCATAGCCTGAAATATTGCCTTTACAATTGCATTCTTCATTGGGCAATCCTGAATTCTCATCAGAAGATATCAACGAAACATTCTTATTTCTTTTTCACGGAACAAGAAAATTACTGTCAACTAGTCTTACTATATGATTTATAGGATCAAAATGTAATTAGCAGGTCAGAATTTGAATGGAAAGAATAAATTTTAACTGCAAAAACACAGTGCTTAATTTAACTACACATATAAATGATTGTAAGATGAGGGTCCCACCATAGGCTGGAAATCAGACTTTCATTTATAATGTTAATCATGATGAATCAGCCTCTTGCAATCTTTGTCAAATTTAAGCCAATCCACTTAACATTTAAATTGAATGCTCTTGCTCTGGAGTTGGCATTTCAATCTTGAAATGCTAAAGGGAGCAGAGTATTATGAAGCTACTCAGAACTGGTAAACAATATGGTTTCTTTCTTGGACTGAAAGCATCTGAAATAACATAGGCTACCAGGCTTCAATCCAGAGGGCACAATACTGTGTTTTTCCTCCCACAGTATCTTGTAGTTTTGATGATTCATTCTGAGTCCTCAGGGTAAGTCATTCTGCTATTAGGACAGACACATCCAGCTTCATGCCTCACTCACTTAGGAATTACCAGAACAAGTCACTGGACAGGTATGTTCCCCAGAGAGAAATCAAGTGTAGACCTGGTCTTATTTCAGCACAGGGGCTCTCTGCACATTGGGGATATCTGAACAAGAGGTGGTATTCAGCAGGTTGTGACCAGTTCTGGAGAACCAGTAGAGGAAATTTTGAGTAGTTTGGAGAACCGACAGGGGTGGGATTCAACCGGTGTTACTACCAGTTTGGTGACTATGTTTTGCGCGCACATGCATGGTTCACGCTCATGCATGCCTGACGCACACTAAACGCACATGTAAAAAAAATCAGCTGTGCTGTGCGGACAGCTGAAAAGCGCTGCACGCAGGTGCGCAGCGTTTGAAAAGCCTCTTTTTTCAGCCTTAGCTGTGCTGCGCAAAGCAGCTGAAGTTGGAAAAGCAGGAAATAAAGGACAGGTAAGAGCCCGGGCAGGCGGGTGGTGCCAAACAGTAGCAAACACAGAACCGATTCAGTGTCTGATGTTCTTCAGAGCTACCGGTTCTATAGAGCCGGGCAGAACCGATAGCATCCCACCCCTGAGAACTGGCAAATACCACCTCTGACTGGAGATTTTACAGTATCCTTCCCCTGCCACGCCCACCAAACCACACCCATAGAACCAGTAGTAAAAAAAATTGAATTCCACCACTGATCTGAATAGTATCTTTTTCCCTTTTAGTACATATCTTAATATACTGTAGGTATGCAATAAACTATTTTAAAGTTAAGAAGTTTGTTTTTATGAAAGAATTACTTTTGATGGCTACAGAAAGGATTCAGATACCAGGAGACACAACATCAATGCATGAAAAGCAGAATCTATTCTTGAACTGAAAGGTACAACACCTTAAATATCACAATTCGATTCTTACTATGTTACAGAGCACCTGATTATGACATCGAACATGTAAACAAGCTAAATACATTACTAACATGGGCTGCATCCTGCCCATACCCTTTTATCTTTCTTGGTGATTTCAATCTACCTCATATTGACTGGACCCTAAATGAATGTACAACTGAAATCATACACACAACCTTCTACAATGCTATTACAAATCTGGGACTGGAACAACTAGTAACCAACAACACTAGACTAAACAACTGCCTCGATCTCATCTTCTGCAATAGTTTGAATTTAATTTACGGAATACAAACTAAAGAACCCTTTTCCAGCAGTGACCACAATATGATTGACTTTTGTCTCAACATACGCCCACACAAAAATCACCACAATGATGTAATCCCCAATTGTAACTTCAAAAAAGGCAACTATGATCTTATAGACAACGATCTCTCATCCCTTGATTGGCAATCTCTATTCACTGGATGCAATACTGTTGAAGACCATTACAACATATTTTTATTTGAAGTCAAAAGAGTCATCAAACTATATGTACCAACAACAACTCCCAAAACAAAACAAAAAAGCAGATTACCCATAACAATAAGGAAACTTCAATCCAAAAAGAGATCACTCTGGCGGAAAAACAAATCTGGTCACTTTGCCAATTTCAAAAGCCGATACAAAAATTTATGCCACCAGATAAAGACCGAATGCATCAATTATCACATTAAACAAGAGGAAAACCTTCTAAGCACCAATTCCACCCGTGCTTTTTACAATTTTGTAAACAACAAACTAAAAGACTCAAGGTCTATCCCACCCTTGATAGGACCTGATGGTAAAGACTGCAACGACGACACCATTAAAGCCAACATCTTTAATACATTCTTCGGCTCAGTATTTGTAAACAGCAACGGATCATGCCCAGTATTTCCTAGCCGTACCACAGATAACAACAATGATCTAATACATATCGATTTTACAGAAGACAATGTTGAAAAAGCACTACGCAATCTAAAACCATCTCTATCTATTGGACCGGATGGAATATGTGCCTACTTCTTAAGAAAGCTATCCACTGCCATAGCAAACCTCTAAGCATAATCTTTGAAAAATCTTTCAGGACCAGCTCCTTGCCTAACCTATGGTCACAAGCCACAGTCATCCCCATCTTCAAAAAGGGAGACCCAAGCCTAGTTGAAAATTACAGACCAATCTCCTTATGCTGCGTCACCTGTAAAGTCATGGAATCAATTATTAACCAATCCATCATCCTCCACTTAGAGACAAACAACCTACTCTCCAATAAACAATTTGGTTTCAGAAAAAAACTATCCTGTAATCTGCAACTCTTACACTGCAAAAACATATGGACGACACAACTCGACCAGGGCAAAGCAATAGACGCAATCTACATAGACTTCTGTAAAGCCTTTGATTCAGTGGTACACGACAAACTACTCCTAAAAATAAAATCCTATGGTGTCTCTGGACAACTGAATAACTGGATAGAAGCATTCCTGGCAAACAGACAACAAATGGTCAAAATTGGGAGTGTCCTATCAAATTCTGTACCTGTCAATAGTGGTGTCCCCCAAGGCAGTGTTCTAGGACCAACTCTCTTCATACTCTACATAAATGACCTCTGTGATCATATTAAGAGCAATTGCGTTCTTTTCGCTGATGATGTAAAGCTGTTCAATACCACAGACAATACTGCTACCCTACAAAAAGATCTTGACTATGTATCAGAATGGTCAAACAAATGGCAACTTCAAATCTCAACAAATAAATGCTCTGTCTTACATATTGGCAAAAAAAATCAGAAAATAAAATACAAGCTGAATAGTCAAGATCTTGTTGATGACCCAAGCTCTGTAAAGGACCTTGGAATACTCACCTCTAATGATCTAAGTGCTAGAGCCCACTGCAACTACATAGCCAAAAAAGCATTAAGAGTTGTTAACCTAATCCTCACGTAGCTTTTTCTCTGGTAATATCACACTACTAACCAGAGCATACAAAACATTTGCTAGACCAATACTCGAATACAGTTCATCAGTCTGGAACCCACATTACGTATCTGATATTAGCACAATTGAGAAAGTCCAGAAATATTTCACAAGAAGAGTTCTCCACTCCTCTACTCGTTGTAGAATACCTTATGCCACCAGACTTGAAATTCTAGAACTAGAAAACCTTGAATTACGCCGTCTTCGGTCTGATTTAAGCATGGTATATAAAATCATACATTGCAATGTCCTACCTGTCAATGAATACTTCAGCTTCAACCATAACAACACAAGAGCACACAATAGATACAAACTCAAAGTTAACCGCACCAAACTTGATTGCAGGAAATACGACTTCAGCAATAGAGTGGTCAATGTCTGTAGTTTCTTCCCCAAACCCCAAAAACTTTAACCTTAGACTGTCTACTATTGACCTCACCCCTTTCCTAAGAGGTCTGTAGGGGGCGTGCATAAGCGCACCAACGTGCCTACCGTCCCTGTCCTATTGTTTCTCATATTCTTCTTTTATTTTTCTTATATGTACCCATTTCATGTATTCACAACTATGTATACACTTATACTTATTATCTTGTAAACAATTGGCAAATCAAATAAATAAATAAAATAAATAAATAAAAAACATGTTAATGACATTTTTTGCAGTGGCATATATATTTAGCAGAATCTGGGTGAAAATTACTATCACAACATCCGTGAACAAATATAGATAGTCCTTGATTTACAACAGTTTGTTTAGTCACCATTTGAAGGTACTAAAAAAGGATGACTTATGACCGGTTTTCACACTTACAGCCATTATAACATCCCCACGGTCACATGATCAAAATTCAGATGCTTGGCAACTGGCATGTATTTATGACAGATGCAGTGCCATGCGATCCCCTTTTGCGACCTTCTGACAAGCAAAGTCAACGAGGAAGCCAGATTCACTTAACAACTGTGTTACTAACTTAACTGCAGTGATTCACTTAACAACTATGGCAAGAAAGATAATACAATGGGGCAAAACTCAACAACTGTCTCACTTGGCAACAGAAATTTGAGTTTCAATTGTGGGCATAAGTTAGGGCTACCTGTATATGAGGGTGGGATGCTTTCGGTTCTGCCCGGCTCTATAGAACCATTAGCTCCTGAAGAGCAGTAGACACAGAATCAGTTCTGTGTTTGGTGCTGTTTGGCCCACCTGCCTGCCCGGGCTCTTATCTGACCTTTATTTCCTACTTTTTCAACCTCAGCTGCTTTGCGCGGCACAGCTGAGGTTGAAAAAGCAGGAAAAAAGAGGCTTTTCAAAAGCTGTGCATCTGTGCGCTGCGCTTTTCAGCTCTCTGGGTGACACAGCTTAAGGTTTTTTTTATACGTGTGCGTAGTGCACGTCTGGCAAAATGTAGTCACCGAACCAGTAGTAACACCAGTTGAATCCCACCCCTGGCTTCAAACATTTATGCCGTTTTCAAGAGGAAGTTAGTCCTATAGCAACTTTATTCTATTGGGAAGTATGTAAGACTACGCAGGTTCTGGTGAACATGAGCACTTCTGCCCATATGATAGTACCCATGGTAATGTTTCCAAGCAGTATATTCCTTTTCCAAGCCCCATTATTCCTTTTCCAAGGACCATTATTCCTTTTCCAAGGACCATTTTCATGTATTAAGACAGAGGTGAGATTATTAAAAAAAATATCCAACAAATGAACTATTTCTCACCTACAATCAATCTACAAACACATTAGGGTGAAGTCTTTTTATGTTTTCTTTTTTTTTATTGCCCCTCTGTGAACCAGCAAACTTACAAGACTCTTCACTGATAAAGGAACTTGAAGGGACTTGTTTTTATCATGATTTCCTGAATCCTTATCAGTCTGGGGAGCGATCATTACATGCTGTTTGTTGAGCTTCTCTCAAAGGCAGCCCAGACAGAATACACTACAGGGGCCTAATCTGCAAGGAGCATATCTCTTATTCCCAGGTGCACAAATAGGAAAATAGGAATTATAACCATATGCCAGTGGTGGCTAACCTTTTGGGTCTCTTGTGCCGAAAATTGTGTGTGCGCTTGCGTGTGTGTGCGTGCTTGCATGACAGCACCCAGAAGGCAATGTGTGGGGGGCACGCCCCCTGCGCATGTGCATGCACCCCCCACTTGCTGCGCATCTCTGCGCGTGTACATGCAATCCCTCCATGTGCCATGGATCTCTGTGCATGTGCGTGCATCTCCTGCACCCCCCCATACATGTGCGCCAGATGCCCAACAATCAGCTGTTGAGCCGGTGGCCTCTCACTTCTGGCACATATGCCATAGGTTTGCCATCATGGCCATATGCCATTAAGACATGAAATCAGTAAAGACCTAGCTATCACAACCTTAGCCTTAGCTTTATTTGATGGCATCGATATTCTGCTGTTGTTTGACTTCTCTACAGTATATTCATCTATGGGAAGCCATATTTAGGAGTGGAATTGTTCATTGGGACTTATAGATGTGAACCAGAAGAGTAGGAGAATCTGTGAAAGATTTAGTGAGATTGACAAGGAAGGTAAGTTCTTTGTCCCTGTACTCAAAGAGTAGCCATTTGTGAGTCATTGCAGAGAAGCACACCCCACGAATACAATGTTCACTAATGAGACAGAAAGTAGGTCTAACTGCTAAACAGATGCAAATTGATGGTACTTGTGAAAGGAGGCACTTGTGGCCTGGGTATATTGCAGCAGTAACAGGCACAGTCACTACTTTCTTCCTGTTAGGAAGAAAGGGTTTTGGGATTTTGGTCAGTGAGATTAATGGAATCAGATGACCTGCTGCATTAAAACCCCCCAAAAGCAAAAAATAGTAGAAAAAGATGACTCATTTTTTGGAAAGCCAAAACATTCCCTGGAGCTTCATGTGATTCAACTCTTTCAAGCCAAATTACACAGTGAAGCTGATGCTTTGCTTCTCTTCAGCAGAGTAAATAGTCTCCACCGTGCAAAATGAAGCACATTTTGTACACCCCTAGTGGCTCTCTCTTGGAGTTTTAAATATGTTCCATCTATGCTCATCTTGTGCATTTGAAAACACACCTAATGGGTAAATTTGCATTGACATTTGTTTCCAAAGGAAGCCTAAATAGGGTAAATGCTATGCTGCTGAAGATTCTGACTATTTTGCAAAGTGGTGGTAATCCTATTTAGCCACCATGCTGTTTCTGAAACAATAAAATATATTCTTTGTGTTTTGAAATATCTGCATATTGTTGCTTCAGATATGATGCTTAAGAATGGGCAAGAGCACAAAAGATATCTGTCTGAAGCTCTTCAAATAGTGGTATTTTCCCTGGGATCTCATAGCTGCCTTGTAATCTTAGGAAAAGATGTGGCTGTTTTAAAGAGTTGCATTAAGGACTACATATATGTTCCCATGCACCCAAAAACACCTGGAAACCAGATATGAAGCACTATATACTGTATATACCTTAGGTTGAACATTTTAATTAATACAAGATACTTGCCTATTCTCATGTCATTATAGATAATAGGGATAGTACAATATGGGATGCACAAGAGAGGGAGTGTTCTGTTTTGGGCAAAGATGTGCCCATTATAATGTTTTTAAAAACCCATCTTTTCTCTTGTCCTCTCTTCTCCTCTCCTCTCTACTCTTCTCCTCTGAACAATTTCAAATAAATGTGTATTACGTTGATACTGGAAAACACTACAGTTATGGAAGCTAGTTCTGAAATGATGAAACCTAAAAAAAAATGTAACCATAAAGCATGGAAATATATGATGCATGTCTGATCCTTCCATAACCAGGATGTTGCAACTGAATATCAAATGACTGGTGAAAATGGAGGATTAAAGGAATGTTCCCATCTCCAAAATATTATTTAAGCTCAAAATTTTTATGAGAAAAGTGCACTTTAATCACTGCCCTTTTAAATAATGTTTTCTATTATTGCAAATAATAAGCATACCTAGTTAATATCAAAATTCAAAAGAGGTACAAGAACTCCAGTCAGCACAATATTCAATTTAAAAAGCATTTATCTGAGTTACGTATATGATAAAATTCAAGTCAATGCAGATTTTCTCCTCGTCTATCTCATGTCCTTCAGATGCAATAACTATAATTTATGCCTTTTTATTTCCATCTTTGTATTACTTTAAAGTTAAGGAGAACTCCATTGTCACATAAAAGAGAATTAGATACAATCTGGGGAAAAGGCCTAATTTTAACCTCAGAAAATATTTCTAATCAGGATGGCTAAAAATTGATGATTCTTCTATCAGAAAAGAGAAGAATTAAAGTCAATAAAGAAAGTGACAAAACTTTTATTAAGTGCCTTTATCATTTTGATACTTTGAGGAAGGCCTTGTCATCAGAATAAAACAGTCTACTTTCCTTTACTGATTCAGTTTCCCTCCAGCTGTCAGGAGCAATAACCTTTTTGTTTGGAGATAGGAAAGTATGACCCATCCATTAGTTTATCCATCATTTCCAGTAAGTTAAGATTCATTTCTTGTTTATTGTCAGCATAGGCTCCATCAGATATTGACCTATTGTGTTTTCAGAGCAAATGCAACATTTTAGGATGTATGTGAAGCCTTCTCTTAAAATTTTACTCCTACAAACTGTTTGCAGACTGCCTAATTTTCTCTTCATCTGGTTTGGTACCATTGCTCAGAACTCACCACCATACTGCCTTTTTCTAGGGAATAACAGTTCAAATTAATTAGTTGTTGAGTTGGAAGTGTAATAATCTCCCAATAGCATTTTGCTAATTAAACTTCAACAATGTAATGAGATTAATGCAGAGTAAGGGAATAGTGCCTCCTCCTCCTCCTCCTTCCCTCCCTCCTCCTCCTCCCCTCCCTCCCTCCCTCCCTTCCTGGACAATTGTTTATAACTAGTGTAAACTTTTAATAAATCACTTTTTCTTCACTTAAGCTACTAGTGATTACTACATTGCTAGTTATTTTTCTGTAATTTTGTATGATGATCTATAATTTGGAGGGGAGGTATTAATAATGCTATATTTTAACATTCAAATATCTACATTGTGGCAAACTCTCTTTTTTTTATTGAGTCAAGACAATTCTACCCTTTCCATCAGCAGAGAAAGTATTCAACATTGGTTTTTATTTTATGTATGCACAAAAATGGAAGGACACTTCGATTTCTACTATGGACAAACGGTTGCAGAAGTTGGTGGAGTTGGCTGAAATGACAAAATTGACCACTTTGATTAAAGAAAAGACTATAAGTACTTTTGTTTCCACATGGAGACTGCTTCTGAATTTCGTGCTTGATGTGGAGAAGAATGAAACTCTGACTTTGGGTTTTACTGATCGATAGATCTTTATAGAAATGGCTTGTTCATATTATTATGAAAAGCAAAACGCTGTGATTTGATGTTAATAGAGTTGGAAGTCAATGCTTCTTTTTCTTTTTCTTTCTTATCTTTCCTCACTTCTCTTTCCCCTCCCCCCACCCACTTGCTTTTCCATTTACTTTGTGTTTTGTATTTTGTAATACTTTATAACTCAATAAAAATGTTAATGGAAAAAGAAGAATGAGAAAAAATATATATTCTGATATATAGAAAATATATTGTATTGTCTTATTCTTATTTCAAGTGGAAGAGAAAATTACCCTCACCCTGAATTGTTTTGATTATTCTATGATGTTACAATGAGATGGGGAGCTATTGGTTTGTAATCAAAGAGGGTTAGAAGAGCCTAGCTTCTTCTACATTTTAAGTTACTCTAAAAAACCAGTAAGACTTTCTTTTATTTGGGGAATACCTTACTGAAGCTTTAGGCTGGGTAAAGGTTTGAATGTACATATTTATTTAAATATTTAAATATATTGGCTGCCCAACTCCAGGTCTTTGGGCAGCACACAATACTAGGAAATACTGTACATGAAATCAGCTAAAAACAGTCCTGACTAAAATAATCTAATCTGCAATTTGGCAGTTCCAATCTCACCAGACTCAAGGTTGACTCGGCCTTCCATCCTTCCGAGGTGGGTAAAATGAGGACCCAGACTGTTGGGGGAAATATGCTGACTCTGTAAACTGCTTAGAGAGGGCTGTAAAGCATTGTAAAGGGGTATACAAGTCTAAGTGCTATTGCTATTGCTATATAGCCTAGACAACAACAATCTAATAGACAGCAAAATATTCAGGGACTTGAAATGGTATAAAGAGCAAGGGTATGAAGATCTTTTCACTCATACCATCAATGTTAGACCAATGATCAGATAGGAGAAGCTAAGAGATAAGCGAAAAAGAAGTGATGACTCTGGAAAGAATGCAGAAAAGAGCAACAAAGATGATTAGAGGACTGAAGGCTAAAACATATGAAGAATGGTTGCAGGAATTAATTATGTCTAGTTTAATGAAAAGAAGGACTGGGGTGATATGATAGCAGTGTTCCAATATTTGGGGGGCTCCCACAAAGAAGAGGCGCTCCCACAAAGAAGATTCTTCAAATCACCTGCAGGCAGGACAAAAATCAATGGATGGAAACTATTCAAGGAGAGAACCAACCTAGAATTAAGGAGAAATTTCCTGACAAGGAAAACAATTAATCAGTGGAATGACTGTCTCTAGAAGTTGTAGATACTTCAACACTGGAGGATTTTTAGAAGACACTGGTCAACCATTTATTTCAAATGGTATAGAGTTTCCTGCTTGAGCATGGGTTTGGACTATTTTGAAATAGTTCCATTAAACTCTTAGATATCTTCCCTTGAAAAGTCCTTTTTAGATACAGAAATTAACATGAAACTTTCACATCTGCTTTATTTATTTTATTAAATGCTTATTTCCCAAAAATGAAAATTGTCACTCCCTTCCTTTTTTTTCTTGAATCTGTGCCAACTTTCCACCTCATGTTGTGTAGACAATGTGGGTTAGGAAGCATTGTATATATAAAGGCTTTTCTCCAGTCTCTTTTGAGGAGATAAGAGTTTCTTTTCCAGCAAATAAAATGTCATCCTGCTTTAAGATGATATTTCCCTGTAGTGTCAATAACATAGGTCCTACAATATTACTATGTATTTACAGCTGCCAGAATCCTTTCTGATGAGATATAAATAAAAATAAATATTTATTTATAAATAAATAAAAAATATTGCAACAAGCAAAATAAAGAAACAAATTGCAACAATGATTAACAAATCAAGAACTTGAACAGTTCTTAGAGGGTTCCTTTTAACAATAACACAAAGTTAATACATTGTTTTTGGTTATTGTCTCCCCAAACAATGAGAAGTTCAAGCACAGTGCTACTTCATAGGAATTATTTTTTCTTTTACCATCATTTCCTTTGTCCACACTTAAATAACATTCCTATGAAGTTGGCTATCATAAAATGCTGTGTAATCTTATATTGATGATATTCTGATTTGTGTGAGAAGATTGTAGCTAGTGCAATTTATCACAAAGCTTTGAGTGTGTCATGAGATCAAAGCCATTCCAGACATTGTTTTTAACGTTTTTAAATTTCTCAACAATCTCAAACCAGAGATTGTTCCAACTAGACGCTATTTCTAGAGTTTCTTCTTGCCTCATCATGTCCATAGTCTTTTTTGAAATCTTTATTGAGTTTCTGCAAGTACAATGTTAATGTAGACCAGTGTTTTTCAAACAGTTTATTCTCATTTTACATTCTTAAAAAATACTTGTGGACCCTAAAGAGCTTTGTGGTTACTGCATTAGAAATTAAAAACGAGAAATGTTGGCATATTCATTCCCTTATTTATTTATTGGATTTGCAGACCTCCTAAAGCAGTCTCAGGGACTTCCAGCACTTTGAGAATTGCTGAAGTAGATCATGTGAGAGGTTGTCCTTTTTATCTCCTGTGGAAGATCTGTCCTTGTAATCTCCTACATTTAAGAAAATAATAAAATTTAAGATGGGGAAACAAGAAGACAGAAATGGGGGGGGAAGTAGAGAGGATACCATCCAGAAGTATAAAAGTTAAAATGCAACAGAATTTTGAATAATTCTAATTTAACTTAAGTTTCTATTCATAAGTGTTTTTATCAACCCAATGCCCTACACCTTATGGGCAAACTACACTACTGGTGACATATTTGTCTTTAATCTTTTGAGCTGGGTCCAGATGTATTGATTCAAGTCCATTCTCAGCCATGGAAGCTGTTAGATCGCGGGAAAAAGAGACTCGAGACCAGTGTGACTTTCCAGCTCTTTATTCAATGTATAGATCTGTACAAGACCTCGGAGCCGCAGCAGCCCTTCATATAGGGATTGCCCGCGGCTCGCAACCAATGACGCCTCTTTGAATCTCCCGCGATCGGCTCGGCCAATCGCGGTTGATTCATAGTGAGCCAATCACAGTAGTTTATTGAACCAATCACTGTGCAGTATGTCTGAACCAATCAGACAAGGGTATTCCAAGTATGCTAATATAGAACACCAGCCACATGGAACAATTATCACATTCAATTCAAAATTGTTTTGCGGTTGTGATTAAAAATAGAAGGAGAAAGTGCTAAGTACGATGTTCTGAACTTCTAGATCCGAGATGGCAAACCCATGGCACGTGTGCCAAAAGTGGCGTGCAGAGCCCTCTCAGTGGGCATGCATGCTGTCACCAACTGCTCTTCTGGTTTCTGGCACTAGTCAGAAGGTCTTCAGAGGCACCAGAGCGCCAGAAAATGCCCCCCAAATCAGCCCCAAAACAGGCTGTTTCCCAGGCCATTTCTGGGCCATTTTCAGGGTGTTTTTGGGGGGCTGAAAATGGCCCAAAAATGTCCAAAATGGCCACAAAACAGGCATGTGCGCACCAGCCAGCTGGTCTTTGGTTTTCTAGTGCTCCAGCATGTGCACATGCACACGCAGGCACGTGTGTTCCAGTTTGGGCACTTGGTGTCGAAAAGGTTCACCATCATTGTTCTAGATGGAAGGTGGGATATAAATTTAACACATATTTAACTAAATACCTAGTATCTCCAGAGATGGTTAGAAACAGAACCCTACCATAAAATGTAAAGAGCAGCAGATTTCAAATTAGTGTAGTCTCAACTACCTAGATAGACCAACGATCTGAACATATTTAAACCATGGAAGACAACTAATTGCTTTTCACATGTTTAGGCCTATGACTCTCAAAATCATTTCCAATTGGCCATATTTATTGAGGCTAATATGAATTGAAATCTGAAATATCACGGGAGAATTGAGCTGTCAATCCTGTAGAATCTGCTGTAGAATCTTCACAAATAGAATATTTATAGCTATTGTGCTGTTTTATTTAAATACTATAGAAATGAATGAACCAAATACACCATTAAAGTCCCCCCCCCATGCAAATCATGTTTCACCAAATCAAATATATTCTGGTATTTGACCTCTGTTGCTTGACACCTCTTTTGTTTGGAAATCTCACCTGAGCAGTAAAATTAGAATGTTTATTGCAATTCTGACAATAATGGGAATGGGAGTAATAATTCCCATTATTAATGGGAATGAGTGGAAATGGGAATGGGTGGAAATTTAGAATTTTTACTCATAAGTACTCATTAAGAAAAATATTGAAATGGAAATAGCTAAACTATCCAATTTCTCCATCCAAAAACTATAGATAAGTCTACCAATCCCTTGTAGGAGATGACGAGGTTGATCAAAGTCATGAGTTCCTGAGCATCCACAAGAAATCTAAGTCCAGCCCACCTTGAATGCCTTCTTGATTCCTGCTCATTTCCCTTGATTACCTGTTGGTCAGATTCTTGCAGAGAGTTTACACTTATAATAAATCTCGCTCATTTGAACTGCCTGAATCTCCTGATTTCCACGGTGCTTGAAACCCGTCTCCTGATTTCTTGTGTTTTGTAAACAAAGGGGCATATAAATATAAAATGGCCTTATCCAAACAGATGCAGCTAATGCATTTAAACACTCAGATGGGAGTGGAAAGGAAAGCATATTAAACAATCTGCAAATCATTTATCTCTTGAAGGTTGCCTTTGATTTGGGGTGGTTATTTAAGTGTGCAGACTTGCCTCTAGGCATTCAATTACATCAATAGAAAATATCAAATGATTGTAATGATAAAGCACCATGGCTTTAACAGGCTTATAAATGACATATCCATTTCTCTCTCTCTCCCCTCTCTCTTTCTCTTTTTTTCTGTCTCTGTCTCTGTGTCTCTGTCTCTCTGTCTCTCTCTCACACACACATCCTATCTAGCCTATAGCCTGGATCTCCTCTGTAGGACTATTTGTTTCCAAGTACAGTCAAGCCTACTTAGGGGTTGCTGCTTGCTAAGATCTTCCATGGAAACTTGATTTAAAACAAACAAACCAGCAAACCCTATTTTTTTCTTTTTATCTCTTCAGCCCTGTTGATAGATGTCTATTAAAATACCATAACTATATTAGGCATGAATAGCTTAATTTCCTGTACATTGAGATCACATATGAAAATCTTCTCCAAGTGGAAGGGGCATTTTTATGGTGTATTAATAATCCCCCCCCCACATTCACCCCAAGACACCAACACCAACATTGCATTCTTTTACCTTCCGGTATAAAATATTTTAGTTTACCTGAGCTCTTCAATTTGTTTATAGCATGATGTGAACAAATCAAGTTCTGCTTTTGTTTTTAGAATAGTTTGATTAGTAGGGTGATTTCTGGTACCGCTGTTACTTATTTTATTTGTGTACATCACTTTGCAATCCATTATTGCGATAGAGGAGTGAGAATGAAGGACTATTTAGCAATCTAAAAACAAAGTCAAATAAGCACAAATAAATCAAGAGAAATGATGTGTTTTTCAAACAGTTTCAGAAACAAGCTGGGAAAATGAGATAGTAATTTTGTTATCTTAAAGTACTATGTTTGTTTTACAGAAGATACTTAAAGTGTTCTGAAGTAGCAATTTGACCGGTCCGCATATATTGCAAAAGGAAGCAGCTGTTTCCCAGAGATAGAGGGTGCTAATGTGTTTAATCGCCATGATGATAAGAAGAAGGTGCAGGAGATGCTGGATCCCCCCAAACGTTGAATCAATAATCCCTACTATATGAAGCAAAAGCAATATGGAATTTGCATTCAGTCATGGAAAGCCATTCAAAGCATTGCATTGCAAATCGACTTTTTTTTGTTCAGTTGTACTTACACTATGCTGTTCTTCAACAACACATTGCGGTTCGAATCTCATCAGCTCAAGGTTGACTCAGCCTTTCATCCTTTCGAAGTCAATAAAATGAAGACCCAGATTGTTGGGGGCAATATGGTGACACTGTAAACTGCTTAGAGAGGATGTGATGGTCCAGGGTGTGGCACAGAGGCAACATAGTCAGATAATCAATAAGAGTCCCTTTATTAGCTCCAACTTTGCCTCCAATGTCCTGGTTATCTTCTGGCTGGAGAAAAACTCTCCCAGGAAGAACTTCTATTTCCTTCTTTTAATATTAACAGTAGCATGCAAATTATATTTTTTCTGATGCTACCTATTTTTGTTTTCTTGGAATGTGGCATAGCAGTTGGGAGCAGGAGCCTTCATAACTTGACTTCTATCCTCTAAGGACCTGAAAACAGTTTCATACAGAAAGTACATTGCTAACATCTAGTCTCTTTTCAAGGATTTATAACTTAGCTCATTTTGTAACACAGAATGAGTTCCTGAGTTCAAATGCTGATTTCTCCATAGAATCACCCAAGGAAGATCTCAGAGTGGGGATGGGAAATGATATGGTTAAAAAAAAATTAAGATGGTGGATCAAAAGTATACAATCAAAGCCCCAGTCCAAGGATACAAAAGAGTTATGCAATCACGACTACCACTTTAACTCTTTTGACCCTTACCTGGAGATATCCCAATTTTACCTTCTTCTTTCTCTGTTCTGCTTTACCACTTCCAAAAATGGGATCTTTTACATAGTTTTGGGAAAACTCTGCCTGTTCTTTCCTTCCATTCTATTTATTTTTATTTTATTTATTTATTTATTTGATTTGCCAATTGTTTACAAGATAATAAGTATAAGTGTATACATAGTTGTGAATACATGAAATGGGTACATATAAGAAAAATAAAAGAATAAGAGAAACAATAGGACAGGGACGGTAGGCACGTTGGTGCGCTTATGCACGCCCCCTACAGGCCTCTTAGGAAAGGGGTGAAGTCAATAGTAGACAGTCTAAGGTTAAAGTTTTTGGGGTTTGGGGAAGAAACTACAGAGTCGGGTAGAGTATTCCAGACATTGACCACTCTATTGCTGAAGTCGTATTTCCTGCAATCAAGTTTGGTGCGGTTTACTTTGAGTTTGTATCTATTGTGTGCTCTTGTGTTGTTATGGTTGAAGCTGAAGTATTCACTGACAGGTAGGACATTGCAATGTATGATTTTATATACCATGCTTAAGTCAGACCGAAGACGGCGTAATTCAAGGTTTTCTAGTTCTAGAATTTCAAGTCTGGTGGCATAAGGTATTCTACAACGAGTAGAGGAGTGGAGAACTCTTCTTGTGAAATATTTCTGGACTTTCTCAATTGTGCTAATATCAGATTCTATCTTTCCCAGACAAAAATTGGCCTACTCATGAGCTAAAATCATAAGTAGGCCAACTTAAACTATAATTCTGGATAACCAGAAGATCTAGTTGGAATTCTTTTATTAGTCTCAGATTTTGTTTACCTTACATTTTCTGAGGATCCCATTTCCCCTGCATTCTGCAGTTTTCACTTAATAGCCTTTCTTGACTTGTACCAACTTGACTGCAGCTACCTGAGTTGCAAGGATAGGAGGATGGGATCAGTATAAAGTTCCTGTGACAGCTAATTTGCAAGTTCTAAAGGAGATTCCAAAGGAGACTCTAGTGCACAGATGGTGACCCTGAATGAAATCAGGCAACATCTGTCTTTATAAAGTCTTTTAATAACTACTAAACTCCATTGATATTTGAAAAGGACAACAAACCATATGTACTTTCTTCACCTTATATTTGGGGAAAATCTTTAAATCTGGGAGACTTTTGACCGTTAAAGTTATTGGTAATATTGTAAAACTCTACAAAATCAGAAATTAAAGGCAGTTGCCTATAATTATTCTCTATCTTAGGAAAAGTTATGAAGTTGGGATTCTAGAAGCTGTGCTTCATCTTTATTGGAAGGTAATCATGTGCTTATTTAGGCAATACTTTAAATAGACAATGGATTTAAGAATTAGCACATGCTTTCTACAATTGTGCCTGCAAATGATATAATGCATCAGTGTAAAAAAGTCATTTGCAAGACATTTGTGTCTGTCGTTTTCATTTCCACCGTGTGAATGGCTTTGCTTTGAGCACAATACGAATAATGGGAATGGAAAAAGTACATCTCCTATCATTTAGTGGCACAGTTTCAACTAGCCTGAGTGTTGTGCAAGATCCCATTTTCTGTTTATAGTCCTCCCACAAATATGTAGAAAAATGTTCTCTTTGTTCTTTTCCATTATTTCCAACTGCCATCTTCACCAAAGAATGCAGAAAAACAAAAACAAGTCCGAATAAACCCAAACATATATTTATCACTTGTTAGATAATTATTTGTAGGCAAGGCATGCAAGTAGAGACAGGGACAGAAATAGGGATACACAGTAACTTCCTCCAGGCATTCCAAAATAAAATTACAAAGATATGCAAGATTGCAAACTAAGAATGAGGCACCAGTGCTGCCCTCTCCCATCCCTATTTTTGTTATCAGATCTGTATCCAAGCATCTAAAACAGGAGCCTTTATGTCCACGGATGATCTCTGTATGATAGAGAATTATGATGTGTTTCAGGTTCCGTTATAGGAGCAACATGGATCAAAGACATTCTCAGTTTTAGAGGTTTTTCCCCCTGGAATATAAGGTTGGTAAAAGAATAGATCCAAGGCAGGATGGAGCTTGTGGTTTGCCATCCTCCATGCCTGTTACTGGAAGTTAAGTTTTAGAATGCATTTTAGAATCAGCAATGTAAGCTGAAAGTCTGGAGATCAACAACAGTAAAATAACTTCAGTATGAAAGGGAATCATATATTTTAAGCATTCACGCCCCACTTTTCTAGTTGAAAGATTCCCAGAGTAGCTTACATGATAACAATCCAGATTCCTTGGCTTACAGTTGAAAAGGAAGGATGATACAGAAGGAAAAAGAGACAAGGAGAAGAAAGGGAGCACCAAACAAGAACAAAACCCCTTTCTTTGTGTTTCAATGTACTTGTGTGACCAGTTGGTAAATTACAAGGATTGCTTAGTGAGGCTCAAATGACATCAGAGCTGGTGGTTCTGTTTTCTGTTCTTTCTTCTAAGAAGAAAACCCACCCCTATTAAGGGGTTCATAGCAAGAAGGAGACACCATTTCTTGTCTTTCATTTCTTCTTACAGATTATATTCCTACTTCCTCTCTCTTCTTCAACCATATACAATTGTCCGAGATCCCAATTTTTCAATGTGGAGTGTGTGTGTGTGTGTGTGTGTGTGTTTGTGTGTGAATTAGCACAATTTAAAATGTAATTTAACAGAAATATATCTGTGTCTTTGCATTACTTGCTTATAAATCAGATCATAGTTGCTATGAGAGCCAGTTTTTGGTACAAGCTGGACCAGGAGCAGGGAGATTGTAACTCTGGTTCTTCCTTAGGAACAAAAGCTAACTGGGTGACTTTGGCCAATCACTTCTATCAGCTGTAGATTGGAAAATTTGAATACATTTTGGAAGAAGGTCCCAGGAAAACCACTTTTGCCAATGTTGATGAGAAAACTCTGTAGTCCCAAGATTGATTTGAAGGACAATTATAAGATACATGCCATAATGCGAGATGTTCTAAATTTCAATAAATCAAACATCTTTCCCCTTTTTGGACCTCAATTTTAAAACAAGATGGACTCTGAAGTGTTACACTTCTGTTTCTATTTTCAGTGCCTTAATGAGGGTCATGCAATGACATTGATCACATTCTGCTATTTCTGACTCAGCAGACAAAAATATATGGGTAAAATATTCTAAACAGATTAACATAAAAGACTAGAAAATGTGGCAAATGAGGCAAATAAATGAGAAACATCAAAGTTCTACAGAACTTCCAAGCATCTATTTTAGAATTTCACAAGACTTATAGACAGATGGAGAAAATGTCAAGCAAAATATATTACACGTGAACGAAATCTTTAAAAAAAAAACCAAATACAGTAGCTGAACCAGTTTAATAAGATATGAAGGTTTGCTTGTATATCATGAAAAAATAATCATTCTTCCTCTCTTTTCCATAATCCTTAGCAGACAAAAAACATGTCATTTACAATAGACTTCCTTATTTTTCTTTAGTTCTTACCCTAATCCAGATTCTCCCTACCAGAAGAAGGGAGAAAAGTTGTTACTTATTATATTTATGTGCTGCTCATCTCAGGATGTGAGGTGAGATGTTATGGTCAAGTAAGGATGTCCTTCTTTAGTATTTTCAGAAATATTTTAAAGTATTTATTTATGATATCTTTGAGAGCTTATGCTAATACACAATGGAGTTGCAACCCACTTGATCTTCATAACTGTGAGCTAAATTGGAGTAAGGGATAGCTGATGTTTTGAAGGGAACTTGGGTCTCCTCAGTTTCATCCAAAGAAGCTTAGTCTAATGAAATTATTTTTAAAGATGAGATCCTGATTTCCATTCCATGAAGAAACTCAGTATTTCTTCAGAAATTAATTCAGAAAAAAGAAAATGATGTTTTAAATGTTGATTGCAGTGTAGGACTTTGCAGCTTAGAAATCAACCCAGCCAAAAAGATATTTTGCTAAACAAAATGTTCCTGATGACATAATCCAACATTCTCTTTTGTAAAATATCAGTTGCAAGCATGCTATGAATCCAGGGTATCCAACCTTTTGGCTTGCCTGGGCCACACTGAGTGAAGAGGAGTTGACTTGGACCTCATATAACTATATATAATATAGTTTTATAATATAAAATTGCAAAATAATGTTGAAAATTTACTATCTTGTGGGGCTGCATGTGCGCCCATGGGCCATGGGTTGGACATTCCTGCTCTAAATATCCTCATGGAAAGGTGTGAAGAGAAAATAATTTTAAAAAAATTAGAATGTGTGGAAAGGAAGAAGGAAGATGTGGAATATTTTGA
This sequence comes from Notechis scutatus, assembly GCF_049901735.1. NCBI lineage: Eukaryota > Metazoa > Chordata > Lepidosauria > Squamata > Elapidae > Notechis > Notechis scutatus. The sequence continues at coordinate 67,685,957 of NC_142009.1, read as the reverse complement.
AATATGGGATTCCCTTTATCAATGGTTAACTAACAGAAACAGAAGTTAGAACATTTAAAATTATAAGAGAAGAATTATTTTTACTATGAGGGCTTATTATGATTTTTATTAATAATATGAATTAGTATTAATAATTAATAAATATTAATATTATGTTGAGAAAATACTGTTATTATATGACTACTACTAATGAACATCATTACTATTATGAAGATGACCATTGCTCAAATTAACTGTAACCAGACAACACACTGTTTACATAGACAATGAAACTCTTGGTCTTTCTTTATATAGCAAAATTTTTAAAAAATCAAATAAATAAATACATATCATCATTCTTTCTCTAACAAAGTTTTTGCCTGTACTTAATATGGAATTAAATTGTTCAGGTGTTGTGGCTAGACCTCAGAGAACAGATTAGCGAAATGGTCTATATAATTTTATTGGCATTGGAATACTCCCCAATGTTTTGAAGCCTGTATGAAGACAAGAGGCAGGAGATGGAATTTAAATGGATTGCTGCTCAGTGGTGAATGGCCAAAAAGATTTGCTTTAAGTTATGCAAAACAGGATCATTAATCTCTATCACAGGCTCCAGCATGTTCCTCAAAAAGATTGCACATTTTAACTTGCTGGGATTACACGGAGAAAGGAAAATATTGAAATGATATATACTGTAAACTAGTATCTCCTATGAATTCTGGCACATCCTGTGAAGCTCCCAATCTTTTTTTTTTTTTTTTTGAAAGAGTAGTATTTCATCATTGGTGCTGTTTGATGGTTTCTTTTCTTTTTAAGAAGGAATGCAATCATGGCAGAAGATGAGCCTGAGAGATAGAAAAACTTCATCTTGCTGTCACATGAAAGTAATGGTACTTTAGAACTGAACCTGAATACCTTTATGGAAAAAATTCAGGTGTCGTTATTTAAGACTTTGATGCTAGTTTTATGAGCATTCATAAGGTTCAAAGGACATAAATTGTCTCTATTTCCTCATATCCCTTTTTCCTCATTTGGGTGGTAATATGATTTTTGTTTTTTCAAATAATCCTCCCTCCCAATCACTTTGCTTTTTAGGAAAGAAATAGAATCGTGGCTTCAAAAGATGCAAGATTGAGTTTTAAATATTGCAGAGCCGTACTTCAGTTATGGATTTATTTCCAAATCAAGCAGATAGTCTTTATGAGATTTCTCCCTTAAGGCTGAAGCAACTTTGAAGAAAGGAGAGAGTATTATAGGAGATTATGATTATAGAGCAAAGGAAAAAAATACCAGTCTACATGTGCCACAATCTTAACACAGATCGCATATCTTCTTCCTTCCCTTAGGATTCATACAAGAAGCTATAAATAACATGGTCTGCAAAATATTCATTCATTCAATCAATCAATCAATTCGTGCATAATTATCTTGTTGGACTTTATTGAGATAGACAATGTGTGCACCTCTAGGTAATTCTTATTAAATTTTGAATTTATCTTGGATTGTATGGTAATGTAGAGTCCCAGCTCATATTTCTTTGTTTATTTATTTACTCCTTCATTTTGTTTATTTATTTATTCCTTCCTCATTTTGGGGGGACTCTAGGCAGTTGTCAATCTCCTAGAATTTCTTGCCAATGTGCTAAATTCTGGATGTGCACTTCCACACATCTTGAAGATACCACACTGGGTAGCCTAATGTAAATAATAGCAGGGTTCTGATTTCTATATACTCTGATCTGAAGGAGATCTTTTAATTATCTAAGATGCAATTCAATAAATTAAATGGCTAACTTAAAAAAAAGGAATAAAACTTGTATACAATAAAGGGGAATATTTGTAGCTCAGGGTCGAAATGCGGGGTCCTAATTGCTATAACAGAATAAAAAAGTTGGAAAAGTCCTTGGAGATCTTCTAATCCAGCCCACTGCTCAAACAGGAAACTCTATACCATAAGAGCCATGATGGCGCACTGGTTAGAATGCAGTGCTGCAGGCTAACTTACTGCTCACTCCAGGAATTTGATTCTGAATGGCTCAAGGTTGACTCAGCCTTCCATCCTTCTGAGGTCAGTAAAATGAAGACCCAGATTGTTGGAGGCAATATGCTAACTCTGTAAATCACTTAGAGAGGACTGTAAAGCACTCTGAAGTGGTATATAAGTCTAAGTGCTATTGCTATTTCAGACAGATGGTTGTTCAATCTCTTCTTAAAAAACCTCCACTGTTGGAGCATCCACAACTTCTCAAGGCAAATCGTTCTACTGATTAATTGTTATGTCAGAAAAATTCTCCTTAGTTCTAGATTGGTTCTATCCTTGATTAGTGTTCATCCATTGTTTCTTGTCCTGCCTTCAGGTGCTTTGGAAAATAGATAGACCTTCTTTCAATATTTGTGACAGCCCCTCAAATATTAAAAATATGTTGGAACACTGCTATCATCTCATCCTTAATCAGTGCAGCGATGGTGTTCATTTGGGTGATGAAATGTCTACATGAAAACAGGCAAGCTCAGGGAACACTAAGGACCCCTTAAAACTTGTACAAAACCGAACTCCATGGCTCTTCCTACAGTCGATCTTCTTTAGCCTAGTGTGACATTTACTAATCTCTAACAATGAATATCATTCATTAGTGCTACCATAATGATTCTACAATAAAATATAATCATTTCTAGACAGATAATGCAATTAATTGTCAATATTTGTTTTCTTGATTGTTTTCTGAAGGCAGGGAAATATCTTAGCTGTAGCTGAGTTTACACCAAAAAATTTAGTAATACTCTCAATTAAAAAGTTTCAGATAATTCAGTGGCAATGTAACCAATGCTCTGTGACAGATTTATGTTTCTTGCTCTTGTACTAATTTTTCATCCTATAAAAGGTATTTCTTTTCTCTGCTTCAGTTTTTTTTCTCTTTTCTTAATGTGGAAAGTTTTCACTTCCTCTTAGCATTGTTGCACTCAATTTCCAGACCAGACTAGGAGAAAAATGACCTTAACCCTAATCCTTAAATATCCAGAGAGTTTTGTACACATTTGTGCCAAATGTAAACAAATGTAACTGTGTACATGAATTCCATTCGATCACAACATCTATATTGCAACTTAGCAGAATAGCATGGTTCACACAATCTACCAAGACAATAGTTAGGTTCTCAAGGAATTCTGAACCACAAACTGTCCACTCACATGTTTCATATCTTTGAAATCTTAACAAATTTGAATACCCTTGATAGTTATTTAAATAAGATTCATATGACCCCATCAAAAATTGAAAGCATGGCTCAGCTGATTGGAAGGTTGCATTAACCAATCACTCTGCATTATGCTGCAATGTACTCAGAAGAATCTTGGGCCAATAATATTTTCCTCCACTTGGAAGGATACCTCTGGAACCACAAAGAGCCACATCATAAAGTAGTTGAATGGCTGGTGGTGTGTGTGTGCCTGACTGTGTCCCTGCATATGCCTATAGCTGGTTCACATCTTAGAAGTTCATTTGTGTATATTTCCAGGGGATGAGGATGTTCCTATCCCTCCCATCAATATTAAGCCACTGTACAAACTGGAAGCATGGATGGCTTGTGCCAAGTGGCTAGATGCTTGTACTGACTTGATTCTAGGCTATCTGGATAATGGGGTATTTACATTTTTAAATTGCATAGAGATGATTGTATGGTTGGTTGTGTTTAGTTTAATTTTTTTCTTTTTAGTGGTGTTTGTCCAGTTTTTACTTTGTGGAAGAGCACCTCATTTCGTTGCACCCGCTTGCGAGTGTAATGACAAATAAATTCTTATGTCTTATGTCTTAAGAGCACACAATAGATACAAACTCAAAGTAAACCGCACCAAACTTGATTGCAGGAAATACGACTTCAGCAATAGAGTGGTCAATGTCTGAATACTCTACCCGACTCTGTAGTCTCTTCCCCAAACCCCAAAAACTTTAACCTTAGACTGTCTACTATTGACCTCACCCCTTTCCTAAGAGGTCTGTAGGGGAGTGCATAAAGCGCACCATCGTGCCCACCGTCCCTGTCCTATTGTTTCTCTTATTCTTTTATTTTTCTTATATGTACCCATTTCATGTATTCACAACTATGTATACACTTATACTTATTATCTTGTAAACAATTGGCAAATCAAATAAATAAATAAATAAATAAATAAATAAATAAATAAATAAATAAATAAATAAGTGACAAAGCATTCAGTCCAGATGCAGGTTATCATATCCACCCATTGGACTATTTGCCTACCCCATGTCCTCCTACACTTTTCTTCTCTTTTAATCTGGAAGTTGTAAGTGGAATCCTTCTATGTATGGTAATCGGAAAATCAATAACATGGGAAATGTCTGGACTTTTAGTTTTAAAGTTCAGGAGGCAATTGCTACTGAAGAAAACATGTTTTAAAATCTGTAGGGTTTTTAATTAACAATTTTCTCTAGAGTCACCAAAGTTCTTAATCACTGTGCTATAGTAGCAGAGTGGATAGACAGGCATAGAAGTTATTGCAGGGCACAATTGGCTCTGTTGAAGGTATGGTCCTTCAATTGCAATTCCAATCAGCTGCTGGGGTTACCTTGCAACAAATTGTAGTGCTTTAGATAGACAGGAACACTGGAGCAATAACATAACCAGGAGCTGAGGTGGATTTGAAAGCACTGGGGAGATCATCATCATCATCCCTTTCTGCTCTTCAGAAGCAGTTTCTTGTCCCTTCTGCAGGACGAACTATGCAATGCAGATAAACCGAATGTTAGCTAAATTGGACTAGACAGACAATAGCCTGACTACTCTTTCATAATAGCAATAGTACTTAGACTTATATACTGCTTCACAATGCTTTACAGCCCTCTGTAAGCAGTTTACAGACTCAGCACATTGTTCCCAACAATCTGGGTCCTCATTTTACCGACCTCAGAAGGATGGAAGGCTGAGTCAGTCTTGAGCCTGGTGAGATTCGAACTGCCCAATTTCAGGCAGCCAGCAGGCAGCAGAAGTAGCCTGCAGTACTGCATTCTAACCACTGCACCATCACAGCTCTTAATACTTAATAAAGTATTTAATATTTAAATACACCATTTTGGGATCTAATATACTGTGCAAAAGCAGTAATTTATGAGTTGGGGCAATTAACTCCAAAAGATTCCTAAGATTAATCTTTTCCCTGGCTGCTGGAAAATGAATAAGAGCTGAGAATGACTCTGCAAAACTGAGTCTTTTCTTGGTGAACTATCTCTGTGTCCCCCCCACATTTGCTGCCTTGCTGCAGGCATACATACAGATGAAAAAAGGGCCAAAAATATCTTAAAAGTTGTTTCTTTGCTCAGTCTTAGGCCTTCAGCTATTTTGATGAATACCTGAGCAGCACCATAAATGCTAAAACTTTCTCCATTCCCTCCCCTCACCAATCCATAAGCACTTGTTCAAGCTCTGTTACATTTTTTAGACCTTGGGCTCTGAGTAATGGCCCATTGCCAAGCTTGATAGATATCTGTGATAACTTTTTTTTTTAACGGGTTGGGGAGGTATTGATGGCCTCACATCTGTGAGCTTTCTCTTACAAACACATTTTATGGAATTTAAAAAATAAATGCTGGACTTTCAAAACTTCCTTACGTCATTCAGTTTTCCATTCTTTTTATGTTTATCTGGTTGTGCTATTTTAGTTGCCTTTTTAACATTTTAGTCTTTATTTTCTTTTGAATATTTTAAGAATTATTTCTGTTTATTGAGCCACCCAGAGTAGATTTATTCTGAAAGACATTTTAAAACTGTAAAAATAACTGTAATAAACACACAAGAAAATGTTAAGAAAGTAGCATAACTGTGGCTCTGTGAGAGATTTATAATAACTATTTTCCTATTAATTTTGCCACCCACTTTATAAATAAATGAGTAAACATTTTTTTAAATTATTCTGAATAGATTAACAAAACTATGCTTCTAAACACCCATGTGTTGCTTTTTTGAGATTCTCTGAAATAAGTTTCCCAAACCCAGACACAGAACATGAAGTGTGTGAAGTTGGGGATCCATACTTTGTTTGGTGTTGATGATGAAAGCTACAGCATCAAAAGTGTGCAAAGCCAAAGCTGAACAGGAAGTGGGTATGGAACAAATACAAGCATTTTTAATTTAAGTTATAATAGATTTAATTCATTTAAATGTTACTGACTAAATGAACTAGATTGATCTGAACTAGATTGATCAGCAATTCTCATGCATATCATTATTCTTCCCATCTGTTAAATTAAAATTTTCAGTTGGGCAGAAAGCTTTAGAAAAGTTCTAAGCACCATATCCAAGATTTTAGTGGATAATTTCATAGATCTGGCATTATCTGGGCTACAAAAATCCAAATTATTGTTTTGCATATCTCTTTGCTGTTATCTCTGGTGGCCATTTGGATCTCCTCTCCTCCCTTCCCCTCCCTTCCCCTCCCTTTCCTTCCCCTCTCATTCCATTCCATAGGATAGATCTAATAGTCCTATATCCAATTACCTTTGGAACAGGGGTGGGATTCAATTTTTTTAACAACCGGTTCTGTGGGCATGGCTAAGTTGGTGGGCGTGGCTTGGTGGTCATGTTATTGGCTGGGCGTGGCCAACTCAATATCACTCACATCGAGGCACGCATCTCCTCACCTGGCCTCTCATGACTGTGGGGATGCTGCAACAGTCGTAAGTGTGAAAAATGGTCATAAATCACTTTTTTCAGTGCCATTGTAACTTTGAATGGTCACTCCACACAAGCAAAGTACCAGCAAAGGAGGGGGAAAAAACTCCAGAGAAGTTCCTGAAACAGGAAGTCTAGTCCTGCCAAGAATGTAATAAGGGTTTACGGAGAGGCAGTTTCTGTAAGCAACACCAGAATGTTTCCTTCCTGCCTTCCTTACAGGATTAGGCCAGTAATTTCTTCTAAGAACCAGTTCTCCGAACTGCTTAGAATGTTAACAACTGGTTCTAGCGAATAGGTGCAAACTGGTAGAATCCCACCCCTGCTTTGAAACAGATTAATAAAAGTGGAAAGTTTTAAGCTGTTGGAACAGAAGAATATCACTTGCTCTGCATTAGTTCATGCAGAATATGAAAGCTTTCTTTTCAGTGCTGCAATGCTACAGTGACAACTGTATGATTTCATTTACATAAACAATATTTCCACTTTTTCTAAAACTTATCTTTCCCTACCAATGCTAAATATAAACACCAATGCTAAAAATAGATAATCTTTGGCAGGGAGAGGGAGAGAAAGAGATTTGAACAAAGGTTCTACTAGTTCTATGCTCAAAATAATCATCCTACTGCCTTGGCTACTTTAGTTTTTGAAAAACTAATCTAATCTAGGTGGAATAACTGACCCTTATAGTACTAGAACATATAGGAAGGATCAATTAATAATAATACAAATTTACTTTGGCAACATATTTGATGTTAAAATAAAAAGGCAAGAATTATAAAGCTGCAAGACTGTGATAAGATGACTGAAGCAAAGGCATGCTGATTGCTATAGCTCATCTTCAATTTCATAAGCGATTAGGTACACCTTTCAAAAGCAGTGAAATGCTTTCTGTGATTCTCAATATGAAGCTGAATAGATAGGGAAAACAAGGTATTCATTTAATCCAAAACTTTCTCAGAAAACAGAGCACACACTTGAAAGTAATTAACACTTTTGTTGTACAATAAATTATTGAGTAATAATTTTATCAGCCAGTATCCAAGCTTGTCACTCTTTTCTGGTACATTAAGAAAGAGAAATCTATTTAATAGTGCAGCAATTGTTATTTTTTCCACAGGAAGCTAAGTGAATAAACTGTACATGTATATTTAACTTCAAATCCTACTCTTGTATCTTTGAGGTTTTATTAATACTAGTTTTTGTAAAATATTTAATACCTTGCTCAAAAATGTGTGATTAAATCCATTTTACCTATAGTATTGTCAAGATATTTTTCTGAAGTAATATGCAGACTGAGAATAATAGCTGATTAAGTAAATGCATTGTTAAATAATATTAATAATATATTTTCAAATGGTCAAGTCGCACAATTTATTTTCTGTACTCAACTTCTATTTAAATATAGTTTACATATCTCATCATTTTTATTCTTTTACCTACATTCAGAACCAAATGGCATCATCTTTCCATTGGTGATGAAAAGAGTGTGAACAACAACCATAAGAGCCACAACAAATTAGGAAAAATGTCTTGAAGCAGTTGTGAACCTAAAATAGTAACACAATTATAGAAACAGTGACACAATAACTGTAGAATGTTGGCTGACTACAACACTGGGGCAGGGAAAGGAAGATAAAATGGAGTGGCTGAAGTCCCTTAAAGAGAGAGACACACACACACATCTTTTGACATAATCCAATTTGATGTCAGTGATTAACTGATTGATTGATTGATGTACACTTATAGCCCACTCTAATCAGAGGATGGGTAAGGAACAACAAAGTCAAGATTTAAAAAAATGTTAAAATTCAGATACAAATAATAAAAATAATCCATGAACTCATCTAGTTTACCATTCTATGAAGCTAACCTAAGGGCCTGATATCTGTTAGAATAATACTGTTCTGACTAGTTTTCAAAATGCTGTTAGAGTAAGACCCATCTGTATCTCTTGAGGAGAGGATGTTCCATGGATGTATGATGTCTCAGAATTTCTCCAGAGCAAGTAGAAAATCTGCAGTGATTTCTCAAGCAGGGGACTTCCCACTGAGTGATAATATTCAATAGCTCTGCTACTGTAAAAATACCACAGGAGGAAAAAGCCATATAACTCCTTCAGATTTATTTGAAGGCTGAAAAGATATGGCACTGAATATCTGGGAAAACTGACTTTGAAGACACTCTTAAACCACCCCGTCAATAAATAAGTGAAAGGATTCCCTAATCCACCCAGGAGAAATTATCCTTTGCAAGAATTTGTAAAACAAATTCTCTTTCAAGTGGAATGAGATAAGCTTAAAAAAAAGATGGCACAATTTCTTTGCCTAATATTGTCCTCAGATCTCTGTAATCTCCTGTCTGGCCCATGTGTTGTCCGTTTGAGCTGGATTAGCCTTGAAATGATCAATGATAATTTTGTTTTGTTTCTCCTTGGGAACAAAAAAAAAAAATAAAGCAGGAAATTCAGCTTTCTTCTCTAGTCACATTAATACAACAGGATTTAGGTAGTTGTGGTTTTCTTCTATGGAAGCTCTTTTCCCAACACAAGACTGCTTGTCATTTCATCCAACTTTTCTTTTGTTTTATTTAATGGAGCTTGCAAAGAGAATGTCCTAATGTATTTTCAGTTAGAATAATGTCAACTTCAAAAAGAAGGAAAATATGTACATGGTACCAAGGTTCAAATTATTTTTCATTGTATTTCATGCACAATCTTTCATCTCCCCTCTGTGTAATGCTATTGACTCAATACTCTAACCTCTAAAAATGAATGTTTCTTCTCACTGAAAATCTATTTATTTCCTTCAGCGAGTCTTGAGAGGGGGAAAATGCTCCATGATGAGGAAATTCAGTGAATACTAAGCAAGCTGTTAGAGGGAAAAATATTTTACTGAAATTTATTAAAAATAGATAAGGTAGTTGCATTTATGAATCGAAGGTGTCAAGGGGATTTTTTTTCATTTTCTGAAACAAATTGTGCTTAATTAGCTAAATGCATTAAATAAAGATTATATTGAGAAAGGTTTTGCTGGTATGAGGCACCAATTAATTTACTAACATGCTTTTTAAAAATAAAGATTATATAATGAGAAAAGTGTCACTGGTCTGAGGCATCTAAATACCTCATTGTTTTTTTTTTTTACAATTTTAATGTTCCTTCTGGATCTTGAATGAATGTTATCAGCTATTAAAAATTATCTGTACTCTGTATTCTGATAGTGTTCTACATATATGAAGCATACAGTGACCAGTCCAATATTTATTGATTCAACTGAATTAATTATATGAATTACAAATAGCAATTCTGGGTATTGATATAGGATTAATATTGTATTAATATTTTAATATTAATATTAGTATTGATATAGTGACATCTACCCATTAGAGTGAGGAGGCAGGGAATGCTGCGGGTCCCACCCCTGAGGGAGATACACCTGGTGGGACCTAGAAGAAGGGCCTTTCTGTGGTGGCTCCATCTCTCTGGAACATCATTCCCCCAGAGATTAGAATGGCCCCCTCAATAATACTATTCTGAAAGACACAGAAGACCTGGTTTTGCCAGCGGGCCTGGGAACCCAGAGAGGAATGGAACCCATCAAATGGCTAGTATGACCCTCTGTCATTGGGATGGGAGGGTGGGAGTTGGTTTTTGTTTTTGTTTTGTTTTGTTTTCCCAAATTTTGTTCTATTGTACTTTACTAATTTATTTGATTCTTTTTGTTAGTTCTTTTTGTTAGTTCTTATTGTTTTTATCTTTATTTTTTGTTTTAAATATGATTTTACATTGTGTAAGCCACCTTGAGTCACCATGGGTGAATAGGCAGCAATATAAATCAAATAAATAAATAAATAAACAAACAGATAAAGTAACCATCAAACCAAAAAAACATCAAGCATAATGCAACACAACCGGGTCAATTTGTAAACACTTTCAAAAACCCCAAACTATTACAGAATGGGCTCATTCAATCTACTGCTCCAACTATAGGTAGTCTTTGACTTGTGATAGCAATTGGAACCAAAATTTCCATTTCTAAACTATGTGGTCATAAAGTGCAACTACATTGTTTGGTCATTGCAATCCCTGCAGTCCCTGTTGCCATTGTTAACCAAAACCCATGACTGTTAGGTGAGGCAACTTTCTGCTGGCATCCCATAAATGCCTGGCCAGCAGACATATTAGTGACTGCTGCTGGATGAGAAAGGAAGTGTGGAATTGTGCGAGGATGCTGGGGAAGTTTAGGGAGGAGCTGCAAGAGGCTGATGGGGTATGTGAGAGATGCAGCATGGGTTAGAGATAGGTGAGTGCATACTATACATAAGAGGCACAGTGTAGTCAAGGAGGTTGGCCTACAAGAGTGCAAGATTGTGTGAGAGATATAGAATAGGTTGAGACAAGGCCATGAGACTATGAAGGAGTGTGTGAGAAGCAAAGTGCAGATCAGGAACAGTGTGTGGGTGTAGTATGTGTCAGGGAGTCCATAGGTGTGCATGAGTGGCTAATGAGCATAAGCACAAAGGCTGGGGAAGGTACATGTTTGAGGAAGACTTATCCTTCTGACTTGCAACCTTCCCTTCTGGCTTCCCCACTGACTTTCTGGGATAGTCAGCAGGCAAGGTTGTAAATGAAGTTTATATCATTGTGAAGTGATGCATCCAGTGATAAGTGCAAACTAGTTGACTAGTGCCCAGAACTTTATCATATAACTGCAGGGATGCTGGCACGGCCAGAATTCTAAAGTTGAATACCACTTGTTCAGCACTGTCATAGCTTCAGACAGTCTCTTAATGAATGGTTGACTATCATAATGGGGGAAAAACCTCCAGGCTTTCAAGGCCATATAGAAGGCCAAAGGAATTGGGTAGGGCAATCTGAAAGTTGGAAGGTAACTTGTTTTGGAGGGTTGGCACTGAAAAAGAGAAGCCAGGCTTCCTGAGTCCTACTAGGTTGCCTTGATCCAAAGAAGGGATCTGAAGTATGCTTACCCTGCAGGATCTTGTGGGATGGAGACAAGAGATATGGATATGCAGATAACCTTTTCCAGGAAGGGCTTTAAAAGTAGAATGAACACTTTGGATTGCACCCAGAATCCTACAAGGAGTCCTTGCAGCTCACAAAATGGCGGTATTACATGTATGAATGAATGTTATGTGGTACATCCGTAACTAACCACACCATCACATGCTGGACCAAATGTAGCTTTCAAATGATCTTTGGGGCATCCCCACACAGTGTGCATTACAAAGATCCAAACAGCAAATGATCAAAGTAAAACAGATTCTAACCTATTTATTAGCCCCACTTATACTCATCCCCTCCACACATTTGCTTGTGGTGGCTTTACAGAAAAAGAAGAATACTATCCAGCCTGGATGGTATTCCAATATAGGAAAACACATGGGGGAAAAAACTTATATCTTGGTTTCATTGGAAAAGTCCTACTGTGATCTCTCAAATGTCAGGATGTTCATTTCAAAATTCACCAAAAATCAAAAAACATTTTCTCCAGAAAACAGATTTCATATTAATTCAATCTTTATTTTTAATATTTTCTCCCTGAGGCTGTTGTTTTTAATAATGCTTTCATTAAAAGTTTTAACGTCAATAATAAAAGATAATTCAAGTTAAAATAACAAATAGAGGGAAAATAAAATAAGAAGAGAGAGTTTTGTGGTTATCAGTTGGCTCCTTTCTTAATTATTGTTTAAATAACAACAATTATTGTTTCTGGGTCCATGTGGGGGAGGAGAAAACTTTGTACCAATACTGTATATCTGAATCTCTTCAATAATCAAGTATCTGTAGAGGCATGGTCCAAAAGAACTTTCTGTCCATCTGGATAACTGAACCCAAGTCTTCTGGTCAAAGTGTAGCATAGCATCTTGTTGTATAGGGGTGGGAAATAAATGATAAAACCCAGCAAAAAACAAAACAAAACACCGTCACCAACGCATTAGTCAGAAGTGTACAGAGATACAGTATGTCACATGAACAAGAAAACCACTTTACCGGATGATAAAGTAATTTCCTAAGAGATCATACAAAATAATTCCAGTTTATTCCTGAAAAAAAATTGTGCTGATTTGTGGGAGATCCAAGACCTCTGGCTCCCCAGCACTCCCATGTGCCTATTTAATATTCTTTAAAAATAATAACAAAAATAAACAAAAGGGGTATAGTTCTCATGGATAGTTTCAGCCCAGTTTGGTTACAAAATTAGCAATATTTTGAATGTTTATTTTTTAATAGACTGCAGCTATAAAAACCACCAGAGAAGGGGAGTAAAATACTTATATGGTAAACTATGTAGATTTCATGGCTTAGAAAGATGTATTTCAGAATTATTTGTAGATGCTTTCTGAATTCAATAAATGATATCTTTTCCCCCTATTGCTATGTTCACATAAACAAGTGAATCACATTACTCACATAAAATTCTTCCAAAATATGGCTTTCTTCTATCTATTTTCGGAATTTCAATGGTACAGGTTATTTCCAAATAATCAGGTAAATAGTACCACATACATGCTTCTAACATGTCCATTTTTATAGACCTCTATAAATTTTATGCTGGGTTATAAATTAAGGTTTCAATTGCTGCTATTTGCTGCTTCTTTTGCCCAAGGTATTCTTTAATGATAAGATCTCGTTTACAAAGCTGAGAATATATAAACATCATTGGCACACTGTTTGTTTATTCCTTTATTAATGCAGATATTTCCCTACTTATCATGAAGATTTCCCATTTGTTTACAAATAAAATTATCATAATGCTGTAGGAGTGCATTGCCTACATATTCATTCCCATTAAATTTAACTTCATTTCGTCTTGTATCTGGCAAGTACAGGCTTTAATTCTCCAACTTCATCTTATTTTTATTTCTAATAAGGGAGGTATAGAACATTCTGTGAATAAAAGTCCATTCATTGGGTATTCACCTATCTACCTTAATTTTTTTTCAGCTAAATCTTGGGTAACATAAACTGTACCTAGGGAACAGAGCCAGTAAAGTATTTGTTTTAAATAAACAAATATATATGCAGAAGATCCAATTATTAGACTTCTAATGTGGATAATTCTATCAATTTTAATTAGATTTTGGGGGAAAAGCAGCATGCAGTGGTAGGGGTGTTTGGGTTTTTTTAGAAATTCCTGACACATAAGTAGACATTTCAAATAATTGTTGCTATGAGTGCAAATCATCACCCAAAATTATACTGGTGAAATTTTATTACTTTATGCATGAAGCTAAAACTTGTTATAGTTTTGATTTTTGTGCTTGCATATTATCCAGGCATCATCTTTTAGCTGTCTACAATTTGTCCAAATAATATTTAACTAGTATTTTTTATTCTAAAGGGCTGAAGCAGTCCATAAGAGTAGAAGCAGAAGCATCTTTTTTTATATAAATTTTTTATTAATTTTCAATAAACAAACATACACAAACAAAACACAAAACATGAAAACATAAAACTTCTTTTTGGAAAGCGGCTTAGTCCCGGGGTACATCTTTTTGTACAGACATAAATCAAATTCATGCTCACTTTATATCTACCATTTCATATCTTATTTACCATTCTACATTTTCTATATAGCTTCTCCCCTCTTTTCACTCTCTTAATTCTATTTTATTTATTTCATCTCAATTTAAATCATTATGCTTGCATCTTTTGTCTGTTCTATTTCAATTATCTATTATCTTTTCTCATTAACACAAAATTTCTCCTGAAGCAGAAGAATCTTAATGAGGGATCTATGTAGCCCAATATTCTTATAAAGAGGCAGATCAAGTGCATTTGGAAGGTATAGAAGTATGAGCAGGAGGGATAGTTCATTTCTGTTGTTGCTTTTCAGGAATTGATAATTAAAACATGATGACATAATTCACAAGACATTCTAATGCTTCCTGTGACATCTTGTTACTGCTGTTGTCGTGCCAGGGAGCATGACAAAGACACAATTACAGTGGAAACACTGAATGTAAGAAACATGAACATTGAAAAATAGTGAAAAATGAAATAAATCAGCCACATCAGCAAATTGAAATGGGCCAGAATTGGATATTTTCAGCCAGAAGATCATATTTTCATGGTAAAGACATGAAAAATAAAAAGGGAATGTTATTGTTTCCATGGCCAGAAGGATATAACAAAGACAATACTTGGATATACTTCAGTCTATGACCAGTTAATATTAATCAGACTTCATGGACAGCTCTTTGATATGACAACAATTCACATTTATGTTCTGATGCAAAAGAAATCAACAGAACTTGCAATATCTTTGTTGTTAACATATTCTTCAAACAACCATAGATCCTTATATGTAGACATTATCAGATGGAATACATAGAAATCAGTTTGGCTATAATATTACTACAGATGATATTATTACTACAGACAGATTGCTCAGTTACTAGAGCAAAACCATGGTCAGGGGTTGACTGTAACAGATCAGAAACTGTTCACATGCAAGTTCCAAGTCATGTCAAGCTAAAGTAGAAGAACAAAGGCAATGAGTTAACATAATATAATCTTGAACATACACCCACAATTTTTAGGAAGATCAAGAATTTCTCTGAAGTCCTAATCTTGGCAGTGGAAATTGCCAAGAGAAGTCAAAGCCAGGAAAGACAAAGATCTCAGGAAGAAGCTTAAGAAAGAATTTAAGAGAGCTGTTAAAAGAAAAAAAGAAACAGTATTACAAAGTCATTGAAGATGGAAAGAAAGAAAAAGTAAGAAAATCAACACCCAAAATCCCTTAGAAGATATTTACAAGAAGTTCCAGTATAAGAAGACTAAGACAAATTGACTTTGAAATCATTATCAATTTAGAAGAAATAAAGAAATTGGTTGGATATCTATAGAAAAATAAAAAGCAATAGAAGAATCAGGAAAATTTCTAACCAAACTATTCCAGGAAATCTGGAGAAAGATATTGGCCTCTTTCCATAGATCGGAAGAGTCCAATTTATATGAGAATACCAAAGAAAAAGACTCAACAGAATGTGCAAACTATTGTATAATATTCTGAATTTTACATAGCATCTAAACAATTTTTAAGATCTTCCAATATACAGTACATTTACTCCTACATGGAAAGAAAGATGCCATGTGTTCAAGCTAATTATAGAAAAGTTTGAGGAACAAGACATTAGTTACTGCAGATACATGCTGAACATTTGAGAAAGTGAAAAAAATAAGTTGATATATGTTTAATTGATCATAGAAAGGCCTATCCTATGTCAATCTGTGGAATATAAATCCCAGAAAATCTATTGTCTGCATACAAAACATATGTACACGTCAGGAAGACACAATCCAGATGGAACATGTCAAAACAGACAAATTACAGATGAAACAAGATTGTCTAATTTCTCCTTAATAATTCAGCCAATATGTTGAATATAGAATGAGGGAAGCTGGATTAAAAGATGACCATGGTTTTAAAACTGGAAGAAGAAACTTCAATAACCTGGGCTATGCTGACACAATTCTAGTAGTTGAGAATAAATGATCTGGAATCTTTTAAAATAAAAGTAAAGAAGGCCAAACTAATCACAACAAGTACAATAATCAGTCATAGAACTGACAATAAAGATATTGAATTGGTGGATAGCTTCTGCCCTATCAACTATCAATGGTAATGGATGCTGAAGTCAAAAGTAGGTTGGAGATTAGTATTTGGAGAAATAACAAAGGCTTTGGAAAAATTATTCAGTTTCCAGGATATATCTATATGTAGAAAAATCAAATCATGCAGGCAATAGTTTGCTCTGTAACTGTCTGTTGAAGTAAAAGTTGGATTTGGAAAAAGCAGCATATTGATACTTTTGAATGTTGATGTTGGAGAAGAATCTCCAGAATACTATTGAAAGCCTAGAAAAGCAACCAGAGTATAAATCAACCTTGAATTCTGACCCAAGGCTCACCTTATCAAATTTTGAACGACAATATGCAAAAACCTAGCTCAGAGAAAGTTGTAATATTGGGAAATATAGAAGGAAAAAGATGCCAGCAACAGCAACATAAATATATTTGATTATAACAATAATGGGTGCACTATTGGAAGACCTGAAGGACAAGGCTGGGAAAAGACCTTCCAGGAAAAAAAAATCTAAAAAAAATATTGGTCTTTATATATCAGCTCCAGCTTTATGACACATAAGTCAAACAATCAAGTCTTCAGGTTTACCCATTAAAAAGCACAAGGAAAAGAAGGAAGAAAACATAATGCTTAGTAGATTATAAGATTATCCATTTCCTGTCACATAAACCCCTCCCCCCCCCCAAATATGCAATTTAACCTTTTACTCTCTATCCATAAATTCAAAATTTATCTGCTTTTCTCTAGGACACCTGCCTTTTTCAAGGCAAGATTAAACTTCAGAAATCTCCCTGCTGGAAGTTAAGAGAAGGTGGGGTCATTGCTTATAGCTGGATAGATCCATAGATCTACCCATGCAAACTTCAGCTTTCATGCCAGGTATCATCTCAGGACAGTAATGTTTAAAAAAACACCTCCACAGTGAATCATGATAGTGATGATGATGAATCTTGTTTTTTTTTTTTCCCATGCTTTCAGTTGGTTAATGATTTCAATAAAGTTTTTTGAATTTTGAATTTTTCATGCTGCTATCTTGGTACCATTGGGCCTTTTCTATCTTGATTCAATCACATGAATGATTCCTACAAATTAATGGAAAGAAGATGATGCTTGATTATCCAAGGATATAAAGAACTAAGAGCAAATAATAAGAATCGTGAGGGAAGGGTCAGTCACAAGGGTCATTCCAGTCCAGTAGATTTTTAGCAGGGTTTCAAAGTATTATGATGCCAAGCAATATTTGTTATTTGTTCTTGTCACCAAGGGGACATAAAGGAATTTGAAATTACTCAGAAACTATAATGAGTGCAGAATGGAGTAGCAGTCTGATGTAAAAACAGCATGTAGAGACCATATAACAAAAGAAAGGTACTTGTATTTTTAGTCTGAGCTCCATGTACCTGGATATTCAGCTCTGGCAAGAACACTACTATAACTTTTATGTGCCTTTTTTGAAAGTGGTGTTGAAAAGATAGCTTTTTACTGCATTACAGATAATTTATAATAATTGCTGTCTAGTGTAATGGAACTGCCTGGAAAGACAGAAGTTGCTTCCAATCATCTGTCTGTCTATTCTCTCTCTCTCTCTCTCTCTCTCTCTCTCTCTCTCTCTCTCTCTCTCTCTCTCTGGATTTATTAGCCTCTCAACTCCTAATTCTAATATTAAAAACAGAGGAATAATCATAGATAATCTTGAAAAAGGCATTTCTTATAATGTGAGAGTATTTCTGGCCAGAAAATCCAAAAGTAAAGATTCAAAGCTCAGGAGATTTTAGGAACTGCATATAATCTGTGTCTTAAAGAAAACTGATATAGGTGAAAAAATATTGAGGTTCACCCACTTTAAACAAATTTATTATGAAATAAAAATAGAAACAAGAAATTCGGGCCTAGGTTTAGGAAGACAAAATAGTCAACCATCATTTCATTTTTGTCTTAGTACATGGTGTGATTGAGATAATCATACAATCATTTTAGAATAATATTTAAACATCTGATCTAGCCAATAGTAGAATGACAAGCAAATAAGAAAAAGCTTGCTTGAAAGTGATATCCATTTAAGAAGGAAGGAAGGAAGGACCTTGCTATAGTTTATTATATTTGTATCAATTTCCTTTGTAAAATGTATGTGATTTACATATTACATATCTATTTGTACAAACAGTTTTAAAGGAACAAGATGTTTGTGTGTGTGTGTGCGTGCGTGCGTGCGCGTGTGTGTGTGTGTGTGTGTGTGTGTGTGTGTGTGTATGTGTTCATGAAGGATCCAAATTGCCTATTTGACAAGGAAAGAGAACAGAACACAAAAACAGAGACCAGTCTAAAGCTACTTCATTCTTTCATTCTCTTTCTCCCAAGAAACGAGAGTATCAGTAAGAATATCATTGGACCAATCCAGTGAGTGTCAAGAATATCAAGAGCACACTCAGGAACTTTTACTAATATTTGCATTTATGTTCTTACTAGCACAAATATGTACCTGCAATGATTTAAAGTCTTTAAACATTTCTTAGTCTAGTTTCTTACAAGCACTCTTTGATGTTCCGTGCTGTGCTTCAATTGCTTTAATCCTCCTTGAAGCTAGTATGATTCCACTGGAGGCAAGAATCTGCATTTGCTGACTCTCTTCTTAGCTTAAATGCCTGCTTTCTGGCTTAAACATTGGCCCCATTAATTATCCTGGATGGTGTTTCATCAAGATAGAATACCTTGATATCTATGCACAATCAAAATTTATCATTTTTTAACAATATTCCAATTTCCATGATGGACAGGTGGTCTATTTTTTTTACTTACAAATTTGTAGCATATGTGATCAAAAATTCCTATCTACAGAAATTGTCGTCTGAAGACATAAGGTGCCTTATCCATGGTGTGACTGCCTTATGAGATTTCTTTATTCATTTATCCTACTGTATTTATCCTACTTTAAAAATAATCTTATCCTTTATATTGTTTTACCCTATTTTATTCAATGTTTCCCTGACTCTGATTTTAAGCCTAAAGTTTTTGATTCCCTATGACTGTTACACTGACTTGGTAGTATTTAGTCATTGGTTCTGAATTTTTCCTTTCTTACCTTGCTGGTCATAAACTGTACTTGAATACATTTTGAATTCGAATGCTCTCATTATCTTTGAGATTATTTTATTCCCATTTGTGTGCATATCAGAAAGCAGCAGAAAATTATACTAAATATGAAGGATTTGAGGAAACCAGTTGGTTAGTTTCATACCCCACCCCCAGTTTCATTACAAAAAAAAGATTGAATATACTGTATTATTGGACTGGATTAGCTACCAAAAAAAGGAAATTTTACAGATAGTTTTAATGCAGCTGATTAAAATCGGAGAACAATGAGATGAAGGTGAGAAAGAGGCAAAGAGTTATCTGTTCAACAATCCCAAAATATGCTTAATGCTATTGCTATTGTATGCCTGGTAGATAGACAGCTAAGATCCCACATACTATTCTAATTGTGACTACTTTTTGATTTTCCTTCAGAATTTGCAAAGCTATCCGTATCTATTTCCTCCCTTAATAGATAATTTGTTCATTTCAGGGGGCAAGATTCCCTATCTATGAATAATACTAGTCCCCACTCTGACTTTCCACTCCTATACATACATATTAATTGGATTGAATGAATGTAAGACTAAATTGTAAAAAATAATGGTAAATATCCCTGGGGTTATTTGGAAAATATTTATAGACCCCTCACATCCCGGACATAAACTGTTTCAATTCCTACCCTCAAAATGACGCTATAGAGCACTGCACACCAGAACAACTAGACACAAGGACAGTTTTTTCCTGAACGCAATCACTCTGCTAAACAAATAATTCCCTCAACACTGTCCAATTATTTACAAAGTCTGCACTACTATTACTATTAATCTTCTCATCACTCCTTATCACCCCTCCCCTCCCACTGTATGACTGTAACTTTGTTGCTTGTATCCTTACAATTTATATTTACTGTTTCCTAGTATGATTTGATTGGTTATTGTACCATATGACTATTATTAAGTGTTGTACCTTATGATTTTTGGCTCTTGATGAATGTATCTTTTTTTTATGTGCACTGAGAGCATTTGCACCAAGATAAATTTCTTGTGTGTCCAATCACACTTGGCCAATAAAGAATTCTAAAAGACCATTCTTTGAACAAGAGCTTCGCAAGTCAGTTTGATAAATGATTTTGCATAAGTATAATAAATGCAGTTTTCCCCAGGTAACCAGCTAGAAATTACTTAGATATGAATACAGGCTCCCTTCCTCGTGTATTACTTTTATCAGTGCAAGGCAATATCTTCTGAATGCAGAGGAGGTGATCTGCCTTTCCTTCTCCTGTTGCTTCCTGATTCTACCCCCCCGCATGCCTATTTATGGTATGTGTTATGTATTAGCTTACTTACCTGTAATTGGTCGGTCCATGGCGGCAGGAAATTTGAAGAGCCGTCACTGAGCTGCAAGCAGACCAAGTATAAAAAGGGCTGCCGCAGTTTCTTCGGGTGCTCAGTCCTAGACGGAAGTAAAAACAATTGGAAATCATGCTGGTGTCCTGAGTCTCATTCCTGCGACTTAACACTGGTGATGAAAATGGGATACTGAGACAAAGGGAACCAGGAAGCACATGGCAACCGACTAACACCGGCAATGCATCAAGGCAAAATGGCTGGAAACAATATGCCACCTGCACCATTTGATCCAGCAACCGAGGACTGGGAATCGTACATCGACCGATTCCTCATGTTCCTCGAAGGGAGTGACCTCCATAATGTATCCAAACACAGGAAGAGGGCCGTCTTCCTCACCCATTGCAGTCCCGCGGTATTTAAGATGGCCAAAGCATTAGTGGCACCCACTGACATGAAAATGATGGCCTGACCGCACCTGGGAAAAATACTGAGGGCTCACTACACACCAACCGTTTCCTGCCTAATCAAAAGACATGAATTTTATTGGTGCAACCGAAAAGAAGATGAGAGCCTCGGTGATTTTGTTGCAATGCTGCAGGACATCGCCAGAGTGTGCAAATACTTAAACATGGATGAAGCCATGAGAGACCGAGTGGTCCTGGGACTGAGAGATCTTACACTTCAGGGCCGACTATTAACAAAACCCAAAATAACACCCCAAGAAGCAATAGAGGAAGCTACCACAGCAGAAGCAACACAGAAATCGGCGGCTGCCATGCAGAAGATTAACAAAGCGACACCGGAGACCCCCCAAAATACCACCACAATCCACCACGAGGACATCGAGTCCCCATCGGAAGATGATGAGGAAGAAGAAGGGGTAAATCAACTCCGGTCAGAACAGGGCAGAAGGGACCAGAACAGAAAAAGGAAAGAATTTCATTGTGCTGGTTGCAAGGGGAACCATCCACGTTCCAAGTGCCATTTCCTAGATGCAATCTGCAAAAATTTTGAATGGCGGGGACATATTGCTAGGGCATGCTGAGCAAGAAAGAACTATGGCCCTAGACAAAGATGGAACACCCCCCACAGAGAGAGAGAGAGAGAGAGACAAACAGGGAGCTGTTGGAACCAAGACAACAGAAGCAGGTGAGGGAAAGAAACAAGCAACAGAAGGGAAGAAACACACCAGATGGTGACCATCGGACACTCCAACATGACAAATGCCTAGAAAGTATATGTCCAGGTCATCATAGAAGGTCAGCTGTGCTGGATGGAAGTGGACTCAGGCTCATATTTGTCAATGGTATCGTGGGACACCATAAAAAGACTGATACCAGACATGAGCCGGGAAGAACTCGAAAAACAAACATTAACATTGAAAGACTACCAGGGGAACAAAATCCCCATAGTAGGTACTGGACAATTCAAGGTAACATTTAAAAAATACACCAGAGTCCTTCCACTAACCATAGTTGACCGGAATCGACCTAGCCTATTGGGACTCGAATGGTTTGCACCATTAGGAATCGAAGTCACAGGGATAAACAGCATAACCAAGACAGAGTGGAAAGATGACCTGATGGAAGAATTCCAAGATGTGTTTGACGGAGAACTGGGCAAGTACCGGGGGTCCCCAATTTCCTTTAGTCTAAACCCAAACATAGCCCCCAAAAGACTGAAAGCGAGGCAGGTTCCTTTAGCACTAAAACCAAAAATAGATGAGCAATTGGATAAACTTATCGCACAAGGGTTTTTAGAACCAATTGACCATGCTAAGTGGGAAACCCCAATTGTTACACCACTTAAACCTGATGGGTCGATGCACATCTGCGGGGACTACAAAGCAACCCTTAACCACATGCTCCAACAAAGCGCATACCCGGTTCCAATGGTACAGCATCTATTACATTCCCTTGGGGGGGGAATCTTCGCAAAACTAGACCTCGTATAGGCGTACCAACAGTTGCCCGTTGACCCTGAAATAGCAGAAGCCCAGATAATTGTGATGCACAGGGGGTCATTCAAATGCAACAGACTACAATTTGGCATCAGTGTCACCCCAGGGGTGTTCCAGAGCTTAATGGAATGCCTATTGCAAAGGATAAAAGGAGTGGTACCATGCTTTGATGATGTCCTGGTATCAGCCAGGGACAAAGAACAACTGTGTTACTGCCTAAAGGAAGTCCTAGGCAAATTCAAGGAGGTGGGACTAAAAGTAAAAAAGGAGAAGTGCCAATTAGCCACCAGCAAAGTTGAATTTCTAGGATACCTTATAGACAGCGAAGGAATCCACCCCACTGAAAATAAAGTCAGAGCAATCAAGGCAGCCCCCAGACCCACAAATAAAACTGATCTGCAAGCTTTCTTAGGACTCATTAACTTTTATAATATATTCCTACCACAGAAAGCAACCATTGCGGAACCACTACATAGGTTGCTTGACAAGAAAGCAACCTGGTCCTGGGGGCAATGAGAAGAAACGGCATTCCAGGAGATAAAAAACTTGATCACATCAGACCGTGTACTAATACAATACAGTGTAACACTTCCATTAACACTAACCTGCGATGCATCACCTTTCGGCGTTGGCGCTATACTCAGCCACGTATTACCAGATGGGAAAGAAGCACCAATAGCATTCTATTCAAAGGCTCTGTCAAAGCCGGAGCGGAACTACAGTCAACTAGACAAAGAGGCATTGGCTTCTGTCACCAGAATAAAATGTTTCCACAAATATATCTATGGGAGAACTTTCACACTAATTACAGACCACAAGCCACTCCTGGGCATAATCGCAGGAAACAAAGCTACACCTAATATACTATCACCACGAATGACGAGGTGGTTGGAATTCCTGGCTGCCTAGAGACAAAAACCTGGCGTGGATTTTAAATTGGGTAGGAAAAGGATGGCCAGAAACTGAGAGCAATGAGACTGTCAGACCATTCTGGAATTGACAAACAGAACTTTCAATGCTTAAGGGGTGCGTACTATGGGGGGATCAGGTGGTCATACCGGACAGATTAAGGAAACGCATACCAGAATTATTACATGGGGGACACCCAGGTATTGTAAAAATGGAAGCCCTGGCAAGGAGTTATGCATGGTGGCCAGGCATGGATAAGGAAATAGGGGATTGGGTGGCAACGTGTAAAACCTGCCAGGAATCGAGGCCAACACCCCCCACAGCACCAAAACATGAATGGGAAACACCAAGGGGACCATGGTCAAGATTACACATTGATTTTGCAGGCCCAACCAAAGGACACACATTTCTAATAGTCATAGACGCTTACTCCAAATGGCTAGAGGTAAGCATCATGCACTCCACCACAACAGAAGCCATCATTAGACAGCTCAGGAAACTTTTTGCCACACATGGCTTGCCAGATTTAATTGTATCCGACAACGGGCCACAATTCACGGCAACAACATTCGAGGGATTTCTAGCACAACAGGAGATAATGCATGCACTGACAGCACTGGGACACCCAGCTACGAACGGACGGGTGGAATGCATGGTACATTACATGAAGAAAACATTACAAAAGCTGGGGCCTGGGGACACACAAGAAAAGATAGATAAACTACTAAGCATTCAACACATGACACCCAGTGTCACAACAAATAAAAGCCCAGCAGAGTTACTAATGGGGAGGAAACTAAGATCACACCTAGACAGACTACACCCCACATATAGCCCAGAAAAAACAGCAGACTCCTCCAGTAATTGCTGCATATTTCAAACAGGGGACCCAGTTTATGCAAAAAATCTTACAGGAGAACCACTGTGGATACCAGCAAAAGTAACCCAGATAACTGGGCCCCATTCGTACAGGGTAGACACCGTGGACAGGAGAAGCTGGAGGAGGCACACTGACCAGCTCAGATCTAGAGTCACAAAGGGTGACCCAAGCAGAACCACAGAAGAGGGGGGAGACCCCTCAAACAAACAAAACAAATACAAGGAAGTTGGGGGAGACCCCTCAAAAATAACCACGGGAGAGTCGGGAGACCCCTCAAACAAACAAAACACAAGTAAGAAGGGAGGAGGAGACCCTCCATGAGCAACAGAAATAACAGAACAAACCCTGACAACTACGCAACAACCACTACTAACACTAGCCCCGGTCAGGAAACGCAAACACATACCTGAAACCAGGGAAGAAGACAGGTCGGGAAGACAGGAACAGGTCCAGAAGGATAGCAGGGAAGCAGTCCCTGGCGGGAGTGGCATATCCAACTCAACCTTCCAGGACGTTCCACGAAGATGGATGGGAGGAACAACAGATCCATCCGAACAGTTCAGGAGCAAAATGGAGACTGAGTTGCGCAGGTCCAGTAGAACCCATAAAAGCCCCACCTACCTACGTGATTATGTATGGTAGGCGAGGCTCCAATTGGTTGAACCGGACCAGGTGGGGAGGGGTGTTATGTATTAGCATACTTACCTGTAATTGGTTGGTCCATGGCGGTGGGAAATTCAAAGAGCCATCACTGGCCACAGCCACGAGCAGCCCGAGTATAAAAAGGGCTGCCGCAGTTTCTTTGGGTGCTCAGTCCAAACGGAAGTAATATCAATTGGAAATCATGCTGGTGTCCTGAGTCTCATTCCCGCGACTTAACAGTATGTATTTAAAATCTTGCTGTAACACCATTTAGTACATGAGTAGAGCATGATACTATATAGTACTGATCAATTAATCAACCAACCAGCCATCCAACCAATAATAGATCCCAAGCATATTCATAAAAGCAACAGTTGATTCTTCATCAAATGTAGGAATGAAGATTCATTTATTTCTGTATTACAAAGATAAGTCATTCAAACACAGAATTAGTGTGATGTAGTGATTAAGGTGTTGGATATAGGAGCAGGAATATTCGGTTTGCAGCCACACTTAACTATGGAGTGTTAGATCTTATCTCTACTACCTACTTTGCAGGGTTGAAAAGAATTGAAAAGTTCTGAGCTCCTGAAGGAAATATGGGGTATATCTCTAACAAAGAGGATGTCCAGTTAAAAGATGTGACTTGCCACCCACAAATTATGAATTAGTGCCAAATTGTGCGTATAGTCAGTGGGAAGTTCCAATGCTGGGCAGCTATTACTGGCAAAGTTCTCTCTTGACGTAATTACATAAGGCAGCATCCAATTAGTGGTTTTCATCATTGAGAGAGGAAATAACAGATTTGTAGCTCTTTGGGAGCCATCAGAAACTCATAAAGGAAATTGGAGACAACAAGGGATTTACAGAAAAAGGAAGAAAAAGGTCCTGTTGCTCAAATAAAGCTCATCTGTGGGATGTTGTTTTCTGCTCATTCTTTTAAAGACAACTGTAACACAGAGCCTTTTAGAAGAAGCAAAGAAAGCTTTTAAGCAGTTATGTGATATAGTATAGACATTTGCAAATCAGATCTGAGGTTAGCTTAAGAGGCTGAAGACAGAAAAGGAAATTGACAATTGAGGTCGAAAATCATTCCGTAAAATATTGAGAGAGTTGTTTTTTTTCCTGAGGGGTGATTTAGTTTCTAAGGGAACTAAAGTGGGCCTAATAAGAAAAGGATGTTAGAAAGGCCTACTGAATCCAGGTTATAGGAGGGCCATATTATTTGAAGATTTTTTTTAAAAAAAAATTGCAACTCTTCAGAAGCAACAAAAACTTTTCCATTATTTTTTAAAAAAAACTTTTAAAAATTATTTGCCTGATTGAGACAGTAGTTACTATAATACTCATTCAAGTTGGACTCTCCATACAGTTTTTGTTTTGGAAATAGTATGAAGCTGATTTATGACTGCTTTCTGATTTTTTTTTAAAAAACTTCCCATTCTAGCTACTAGCCAGTTGATTTTCTGTTGATCTCCGATTCAACTATTAAATAGGTGCTTCCAAAACAAGACATGTCTATCTATCTATCTATCTATCTATCTATCTATCTATCTATCTATCTATCTATCTATCTATCTATCTATCTATCATCTATCTATCTATCATCAATGTCCATATGAGACTCTGGACAGCTCATAAACAATTAAAAATGGGGTAAAAACATCAAACCAATACAACAAATAAAAATGTTAAAAATATATTATAAAGCCACATAAAATAAAAGACCAATTTGGCTGATAGAAGGTAATCTTCATACTTAACAATCAACATAGCCAGCTCTACCATAAATCCCCATTCTCATAGGCAGAACCATAGTTTCAACCCTTGCTTTAAACCATTTTTTCCAAGCATGGCAACTTTAAGATCTGTAGATCTCAGCTTACAGAATACATGCTGTCTGGGAAATTTTGGGATTTGAAGTCCACACATTTTAATGTTACCAAGTTTGAAAAATGCTATCTTAAACATTCAACCAAGAATGTATATATTTGTCTAAGAATCATACAAATAGGACCAACATATGGAGAAGGGAGATTGAGAATGTATTCAAAGTTTGGGGCAAACCAGCATCCACATTAAAAGTAACTAAAACTATTAATAATATTAACAACAATAAGAAAAGAATAAGTAAAACTATTAACAACTATTAACAACAATAACAAAAACATTTTTAAATCCCTTATTTTGACAGAATTTTGCATGCTGGATAAACTATCAATCTTGATTGTGTCAATAAGAATTAAATATTTTCCTCCAGTAAAATATTGGAAGGGGAAAATGGATGCTAAATTTCAGAGTAATTGGAAATAGGCTATTAATATCTCCTGCACAAACAATGGATGGCCATTACAAATCTCTATGTTTGAGATAGATAATCATGTAAATAGTGACTGTAAACTGAATTGAGCACTATACCTGTGCAGCACTTGTGGGAAGGAAATGAAGTTGCCCTACCAGATAGAAAAACTTGAAGATTTTATATACAATAAATATATCTTTCTTTTTCTATTATGTAAGCATATCTGTGGATTTAGAATCAAGGAAACTGGATGGAAAATATTTTTTCCCCAGCTTGTTACAAGAGGCAAAATAAGTACAAGATTTCAACAGAGTTGGGATTCAGCTGAGACCCCAAACTCTTGCAAAAGTGGACTTTGGTCTACCCTACTTCTTATTATGTCTTTTAACATGCCATGTCATGACCCTTAAGTGAAGAGAATTTACATGCTCCCTCTTTAGATTGCGAAGGATATATTTTCCAAATTCCACTTAAATTCTATAGCTGTCTCCTTTCCCAGCCATGAAATTCTTCCACCCAAATCTCATTAGCTATTTGTCAAAGCTGACAAATTATGTGGGATGGGGTGATACTTTATTATAGTCACAATGCAATACTGTAATTATTAACTTTTATTTCAATTAGGCAGAAAGCCAGATGAAACTGAGGTTATGACAAAAACATTTTTGCCTTAAAGAAAGGAAATTTCAGGCATTTTAATGTCGGGTAGATATTTTTTTTCCCCATGCACATCATTTTACAGCACAATGGACCTCTTTAACCAGAGGGAATAAGGTTAATTTACATTTCTCAAATGTTCTTTGAGAAATGTTGTGCACACTTATATGATGAGCATTTCTTTAAAAAAAGTCAATAATAATAATAATAATAATAATAAAAAAACTTTGGATTGAGAATCTGTCAGTTCGTGCAGGGGTGCATCAGTTGATGGATTTGTGGTTCGTTTTAGGGTGGCAGGTTTTTTGTTTGTCTGGTTCTATGGCACCCAGGTATGGCCTGCAGCTGTAAAAATAAGGAAGTCCAACAGAGATGGTAGTATCCTGACAAACTGGTGAAGTGAAAATTGTATACAACCAGTGATGCAAGTTGGTGAGGAGCACAATGCATGCTTGTGTCAGAACAGAAGACAACATTAACAGCTATAGATTTTTTAACTCCTCTATGTTCAAGTCTTCCTTCCTTCCTCCCTCCCTCCCTCCCATCTGTCCAACTGTCTGTCCGTCACAATTTTTGTACCCTTATCAGTTTTTTAGACCCTACTTGGTTGGAAGAACATTAAGAAATGCCAGTATTGTAGACTATAAAGTCAAAACAAGCTTCATGGAAGAAATCAATAACAAACCCAGTTGAGAGATGTTTCTCATTCCAATCCTGGTATAACTTCCAGTGACAACTTTGTAAGAATGTCTATGAAGATTTTCATTCATCCAGGTCATAGTTGTCCCAAAGGTACTTTTTTTCAAGAGGCTCCTGGACATTCTTGTTTTTATTTGAAGACATTTCACTTTTCATCCAAGAAGCTTCTTCAGCTCTGACTGGATGGTGGGGAATGGAAGGATTTATATTCTTTACAGATAGCTGGTTATTTGCATTTTTAGAAAGAATCATTGAGGCCACTTGGAGGTTTGTCTGTGTCCAAGAATGAATACCTTTCAAATGGTGTGGGAGTATGAATGGATTTCCAATTTTTTTTTGCATACTACAGGAACCATTTGTGCTTCAGTTTGAGATGCAGACAACACAGACTCATCCCCAAAAGCCTGCATCTGTATCCATAGTGAAGGGACACAGGGAAGAAAACATCCTGCAGAAAGCACAGATCCACAACACAGTCCTATTAGTTGCAAGAAGGCTATTTGCATTATTCAGGTGACCCTGAGGACACACACAAACCTCCAAGTGGCCTCAATGACTCTCTAAAAGAATGCAAATGACCAGTTGTCTGCAAGGAATATAAATCCTTCCATTCCCCACCATCCAGTCAGAGCTGAAGAAGCTTCTTGGATGAGAGGAGAAACATCTTCAAAGAAAAACCAGAAAGTCCAGTTGCCTCTTGAAAAAAAAGCACCTTTGGGACAAAGCTCCAGTGTTCTAGATTTCCTTACCTAGATCCCTTTCCTCTGAGAAAATATTGCAACTGTTTCATTCATTATATTTATAAGCAGGATTCTGATTATTTTGAAGTAGACAGCTGAGTAAAAAACCACACCCACTAAAATAAACAACCCCCTTTAACTGAAAAATGTGAAACATAATAACAGAGACTGCGAAGAAAAGCATTCTGCAGATCAGTGGCGGTATGCTACCAGTGTGGACTGGTTTGGCCAAACTGGTAGTAAACAAAAATCTCCAACAATCTGCTGAGAGGAAGGAAAAAAGCCTCAGCTGACAGGATAAAGAAGAGAAAAGTGCAGGATTGGCCCTCCCACCTACCCCTGCGCTTTTCTCTTCTTTATCCTGTCAGCTGATTGGTGCTGCAGCCCTCAGCTGATGTGGGAAAAGCTGCACACATGCATTACATGTGCATGCGTTAGGTGCGCACGCACACATGCACGATCACTGAACCGGTAGTGGAATAGGTAGGATCCACTGCTGCTACAGATGCAAAGAACTTCTAATATTGGTTAAGGTTTTGAAACATGCATAAAAGAACAAAGCTCGGTTGCCTAATCTGCCCTTCTATCAGCCTTGCTTGCTTCCATTTGCATTGATTAAAAAATGCAGAACATCATGGCTCAGTCTTGTCTTGTTCTCAAAGTGATAGAAATCCTTTTCCTTGAGCAATAATAGGCAGGGGATGCAATTTCACCTAGAAAGGAAGGACCCAAGTCTATAATACGTGCAACTGTTGAAGAATCTGAAGGAATTGTTGAATTAAAGAGTAAGGGTTGTAGATTTTTCACAAAGAAAAATGGGAAAATTGGGATTGTCTAAACATGAAGTCATGTCGTGGTTTGCATGTTTGTGGCTTTGCATTTTCTTTTGAATACAGTTATTGTAGTTTGCAAATTACAGATAGTATTTTAGCATTATGTATGAAACCATTGTGGTTTGTTCAATAAACAGCAGATAAGCAATCAAAAGTTGAATAAAATGTGTGAACCTAGCCTTAAAGTTAATAGTCAGACAATTGATATTTCCCCTCTGATAATGTGTAATAGCATTTTGTCAGAGTGATTCCTTCCATTCTTTGACTAGAAATAAGTAACAGAAGTTTTTAGAGCAGGGCTGTCAAACTTGTGGCCCAAGAGCCAGATGCATCATGTGTTGGCCATGCCCATGCCTGGTTTAGCGAAGGGGAAAAAAACTCATGATATGTCATGGGACATATCGATGGGAGTTTGACACCCCTGTTTTAGAGGGTCTCCTTTGGGAAGTTTAACCTCCCCTCAAAGTTTTTCTTTGCACTATTTTACTTTTCACTGGATTTAAGAGACTCGGGAAACAAAGTTGTAATGTAAGATTTGGCAATGTTTTTATATACATTAACTTTGTCACTGACTTGTGGAATTTAAGATAGTCAAGTAATCTCTGGAATGTTGGGAAAGGTTCTATTTTAGGTTGGAGGGTCTTTTTTTCTTTTGATGTTTATATTTTATCTGTCTGAGTGGTAGAACTGTCTTTTAATGGACCTTATTCCAATGCTTTTGCTGTATTTCAACAGTTTCAGTGCCAGGAACTAGTCCTAATGCTTTAGCTTAGCTTTTCTCTTTCAAGTAGAATGCAGGAGTTAGTCGAGTCGAAGACAGATTATTTTGTTTGGTTTTGTTCTGTGCATCAATCCAAATATATAGTCCAGAGGGATGCTGAGAAGAGATCAAAATCACCCACTTAACCTTTTGACTGGCTCCCATCAGCTTTAGCTACTGCATGCTTTTTAATTTGAGCCATTTTTATTCTGCTGTTTATGGCCCATGAAAGAGCGCAGAATGATACAACAAAAAAGGAACAGATTCAGGGACAGAAAAGCTTACAGAGCTTTTTAAAATATTACTTTGGAAGAAGATAAAACAAATTTCCTGCATTTTCATTGCTTGATATAAAGTACCAGACTGATCTTTCTCTCCCCTTAATTTCCTCCCCTCTGGAGCCTCCCATTGGCTGATGGATAAGGGCAGAAGACATTCTTTCTCAGGACAACTGTGAATTGGAAATGACAAGAAAGGCTGGGACAAAGTTTTTTCAGCTTTTCCTTCTCTAGCTAAATCAAGTTTGTCCGGTCCAAGAGCTTTTACATCAGTTTGTGCTGGATGACAACTCTCCTTATTTATATCCACTAGGGTCATAGGTCATGCTCTCTGGGGACAGTAACAGACTGAGAATTGAACAGGGAAATATTTTTCATTATAGACAATTTGAGACATCAAAACTGGAGCTCACGGATTGAATGTGATATTGTTTACTTTTTTTATTCTATTCTTTCATAGCTGTTCAGGGCACATATTCAGCATGCAGCCAGGCATTTGTAAATTCCCATTAATTCTTTTTCCCCAAGCTTTCTTCTCTGTTTGACTAACAAGGTTCTGCTTTTATAACTCTGATAGATCAGATGGAGGATTTCACTTCTGCAGTGAACCATGACGTTGTGATTTTAAGGTACACCGTTGAAAAGAAGGATTGGAATAGCTTAAATTTTTTTAATTGGCTATCTCTATTGATATTTGCTGCCTATAAGCCTCAAAGGCCATGCTTGTACAGACATACCAACATGTTCACGCACTACTTTTTATGCATTCCAAATACTTTATATACCACAGAATAATAAGATTTCCTGATCTCTCCATGATTCAGCTGCTGGTGAATTTGGAGATAATTTATTTGTGGCTAACAAAACACAGATTCACAGAGTCATAGGAGTACAATTTTACTTGAAATAAATCAGTTAATTTATTGATACAAATTTCTTAAAACATTTGTGTATGTGTGTGTATGTGTGTGTGTGTGTTTGAAAACCAATTTAGCAAACTTTGTATTTAGAAAATGTAGAGAATCAGCAATTTGCATAAACAGCAGTCAGAACAAACAACGAATTATGGAAGTTTAAGAATATGCTTATGATTTTTTAAAATATAAAATTGCTTTAAATGCCTTTGAAATGAAATCAATTTAATTTGAATTTCCAACGTTCACACTTGACCTCCCTTTATTAATATTTATTTTAAAATGTTGATCAAGACTAGATTTTTAATTAATTCCTTGTGTCTGTTATATATATTATGCAGGTAAAGAAATAGATAGTGAATGTTCATTACATAAATAAAACACTACTGTCTGAAACCTTTTGCACAGCTCACTGACATTCTTCAGTACATTTTATTAACCAATTCAATATTTACAATTATGCAGTCCTGGTTTAGCATTTTTCTAGGCATGAGGTTTTCATCTCATTGTTGGCCTTTATCAAATCCTTATCAAAGAAAATGTCAAGGATTTAGGCTGACACTCAGTAAAATTCAGCAGAGTTTAAATGTGAATCAAAACATGGCTGAATTAGTTAGATGGATGATGACTTGAGAGCAGGCATTTGCACAGGTTGATAGTTCTTTGTGAGGAACATTCTTTATCTAATCAATATATGAAAGACAAAACTCTCTTTAATTGAATGAGTTGAATACCTGAATAGGATCTGAATATTCCTAGACATAATTTTCATTCCTAGCAGTGATTTGTAGAACAAAATTGATGAGCCACAACATCCTTGAAAATTCTTGTAAAAATATCAAAAATAACTTTACTCCAATTGCACAGCAACTTGGGAAATTAGATCAATCAATTTTAAAAAAAGAGACAAAATAAAATTATCCCACTCGCATCAGCCAAACTTACTGTATGTTAAAAAGCTGTTTAGAGACTAGAGGATTTTATTTTGGAATTGACAGACTGAGAGATGTGAAAAAGTCATGGAATTATATTTTTGTACATGATAACTGCAGCAAGATTATTGTATACACAAAGATGAAAATATTCAGCACTACCCCCAATGGAGGACTGGTTGGTGAAGAAAATAGAATTTGCTAAGATGGTAACTAAACTGAATTCTTTGAAAAGATAATATATATATTTATTGCTTACTGGGAACACCTTATAGACTTCTTGCCTATAACAAAAATTGAAGTTATGATTTATGGTTTAGATAATTAGGCAGGTTAGTTTATAGAAAAAGAAAATAGTGTTATAATCATAGAGCAGTGATGGCTAACCTTTTTGTCATTGCGTGCCGAAAGTGCACCCATAGTGCAATGCATGTGTGACCCCCCGTGACCCTGCGCATGTGTGCGCATGTCCCACCTGTGCCCCGCCCCTGTGCATATGCGGCAAATATCTGACAATCAGCTGGCTGGCAGGAGGCGTGCGCACATGCACAGTGGAACTGAGCTGGGGTGATGGCTCATGTGCTGGCAGAGATGGCTCTGCATGCCACTTCCGGCATGTGTGCCATAGGTTCACCATCACGGCCATAGAATAATGAGAAAATAATTGTACTTATAACTGTTGTGAGGAAGATTGAAAGCCGCTACTTTGTAACTTTTTTCTTTTCTATTTTTTTTTCTTTTCTGTTTTGTACTTCTAGCTTTCTTTTTATTTTTTTCTTAATTTATATTAATTTGCATTAGTTTTCATCTTCGTTTTTAAAAAATCTTACACACAAAGAGAGGGCGGGGAGGGGGAGAGAAGTTACTATCTCCATAATTAGCAATCATCAATTTTCCTCTGTCTGTAGCCAAAAAACTATAGCCTAATCAAGAACTATCAAATAGAAAACCATACTTCAGCAAAACTGATAGGGCAAGTAAGTATATATAAACAGGGAACCCCACATTCACTAATACTGATGTTGTTACTTAGTCATGGTGTTCTGTATTAACATACTTGAAATCCTGTAATCTGATTGGCCCACCAGGGCAGCTTGCTGATTGGCCAAATTACCTCATTTTGATTGGACAGTATCCCTACCCCACGACTGGCCCGTCTGGATGGCGGGAATTTCAAGGAGCCGTCATTGGCCACTAGCCGCGAGCAGCCGTCAATAAAAGAGGCTGCCACGGCTCTCTGGTTAAGCCGGATTTTAGGAACTGAATAAAGAGCTGAAAAGTCACACTGGTCTCGAGTCTCTTTTCCTGCGACTTAACACATATAATGAAAAGTCTGCAAGCAAGCATCCAAACTCAGAGAGCACCAAGCACTCCATAGTTTGACTCTGAGCTGCAAATATTCTCCTCTACTTTGTTGACAAACTTTCTGAGTTTTACTAAACATACCCAATTTGTCTTTAGCAATTTTATAGAATACTTGCATCTTTCAGAATTAATACAAAAGAATACCTAAAACACCACTGCAATCAGATAATACTTTTAAAAGGTTTGATCTTTTTAAAAATAATTTCATGGTGCTATACTATTATGTTAACAACAAGAAGAAAATACAAAACCCATGAACAGCATTAATGTATTAATTTTAAAATTAATAATCATAACAATTATGAAGAGCGGGGGGGAAAGAATGGAGTTGTCTAAAAGTTAGGTTATGAATAGAACAATTGTAAATACTTTGACTAGGGAAATCCTTTGAGCACATGAATGAGCTTCAGCAGTGTTATCATTTTGGGGGGAAAGATAAATTGGATACGTTGAAACTTAGATGACCTGACAGCTCTTAAAACTGTAAGCTTTGAAACTGGAAGAAGATGGGTCTCAAGAAATATTGAACATTCAAATACTGTACATTATTCTGAGAATGCTAAAGAGGAAAATGAAAAAGATGAAGCTGTTCTCAATCAAGTTTTGAAATGAAGATAGAAAGATGTGGTTCTATACCCTTGCATGATCTTCAGCATAATTCTATGTGTCTGACTTGGCATCATTTCAGATCTACAATAAGAACAATTATTAGTCTTCTCCTACTCCCAATGGGTATATGTGTGAGAGAAAAGGAAAATAAATGAAGACGGTAAGGTAAGTAGTATCAAGGAGAAGGCATAAAGAGAGGAAGGGAGCTAGTATCAATCTGTCATCCATATTTCTCTCTTTGGCTTCATGCACTGACAGCACATATCCTGACCACCAAAAAATTGATCAGAATGGAATGTGCTTCAGCAAAACAACAAATCAGCACACTCATTTATTTGTTTGTTTACTTATTTATTTATTGCAATATACTTAAAATAGAGAAGAAACAAAAGGAAATATATAATGATAAACTTCATACAATGGTAAATGCACATTTTTTATATAATTCAGAACCAAATCTGCATCTTTAAACAACATTACTCCCGCCAAAATATTGACAAACCTATGAATATTAAATAACAGTAGGTGAAAGGAACTCATTTTATGTGCACTCCATCATTTTATACTTCCATCCTAATGAAGGTGAGAGCCAGTCTTTTAAAAACATTATCTGAAGTATCCAATTAGCATGAATAAGCAGCTGAATTAATGTCAAGGATAAAAAGCAAACAACAAACTCTTACAATTATTTAAGACCTTTAACATTTAGTTTGTTAACGTGGAGAATTCCACTTCTTTAATAAAGAGCAATGTCCAAAATACATTTCAGTACTGACACTACTGGATTAAATCATGAAATTAGAATGTCCATGTTTACAAAATAACAAAAACAAACAAACAAACAGAAGGTTATTCTGTAAAAATTGGAAGGGACCTTGGAGGTCTAGTCCAACTCTTTGCTCAAGCAGGAAACCCTACACCATTTCTGAAGGAAAGTCATTCCATAATTCAAATTCCTCTAGCAATAACTGAAAAAGATTCAACATTTGTTGGTCAATTAGCTGATCAAAAGTATTAATGTACCTATTAGTTCATTAATTGCTTCCTCCCCAAATCTGGTGATTTACAGATTGGGATTATCTCAAAAAGGAAATTTATCATATGAGTAGCAAAACAAAACCCAAAATTTCCATAAATCAGTGAAAACTAGATGAAAAAGAATTTTTCTTTAACAGAGACAAACTTTTTAAAGAAAACTTTTTGTTTCTACAAAACAAATGATGAATGTAATGTAAGCAAGACTGTGATGCAGATAATAATTATGAAGTTCCACTAGAGCACAGGAAGACAAGATATTTTTAAAAAGGGAGGAGGGAGCTTGCCTTTTCTCTTCCCATTTCATTTTTATTTTTGGATTATAATGCCATAATGGAAACTGCTAAGAAAACCAGCAAAAGCAAGGAGAGGATTACTAGAACAACATACAGGGATAGGAATTATACTAGATCTGTTTTAGGAAATGTTTAAGCAACTGATACTAAAATAACAGCTTTTGAAAAAAAGTGGATGAAAGAATTGTAAAAATGAAATAATAGGTTAAGAAAATGGAAAGCTCTGTTAAACAAATGTGTCGATATGTATAACAAATCAATGACAAAATAAAATTTGTGTATGTGTGTAGAAACAGAAGTTGTAGACAGAACTGGAAAGAAAACTAGATAATCTGGCTTTATTAGAATTGAGAGAATGGAAATTTTGTCTGAGATTTAGACTAATTCCAGAGGATTCTGGTGAAGATATTCAAGAACATATTATTAAGCCTTCAGCAATTTTTATTTGGACTGGGATGAAGTAGACATATAAGTAGAAATTTATAAAGTATATCAAATAAATACAAACTTTGCAAAAATAAGAAAAGTTCCCAAAAACATTTTAGTGTTCCTTGTTAGGAAGAAATCAAGGGTTCAGGTTCATATTAGGAAAAAAGCTATAAAATAGTTGATTTATAAAAATTTGGATGAAGAGTTTGTTTCCCTGGGAACAAACAAAAAAAGGAAGGGAAGAGGAGGGAAAGTAGATTTGTTTTATATATAAATTGATATGGAGAATTTATGTCTCAAATGAGGATGAAGTACTTATTGTTTTATAAAGGACATGGAGAAATTAATAAATTTATCTTAGCAGAATTGCTCTCTAATGGGGGATTGGAATGAAGTAATCTCACTACAACTAAATAGAATTTCTGAATAGTACTTCTGAGAAAAAAATTACAATAATTCAAAGCAAATTACTAAAATTTTCTTTGATTCAATGGACAATTTAGGAATGGCTGCTATATGGAGACCAAATAAATAGCAATTTAAAGAGCACATCTACTTTTCTGACAGATGTAGATCCTTTTCAAAAATAGGCATGGTTTAAATTGCAAATAATTTTACTACTAAGTTTTCTAAGGAAGAGATTACCAAATACATTTTTGGATCATTATTCTGTGACTTTGGTTTATAAAAGAAAATCTGTTTCTTTTTGCTGGAGACTAAATGAATTGTTGCTATGGAAAAAAAGCAATAGTGGAGGACTATAAAAAGGAATTAAATGAATTAAAAAAAAATTAGGTAAAGCCACTGATTTAAAAGTGGTTTGGGATATAAATAAAGCTTTTATTAATAAATAGCAGTGGCTATTTATAAATAGCAGTGAATTCAAAAAGAGTCAAGAGAAAATAAAAGCTATTTTGGATGAGGTAAAGAAGAAAATAGAATTAAAGAAATTTCCAGAGAAGCATTTCTCAACAAATTAATTAATTGATTAATTGACAAATTTTATAACCCTAATTATCTATGTTAATGCCAAGATAAATAAAAATAAATATGAATTAAATAAAGCAAAAAAAATTCAGCTTGCAAATAAACAGGGGAAATTGCTGGCATATAAAATAGAAAAAGAAAAGAAATTATATTGAAATTACAAAAGGAAGTTTCTACATTAATGAACAATGTGGATATACGAAGCAAAACAGAAAAGCAAAACAAAAAAAAACTTTTTAAAATAAGTAAGAATGATTTACACTTCATAGAAAGAACAAAGAACTGTTAATGGAGGTTTAACAAACCCCTATAAGCAGAAGTGAGATTCTACCTGGTCGGAGCAGTTCTATAGAACCAGTTGTTATGATTCTGCACAGTTTGGAGAACCGACAAATTGTGTCACTAGCTGGCCCTTCCCTCCCTGCCCCTCCCCTCTTCTCCCCGCCCAGTCACTCCTTACCTGGCATGCACACCATCCAACTTGCCTGCGGTGTGCCTCCGCCTAATTTTGGTAAGTTGCTATTTTTCCTTTCCCCCCAATGATCAGCTGTTCCAACTATCA
Source organism: Notechis scutatus (assembly GCF_049901735.1). NCBI lineage: Eukaryota > Metazoa > Chordata > Lepidosauria > Squamata > Elapidae > Notechis > Notechis scutatus. Next base: position 67,647,472 of record NC_142009.1, on the reverse strand, counting down.
GCTGTGCCAGGAGATTTAGATTAGCTAGAAAGCAGGAATTTGTTGGACTTCTTGCTTTCTAGCTGATCTAAATGTACTCTTTGCCTTCACCCAGGAGGCTTCCCTGAGAGGCTCAGTAGTCAGGGGTGGTATTCAGATGGTTGGGGGGGTGGGGAGAAGTGGCCTGAGAGCAGAGCTGAACCTTTCTTAGGACTGAAGCTTCTATTTTTCAGTGAAGACTCAGGCAGCAGATTACAGAAAGGTAGATCTCTGAGTGAATCTGTGATTCTGTGAGCAACTCAATCTGCCTGCCTTCTTTGCCTGATTTTGGGTAAAAGTTGCTCTTTTTTATAAAAAAAAATCAATATTTACATAAATATTTACAATATTTACATACAAGCCATGCCCAGGCAGTCATGTGACCACCAAGCCACGCCCAGTCAGCAAGCCATACCACCCAGTCACATGACCACCAAGCCACACCCACAAATTAGGCCACGCCCACAGAACTGGAAGAAATTTGTTAAGAAATTTGAATCCCACCCTTGCCTATAAGATACAAAAAGGAACAAGACAGGAATGCTGACCATCCCCTCACTTGTTTATTTTGGTATTTGATATACCAAACAGAGATATAAGACAAGATGAGACAATTGAGGAAGATTAAAAAATAAATTGAAATTCCTTTAAAGGAATTTAAAAATGAACATTTTTTTAAAAAAATTGTGTATTAGTAAGTTTTAAGATTAATAAATTAAAAGCAAAGAAGTTAACAAAAACATAAAAATAGAAGGTCAAATATATTTATGAATATAATAGGTTTTTAGATTGAGATGGTAAAATTCCAAGGTATCACTATGACAAATATGATTGGTATGTTATTTCAAAATAACTACGTTAAGACATGGAATGAAGCTTAACAGACATGCTGAGAAACTACATTTGTCCTTGCTGAAAAGAATTTATGTGATGAAAATGGATGTCCTGCCTAGAATGGTGTTTTTGTTTGAGACAATACCTGTCTTGACAATTGATGCACAATTTAAACAGTGGCAGTAGGTTATATCTAAATTTGTGTGACAGACAAAAAATTATCTGCAAGTTGTTCCAAGATGCAAAAGAAAGAGGAGGATTCGGCATTTCTAATAAAATATAAAATGATAGGCAAATCTATATAATGTTCTGTGTTACATTCCCTACTACTTGTGAGGCAGGAATACATTCAGCTGTCCACTGTTCTTCAGCTACAAGAAGCCATTTCCCCATGGATGAATTGATCCTTGCCTTGACTGTAGTTTCTCCCTAAAATGTCTCCCTTTTTCCAGTTCTCCCTGCCCTAACTTGTGGAACACGGCTAACTAAATGGGATAGACTTCACATAAGTGAATGCTGATAAAAATTTCAATGCAACTTCTGTAAATGTTTCACTCATATTCCTTTTCAGGATATCATTATAGTTTTGGAAGAGCTGCTAAGGAGAAGGATCAGGGGTGGGATTCAAATGTCTTAACAACCAGTTCGGTGTGGCTTGGTGGTCATGTGACTGGAGTGGGAGTGGCTTGCTGACTGGGCATGGGCATGGCTAGGTGGTCATGTGATGGCAAGCCAAATGTAAGTGGTCCTCGCTTAATGACCAGGTCCTTGCTTAATGGTCAGTTGCTTAGCAAGTGTTTTTTGCCAGTTTCCAAGGCCTAGGGAGCCGTGGAGAGGGCAGGGCGAGGCCTGGGTAGGTGGCCATGTGACTGGCAAATCAAATGTAAGTGGTCCTCGCTTAATGACCAGGTCCTTGCTTAATGGCCAGTTGCTTAGCAAGTGTTCTAATTTACGACAGATAGGTAGATAGATAGATAGATAGATAGATAGATAGATAGATAGATAGATAGATAGATAGATAGATAGATAGATATAGTGGTGGTGGTGACCGGGGCTTGCCTCTTGTCTTCACTCACCCAGCAGGGTAGCAGAAGGCAAGCAGCAATGGCTGGCTGGTTGGGTGGCCGGCTGTCTGGCTGGGCTGCTGCTGCTGCTGCTGCTGGTGTGAATGATGGTGCCGGGCAGGAAAATTTTTATAGGTAGCGCGCATGCGCTATAAGTAGGGGCGGGGCTGGTGGGGAAGAAAGCAGTCAGCTATTATTGTGCATGCGCGCGATGTTGCGCATGCGCAATAATGGCTGACTGGGCCGGGAACTGTGGAGAGGGGCTGACAGCAGGAGAGAATGTCATCCCCGATTGTTGCACATGCGCGCAATGTCATGCATGCGTAATAACAAATAACTGGTCGTGAAGGGAGGGGCGGGAGGGGAGAATGAGGCAAGTATTGTGGTGCATGCACAAAAAGTGTTGCACATACGTAGTAAATAAACCGGGGTTTTGGAGCATAGGAGTGGCAGAGAGGGCGGGGCCAGCCAGGGATCCGTTTTACCGGTTCTTAGAACTACCGGTGATGTTAACAACTGGTTCTATAGAACTGGTGCAAACTGGTAGAATCCAACCCCTGAGAAGGATACAGATATGCCACCTTTTACCAACACTTTTCTGCCTGGGCTTTCCCAACACCTCATCAAAAAAGAACTATGAAAGAAAGCTTTTTAAAGCCAAACTGATTAGATCTGAAGATGTAAGACACTACATTTCAATTCTTGAATTTCAAAGTGAAATTTAACCATAGATCTTCCACCCAATCAATTTCATCATCCACAAGTCCACAGAAAATGCATATAACTAATTAGAACCTGTTGTTGAATAATCTTGATTGAGGAATCCAGGATGAATCAAAATTGCTCTTCGGCTTAGCTGGGGTTTAGACGGGAGAATAGTAATGACTAGAAATATGTTTTTTTTTAAATCAACTAATTACATATTTGTGTGATAAAATAGCACTGAAGTTTTGCCAGCTTTATAGTTCTTTATTGCATTTTTTCAAAAACCAAAATCCTAACAGAACACATTTACTCAAGAAATTTGAAAAAACTTCAAAAGATAATTGCTGATCTCTGGCCAATTTTTTCCACTTTAAATATATCTGCTAAGACTTCCTCAACAATTAGTTTGGAGTTTTAGAGAGCAGGAAAAAATCAAAAAGAAGATTGAAAATGACATATCTACATTATTTTTTCAAACATAATCTTATTCTCCAAATCTGGGTGGTTTGAAACATTGTTATACAGTATATTATACTGTTCTGTTGTGATTCATATAGTCCTCTTTTAAATGTTTCTCTTTCTGTGTATTAATGGTCCAGAAGCAAAACCAAATTATTCATTTTTGATGAATAATCTATTACCTGATTTTTCATTTTCAATTAATATGAGAAAAATAAATATCTTCTTTAGAACTAATGAAAAATATGGAAATACCCATGCATTGACTATACCACTTTTGGGGCAGTTAAAGTATTTTATAATCTTACAATCATAAATAAGAGTTTTGTTCACAAATTTATAATCTCATTTACAAGTTGTATAATAGAACAGATTTCTCTCAGGCTGAATGAAGGACTTTCAAGTGCTAATATATGAAATAACTTTTCTTCTGCCTACTTGCAAACCACTCTAGTCTGAATTAAACTTCATAGAGCTGGGTCAGTTCTCTCAATGGAAGAGTGACTTTAGCTGCATCACCACTGAACCAGGGGTGGGATTCAAATTTTAACAACCAGTTTTGTGGGTGTGGCTTAGGTGGTGGGCGTAGCTTGGTGGTCATGTGACTGGGTGGACATGGCTTGGTGGCCATGTTATTAGCTGGGTGTGGCCAACTCAACATCACTCACACGAGGCATGCCTCTCCTCACCTAGCCTCTCATGACTGTGGGGATGCTGCAAC